>NC_090303.1:71590873-72269207 GCF_039906515.1 Pseudorca crassidens | reverse complement strand
TTAAAGATGCGATGAAACTATTTTTGGCTTATGGACCATGTAGGAAGATTATCACACAAAAATGAGATTGTAAAATATCTATCGCTAAGCCCTCCTGGAGGGCTCTCTTAGCATTGTATATACTCCATGCCAGGATCTGAGTTAAGTAAGAAGTAATATCACTGAGCGTGTGGAGAAAGGATCCAATTTGTATTAATGACAAAATCCAGACAGGAATATAGATATCTAACAAAACTATGTAGTTTATTAAACAACTTTTAGACACTTAATTGCTATTACGATCCACTTAAAGTAATATTATTTCCCCCCAAAAAAGTCTAAAACATGTTGACCCAAACTTAAGTTAATGGTCAAAATTTTCCAGTGTAAGTACCAAAAGTGCTGAATCAATGGTATTTCAGCAAATAAGGGATAACTTTCCTCTAACTAAATGGCTCAATTTTACATTTAAAGTATTGTTTTATTAATGAGAAATGATAGAACTCTATAGGATCACAGCAAAAGAAAAACCAAAGGTTACCAATATGTCAATGAAAAAGTAACAAGTACTAAGGTAGGCCATGCAAAATGAAGGTTTGCTTTCTTCTTGCCACTTTGAATTTGTAATTAACCAGTGCTTTTCCTAAAATACAGGATCACCAATGGTATGAAAAAATAAGACACACCATCATTATAATCCTTAGTGTGAGGTCACAAACTTGAACACTGTTATCTATTATTTGCAAGATATGAATTAGAAGATTGGCATGTTTTACACTTGGAGATTTTCAAAAATTATAGCATTTATCTATTACGTAAATTTGGACTTAGAAATAATCAAGGACAAAAAATAAGGATTAAAATTTTTAATTTAAATTGTTAGTAGCCCAACCTGCTAATCAAGCTATGCTATGACACATTTATTATGTTTCTGATGTCTTTTTATGACGAAAAAAGGAAAAATAAAAATTTGATGCCAAATGTGAGTACCAAAATTCATAAATAAAACAAGTATGCAGATAAAGCATTTCAATCACCATTATGATTGTTTTTAAGCAATCGTTTACATTTTTATAAGGAATAAAACAGAAAGAAAAATAGTGCTATAATACTTGAGAATTAAAACATTTTTGTGTATCTTTTTAAGCACATTTTAAAAATGTGTTAGAGTTAAAATAGCACATGGGAAAGCTATGTCTGTGATGAAAATGGAATAAGATACAAGAGAATAAAAAAACATGTTTTTACTGAATGATGCCACAATGTTGTCTTAAGGGAACCCCTATCGCTACCAGATATTAAGCATTTCCTAGATAAAGTTATAAATCCCTAAACTTGCAAGACATTTTCTGCAAACTATCATAAATAAATACACAGGTCAAAAAATAAACTGTTTAAACATTCTCATGGAAATAAAATATGTAAGAACTTATATTTTAGAAAAACCCTGTTTGCTCATAAATATAAGTCTTTTTTTCTTGTTGGATGCTGAGGGAAAAGTATTAACATATGGTTATTCATATTGTTAAAAAGAACGATGAAATATTTGCAATTCAGCACTTCTCACTATGTAAAGCATCCTTCTTATCCCTTTAGTGAAAACTATTTCCAGCACTTTTAGGTGAAGAACCTCAGATGATAAAGGCCACAGTGCAGACTGCTGTTAGCACCCCATTTTGTCACTGTGGCTTATGTTATGAAACTGGCAGAAACTCTCACATAGGAAAACCATTTGCTATATTTCAGTATAGAAATTGCATTGCTATTTTCTGTGCTCCTAAAATACCTTCATGGTGGTCTGCTACTTGATCGTTCTATTACTAAAGCAAGTTAAATTGTAATTCCACCTATTTGTCTTTCAGACATCACTAAACCTTCCAGGAATATTTTATTTACTATTTATTAATTTCTTTTGCAGATTGTGAAAACTATTTCAAGAATGCAAATATCAATTTCTCACACATTTAGACAGTTTTCACACTTTACCTTCCTTTGATACACAAAATTTGCATACAATGTAATCTGATTTATTTCCGCTTCACGTGCTGTCAGCTTTAGCTTTTCTCTTATTCTCTTTCCTAATTCTTTCTCATTTTCTTCCTGTCCTTCCTTTCTTTCTCCCTCCCTTGTTCTCTCTCTGCAAGTTAATAAAACAAGATGAAATAAAAATTCTGAAAAATAATATATAAATGCTTCCAATTTTACTTAGTCAGAATTTCATGGCAATGTTCATGTAAGTTAACCCAGGAGAAGATACCCGACAGAGTTAAAGATAGAGATGGAGACTGGGGAGGGAGGGAAGGAGGAGAGAACAAGAATGAGGAAAAAAGAGGAAGAAAGAGAATCAAACTTTTTAGAGTATATTTATGCCTTGAAAGAGACAATATGGGCTGTACTTTTCCTCCCTCTAGAAAGCAAAGCAAGTTTTGGATATTGAAAAACACTTTCTCTTTTTCTTCAATTTACTTTTGACTCAATTCTTTTTCAGAATGGAAACTGCATTATGCAACTGAGAAAGTTATACATAATAAAAGAACAGTTTCCTCATTTTGTAACCACTACCTTTATGGTGCATGGTGTTTTAATAAGTCTTCTATAATGGATATCTGAAAATAAAGCTAAAATGTGTACAATATGGACTGAAATCAGAATAATAAAGTCACCCCATTTAATTAAGTCTATAATGTCATGCCCATACAAATATCGCACAACAAATATTAAACTAACCGCGGTTATAAAATTAAAGCTTCACCTACAGATGACTTAATGTGAAAAGTAACTTTAATTTCTCTTCCAGACTACAAACAAAATTAATTTATTGGAAGATAAACTAAAATATATGAGGAAGTAATTCTAAAAACGTTTATTTCTAACAGAAAATTCTGAACTTATTTTAAGAGGAACATGGGAAAAATAAACCCTACGTATAGGTACACCTGATTTGCTAAAACTCTGACACCAGTGCTTTAGAAGCAGTTGAATTTTCATTTTTCCAATTAGACTTATGATATGTCGATTGCCGCATATATAAATCATACTTCTTCCTATGAACACATTATCTCACTGGACTATCTAAATATCCAGCTGCCTTTTATTAAAATTGACAATTGTCTTTCATAGGCAAGGTCTAATTTTTTAACTAACCATATCTTGAAAATGTTAACTATAAAAATTTTAAAAGTCAAGGTTATGAAAGAAGAGCCACACATAAGACAAACTATACAGGCATCATATAAATACAAAGAGAGAATCAAGAAAGCAAGTGCACTATTTAAATACATTCTCCAAATATAAAAAATTGGCAGTCTCATACCAGAAATTTTACTCTCAGAAAAACTTTGTTAATACGAATGATACGAATATTTTGGGTCATAGTTATAAATAATAGCAAACCTAGGTAACTGTGTAAATCACTTGCATTTTGGTTAACTACACCTATTTTTACTTACCCTTCAAACACTACTACTTCTTACCAGTAGGCAGCACCATAACATCTTTTACCTGTTACCAATGTTAATGTCACACAATGCCATCTGTAACTTATTACACGTTATCTGACCTTTGCTTGCATTTTAGTCTCATTATTTTGGTTCCATGCTATTTATCTCACAGCTACTCTTTTCTTCCTAAAAACAAAATTAAAACTTACAATAAAGTATCAGCAATGTCAGGTATAGTATACACAAACATCAACTAGCAAGTGTGTAATTAATGAATGCTACTATTTCGTTACTAGTTAACAGTCTATTCCTTATTGTAATTTAAAGGAAACTGAAATTAAGTGTAGTATGAAACTGGTCAAATGAGTTTAGCATTAAAGACTTTTAGTTTCTGATGTTATATATTCACTAAACTGCCGCTTTTATAAGAATTATAAGGACCTTGATGTTAAAGCATTTATGTTTACATATCTGTTTTTTCAGAAAAAGAATCAAAGTATAATAAATTATTTAGAAACCCAAACACATAAATTTATAAGGGAAAGTATATCACAACACTTGTAAACAATTTATATTCTACAACTTAATAGTAGACCACATATTCACCTGACAAATTCCACCTTACTTTAACCAAAACGATTATTTTCTACTTCATCAAAAAGCACTTAAATGTAAAATAGGCCAACATCCAAATATATTAAGAGAAATTCTTCGGTTCCTTCACTAACTAATCAGAGATACACAGAAAAGGACCCTTTAAGTTTAATGATACCTGCTCATTAAATGATGCTAAACACTAAAATACCACGAACAGCAGGGAATTTCAGTTTACATTAGAGAAAAAAAATAAAAGGGTACAAATGACTGAAGTTGGTCAGTTCAAGCTGATAGGGCACTTCAAATGAATAACAGAAGAATAAAAGAGACACTCTAGGTTAAATTAGGTTCTCCTATTCCTTTTCTTGAAAGTGCTTAACTTCACAAATTTTATTTGAATTAGCTAAACTGCCAAAATCAAAGCAGATATAAAGTTAAACAGGCAAGTACACTTCACAGTAGTTTACCTCTTATACAACAGATAAAACCTTAATTTTAAAAAGGTGATTTTGAGTTTTAAATGGGTATGTTCCTCTTCTTCACTGAAGCAACTGAAATACTTCATTTGTAAGAAAACACTGCTGCACAGATTAAAACATATACAAAGCCTCAGGTGAATAGGTTTGTTTACACAATTTTGTTCCTTCATATACAAATGAAGAATTTCTCCTTTCAAAAACCAATATCTGATAATACTTAATAAAGTGTTATGTAGTCAATCAGAATTTACTGTACAATATTTCACATACTTTTTAAAAAGTAGGACATTTTCCTTTAGTTTATAACTTTTGACTTTGAATTTTCACTTACTAAAAGCATATAATTTTTCCTTGCTCGAATCTTACTTCCAAGTTCTTATTTACATTTGCCAAACAGTGGCATTTCTCTAGGAAAACTGGACTAAATCTTGACAAAATTTGTAAAGTAGTAATTATTGGCACCCCTCTCTCCATTCATCACTCCTTTCCCCTACTCAACTCAATTTTACTCTTACCTGTACTATTTCCTCTTTCTATGAATGGTTCCACCATGCATAAAGCTTAATACAGTACTAGTGAATATACATGGTCCTCCAAGCTGAATGAATGTCCATATTATAGGAGGGCAAAGGAAAGAGAGTCCTTCTTAACCCAAAGAATACGTTGCTGATTAATAAACAATATTGTCTAGTAAGAAGTATTTTGATCCCAGGGGAATTCCCCTGCAAACTTCAAATCACACCATTTAAGCTTTTTGCTTCTTTTTGTGTGTATAGCTGCTGTTATAGTCTGAATGTTTGTGTTCCCCCCCAGAAAAGAAATCCATAAATTGAAATCCTAACCCCCCCAATGTGATGGTATTTGGAAATGGGGCCTTTGGGGGATTAGACCATGAAGGTGGAGCTGTCATAATGGGATTAATGCCCTTATAAAAGAGGACCCAGAGAGCTTCCTCAACCCTTCAGCCATGTGAGGTTACAGTGGGAAGATGGGAATCATTGAAGAAGCAAGACCTCACCAGATACCTAATGTGTCAGTGCCTTGATCTCGGACTTCCTGGACTCCAGAACCATGAGAAATAAATTTCTATTGTCTATAAGCCACCCAGTTTATGGTATACTGTTATAACAGCTGAATGAACTAAAACAGCTGTAAAAGGAGAGGCTCTAGAGAGGGCTCCCTTCTATCAGGCTCTTTCATAAACGGCAGATAATTTCCCTGTCACTTAGGAACATTTACCAGTATTTTCTGGGGGTTTATATCTGTGCTTAATTTAGGCCGTATAATCAATCGTGAATTAAAAAATACAAAAAACACTGCTATATTTAAAATGCATAACCAACAAGGACCTACTGTATAACACAGGGAACTCTGCTCAATATTATGTAATAACCTAAATGGGAAAATAATTTGAAAAAGAATAGATACATGTGTAACATTCACTTTGCTGTACCTCTGAAACTATCACAACATTGTTAATCAACTATACTCCAATATAAAATAAAAAGTTTAAACAATTAAAAAAAATAAAAATGCGAAAAACAAACAAGGGTAAGGGTAAACTGGTCTCCTGGTAACACTAGCATAGCATTTCTCACACTATTCCACAGAACACGAGTTTCCCCAGATAGTATTCAATGAATAGGTTCCACGGTAAAAAAATCTGAGTCTCTTATAGATGCACAGAGACTGTTAACTCATAAAAGGCTATAAGAACTGCAAAGGGCAGTGATTCCCCTTTCTCATTAGATAACTATTAAATCTCATACACGTTAGGGTTTAGGGAACATATTTTGCAAGTCTGAATGATATAATTTGCCTGCAACACATGTTGCAGGGGTTCTGTAATGGCATTAAACTTGAAAACACTTTAACAAATTATATGGTCTGAGTCAGCTTGTTTACACCAGCATACATAGTGCCGGGCACACAGTAGGTCCTCAATAAATATTTGTTTACTGGATTAGTTAATTGATGAAGTCTAATGCTGAGTTCAGTATGTATTTGTGTAAACAGTTTAATATAGGTGGATATGTGTTCTTTATGCAAATATCTCTAGGGGTAAAGACCCTAGAGCTTCTCTTGAAAGCATCATGACAATATCAGGGTGTATTCAAATACTTCTACTTTAATTTTAATTTTTGTCTCCCTGTTAATTCATGACCAGAGACAACATATATTAGAACCATCATCTTTAAAAATAGTTTTCAGTATTTCCATTTATTCTCTAAGTTTAATTAGTCAATTGTATTTAAGTCTTTCCTCTAGAAATCATACGATAGAGATGACAGTCATCTCTCTTTCACTTTTTTCTCTCTTCATTTTCTCTGTGTCCTTTTTAGCACGCTTTTATTTTAGAGTAAAAACCTAAGCTGTACACAGTATTTTTTAAAGTGTGCTATAAATAGCATTCAATTCACTTTGATTTCATTTCAAATGCTAAACTGAAAGTTTGCACTGCTGTCCCTTTAGTCACAGGTGAGAGATCAGCACAGGAAAGAGAAGGGCAAGGGCTGTGGAATCTGACAGACCTGACCTTGACCTTCAGCTCCACCTTAAAATAAATCACTGAACTGCAAGATGAGTATCATCTGAGACTCAGTTTTCTCCACTGTTAATGTATGAATGATAATACTGACCCAGCAGCATTGTTTGGGGGCTTAAATTAGGTTAATATGTGAAAGGTGTCTGGTAGAAAATAAGTTATTACTAAATGGTGTGGTGGGGTAGGGAAAAAGAATTGGGAGGAGGACTAAAAATCACCAAGTTTTATGGCTCTAATCTCTGCAACTCAATCAAATAAACTACTGCTTTTAAAAAACAAAAGTTTTAGTGCAAACTTTCTAGAAGTATACGCATCACGATGTTAATGGTGGTTTTTCTCTGGGTAATAATACTATTAAAAATTTGTATTGTTTACTTAATATTCCTCCACATTATTGGAATATACTGTGATAGGTGTGTAGTACTTCTGAAATTAGAAAAACTTGAATTCAACTGTATTTTTAGGAAAAATGTGTTTTAATATTTAAAGAGTTTCATTTATGTGGAAAATTAATTCATGAGGAGCTTCTCAGTCCTCAAAAATTCTAGAGAAATGAGGATTTTACTTTTACCATAAATGACAAATTATAAGAAACGAGAGGAGTTTTACAAATCCACTCAAATTTTTTTCTCTTGCATAACACCCCATGCCTTCCCCTCACCCAAAAAATTCCTTAACTACCAGTGTTCATCTCACTTTAAGATATCAGTATCTTTTAAAATAATTGCTAAGAAAGCAATGGTATACCTGTGGTGTGTGTAATTTACTTTAAAAAATTACTAATAAGTTCAAACTTTTTCTTCATTTTCATTGGGCATTTGCATATTTTCTTTTGAAAACTGTTCACAGCTTTTCCCCAATTTTTCCATTTTGGTCTATTTCAAGAATCTTAAAGTGTGTTTTATAAACAATGAAGGATATTTAGGCTTTGATATATTATTTGCAAATATCTTTTTATTTCATTTTTTTTATAATCTGATCCCTTTTTCTTTGTGGTTCCTTTTATTTCTTGCCTGTTTAAAAAGCATTTTCCTAATGCAAGATTATATTAATATTTGCACAATTTTTGGTTAGATATTATGTAACTATAATTTTACATTTAACGAAATATACTGAGAATTTGACATGATACTTTTGAAAAATGTAACTTTTTAATGCAAATAGCCAATTTACTAGACTTTTACTGAAAATCTATCTCTTTGCTGTTCATTTAAAATGCTTTCCTTATTACATATTAATTTTAAATAAAAGGTCTATATTTAGGAACATCTGTTACAACTTCTCCTCTCCCAGTCTTCTCTCTTGGTTAGCGTAATCACTCTCTACCCAATTCCTCAAAAAAAAAAAAAAAAAGAAAAGGAAAACTAAGCTTCATCTTTGAATTTTCTCTTCTCATTTCTTACATATAAACTACTTGAAAATCATTTCAATTCAACTTCCAAAATATCTAATTTAATCACTTGGAGCTCCACTCGGCCACCCTTGTGTAAGCCACCATTATCTACAGTCTGGTCTACTCAGTTACCTCCTATTTGTTAGTCCTGCTATGCTCTTGCTCTTTAAAATATAAATAAAATGAAGTCTCCTCTCTCCTGCTAAAAACCCTCCAATGGCCTTCCACTGCACCAAGAACCCATGAACTGGTCCATGCATAACTCTCCAGCCACACCTCATGACCACTCCTTGTTCATCTTGCTTCCTGCTTTGGCCATATTTGTCTTCTTACTCTACCATCTTAGGGCATTTTAACAGCTCTTCTCCCTGCTTGCAGTGCTCCTTCATAGGAAAGGAGACTTTCTTACAATCCAGATCACTTAAATTTCACTTCCTCCATGAAGCCTTCCTTGAAAACCTAACATAAAGTATCTCCTCCATCACTCCCCTTTAGGTATTTATGTTTTTTTCTGTCATATGAAAATATGAAATGTTATTACCTGATTTTTTCTAGTTTATTATCTGATGCTTTCTCTCATGTTTCATGAAAGCAGGAAGTGTATCTGTCTTGTTGAATGCTCTACTCCTCATTCCTAGGATAATGACTGGTATGGGATAGACACTCAATAAATGTTGACTGAATAAATGAATAAATAAATGGGTACCTTCCCATTTAGTGCTCTTCTTTTTTCAGAAAGAAAAATCTCACATGAGCTTTAAAACAGCATTTAATAAACCTCCATCCAAAATTTCTTAGCTATTCCTAATTATTTTATGCTTTTAATAACTCTTGCTTGCCCATTTTATCTTCATGCCGGTATACAGAAAAACTACAATTTAAGTATTTGATATTTTACTATATTTTTATTTAGTCATTGAAAGGGTTTATAGTTGTCTTCAGGTTATCTAATTATAGAATTATAAATTCTCCTCTCCAAATCTATACCTCATTTCTTTGTCGTATCCAATTACACTGGCAAAAACCTATGTTACTAATCTAACGGACTTCTTAAATCCATATAAAAATATTCTGATATGAGGCTCTCTTACCTCTCTTACAAAAATTTATTGTTTCTTTTGCTGGCATTTAAAGCTCCATTTATTTCCTTTTAAAGCATACTTCTCTTTTCCCCTATAGCAACATTCATGCTTGCACCAATTTTTAACCTTCAATACTAACCAAAACGACTGTGCTTCTGCTCCCGTCTTTATCCTCTTCTGGAATGCCCTAACTTCTTTCTCCACTTATAGCTATCTGTTTCAGTATGCCTCCTTAGCATCATTTTAACTGTACCCATCAGAAATGACTTCTCTCTCCTTCTGCACTACTATACCTTTTGGGTTGTCCCACTCAAGTGATGGTTAGCATTTTTTGTTTTGTGGGTGTCTGGCCAGTTCTCATAGATTATAAATATTCAATAAAATGCACTGAATGAATGGCTATTTTGCCTACCATCAATTTCAGTTCTCACAGAAAACCTGGGAGAATGCTGCCATAATCACAAACTTAGAGAAAAGTTGCAAGTATGGGACAGAATTGTTTTTCCTGAGCTGTTAGAGAGTAAGTGATCAACCTAATGCCACAATCACCTCCAAATACTTTAGTGTATATTTCTTACAAACGAGAAATTTTCCCTACATAACCACAGGATCATCAAAATCAGGAAACTGACAGTGATATGTTATTGTACCATCTAATGCAGTACTCGGTCTCCTTTCGAGTTTAGTCACTTGTCCTAATAATGCCCTCTGTAGCAAAAGGATCCAGTTCAGATTCACACATTGCATGAAGTTTTCAAGTCTCTTTAGTCTGCTCCACTCTTGAACAGTTCCTTTCTTTTATTTTCATGACCTCGACACATTTGAAGATTATAGGCCAGTTATTTCGCAGATCCCTTAATTTTGGTTTGTCCATGTTTCCTGATGATTAGTTTCAGGTTATGCATCTTTGGCAGACAATACAGAAGTGATGCCCCTTTTTTCTCATTATATTCAGTCAGGTGGTACATGATTTCAGTGTATCTCTTTACTGTGCTCACTTTGATCACTTGATTAAAGTGGTATCTGTATCTGCCAGGCTTCTCCACTGTGAAGTTACTCTTCTTCTTTGTAACTAATATACATTTTGTTGGCAGTTAATTTGAAAATATATCAATATCCCATTATTCCATTCCTTATCAAACTTTCAGCATATATGTATGTGTGCATACACACATATATATTCGTATTTCCCTTTTTATTCAATGGTTTGTAAATATTTACCTTATAATTAATTTTATTTATAATTATGCATTATTTATTTTGATGCTCCAATTTTCTCCAATTTGACTGGTGGAAGCCTCTTCAAGTTGGTTTCTATGTCCTTGTGGCAGGTCTCCATCATTCTTTAAGTGTTTCCTTCTTTTCTGGCACAAGATGCTTCAGGCTTATTTTCTAATTTCCTGCCCCGGTTTTATAGTGAGGCATTTTGCAAAGGAGCCCAGTCTCCTTTTAAGGAAACTGGCATTTAGAAAGGAAGACTTGGGTCCTGGGTGTGTTCAGTGTTTTTGAGGTATTGCTGTTTCCAGGACCTCCCAGTGGGACAGATCTAGAGAATACATATACCTATACACACACGACCCCACAATAATTTCTATATCTATATCCATAAGTACATCTATATCCATAGAAAAGTAGGAGTTCACACCAGTACCTGTAATTTCAACCCAACACCATAGGGTTCATACAAGTTTTCTCCCTTTCCATATTTGTACCTTGGACAATGAGAAACCTGGCTTCCATATCCTTAATATATTTATATTTTTACTTGTTTGGTCAATCCCCTACACACAACTCATTTCTCTTCTTCACCTCCATTGTTCTTCTGCTTAGATGACCTCTTCTCCCAGCTTGGGCTCCAAACCATGCCAGGCTGTTCTTCCACAGGGATATCCCCTTCATGCTGCTGATGCTCTGATACCCAGTACCTTCGGTAGATAGGCTCTCACCATTCTTCTACGGCTTTGACTCCCCACATCAGGCCATTCACCCATCTGGATACCCTTCTCAGTCCACTCAGCCTCAGATATCCCATGCCAGACTGCCCTTCGATGTGGATGCCCTCCTCTCTGCAGTCAGGTTCTGAAACCCTGAGCAGGACATCTCTCCTTTGCAGATACTTTCCCTACCCTTTGGGCACCCTGCACTGGGTTACTAGGGCTCCATCACCTTTCTAACACAGATACCTTTTTTTATCCCACCTAATGGCTTTAAGACGAAATTGTTCAAGAAGGGAAAAGAAAAAAAAAAAAAAAAAAGGAAGGGAAGGAGAGGGAAAAGGGGAAAAGGAAGAGCTATTATTATCATTTTAAGTAGAAAGTTTAAGTTTCTTAAACACACATAGCTAAAAATATTTGGACTGCTTCTGGCTTAGGGAGTATGAAAAATTATTTAAACAGCTTCTCCAGAACTGTTTAATTGCATAGTACCTTGATAGTCTATGTATATTTTGCTATGTTCCGACTACTACAACTATAATGACTATGCTGAGCTCCTTGTATACTGGACATTTATAGATTTCCTCACCAGAGTCCATTCTATACTTCCTTCTTCCTGAGTACCCTAACTTCTCAGCCACTTGGTTTGGACTGACTCCACGCCAACCTCCACAGGTAGGCACTGATCCTCTTAATTAGTCAGTTTACCTTGTCCTCCAGGCATCTGTAATTAGTTAGAAATGGGCCTGGAAGTTGGCCTCAGCCAATCAGCACATACCATTCAACTGGCCACAATGGCTGGTTCAAGGGCAGGCACTTGATAAACAGGTCCAGAGTGACTTCTGGTAATGCTAGGTTACAAATTCTGTCTCCTCTTCTGGGCTGGTGACGTGAAGATGCAGGGCTTGAGAATACTATAAGAAGAGAGCCTGAAGATGTATGGGGATCATTTTATGGACAGAGGTGGAAAGAAGCCCAGAAAAATAAGCCAAAGGAAAGAATTACATTGTTTGCATTCTATCAGAAAATCTTCACTGCCGAGAGGCAATTCAAGTTGTTTTCCTCATCTTCCCAGTTGATCTGACTAGTGTTCATGGACTCTGCTTCACAGAGTTACTCATTGTTTATTCCAAAAGGTCTTTCTGCTGCTATCCATGCACGATGATCTATTCACTTCCTAAAAGCAAGTTGGAACTGTGAAAGGTTGTTCTTGATAGTACTTTAAAGTCTTCCTCATTTACTCTCAGTTGTACCTGCATCACTCTGGTTCCTAGGTTTCTGTCCCACAAGTTCATGTTAATTGTAATTTATGGACCCTTCTGTCTGGCACTCCTCCAACCTCCCATCTTGGCTCATTGGACTTTGGCTTTCCAAATGGATCTCAATGCTATTTTTGATCTTCCATGTTGGACCAAATCCTCTTCCCCACTATAGCTGTTGAAAAATTCTCTGCTTCAGTGTTCCACCTGGCAGAATCTCACTCTCTGAGCATCCCCCTTCCTCTTTGGACACTGTGAGATTCAGGCACACTGAACAAATGATGGAATGCTCACTCTGTATCGGGTACTGTGTTAAAGATCCTGACAACATATTTTCCTTTGAAATAAATAAGTTATAAATAATATATTCATAATTAATGCAGTTAAAATATTTATTTCATCTTAAAATCACTGCATATATCAGTTCTGTTGGCATTCCTTTATTCTAATGACCTAGTGTTCTCTTTATAGTCCACAGTCAAGCTCAAACTAGAATAGGAGTGATTTCATTTTGATACCTTACATTCCAAAACGACCAGATTCATGTGCATATTTGAGGACCAAATATTTGCTCGGCTTATAACAAGGTCAGTTGACAATTCTTAAAACACCTGGTTAACTATGGACAAAAGCCTACTTTTTATGGCTAATGTATTAACTTCTAAAATGAAGTACATTTTAAACAGAAATATGTTAAGTTAGTATCTGTGGACAGTTCTATTACTATGTTTAGTCATAGAAACATTTATCAATTCCTTGGAACAAGCCAGGCACTGTGCCAGGTTCTGCAGATCCCATGGTGAGTAACAGGCTGTGCCCTGTGCCCTTGTAGGGCTTACCTAAACTGTGAAAGACACCAAAGTGTCACTCAGAAAACACACAATCACAGCGCCCTCTGCATTTGAATCTTTCCCTTGTGTTCATACAGGCATGATCTCTTGAGTAAAATACTTAGAAAAATATCTGAACCAGGAGTCTTAATCCAAATGTTCACACAGGCTAAGCAGATGTTTAAGCCATTGAAGAAGCAAGGTGGGAAATACGGCAAACTGGCAGATACATGCCCAGGCTAAAAGGACATGTTGCCACTTGGAAATGTGGGCTCAGTGCTGCCAGAGCTTCATATGTTTTCTAGAGAAGCCAGACTCTTAAATGTTGAAAAGCAATTTAAAAATTATGAGGCCAAACAAAAGTGTATGAGGATTTGGCCTGCAAGCCACCAGCTTGCAATATATAACAAATAGCAAAGCCTAGGTTTATGATGACCTGATTTAATACTGTCAGTTCAAATCTTAGGTAATTTCTTATAAGCAAATTCAGGGACCGCTCCTGAGCACCACCTCTCTGTGAAATGTATAACCTACCCAACAGATGGTGTTTGACAGTGATATTCTAGGAGTGCTAATCTTCATAAATTCTGTTACATTTCATTTTCATACGATAATGACCATTATTCTCTGCCTCTTCCAATTGTGATAAACTCTACTGTTCAAGCTAACTATACTACATGATTTCTTCTACTTTTTTTTTTTTTTCCTGTGGTACGCGGGCCTCTCACTGCTGTGGCCTCTCCCGTTGCGGAGCACAGGCTGCGGAGCACAGGCTGCGGATGCACAGGCTCAGCGGCCATGGCTCACGGGCCCAGCCGCTCCATGGCATGTGGGATCTTCCCGGACCGGGGTACGAACCTGTGTCCCCTGCACTGGCAGGCGGACTCTCAACCACTGCGCCACCAGGGAAGCCCTTCTTCTACTTTTAAGTTCAAATTTGTTGTATATATCTTGTAATTATGTTGTTTTGTAACATTTAGGCCACAGAAAACACTTTGTCACTAACTCTTCTTTGAACTTCTAGTGCATTTTCCTTGCCATAAATGAAGAAGTTATTCATGGTTTAAATCTCATTTGACATTCTATGGTCTGCTTTGAAATTTCTTCAAGCTAAAATCATCATCGTCTTGCCATACGGTATTTGGACACAATGGGGGATTGATCAGCGATCTGTTCACATGCCCTTTCTTAAGAAAGTAGTTTCCTGTGAAAAATCCTATTCTTCCATATAGGTACTCTTTTTTGGAGAAGAAAAGGAGAGATTCTTAGTTAGCGCTTTCTGTAATTTTTACAAAAGGCTATCAACCTTAAAGTCTGTACTATTTGAACTCTAAGGCACCGGATCTATATTCAGTCACAACTCAGCATGACAGTTCTTTAGGCCCTAGTAAGTTCATGTCATCTAGAACCTCGTTGAGAGAAACAATCTATTCATTCCTCCAGAAATTCTAAGGCTGTTTCTTAGAAAACTGCATAAATGGGCCATGTTGTCTTGGTCTGCCATGAAATTATTTTGGAACAATATCCCTATTCTATCAGGATGTACTAAAATGAAGAGCTTTAGGTAAGTACTATCATATTCACTGTAGCTGTTATGAGGTAGAAAGTGTCTATTATATTATGCAGAAAAAGCTGGTCATAGGTAAAGAGGTTATAGTAAATTTAAGACAAAGTTGCAGCAAAAATTTAATAATTATTGAGGCACTCGATTCTTTTTTTTAATTGATCTTCACTCTCTACTCTCATTTATAATATTCAAGGTTCTAACTTTTTTTATTTTGCGTTCTGTTTTACTGATTCTTCTTGAGTATAGTCTTCTAGGCTCTGTGGCAGAATTTGTTCTTAAAGATTACAAGCAATTAATACAAACACTGACAATTTCCATCTATTTTTCTTTGATGAATCTAGTACTTTATAACTTCCAATACATGCTTTCTTACTACTTTTTCTCTAGGCTATAAGTTCTCTAAATCTAAATATTAGCTTGTTAAAAGCTTGGAAAGGAGAAAAAGAACAAGGTATTGCCTATGGATGAAATCAAGAAATGTCATGATGATCTCCCTCTCTTCTCTCTCTAACACTGTGTTTTTACCAAATTTGTGAAATCCACAAATAATAAATTCTGGAATGTGACTATCACAATTCCTTCTAGTAACAGTAAGTCTACATTTTTTTTAAAAACAGCAAGAAAAATATACTGGGAAAACTCCACAGTAGCGTCAAGGAGACATTAGGGTCATTCAATTTTAACCTCCCAGAAGTTTCACATTTCAATAACCCTACTTCCTAAGAAGGCCTGTGATTTTAAAATGCAAAACTCTTAAGGAGAAAAAATAATAGTAAGAGAGGTGGCTCCCTTGTCAATTAAATAGTAAACTGTCAGATGGCACAAACTGCCATTTTAAACCATTTCAACAGAAATAGAACAGGATTGAAATGTGTGGTCAAAACTAGCCTAATGGTGAGGCTCATTTTATAATTCAGCATTGGGTAATGCAGGCCACCTGCCAATCTGGTGCGAGTGTGAGAAGGACACTTGCCTTAATAGATAAAGGAAAACCCTTCAAGGAAGTTAAAGTGAAATGAATATGACCTAGGAGATTTGAAGAACCGGTTGGCCAAACTTAAACCTTTTGTCAAGTCTTGTTTTAACTGACTTTCTATATTAATGGCATTAATCTTACACCTTTGCCCGTCAAGTTATATATGAAAATATGAGCATTTAATATTGGGAAGTCTGTGATTGAAACCTTAAGGGGAATTTTTAAAATATAGCTGAAATAGAATGTTGGCAGGAAGCAATTCTGTTGTGACAGGTCTTTCTGAATTTCAAAATACTTTATCGTTCTGATAGTGCTCTAATTCTCTTTCTCTGAGTCTGCCTCTGTTTCTCTATCTATTTTTTCAATAGCACTAGGCCAACAAATAAATTTTAAATTAATTAGTTTACTTCGTCTGCTACCCAAGAAACCATGTCAGGATTTTATTAAGAAATGGTGCATTTTATAGTAATTTACAAGAACTTTTTTTTTACTGTGAATATTTTCATGCACTGTAAAAAGTTTATAACCTTTTTCTATTCACCCAGTAAAAGTGTTTTGTTTCTGTTGAGTTTGCTAACTTTTCTTGCACACTTACATCTTAGCCAAAATCTTGTTGTTCAACATGTAGCGAAAAATACACTTTTATTAGTCAAAATCTCCCCAGTCCCAATTAAACAAAAGGTTAAATTTGACTTCTAACCATTTCCCAACAGTAATAATGTGTATTCTATTGAGATAAGAAGGAAACTCTTAGCAACTAAGAATTGACTCATGTACTAAAGTCCTGCTTACAGTGAAATTACATCAGCATTGTACTGTGTGGTATGTCAGGGTGGAAATGGAACATAATTTCCTCAAGAGAAGAGAATACTTTTTAACCAAATGTCCAATGGTCTAGTGAAAAGTGTGAAGATTAACATACTTTTTGCATGAAATAACTCTATTCCCCAAATTGCAGGTGTTTTCAAAGCCCACGTGAACAATATCTCTTATAAGATAAATAAGCAAGAGTTTGATTAAGTGAATAAATGGACGGACAGAACTTAGGAGTAATCACTTATGTTAGAGGATATCTGAGGCTTTAAGATATTTGTTTTTCTCATCTATGTTTATACAGCATTTAACTTTTGGAATTAAATTCACATAAAATTAACTACCTGTGAAAATAAATACTTCTGTAATATGTTACAGAAGACTAGTAAAATTGCCCCTCAGAATAATTTTTCTGATAAGATTAAGTTGTCCACAGTCTACTTTAATCATGTTAAATGTAAAATCAAAAAGCACATTTGGAAGAAGAGATGGGAGAGATAATTATGTATGATTAATATTTTCATTATTATATTTTCTGCATTTTCAAGTATTTCAACAGTGTGTATATATTTTTGCTGTATGAAAAAAATGAAAGAACTTTAAATATTACTGAATAATTAAAATAGGAAGAGTACCTGATATGTAAATACTCAGAAATAAGCCTGAGGCCCCTGACCCCCAAATAGTTCCGGAAATTATCTTTCTTTTCTTTTTCTTCTTGTGTCTCTCAATTGATTGCTACCTGGGACCAGCATTCTTTGCGAGTATTTTCCCTATTTATTAACCATTAATTTGGTTCAGCATGTCATCCTTAATGGTAAAATCAGTGAAAATGAGAGAGGAAAGACCAAACAGTTGCTTCTACCCTTTGCCTCGATGGGAATGCTCCTTGGCTCCCTACACAACAGTGTGTGTCCAGCTGAAGCCCTTCTGAAGTAGTTTTTAGGACCTATATGACTTAGAGCAGCCGGCATCTATTTTTCCTCTGTTCTGCAACATTCTGCCTTGGGTAAACAAATCTCACTATTAGTATGTTTTTGTGCTTTTGCTCTTCAATATAAAGTATGAAAAAAAAGTTTAAAAAGCTTAAAAAGAAAGTAGGACGTATAGGAGAGAGTCAATTTACCTCCTGTAATTTTTCCCTTTGCTGTTTGTAGTAAAACCTTTAAGAAACCTTAAAAACTATATATTATACTGTGTGTTCTGTTCAGGGAAAGTGTCATAAAGGAGAAACTGTAAGAGAAACTATAAGAATTATTTTGCACTTGATTAGGGATGTTAGAAACACTTATCTGAAGTAAGAAGACATTGGTTAAAAAAGAAAAAGAAATCAAAAGGAAACAAGCAATGCCTTGTAAACACCTACTCTTAAACAAGCTGCTCTTGCAGGTACCAGAGATACAGCAGAGGCCTGTGGTTATCCCTTTCTTCTAATTTTGGGCGAATAAGTTCCATTCTGAGAGAATGAGTAGGAAGCCTAGTCAGGGTCTCCTATCAGGCTGAATTCTCTAATCAGGATTTAGCAACAATAAAGCTGTTGTTTTGATACTGTCTGACCCCCTGTCTACTTCTCAACCTGTTCTATGTTGCAGGTAGAGGCAGAAGGGATCAAGCCCCACCAGTAGATAAGACAGACTTTTTCTCTGCTGTGGAGAAGCTTCGGCTTTTGCTGTAGCGAAGAAAAGAGTCATCAAACAATTGTCTGCACAAGCCAAACTTTACTCAAATTAGGATAAATGCTATAAAGATCCTATGGGAGCATCTACCAAGAGGACCCGACCGGGTCTGGCAGGTCAGGGGAGGCTTTCTTGAGGATGGGAGCTTTGAGCTGAGCTCTGAAAGATGAGTTGTTCAGGCTACCCACGTAAAGAGAGAGAGGGGCGTGACCTTGCTGGGCAAAGGGAAGAACTTGGACAGAAGCAGCATGGCACAGTCATGGATTACAGAGGTCCGTCTGGATGATGTGTGTAAGCAAGTAAGTAGATGACAGTGAGGTAGGCAGGGGCTTTCCTCCTCACCCCTGGAACAATGGGAAAATGTTAAGTGATTTTAAGCCGGAATCAGATCTTTGTTTTTGAAACTAATCAGTAAGGCTGCAGTGAGGTAAATGTTTCAAAAGGGTGCAAAAATAGATGCGAACAAAGTTTCTAGGAAATCATTACAGCAGCCAAGACCCTGTGACTCTCTCACCCCTCACCAAAAAGCTGGAACTCCAGGAGTCCTCACCCGACTGTCTAGTCAGAGGGAAAGGATATGTCCTGATTCCAGCTGCATCGTGGAGATGCGCCCTTGGTATATGTGGCAGGGAATATGTCCATGTATTTCCAGTAGAACTAATGCCAACTGGTTCTTCTCATGCTAACAGCATTGTTGTATGCCCCCAATACACAATAGCTAAAATGGACACTTGAAGGCTAGTCGAAGCAAGCATCACCTTTTTCACAGTTTTCTTGGACCTATTTTCTATTGACTCTCCAGGATGACCATACTCACTCCTGTTCCAAGAGGGAGTTACCGTTATTTGGCAATTCTTTATTTCCAACTCTGACCTTTCCTCTTTATCCTAGATAAACACTTTCAACTGACCCCTCATAACTAATGTTCACTGGATATTTTGAAGTATCTCAAACTCAGTATTTCTAATACTATACTTGTTTTCCAATCTACTTTGAATTCCGTATCTCATTAATGGCTGGAAATCCCAAGTATTGTCACCATCTATCATTTTAAACATTAACCAAGTTCACCTTAGAACTATTGATACCTTAAATTTGGTTCTTCCTCCTCTAATGATAATAATACGTACTAATAATAATGGCAACAACAACAACAATAGCTAATGCTTATTGGGAGCTTAATATGTGTCTGGCAACTGTACTGAGTACTTTATATTATCACTTAATCCTCACAATGATCATGCTATTACCATCTCACTATTCAGAGGAAATCGAGACTTCAGAGAGGTTATTTTATGTTATGTCCGAACTCAGGGGCATCAAATATAAGGTCCTTCACAATTTGACCCTACCTTACCTCTTCAGGCTCATCTCTCACAATCCATCCAGCTTCTATGATTCAGTGGTAATTGACCTCGTGACTATTTTCTAAATATGCCACACTCTTTATTGCCTCTGAAACAAGTTATTTATGACTCAGTTTTCATGGTCAACCTTAAATGTTAGCTCCTTTATGAAATCTCTAACTTTCCTGCACCACTCCTATCCATCTCCATGGTTCATGAACTAAGTTTCTATCCTACCACTCAACTCAGGCTGTAATTATTTGTTAGTAAGTATGTCTTCCTCAGGAGATTTTTAGTTCTCCAGGTATGGAAAAATATCTTATGCTTAAGAGTCCAGAGCAGTGCCTGGAAGGTGGCAGGAGTTCTGTGACTCTTTACTGAAAGAATGGTGATACCTAACATGTATCCCCAGAACTGTGCTAAGTTCTCACACCTATTGTTCATTTAATTCTCACAACAGCCCTACTAAGAAAGTACACTTACTTATCCCCATTTCACACAAAAGGAAATTGAGAGTCAAAGAGGTTAAATAACTGTCATGGGGATTAAAAACTGTCTCCCAATATCTGTTCTCCAATTTTCTCTCATGGAAATAGAATCCACAGTTTTTAGGTGATCTTATGGCCATCCAGAAGCAAGACTTTATTTCCTTTAAGGCTTCTAACTGGGTAGCCCTTGTGAGTAAGATCTGAATCTTGGCCATGCTATTAAAAGGAAGAAGGTACCTATCTACCCCTTCTGTTTTTCTCCTTTTCTTTTGGCTGAAATGAGAAAACAGTGGTGAGTCATCCTGGACGACACAGAGGGGGACAGCACTCTAGAGATGGCAGAGCAACATGCAAAGCAATTTGAGCTCCTGGAGACCTCAGAGCAGATCCATTTTGATAGATTATTTCCAAAGATGGCCTCAGTCTGCAGATGCAGAAAGGTCTCCTCCCATTCTGCAAATACTTTTGCAGTGTAACTTTGCCATCCTATCATCAAGAGGTAATTTCCCTCCGTTTAAATCTGGGCTGACCCTGTGACTTGCGTCAGCCAATAGAATGCAGCAGAAATGAGACCGTGACCTTCAGACCTAGATCCGAAGAAGCCTTGCAGCCTCTGCGTTCATCCTCTTGAAAGCCAGCAGCCACGTCAAGAAGTTCATGATAGACTACCAAATGACGAGAGACTACATAAGGAGAGACAGGTGGTTACATGCAGGAGAACCAAGTGGTTACAACTGCAGCCGGCACAAAGGCACTAGGCATACGACTTAGGACATCTTGGATGTTTGAGACCCACTCACGTCAACCCAGCTGACAGGATGTGAAGCATAGATGAGCCTTTCTCACTAAGCCCTGCCCAAATTTCCAACTCTCATATTAATGCCTCTCTCTAAGCCCCAAAGTTTTGAGGCAGTTATATGGCAGAGAGTAATATAACTAAAACAAACACTGTGCCAGCTATACTTTTATGAAAAGAAACTTTTATACTGCCATAAACCACTGTCATTTTGTGTCTCTGGGACATTAGTGGAGCCTATATTCTAGCTATTCCAGTAACTTAACCAAGTTCCCACAGTAAGTGGCTGAAAGAGGATTTGAAGCAAGGCAGTCTAGTTCCAGATCCCAGGCTCCAAACCACAGAATTATTCCTTCTGGAAGGGAAGGAGGGAGAGGAGAGGAAAAGACACATTTGTTTATGGGAACACGTTTTGTTTCAAATAACCAATGAAATATTCCCTATCATAAGGTAAAGACTGCTTTGATGTTTATTAATAATATATAAACTGACACAGACTTCCCATTTGGCTACTATGCAACACCTATACTCTAATTTCAACCTTTATTAATATTTTTCTACAAAAATCCCTTAATTTCACTTGAGAGAAGCATCATGTATGTCTTTTCCCTTCCTATTAAATTATAAACTTGAAAGCACAAACCTTATCATGTTTTGAGTCCTTCACAACCTCTAGCAGACCATTTTGCCCATTATGAATATTCAATAACTATTAAAGTATTTTCTTGATTCATTTAAGGAACACAAACAATTAACACTTAGAAAATGGTAATTGCTTTAAATCTTACTCTGAATACCTGAGGAAAAAATTAATGAAGTTTTATTTTATTGAGCCTAGAAAGATGTCAACAAATTAAACAATATTAAAACAAACTCCAGGAGACTGTCTTAATACTTTTATCTTATCAGAACTTTGTGTGACATATGAAGCTTAAATAAATAATCCATTACCTTAAATTTATAAACCGTTTGTTCTGCAATTATTACTTTAACAGTGTTTGTTGTCATCAGAATTTGCCTGGCATACAAAAGGACCATATACTATGTATAATTATATTTTCTAGACTAATTATTCTGTTGAGAATTAGGAAATATCAAAAGAAAGTTATATCACTGATTTAATTGTTGCCTAAGTCTAAAATGTGTACAAGGAAATGTAGGTGAAACGGAGAAACTTAGGAAAATGGGCAGATCAGTGGATGAGGCAATAACGCACCATCTATGAGGCAATGGGAGAAAAACATGCTTTTGCAGTTCTGAGTTTGAGCTCTGCTACTTTTCAATCTATGTTCTTTTGCTACTTAAACTTCTCTAACTTCAGTTTTCTCAAATGTAATGGATAGAAGGGTAGCTATCTTATACAGATACTGTAAAGCATAAAAGAGCAATGTATGAGAAGCACCTAACCCCATGTCTCACATATAGTAGGCATGCAAACAATAGCTATAAACCTTATTCTTATTTTGGGTACTTGACAAATCTAATATCTTGATGGCCCACTTGTATTCTTCTAAAAGAAAAAGGTATTATTGACTTTGATTAGAGCACACCAGTGTTTTGATATCAACAACTTCTAACTTTCTAAAGAAGAAGACCAAGAAGGAGAAGGAGGAAGAAAGAGAAGGAGAAGAAAAAAAAAAAAAAAACTGGAACAATACTAGGTTGCCCACTTCATATTTTTCCATGTAAGGAAGCAATGATTGAAAGAGCATTCCATTTGGACTTTCTGTTAGTTTGGTTTTTGTCACAAGCCACTTCGTCATGATTGGCATTTGTCTACAGGTTGTGTTTGGGGAACCGTTGGATTAAATGCTGTTCTGTTGCCCAGTTTCTTTTGCAACTTGAAAATTGTTTGATTCTATGAGTCTATGCCTGTGTGATTATACAGATGTACACAGATAAATTCTTGAATGTCAATTAAAAATAAAATTTACTTATAACTGAGCTATAAAAGAAAAGAGTATGGAAAGATGTTCAAGATCTACACAGTTAATTTAAACATGTTGATCAATCTAGATATCTAGTTCCTTCCTTTAAAACTTTGACAATTATTTAAAACTTGACAATTGTTTGCTTTTTTGAAAACATATTAACCTTATTTTATTTATATACAGGAAAAATGCTAATAATGGAGTGATTTGGGGCTTTGGAATTGGACAGAATTGCCTACAAACCCCTGGCTCATCAGTCACTAATTTTGTGAGAAGCTGCCCAAGCACTTCATTTCTCAGAGCATCTGTATTCTTTGGGGGAAATTGATCACAAATATCTCAAGGGCAGTTGTGAGAAGTAAGGTAAGAAAGCCTGCAAAGAATAGTACTTGGTCAGTGCTTGGTAAATAACATTTATTTTAAAAGGCCTATCTTTCCACCCTTTTTCTCTTCTCAGTTTGTTTCTTTTCCCATTTTCTTTTTCCCAGGAGATGCTCTGTATACATATGTTGTCCCAGCCTAATTATGAACAGTGCCCCTTTTCACATTTGTAAGTGTACAAATTTGGACGAAAATTAATATGGTGGCCCTACTTAAGAAAGAATCCTCCCCATTAAATGTCTTTTGGGACTTAACCTTCGTTCTTAGGGCAAAGCTTTTCAAACAGTTGTCTAAAAAATACAAGGATTTAGTAAATACCTAGCATTTGTAAGAGTGAAGAGTAGAACAGTATAGTTCATTTGCCTGGGGAATCATATTCTTCACCTACAATTTACATCCTTCATCTACTATTTACTAGCTATATTACAAGGTCAAGCTGTTTAATCTTTCCAAGTATTTTTTTTCATCCCTCATCTAAATTGGTGACATGAAGATTAAAGGAGATAATAAAGCAACTAGTACAATATATGATACTCAGTAAATGTTCAATATTGTGACTATCATTATACTCTTATGTTAACACAAAAGTTCATACACTAATGGAAGAAGTGTGCATCCATACAACATTTCTGAGGGCGCGTGTATTTGCATATAAAGTACTTAAAATATGAATATTTTTAAGCCCCCCCAAAAACTCTTAAAGAATTCTATTGAGGAAAAAATCATGGGTTTACATATAAGAACATTCATCTCAGAGTAGTTTAAAAGCATTTTTTATAGCTTTGCTTAGATATAATTTATGCCTACTGAACAACACATAAAGGTTACATTTTGTTGAGTTTTGACTATATGTGTGTGTGTGTGTGTGTGTGTGTGTGTGTGTATACACAGTCGAAACTATCAACACAATCAAGATAATAAATATCCATCACCCGTAAAAGTTTCCACTTATCTACTGTAGTCCATTTCCCCCCGCTTCCTATCTGTAGACAAGCCTCAATGTAGTTTTTAGTAGTAAAAGAATGGACAAACTAAAAGTCAAAATGGAGAACTAGATAAGTTAATTTATATTAGTATTGGGCGGTAATACACTACGGTGGTTAAAGGCATGGACTTTGGCGTTGGGCAGCTCCGATTTAAATCTCCCCTCTGTTTCTTAGTATCTGTTTCACCTTGGTAAGTACTAGTCTCTCTGAGCCTCAATTTCTTTACCACTAAAACGGAAATAATGCCTACCTCAGAGAATAAAGGGCCTAAAGTATTTATAGGACACAGCAGAGAATTCATTTTGGCTCCTAGTTAATAAGAAAATTGGGTGCGGGATATTTAATTAGTTGGGAAATGTTCATAATTAAGTGACAAAAGCAAGTTATTAATTATTTAGAGACCCACCATATTATAATTTAAAAAAACTATACATGTATAGATTCAAAGAGAACATGCTTGTAGATACACCAGTATGTTAACAGTAAATATTACTAATGATTTCTATTTTCTTCATTTTTTTTCAGTATTGTCTATGTTCCACAATAAATATATTCTCATTTTGGCAATCAGATGAAAATACAGAAACTTTATATATTTAAAAAAATGTAAGTGTGAATCTCATTCATTTAGTATTCAAACATTTATTTAGTACTTACTACATAGTAGACACTGTGGGACACTGGGGCTAGAAAATAAATAAAATATTTACTCTCAAGGGAGAAAAAGGCACTAATCACACTATAGTAATTTTAAGTAATTTTCATTTTATTAACAGAATAATTTGACTACGAGGAATTAAGTGGCAGGTTGTGGGTCATAAAAAGTAGAACCCTACTAGATGCAGGGTTTATTTTTCCACTTCTAAAAATACATATCCTTTACATCAAGTATAACTTATCTGCATATGTTTATTTTATTTCTTAAAGTATTTTTATTTCTTTTTATTCTATATTTATGGTAGTAAATGTTACAACATCCCTGTCTGTGTCACCTACCTTAAATTAGAAGCACTAAGTGAATAAGAACTATGTCTATTTAACTGTTTTGTTTTGCATTATTAAACAGCTGGTAAACTAATGATACATCATGAGAACAAATCTGGAATAGAGGATTTCAAGTTTGTATTTCAGACTGGCTATAAAGTAACCCATGATTCTTCTCAAGCAGTGTAAGCTGGTTAATTCACACTAAATTCTTTCACTAAAATTAAAACCGTCTCCAAATATGTTATTTTTTTGGCTTAAAAACTGTTCTTTTTAAAACAATTACAATTAGTCATAGGTACCAACAAACATGTACACTGACTAAACATGAAAGCAATGAAAATGAAATTAATGAAATGTGAAGGAAGTTAAAAATATTTAAAAGAACCCCATATTTATAGTATTGTTATTAACAAAACGTGTCTTCTCTATTATAGAAAAACAGTCTACCACAAATCTAAACTTGTTATTAACTATTTCAAACACACAGGAACTCTAAGAGTTACTGAATTTGAGCCTCCTGTGCTACCATCTTGATTTTTGCCATCAATCCCGTTAAAATGTCAGGTTCTCTTGCTTTCTATGTTATGGTAAATTGCTAATGTCTGACAACAAGCAGCACTTTGCCAGGCTCAGACATTATGTTGATATGCTAATGATCCAAAATGAGGCCACCAGACATCAATTACATAAATGAGACTAGGAACAGGGCCAACACAGGTACACTCTACTAATTTGTTCATCTCTGTTGGCCAAAAGCCAACTGCATGACAAGTGAATGCCCCTAAAGACACTGGGGCACGACTCCTTCACTTCAGAGAAGGATTGTACTCTTCAAACCTGTGTGATCTCTATCTGCCTAAGGACACTTTAATGAACCATACAATGACCTAACGAGAACACATCTGAAGGGTCGGTAAATTCACATACTGGGAAGAGTACAAGGCAGTAAAAAAAAGTTAAAAGTAGAAAAAAACAACATCCAAGACCGACATAAAACTGAATCAAGTTTCTAAACCACAACGCAGGAACAATACAAAAGACAACATTATTCTTTTCCAATATTTTGAATTTTGAACAAGTACAACTCAGTATCATTAATAGATATAGTGTAACTGGGTTTAATCAGAAGATTAAACACTTTTTCTTTACTCTCCTAATGTATTTTTATGTGTGATATACTAACAACCTCAAGCCAAAATGTTTTCCATTAGGATACACCTTTGAATTTTTAATAGAAACAAGCAGAGAAATATAACTCCTTGAATATTATTTTTTGACAAACATAGAGGCAATTAATGAATGGTACCTACATATAAAGAGAAGCAATTAACAGTGTAGTAAAATAAATACATAATAAATACAATAAAATTTAATGTGTTATACAGTGTCTTAGAAATCAGTTGATAGGGGTTTAAACAAAAGGATACCAAATTTCTATATACCAGAATCACATGGGGGAAAACTCTATTCTGGTAAGTTTTTGATATAATGTAGAAATTGTTATAATAGTTTACTGGTTATTTTTGGCTACTAGGGCAGTCATTAAGGAGTGACACTACGTGCAGAGTCAAGCCATTTATTAGGGCCTTCATGTCCTTTCTTCAGCAGTGCCCAAGCCAGACCAGCTTACTCTTAGCAGGAAGAGGAAAACAAGAAAGTGCAGGTGCTGGCAGGCATGGTTTCAGTTGTCAATACTGCAGAAATGTTTGGTCTACAGACAAACTGCAGCATCCGAGGGGCCTAACAATCACAGATTTCAGACCAGATAAGCATCAGGATGGAAGTCCTAGAAGGGGACAGGTGGCTTCACAAGAGGCAGGGATTAGGAGAGGACAAGAGTCAAAGTTACGAAGTCAACAGAACTTCTCACCTCACTAATAGTTCTTTGGTTTGTATTCCTGCCTCAGTCTTCAGACCCGGCTCTTGTGAACATTTTCCTGACTCCAGCCTCAGCCTGCCCAACTATGATTCAGATACGTTTTGACTCGCCTGCTGATAAGCATCCTTCATCAGCTCCCAACACAAGCCTCTAGCATCCTGGGACCTCCTTCTTCAAGACATAGTGTATTTGCTTTCCATTTGTAAGCTGTGCCTGCTCTCAACACAGAACTCCATCTTTACGGCATTTCTATGTCTCTAATGCTTTCAAAAGACAATTATTTTAGAGAAACTCTTAGTTATCAGACTGCTGTATTCAAGTAAGTCATTTCACAGGTGGCTTTTAGATGAAGCAGAGTAAGTAGTATTTTCATAGACTGGTTGTCAAAAGAGGGAGACAGATGAGCCATCTCACATGAGATTATATTATATAGTGGTTAAGAGTATGAACTGTGGCATGAAGACAATCTGCATTCGGGCCTTGGGTTTACCACTTACTAGTTTATGAACCTCTCTGTGCCTCAGATAATATCATCATCCACCTACAAGGACTGTTGTGAAAATGTAATTTAAAAAATGCCTATAAAGCATGTAGTGTATTATCTGACCATAGTACCATCATACCATAGTACATGCTACCTGTATGTTAGAAATTGGTCGCAGAAGTGGTGGTATTTACAGTCAGGAAGCTTGCTCCCAGTGGACTCAGCAGAACTCTTGGCATATCAATGTCCCCTCTACCCAGGCAATGCTGCAATTCACCCCCTTTGCTGTGGTAGATTAAAACTGGCAACAAACTCTTGGCCACTCCTGCCATTGTGACATGGAGTCTAATCCTCTTTCTTTTAAAAATGGGCTGGCCTTACTGACTTGCTAGACAAATAGAGGGATATAGGAGCGATGTTCTTCGACTTTCAAGGCTGCATCAGAGCCTTGTAGTTTCCACCTGGGAACATTCTACGGAACTATGGTCGCCAGGCTGTGAGGAAGCCTATGCAGCCCACATTGAGAGGAACCAAAGCACTCTGCTGACAGCCCTGGCTCAGCTCCGAGCCAGCAGCCAGAACCAACTTGCCAGGCTTGTGAGTGAGCTACCTGAAGGGGTTCCATCCTACAGGTTCAGTCTAGCAGCTCCAACTGAAGCCATGCAGAACAGAGACCAACTTTCCAGCTGAGCCCTGCCAAAACTTTAGATTTGTGTGAGCAAGATAAATTATTATTATTAGTTTGGGCTGTTAAGTTTGGGGGTGGTTTATTATAGGGCAACAGGTAACAGAAATGTTTGTCAGAGCACCCTAGTCAGCAACAACATCACAGTTCTGTTTACTGCCACATAATTTATTTTCATATAACGCTACAATTACAGCAGTGGCTGTTGATTTTATGTATGTGCCTGTTCACTAGCCACCTCCAATGGAAGGCTGGACCTTCCACTAGGTCTTCTCAGTCCTCCTTATGAGTCCCCTTAGAGACTAGAGATCTTTTCAAAATGGTAGAGGGACTTACACCCGCTGTTCTGCCACCCTTCCTCAAAAACACACATGGTGGAGGCTCTGACTATGATCAGCATGGCCTCCAAAACTGGACCTACATAATCACTATTGAAATTGTTGTAATGCTATTCTTCACAGTGATCATAAATGATCTAAAATCATCTATATTCTCAAAATGGCACTCTATCAAACAATGAATTTTAAGCAGAAGTTTGTTTAGTTTTAAAAATAAAGCCACGTATATCAATCAGCAGATTTTAAATAGCGTCCCCAGTTTGTGTTCTCTGTGATCTATATGAAATAGCCAATCTTGAATTCGTCTTCAAATTCCATATATGCCATGGAGTACAATCTGATGTGTATAATTTAGTTCAATTAGAAATTTATACTGTAAATAACACAGGTTTCAAAAGTCACTTTAGACTAGTGAGGGTATCGTTGCAACTAAAAATAATAATTAAAAATTAAAGAAAATAATTAACATGCCTTTCAGCTTTTAAAATCAGACAGATGTTTTACTAACAGTTATAAAAACTGGAATAGTACTTGCCCTTAGGCCCAAACAAATGTGTCTGTTTCACTAATTTCAGTGTGATAGGTAATTTTTTAGAAAAACAGATATTTTTCAATGTACAAAGCCAGATCAAAAAATGTAATTTTTACAATTTATGTATACAATCGCACGTATATAACAATGTGTATTCATGTAATTGCCAGTCGTATTACAGGGCTTGTTTAGTCATCTTATATAGATACTCTTGTCTTCACTACAACGGGACAATGTTCTACAATTTTAAAAGGGAAATGCTGGCGTGAAAGCAATGGACTTATATTATTACTAATATATTGACACAATTACAAAGCAGTATTAGCACATCAGTGAGGATCAAAGAATAGTTGATAGGTGTGTCTGTTGTAGGGATAGAAACTTTTGTATTCAGGGTTCAGCAGAAACAGCTTTCAAGGATGCAAAGACCTACAAAGGTGCAGCGATGTAACTGTGTGTATTCTAAAGCACTAATTTTAAGATTAATTTTGTTTTATAGTTCACAGCTCTATTATTCAGAGTAGAATATTGAGTAACCAACTAATTCTTACGCAGACAAATCCTGATATACTCCTGAAAGCAAGGACATCAGATTGGAGGGGCCACAATGGTGATTCCTCCGTGGCAGAGGATCCCTAGCTGAGCATGTATAAAAAAGCTGGGCGTTTTAGAAGTCTCAGCTGGTGTCCTGAAGACCAAATCCAGTCAGTCAAAGTGTTTTCCTTGATAATGACAGAACACAGGGTATTTTAAAACAATTGGATTTGAATACCTTTAGCAGGGGCCTGTAATCTCCAGTTTTGTCTTTCTCCATCACTTCCTAATTTACTGACAAAAGCCTATTTTACTCATTTGTGGGCTTTCCTTAGCTCCCAAAGGCATAGGAGTTTAAAACTCCTGAACTATACTTGTAAATCGTATTTTCTAAAAGCATTCGTTTACACCTGATATAAAACACACACACACAGGCACACACATACATTGTAAGTTAGCCTGCACACAAAGTACATGCTTCTACATAGTCGAAGAGAGGAAAAAAAATTCAAAATAGTTAAGTGGAATTTGTTTCCCTATTAAAATAAAGGACCTGGTCATTTGAATTCCTTAATAACCAATCTTAACAAACGGTTAATAATGCTTTAAAGGCAGTAGTATAATTCCCCTGAATCAACTAAACTCTAATTTTACTAAAAAAATAATCTAATAGGAATGAGAGGTAATAATATGTATAACATATCTTATAAATGGCATCTAAGACAAAACAAAATTACAATTATCTTCATTTCATGACGCAATAATTGTTGCCAGGAAAAGAAAATAAGGATGTGACAGCTTAAAAGTCTATCAAATGAAAATGTGTAATGATTGCTGCTGAGAAATTTCATAACACATATTCCACTCACCTTTCCAAACAAACAACCGACTACATTTCGAATGTGTTGCAAAACTATTAGAGAATTATCCTCTTTTGTTTTGATTTGTTTAAATCCAGTGGAGTTCAGTGACAAACATTCATCTTCTCTTTCCATATAATATCAGGGCGGGCTTTTTAGTTAAAAACAAAACAAAAAAACAAAAAGGAAAAGAAAACAAACTCGTATCTGTTAGGTTTAGGTGAACTAATTATGTAAAATAAAAACAGAGGCAAAATGTGCCTTTTTAGTACATTAATTATGACCTATCATTTACTCTATGTTTAGAACATACAGAGAAAAACAACATTTGTACCCATAGGTATTCTAATGAGATCAGACATGAAGCTTTTGAAATAAACCTCAAACAGCTTGGTAATCCAAGCCTTATTACTGTTTAGTAGCTTCGCTCACACAGTCATTTAGTCAGAAATCTGTGGCTATAGACCAAATCCATACAGACTTCTAAAAGGACATAAACACCTCAAGGGACAAAAAAAGATGCCTGGAAAACCTTCCTTGAGCGAGAGTTCAACTACTTCCCGTGGCAGTTTGCACACGTTTTCCAGCATGAAGTTCACTTATTTAAACAGGTGAAAGTAATTAGATTTTTAAATGATTGTATTGTCAGTGGGTCTGCACTCTGACAGAAGAATTCATACTGACTGTAAAAACTCTAAAACTCATAAAAATAGGAATTTCGGGAAAAATGATTAGTAGCACATTCCTAAGTTTACACACACACACACACACCACACACACACACACTGAAAAATTAAATATATTCCTTTTGTGTGTGTGGCATATCAAATAACCACAGAATGCAAGTATAGAATTGTTTTTTCAGAAATAAGGTATGAGAAGTACCAAGCACTTTCTACAGGGAAATTTTGATACTACATTAAGAATAAGAAACCTACACGACAGTTGCTATCAATTGTACCGTGCTATAGCTTATTGTAAAAATTAGATTGAAACAACTTAAAATCTCAGTAAAGAGCTATTGTCAGATCCTAGTGGTCTGAAAATGGTCTTTTAGAGATCCAAAGAAATTAATCTTCTCTAAACACAGAAGTCATTTCAATGTAAAAAATTATGCAGTGAAAACCACAGAGCTTTAATTTTTGAAAAGCCCAGATAATTATATATTCCATGGCTCTCAGACTTCCTTACCAATAGTGGTACTCAGTTTTAACATTTCTATTTTACATCTTGTATTAGAATCGAAACTCTGGACAGGTTTAAAAGAGCCATTTTGAGCCTAACAGGAATTCACTGTGTACACTCCATAAACTACTTGTTCTAAAACTAAGGTTTTGATATATGATGATTAATTAGGCTGAAAGAATAAAATAGGTTTTGGCTGTATTAAATTAAACTCACCATTTTTAAAAGAGAATGCATACAATTATACTAAAGTTGCCTCTTATGCAACGTCTGAGATGACCAAATGAAATGTACACTGCTTTTAAAGGAAAAGTTAGACTTGGTTTGTTAAATTTTAATTTTTAAATATATGTAATGCTATTTTGTATGACAGCCTGCGGAAAGAAAAAAAATTAAAAGTGGATCCTAGCTATGTTCATATTAATTACATGATACAGCATGATTAGATGGGAGTAATTAGTGTATGCTGAAGTAAACTGAGTTTGAAAGCTTACTCAACATTATTAAGCACCCTTTTTGAAAGTAGTGAATAGCTTAATTTAATTTGTGCTGGTTAAAGCACACAGACTTCCAAATACCAAGACAGTACTAAATTTACTCTTTTACCCAAATCATACTAATAAATGCAGAGGAAGGGATGTCTGAATGGTACTAGCCAAAGATTATGTGCTTGATTAAACATTTTTTCACAACTGATATTCAGCACAGACTGACTTAGTCTCATCAAAACTATCAATGCTCATGTGATTTTTGCCCATGGTCTTAAAAACTAAACACGACTGTTGCAAATCCAGAATGTCCTAAAAAGCTATGAAATTTTACACGTAAAAGAATGATATTGTGTGAAAACAAAATGTGAAATATCCGTCAAATATAGTTATAAAATTTTAATCCAAAAGAATTAAAGCAGGAAGGCATTTTATCTATTAAATATAAGTGAGATTTTCTGTAAGTAAGATTAATGACAAACTATATATCTACAGTTCAACTGAATATAAACAACCATGTGTTGTCCATTAGGGAGACATTCGCTCAGGGTTATTTTCCTAGCTATGGTGATGAATTTGCACCAATCCATCTACACAGTCTCACCCAGTTCTCCTTGTCACCAACTGCACACATTTGCCAGCCAGCTGGCTGGGGTGAGGGGTATATCCTCTGCCACATAACAAAGAGAAGCTTGCTGGCCTGCACCAGGATGAAACCCATGACTTCGCCTTCATTAACAACATGGGTAGCCCAGTGAGCTAACTGGTCACTGATTAAAATAAATGTATACCTTGAAGACCAGAAACACTAGCACCAAACTTCAATATATTGATATGAGAAACATTTTTTTTTGCTTTCTCAAGTACACTTTCTTAAACAAATCGGTATGAGAAACAAATTTCATGAAATTAAACGCTACCGTGATTACCGCGAAACTATTATAAAATTGAAGGGGAAAATGAGCTTCAAAAAGACATTAAGTACTTAAGGCTAATTCAACTGAGGTGAATTCCACTGGTTGAAAGTCAACTTTAAATCGAAATGTCTCTTAAGAGGAAGGACCTGAATTAAATAAACTTCTAACAAAATAATTTTAATGAAAATAATTGAAGACATACAAGTAAGTATCCCTTATAAACAGGAATAATAAATCTATCCCTTAGCAATCACAAGTTTGCTCCTTTCTCTTATCATTGGCGTAAATTTTACTTTTGAAACACACACATACACATACACACACATCAGCAACAGGGGAAGGGATATGAAAGAAGGTAACTTCTAACCTAGAGGATGAATTATGATTAGATTATAAGCATCATTAATGAATAACCTTAAAAAAGATCGAGTAAGAATAAAAAATGTAACATGGAAAAATTGGACAGTCATAGTTTAGTCAACTGTTAAGCTTTTTTCCTTATTAACACTAGAGATAGTTTATTTAGTTGGCATCTCCTCTTGGACCTGCATATCTGTGTTTGTATTCTTTCACTTCTAATCACATCCGTTTGAAAGGTGAGCACAGAACAGGATACAACAGTTTCTATTTACTTTGTTTAAACATTATACTTTTAATGCATTTACATTTTAAGGCACTGACATTATGTCACTGACACATTTTTTCCCCTCATAATGTTAAACTAAGCATGCCTACTATTTTGTAATTCATCCAAAAACCTGTATCTAGTATTTCCCACTCAATCCATTATTTATTCACAAACCTATGCTTCCATAACAAATGTATGTGCTTATAATATAGCAAGGCTTATATTTAATCACAATTATTTCTTAAAATGTCTTCTATACTTCTAAAACAGAGACATGTCTTATTCATCTTTGCCTCTTCAGCAACAAGCTAAGGGCTTTACGTATAAAAGGCACTTAATAAGTGAACACTGAATAGAAAAAATAATGAATGAATCCCTATTAAATTCTACTTTCTTTGTTTTGGTCTATGATCCTATTGAGACCTGCTTGAATAAGGATTATATTAACTCTGCCATCCAACCTTATATCGTCCTTAAATTTGATAGTGAGGTCTCTCCTACATTTTTCTCAAAGTCAATGATAAGAGTTGGAAATGACAGGTCTCTGGCACGTCAATCATGGACCTCTCTTCTAGTTGTCATCCATCCATTAACAAGCAAACCTAGAGTATGATCATGCAGTATGGAGGCAACTATACTCCATTTAATTCTACAAACTATTTTTCTCTAACTTGTCCACACAAATATTTTCAAAGACTTTGTCAAAAGGCTTGCTATAATCAGGATTAATTATATCCACAGCTTTCACTAAGTATTCTACCAAAGAAGAAAACAAGTTTGATTTTATGCAGCATACCCTTAGTGAAAAATACATGGCTTTTAGTAATACCAACAATTCTAAACATTCACACACCTTCAACTTAATTATCAAAAATCACAAGACCAATTTGAACAGTTCTACTAATATCCAGCTTTTCTACTTTTAAAAATTTGTCCCTTGAGCTCACCTCAATTTGTCTAAATTCTTCCTGTTTTTGATATTTCAAGCATCACCCACTTTGGTTTTGTGATAAGCATAAGTTGTTTCAGTACTTGCATTCTGTATGACCCTAGACACTAAAGTAGCTAAGTATTCTCTCTCACTTAGCTTAGAATTCCTCTGCAATCTGTTTTTTCTACCCATTGCAAATCACTCTCCTTAATAAAAAAGAAGCAAAGTAGGACTTGCGTTCTACAATCTTACCATAATCTTTTAACATCTCACCATTTATTCTAAGCAATAAATCTATGCATTGTTCTTTCTATTTGAACATGGCTCAAAAAAGACCTGCTTACAATTTTAATTTCCTTGCCATTTTTGTAAGCCTTACACCAATCTCGTTTATCTTGCCTGATGTTTTCTCATGGTTATGAATCCTAATTTTCTATTAACCATTTACTCTAAGTTCACAGATTTTTTTCTACTTGTCTTTTTTTCCCTTATATTCTGCCCCATCCCGCCCCACAGGTCATCATAGTTTCATCATATCAACACTGTTAGAATTTTAAGGCTCCCTTTTAGGATTTTGGGCTATGGACTCACCTAGATCTTCAGATATTCTTACTAAAGTAGATTTTAGTCACTAAAAAAAAATAATAGGGCTTTCCTGGTGGCGCAGTGGTTGAGAGTCCGCCTGCTGATGCAGGGGACACGGGTTCGTGCCCCGGTCCGGGAAGATCCCACATGCCGCGGAGCGGCTAGGCCCGTGAGCCATGGCCACTGAGCCTGCGCGTCCGGACCCTGTGCTCCGCAACTGGAGAGGCCGCAACAGTGAGAGGCCCGCGTACCGCAAAAAAAATAAATAAATAAAAAAAATAAATGACATAAATATTATTTGCATTATTCAGCCCATTCTAGGTTACCTTTCAATCTTCATCAAGAACTAGCAATCTAGTCTTGGAAAAAATGCATTCCATAAGCAACTCAGCTGCTTATTTTGGGTGGGTTTTTACTTTTTCATAACACTTTGCAAAATTTTTTAATAATGTTTAAGATATTTTGAATTAATGACAATGCCAAAAGTAATGAGAAGATCCTTAGATGTCACGAAATGTTACATTTGCTGAATTGTGTGAATGCACACTTACTGCTCTTTAAAAAACTGTTACTAAAATGTCTATGGAAAAAACAAATTGTTGTCAACTCTGTTGCTCCTAAAAGTTTTTTTCCATTGAAATAATTATTTTATAATTTGAGCATTCTTAGGTATAGAACTATCATTATTATGGCTGAACAAATTATATTTGAAGTCTCCTCTCCCTAAGGCATACAGTCTGCTTCCGACCATAACGAGGATTTTCTTCATTGGCCATTTCAAACTCTAATTTAATATGGCAACTATCTTAAACATTCTCTTTCCTTTTATACTGTCAACCATTCTTTTATATTGGTTAGAAAGAATGCAGTCCATTGAGGCATTTCCCTGTATGTTTTTCTCTATGTTCGTACAAGAGACTGAAATCAATTCTTAATTATCCTAGGCAAATTATGCTTTCAAGTTCTTATTGACATTTAACACCAAATATAATTCGTTATATAGTTTGATCATGATTTGAGTACTGTCCCTAATGTTTATTCATATTTCCCTAACATTTCTCTGATGGGAGATCATTTGAAGCCAAACCACTGCTCTATTCAGAGGAAGAGAGAAGCCTCTGAAGAGAGAGGAAGGGCAGATCTATCTTAGCTGACAAGGATGGTGCCCTACTCCAAAAAGATGTACCTGCTCTTAAGAGACTAAACAAATTAGAAAATTACCAGCACTTCCTAAAAGAGATGAAGTATATCTTCACTGCTGTTTTAAGAGCACAAAGCATATCAGAGCCTTTGTGCATAGAACACCAACTATTACCCAAAGCCAAACTAAAATGACTTTTGAATGTTTTGCAAATTTAAATTACACATTATTCTCCTTGTCTTTATTAGCTTGGAAAATTAAGAGTTGATTATATTCTTCACATCGTAATCTGTACAGTAAATATTGTGGTAATGTTACAACATCGATTTTCATTTTCCTGATAACTGACATTTTGGCTTAAAAATTGCATTACTTACAATATTTTTGGCTATGAGCATTAGAAAACCTAATTTTCTGGCTTAAGGAAGAAGGAATTTCATTTGCATATAATAGGAAACTCAGAAGTAGTTGGGTGGGTTTGATTTAGTGACTCAACAATGTCATGAAGGCTTCACAGCACTGGATTTATCCTATAGATGTTTATTCTCACAGTCAAAAGATGGCTACCAGGAGAAATAAAGGCAACATGTTTCTTTCCTTTTTTTCCACCAAAAGTGGTAGGAGGGAAGGAGAAAGGGAGAGAAGGTAGGAGTGAAACAGAGGAACGTGGGGGTGGAGGCACATTTCTTGTCACTCTCTCTTAAGAGAAAGGTAGAACATTCCTAGTCGCCTCCAGCCAACCTTTCCTCATTTATCAATGACAAAAATTGGGACAAATGACAATTTCTTAACTAGCTGTAAGCAAGAAGTTAATTAAACGTTAATTGTCCAAACTGCATTGCTGCTACTCAGAATATTCGGTGGAATAAATATTGAAAAAAAGTATGTTCAGGGTCGATATGTAAGTACCCGTAGATATAGACCCTATGAAATCAGTGTATTTGTAAACTAATTCCTGTGGGTGCCATATGACCCAGTTCTGCTCACTGAGACTGGAGAAGGCATTGACTGAAGACCTCTAAGACAGAAGCTCTCTAGTTTCTGAAAGAGCTATAGAAACCACTCCTTATTCCTCTTCTGAGACGTGGCTAGAGAACCTCGTAGTCCTTTGAGTAGTGGGCAGCCATCTTGCAACCACAAAAGGGAGACAGCTTAAGATAAGCCTTAGGATAAGGCTGACATTGTGAAGAGAAAGTAGATGTGGTAGACAAAGTAGACAGATGCTTAATGACATCACTGAACCAATAAAGCAAACCAATCTTGAAACCCAAACTAATTTCTGATTTCCAGTTAATTGAACTAATCAATCCCAGTTTCTGTTTTTGCCATCTGAAGTGGATTTCCTATCACTCTGAAATCTATCCCAGGTGATAGCAGTCTGCAATTATTTAACTTAGGGGCAGTATGTTTTCAAGACATGATGCTACTTTGTACTACTTAAGCACACCAAATATATGCAATTATATGTATTATTATAAGAAGTTCCCAGCATAAGAGAATCTAGCCTTATAGTCTTATAAGGGTTTTCAAACAGCCAAGAAGAAACCTGAAAGTTAATCAAGTTATTATAAAAAAAGGGCAATAACCTAGATAGTAATCTGTACTTCTTCCAAGAAATTCTGTGAGCTAAGACTGGGGGCTTCTCAATTCTGATTCTTCTCTTACTGGCAAATGGTTGAAATATGCTCTTCACTGGCAAAAATTAACCCCTCCCCACATCATACAGATAAATATAATAATAATAAATAAAGAGACCTTCAGCTGAGGAAAATGTCTGAGTGATTACTATGGACTAGCCCCATTTCCCTTTGTTTTTAGATGGGTAATCATTCATTCAATCATGAATATAATTTAATAAGTCTATGTCTATATTATGCCAAAAAGTGTCCTGTCATTGTTTTGAATCACAACTATCATTATTCGGCTTTGACAAAAATATTAGAAGGATGCATCTGTTTTATTAGTTGAATTGATAAAAAATGTTTCTCTACTGCTCTCACTGACACCATTTAAGAAATCTGCAATAACATGTGGTACTCACAAAGCTTTCCTTGATTTTGAACCCAAGCTTCCAAGCTTGCCAATATTTACACATACGATGCTTGCATTAACAGCAACCGGGAATCATTCCTCACTCTCTGAGTAGGTGTTATTTCCTGGAAGTATTTCCTAGAGGTGCTATTTCCTGGAGTCCTCATTTAATTTCTCAACTGTACTTTTTCAAGTTTAGCCACATAGAGGCCACTTTCTTGCCTTACCTTCTGGCCTGACCCTGAATTAACAGAATGCCCTTTATATCGTGTAGCTTAAACAAGATGATTAGTCATTTCATGAAATTATTTTCCGAATTAATCACTCAGCCAACCTGTGTAGCACACAAAATTGACAGTATGCAGATATGTGGTAAGATTAAAATCAGTTACTTAACTGAAACTGGAAGCTGCTCCAAGTGCTAGAAGATACATTTTATTGATTTATTTACAGATTAATTTATTTATTGCAATGAGAGAGTAAGGCTACTTTTTATAGTTTGGGGTTTCTTAAACAGGAAAAGTCTTTAGTTCTGTAAAATTCATTGGAGGCACTTGGTTAGGTAATGACAGTGATAAAGATAACAATGGCACCAACTGACTAATTAAAAATGATAGCAAGAAAAAAGTCAGAAATTCATCAAATGAGGACAGAAGTGGTTTGAACAGAGTTAAATATCACTTGAAGATTTTGGCATCTGAAGTACCAAAATGTAAACAAATGATTATCCATGTTAAAAGTTAATGGCCAAATGAGAGAAGCAGAGAGTCCAGGACAGTAGGAGAAGAGAGATTTAAAGGGCATTTTTTTTTAAGGGTACAGAGGTACTTTTCTTATAGGTGTAAGAAACAATGCTATTCACCCCTTTCCTCAACCAGCCCTGGCCATCCCCTTCAACAGGCTATATAGCATTTGCTCCATAAAGACACACAAAGTCTAGTTTGTCTCCCAGCTGATACACAAGATCAAAGATTAGTTATTTTTTAAAATGACATAAATGACTTGCTACAGATAAGAATCAGCTCTGTGGCATGTTTCAGTTCACTGAAAGACAGGCCCAAAATGCAGTCTTCATTACATTCCAAAAGAATCTCATCTGAGCCACAGAAAACAGGAAAACTCTTCAGAGAAATAACTCTGACCTAAGTGCATTATTAAAAATATGAATTCTTTATTTCTGTTCCTGCAGAACAAAGGTAAACACCACACATATGGTTACTGGATATTCTGGTACCTTTATAGAAAAGGCCCTAAGCCTAAAAGCCCAAAGTAGCTCTATCCTCCCCATGGGACAGGTAAATCAAAGTAGAGTCAAGTTTGATCTCATTCCAGACTTGAACCACCTATGGAGGCCAAACTAACCTGGTACTTGTGGACTCCACAGAGGGGCCCACACAGGTCAGGCTAGATGCTCAGTTCCCCAGTAGTCTGGCTTGTTTCTGAAAGAGTGCCTATTATTTTTATTTCCCTAAATCCTAGAAGGGGAGGGAGGGCTGCTTCTGAGGACAAAAGAGTATTTTCTACCAGTGTAATACTCAAAAACACAGAGAACAAAAGTTAGAAGGTTAGTTACAGATATGTCATGTCTTATAATTATAGATGGATGACTTATTCATTTCCCCAAAGAATAAAATACAGAATTGTAAATAGTGGTGGGAAAAGCAATAACAATGTTCATTTACAGATATGAAAATAATTTTAATTGCCATTAACTGTAAACATCAAAGCTGCAATTATACACACTCTCTCCACAACATATGCCTTTAAAAAATATCCCATATAGGGGCTTCCCTGGTGGTGCAGCGGTTGAGAGTCCGCCTGCTGATGCTAGGGGACACGGGTTCGTGCCCCGGTCCGGAAAGATCCCACATGCTGCAGAGCGGCTGGTCCCGTGAGCCATGGCCGCTGAGCCTGCGCGTCTGGAGCCTGTGCTCCGCAACGGGAGAGGCCACAACAGTGAGAGGCCCGCGTACCGCAAAAAAAAAAAAAAAAAATCCCATACATTAAAAAAATAACTATGAGATGTCATTTGTATATTTTTCATGAATATGCAATTTCAGAACTTTTAATGGATTAAAAATAACTGAGCACGTATTCACAGAGATTCTTAACTCCTTTAACAAACTTATATGTTATAGAGGGGGAAAAAGAAACAAAGCATTTAGAAACTTGGATTTGAAGGGAATAAAAGAGAACTGGGATATCATCTATAGGATCAGGGAGACCCTTGTTTTGTTTGTTTAACATCTTTATTGGAGTATAATTGCTTTACAATGGAGTGTTAGTTTCTGTTTTATAACAAAGTGAATCAGCTATACATATACATATATCCCCATATCTCCTCCCTCTTGTGTCTCCCTCCCTCCTACCATCCCTATCCCACCCCTCTAGGTGGTCAAAAAGCACTGAGCTGATATCCCCGTGCTATGCGGCTGATTCCCACTAGCTATCTATTTTACATTTGGTAGTGTATATATGTCCATGCCACTCTCTCACTTTGTCCCAGCTTACCCTTCCCCCACCCTGTGTCCTCAAGTCCATTGTCTAGTAGGTCTGCATCTTTATTCCCGTCCTGCCCCTAGGTTCTTCATGACCATTTTTTTTTTTTTAGATTCCATATATATGTGTTAGCAAATGGTATTTGTTTTTCTCTTTCTGACTTACTTCACTCTGTATGACAGACTCCTGGTCCATCCACCTCACTACAAATAACTCAATTTCGTTTCTATTTATGGCTGAGTAATATTCCATTGTATATATGTGCAACATCTTCTTTATCTATTCATCTGTCAGTGGACACTTAGGTTGTTTCCATGTCCTGGCTATAGTAAATAGAGCTGCAATGAACATTGTGGTACATGATTCTTTTTGAATTATGGTTTTCTCAGGGTATATGCCCAGTTGTGGGACTGCTGGGTCATATGGTAGTTCTATTTTTAGTTTTTTAAGGAACCTCTATACTGTTCTCCATAGTGGCTGTATCAATTTACATTCCCATCAACAGTGCAAGAGGGTTCCCTTTTCATAGATCACAGTAAGATCCTTTTCGACCCACCTCCTAGAGAAATGGAAATAAAAACAAAAATAAACAAATGGGACCTAATGAAACTTAAAAGCTTTTGCACAGCAAAGGAAACCATAAACAAGACGGAAGGACAACCCTCAGAATGGGAGAACATATTTTCAAATGAAGCAACTGACAAAGGATTAATCTCCAAAGTTTACAAGCAGCTCATGCAGCTCAATACCAAAAAAACAAATAACCCAAACCAAAAATGGGCAGAAGACCTAAATAGACATCTCTCCAAAGAAGATATACAGATTGCCAACAAACACATGAAAGAATGCTCAACATCATTAATCATTAGAGAAATGCAAATCAAAAGTACAATGAGATATCATCTCACACCAGTCAGAATGGCCACCATCAAAAAATCTACAAACAATAAATGCTGGAGACCCTTGTTTTTAAGACAAGAGCAATTTAAGCTTATTTGTTCCCCTTGACAGTCTGAGAGGGGGAATGCGGAGAAAGCAGTCTTGGTAGGTGTAGCGGCAGTGTTGTTGGCATTTTGCCAATCAAGTATAGCAGAAGGGTGAATGAAATGTTAATATGAAAAAAGGAGAAAGGCTGAGAGAAATTCATCGCCAGTGAATATATAGTGGGGGTAAGGAAGTAAAAGATTTGATGAGATACGGTAATGGCTAGAAAGTGAAATACTGGATTTTTGATTTGGAGAGTGAAGCTGTTTCAGATAATGACAAAGTTCAAGATGTGACAATAGGAGTGGGTTGCTAAAGTAAAGCAGAAATAAAGACCATGTAGACCAGTCAAGAGACTGTAAAACTACTGTATGAGATGGGTCACACATATTAGCTCAAAAATCACCAAGTGTAATATTGTAAATCAACTATACTTCAATTAAAAAAATAATAGTTAAAAATATCACCGAGTATGAAGATGAGATATGGAATGGGGAGGAAGACTCTGAGTTCTGTGCCAAGCTATTCACTGAATGTGAGAAGTGACATCGAGATCAGTAGATGACAATGGAGAGGAGAGGTAGAAGGTGACACAGTTGAATGACCCAAGCCTTAAAGGAGGAGTGGGTTTCATAAAAGTAGTTATCTCTTTAAAACAAAGTTTCAGAAGTAGTCTGATCACTTGTGAGGCCTACAGGGAGTAGAGTGTTACTAAAGAAAGTGTCAAAGCTTTCTGATTTTTTTTTTTTATATTGGAGTGTAGCTGATTTATAATGTTGTGTTAGTTTCAGGTATATAGCAAAGTGATTCAGTTATACATATACATATATCTATTCTTCTTCAAATTCTTTTCCCATTTACATTATCACAGAATATTGACTAGAGTTCCCTGTGCCATACAGAAGGTTCTTGTTGATTATCTATTTTATATATAGTAGTGTGTACTTGTTAATCCCAGACATCTAATTTTGATAACCGTTAAGTTTACTGGTTACCAAATTTCTTATTAAAAGAAACTGGAATGGATTGAATGTTGTTTCATTCCATAATGACACCACTCTCATGTAAATTCCAATATGCTTTCATAATAGAAAAGGGGTTGGCATTACAGCTAGTATGTTCAGAATTGTGCTTGGAAGTGTGTGAATATCATCTTTCATTGAGCAATGATTTAAAAAGTGAGAGCTGGCTTGGGGACCTAGGATGACAGTAAATCTGCCTCCAAACTCTGTGATAGATAGAGCTTCTGATAAAGCAAAGGCTCCTCTACAGATTAACAAATGGCAAAAGAAAAGATGATACCTGAAGAAAGGTTTGTGAAAGATGGAAATTCTGGAGGAGAAGATTATCTATACATAAATAAGGAAATAAGACTTCAGACAGTAAGAAGAACTTGTCTTTGGCAATGCTATAAGATTTCTGTCATATCAGGATAGGATGAGATCTGTGGGGTTTTTGGTGTAGGCCTAAAGAACTCTCTTAACGACAGTTGGTGAGAAGCTGATGTGGAGTCTCTAAAGAGATCCTATCCCATGTGATATGGATTAGTTACTTCTCCAAAGCCTAACCTCTCTGCAAATACCGTAACAAAACCTCTTCTTCCTCTATATCTAGTAGGTTAAAGGATTCAGGAATATAGTTTCCTGGTCATTCAAATTAGACTTTGTGACTTCCAGTTTGAAAATCTCTCAAGAACACTGTAAATACAAATTTGGAACTATTAGAACAAAGGACCATTATCATGGGCTGAATTGTGTCCCCCTCAAAAGTCATATGTTCAAGTCCTAACCCCTTGTGCCTCACAATGTGACTGTATTTGGAGATAGGATCTTTACAGAGGTAGTTAAGTTAGAATGAGGTCATAAGGGTGGGCCCTAATCCAAAATATGACTGTGTCTTTTAAAAAAGAGGAAATGTGGACACAGACATGTACAAAGGAAAGACAATGTGAAAGTGCGGGGAGAAGACAGATATCTTCACGCGAAGGAGAGAGGCCTGGAACAAATCCTTCCTTCCTTCTCAGACCTCAGAAGGAACCAACCTTGCCTACAACTTAATCTCAGACTTCTGGCCTCCAAAATTGTGAGACAATACAGTCTGCTGTTTAAGCCATCCAATCTGTAGTACTTTGTTACAGAAGTCCTAGAAAACTAATACAGAAATTTATGACATTGTTCTATGCTACTGATGCTGCCTTCTAGATTAATCACGAGTAAAATTCTAAAACAAGGCTGAAGCAAAAACTGTGTTAAGATCCTAAGGCCTGAAGTGCAGCAAATATGGCCCTTCTCATCTTCTAACTCAATGAACTTGAAATTTCACCCTGTTCAGACATGGTAATAACATCTGACATCTAATGAGTGAATGCTATACAATAGTTTCCTATATCCGATACTATAGTTAACATAGTGCTACAATGAAACAACTTGATCAACTTTTTTTAAAAACGTAGTTTTTATTTTTTGCCATATTGCTATTTGATACTTCTGATTATGATATTAATTTCAAGCACCTCCATAACAGTGAAGGAAAAGGTAGTAAAAGTACTCATACAGAAATCTCCCATCTGTGCCATTACCATTTATTATATACTGTAAGATAAGATAATATAAAATATGTTATCTGTCTTAATGAGCCCAGTTTTACGTTTCATATTGTGACATTTGGGGAAACTAATTACTACTTTATATGATACTTTTTATGATGATAGAGAAGAATAAATATATTTGATAAAACTTAAAATATATTTAAAATAAAATATATTTGATAACACTTATGAAAATAAAGCAAGTGAATTTGGATTGAGTTATAGTTTTATTTGGATTATCAAGCACCAATATTTTTAATATAATATTAAGGCACTACTCAAAGACTACTACTTATTGTAGACACATAATGCTTTATTCTTCTTTTTAAAGATGCTTTTGTCAGGGATTCATATGTAATACATAATGAGCTACTATGTTTTCAATTGATGTAATGTACACAACAAATATACCATTAGCATTCTATATACTTCTTGAAAATAACAATGGTGCAAATTGCCCTTTATTCTAAAAGTTTACTCTTTATATTTGCAAATAAACAAGTTTATTGTATTGATCAAATCTCACTGCCACAGACATAAACCACTCCAATCAAATCTCACTGCCACAGACATAAACCACTCCAGGCAATCAAATGTTATATACAGAATCATGGGAATAATTTTATGAATATTTTCAATACAATTAAGTAAGTTGTAGAGGATAACCCATACCAGCTCTCTAGACAAGAACTGTATCTATCAACAACACAAACTGTATCTTGCTGTTTTCCATAAATCCTTTCAAAAATGCGCAGGATGTTTGAGCAGACACTTCACCAAAGAAGTTGTATAGAAGAGAAATAAGCATATGAAAGATGCTCAATATAATTAGTCATTAAGAAACTGCAAATTAAAACCACAGTGAGATACTATTACACACATATTTAAATAGCTTCAATTAAATACTAACCATGCCAAGTTTTAGCAAGGATGAGAGCAACTGGAATTCCCATCCAATGCTGGAGGGAATATAAAACTGTATAACCACTTTGGAAAACCGTTTAGCAGTTTCTTAAAAAGTTAAATATACACTTACTATTTGACCCAGCCGTTCCACCTCTAGATACTACCTAAGAGAAATGAAAATCTATGTCCACATAAAGACTTGTACATGGATGCTCAATAGCAGCTTAATGTGTAACAGCCCAAACCTGGAAATAACCCAAATGTCCATTAACAAGTGAAATCATAAACTGTGCAATACGTGCAATGGAATTTTACTCAGCAATAAAAAGGAATGAACTACTGATAAACACAACATCGATGAATCTCAAAATAATCTGGGTGAAAATGGCAGACAAAAAAGAGTACATAAGATAGGTTTCCATTTATTTAAAAATTCTAAAAATTTGTAACTAATATATAGAGACAAAGCAAATCAGTGGCTGCATGCAGATGGGGTAGAGACAGGGATGGCTGGGAGGGAGGGAACATAAAGGGGCAGGGAGAAATTTGGGGGTTGCCAGATGTGTTCATTATCTTGATTGTGATGATGTTTGCATAGACAATATACATATATCAAGATTTACCAAATTGTACAATTTAAATATACGCAGTTTGTGTCAGTTATCCCTCAAGAAAGCTGTGAAAAAATTCTTTTGCCTTCTTGGTTGCCCCTGGTTCTCTGGAATTAGAGGCAATTATATGTTAAGGGACTCCTGAACAGTGGCTGGGACTCTCGTGAGAAGGGTTTAATCAAGGACCATGGCCAGCTTCATTCTGAGTAGCATTAGCAGTACACTGTAAATGACGTTAAATGAGGCATAGACAGATTCATACAAGGAGAACGTTATAGGAGAGTATTAAAAAACAGCATCAGTAACTAGGTGTTTAAAGAAAACATAATACATCAGTTTTGAGTGGTGATTACTATTCTTTTATTCATTCCAGACACACTTATGTGCAGCTAATTTTCAGACAGGCATTGTTTATTTCTTGATATAGAGTATTACATAGATCCTTAGTGATATTTTAAAGTCATTTTCTCTATGTATAAGTGGGGGGGTTCTGTTTCAAAGAATTTCCTCAAGAGATACCCTACAAGCCCAACTATGGTCGTCCTTTGAAATCACTTTAATCAATGTGTAATTCGTAATTATGCAATTATTTTATGATTCAGAAACATTATAAGTGTAACAAATCAGATTAACCTAGGATTTTAGACACTAATTGACTTCATTAATAAACCCCATCCATACCAGTATGCATCTCCATAAATATTATTTCTTCTATTTTCATATTTAATTGACTATAAAACATGCTAACTAATACATGAGTGAAGATGTAAGGCAAAAATAATTAACACTTCTTTTTGTAAAGTAAATGAAACAATCAAAATACGTATTAAGTAAAATTTCATTGTCCTTTCAACAGTAGAATCTTAAGACAGTTTTATATTTTAAATATCACATACTCAAAATATATTCTACCAAAAAGGAAGATAGAATAAATGATAAACATGAAATTATTTGTTTTATGTAATGGAAAGATAGCACAGGAGTTAAGAATGTAGGCTCTAGAAGGTTTCCTGCCCCATCCTTCACTGGCTTGTGACCTTGGGCTCCTTACTCAACCCCTCTAAGCCTTGTCATCCTTATCACTAAAATGGAATGATAATAGTTTCTATCTCATAATATTATTAATATTTTATCCTTTGGTTTTTTTTGTGGGTTTTTTTTTTTTGCGGTACGCGGGCCTCTCACTGCTGTGGCCTCTCCTGTTGTGGAGCACAGGCTCCGGACACGCAGGCTCAGCAGCCATGGCTCACGGGCCCAGCCGCTCCGCGGCATGTGGGATCCTCCCGGACCAGGGCAGGAACCCGTGTCCCCTGCATCGGCAGGCGGACTCTCAACCACTGCGCCATCAGGGAAGCCCAATGCTTTATCCTTTGAATTTTACTACATAATCCTATACATTCCTACTATCAAAACAAATGACTTTCAGACATTAGAAGAACTTTTAGTGAAATGCCTTGGTTATTAAAAATCAGTTACCATTTGCTCCAAATCTCTGAGTTGCATCTGAGGTCTACAGTTAGTTGAAGGTACTTTCAAGGAATATAGAAAAACACTGTAAAGTGTCCCATCGTTGAGACAAGAGCAATGTCTGAAACTGCCTCTATAATAGTATTTTATGGTAAAATGCATTATTCAGACAGGAACAAGTGGGTCTCTCTAGAACTCTAGATCTACCCTGTATGATCTATGTCAGTGAATCTCTAGACATGGTTCACAGCTAAAATGTTAAAAGTCCAGCTGTGAAATATATTTGGGTCCTTATCCTGCTACAAGATTCTGGCCCTATCATGAGCCCATTCAGCTCATTTGACCTTCAGGGAAAACTGAGGCAAGGTGTTGGGTAACGATAAGTTGATGCCTGGATTGTTCTCTGACTTACGGCTGGATACTGCCCCAGGATAAGGTGCTGTCACATGATGTGGCCCTTGCAAAACCATCCTTCTCTCTTTCAAAGGTAAAAATCCCAGCCTTCCTGGCTCCACACACTTAAGAATACTTCACAGAATCTTAGAGCTGTAAGGAAATTCAGTCTGTTCTATTCTGATCTCATTTTATAGATAAGCAAGCTGGGGCCAGAATTGCATTCAACTCCATGTCTTTTGGATTCTGGCCATTATTCTTTCCATAAGACCAGGCTTTACAAGAGGAACCAGAAACAGCTGATACAAAGCTGCAGAACAGATATGTCAGAAATTTCCAAATAAGTTTTGACTTAATAAAGCTTCTAGCAGAACACAATGAGAGAGAAAGAGAGAACCAGAAGCATAAATTAAAAAAAAAAAAGTAAAAAAGGAGAGAATACATGAAAAGAAAAGTAGAAGAAGAAAATGTACAAGAACATCATTTTTAATGATATGAGGAAGCATGCCTTAAACATCTGGGGGAGAAAAACTATGAACAAAGTAGAGAAAAGGAGGAAAAAAACCCTAAAAAGAAAAAGAGAAGCATGGGAAAGAAAGATAAACCAATTAATGAAGGTAACAGGAAAGGGAAGGGAGTAAAGCATAAAAAAGAAAAAGACAAAGAATGGTGAGTTTAGATGTCAACCATAAACAAAAAAGATACGAGACCTAATTTTTAAACTTTCACTGGCAGGTTTTGATTTACCAGTGTTGCTAAAGGTAATTAGATATTCTTAATAATTCTTGCTATACAGCTCTTGTATTAACTGTCATAAACCACATAACCATTTAACAGAATGGTTATGTTAAGAATCTTGTACTATTAACCACGTAAGAATAAAAAGAAAAAGGGTAAAGGATTTTTAAAAATAGATTATCTAGAAATGTTTAAGTTTTTGATAAAATTGGTGGGGGTAAAATTGGTGGCAGTTAAATGACAGCATTTAACTACTAGTCGATTAGAAATAAAGTGGCACGGCAAATTTACCAAGAGAGTATAAAATGCAAAGAATGAGTGTGACTATGTCTCACATTTTTCCTATCATAAACAACTATATATACATATATGTGTATATATTTTAATAAAATAGTTAATATTTATAGATTAAAATAAATATGATCTATATTAAAATATTTAATAAATATATAAATATATGTGTGTATGTGTATCTGTGTGTGTGTATATAATAACAGCATATATACACACACATAAACATATATACATTTTGTTCTTCAAAGAAAGCCTAGTAGACACATCCAGAAAACAAAATTACTCTATAATTTGGTTATACATAAATTGTTAATAGGTCAGGGAGATCTTAATGTTATTTTCTATAATCAACACTTATAAACTATTATTACTTGGTTTAAATGGTTGTTATCAAAGCAAGATCACAGTTTTATTACGACCTAGGGCATATGTAAGTCTTCTGATTTATTTTAAAATTGTTTGTTTTCTTTTATAATACCTGTAAATTAACTGATTTAAAAGTACTCAACATCAAATTAATTTTTTAAAACTAATACAAAATTTCTAATTTCTATGATTTTTACATGATTATAGTTGTTTAAAATTTCATAATAGGAACATTATATAACCATAAGTTAACTTAAAAATCACTTAAAGTTTTATTATAAACCTATGGATGATCATTTTTTTCTGTTTCTTTGATCAACTTCAAGTTGGTATTTGTAACAATAATATAAAACCCATAATTATGCAGCCAAATGTTAAAAAGGTACATTGGGCTTCTAAGGCAAATACAACATAAGCGCATTACTCATCTTTATTTGAAACAAGGCTACTGATGAGAATATAATATTTTTGACATTTGTCTTAAGTCTACAGTAGTCCCACGTACATATGGTATAATACAGATATAAGCTTTACTTTAAGCAATTGAACTTTTCACACCCTCCAAAGCCACAAAATCAGATGGTTTGTGGTTTTTGCAGCTGGTGCACTACACTCATTTTGGGTAGTGTCATATGAAAAATATTTCACTCCCAAGCCTTAGACAGAATCAGTCATTAATGAAATGCAGGCATTACAATGAGATCATATGAAATACAGATTTCAACAGCCATACTAGTAACACTAAAGGAACTCAGAACATGAACACAAATCAAGTTCTTAATTCCAGCAAAGAAAGAAAGAAAAAGTATTAAGGAATGCCTCTGCAGACTTAGCATTTACTTTGAAAACAACTGTTAGCCACTACCTTGAAAGAGGTTTTAGTTTAAGCATTTGCAGACTAAATAATCATAAGTTGGATATAGAATAACAAAAAATAACTTCAGACATAATGGTACATTACACGATTATTCATCATAATATACAACTATCAAAATCAGAAAATGATTTGCCTAATGCGACATATGGAATCTGCTTACTTAATAAGATTGGCTGTCATCAGTCTATACAATTTTAAAATAATGTCTTATTTGGGACACATCCAATTTCACCATTGTTTATTTTTATTGAAATATTTTGAGAAAACTATACAATTTAATGGCAGTATTGCAACGCAATCTTTCAACTGGAAACTGGTACAAAAATAGTATTTTTAGTATTCCTATTTTGAAAGAAGAAATAAAAAAAAACATTGTTTTATATTTCTTGTCACAACAAATTGTCTTCATTCTAAAGTAAAGCAACTTTAAATATTTCTACTTCTAATCCATTTCCCTGTTTATACAATTCTTTTAAAACACACTCCTTTTACGAATGGAGTAGATTCTTACAGAATAGAAAGGGAAACGGTGGTGAAAAAAGAATGCACAATAAAACGGGAATATGTTTGTGCATTTGAGCTTGAGCTTGTGTATGTCCACTAGATTAATTTGTATCTTTTAATATCATTTCTTATTTCTATTTACACAAGGCAATATAAAAGAAATTGGGAAAAATGATTATTTTACCTTTATTTTAAGCCCTAATGTAAACAGTTTCCATTTAGTTCATAAAGATTCAATTGGAATTTGGAAGTCCTATATTTAGGTAACAATTTCATTATCTTTAGTATTGATTAACAGAATAAATATTCTGTGTATCTCTTAAGAAAATATGTCTATAGTAAATATGAGAAAGCCCTACATTTCTCTACGTCTGTTATCCATAAAATCTTTATTTGTTTCAGGCATGCCAGCCACCTGGCACTAAACCCCAGCCTACATCTGGAACACTGATTAACTGGAATAGTGCACAGTGCCCTAATACAATATAAAAATGTCCCAAATGAAGAATAAAGTTGTACCATACTATGCTTTCCAAACAGTATGTTGGCATCCAATGGGGAATCATGGATTTTCTTCTTCTTGTGGGTGCTGTGCTAATGTTATTATCTTTGTAACATGACACTGGGTACGAAAAAGTACAGACCACAGCTATGAAGCTTTTTAGTGGGCATAGGATTTCCCCACTACCCCCGTCTTTGACATAAACTTAGACATTCATGAGTATCACAGAACTTAAGCCAAAAATCACAGGTGTAGCCGGCTGAGAGTAGATTTTAAGTACCTTGGGAATTACCTTGTCTTAGAGTTCTTCTCTATTGATACTACACCCTGCACTCCAGTTCAACCTCATAAACAAGTAGTGACTGGGAATCACATACCAGGTATGTTTTAGACATTTAGACTATGTCAACGAATGAAACAGACAAAAATTCCTGTCATCATTAGCTTATACTCTGGGCAGAGATAGACAATAAAAAACAAATTTGCAAAAACCCCTGACCTCATGAGGCTTACATTCTAGCCAGGAATGATAGACAACAAACATAATAAATGAGAAAAGTGTATATATAGAATGTTCAGTGACAGATACAACAGATAGAGCAGATGAAGCTGGACAGAACCAGGGAAGGAAGAGTTTATTACATTTTTAAATAAAATGGTAAGGCAGTTGCATTAAGGCGACATATGGGTAAATATTTAAAGAAAGTAAACGAGTTAGCCATGCAGATATCTTGAGGAAGCACATTCAAGGCAACGAACAGCACAGAGGCCCTAAGGTGAGAGAAGTACATGTACAAATTACATGTCACCATTCAGTCAAGAACAATCTTTTTAAGCATGAATTGCCTGGTAGATATAAAAAAATGTTGTATAATACAAATCATTATTGGTCTCCTTTTCTATTTCACATTTATTAGACAACCTCAGGGGTAGGTCACTTAATACTATAATGCTAACTCTAATTCTCTATTTTCTTCCATTCTTCCTCTACTCATTTTGTCCTCCCCCTCACCTTTATTTCACTTCTTCATCCCATATAAATGAGGAGTATTACAGACAGAAGGAAAAATGCACTGAACTTGGAATAAGAATGAATAAATTTTTATTAACAGTTCTGCTCTTAACTATCTGGGTTAATTAAGCAAGCTTCTTTGCTTATCTGAGAAAAAGTTCCATTAATACCATGAGGTGGTGGCAAGGAAAAAGGTGGACAGAATAATCCCTCAAAAATTGCTGAGAATAAAATGTGTTATAATTATGGGGAAGCGTTTGGTAAGCCACAAAGAACTGCACAAATAGACTACGTACGGACGATATTGGGTTCTAATGGTAACATTTTAAAAATGCTTGCTAATCCCCAAATTATGGTACAGGGATGATAAAGAAAAAAGTACAGAAGAGTTAGTGCTTGATAAATTATGTTTAATTTAAATAAATAAATTTATTTATTATCTATATCATCAAAATTCAGTTATTAGTACTTTAAGCATTTTATATTGCTGAACATTTTCTTCTCTAAAGAGTATAAGAATATAGTAAAATTCTCTTCAAATAAACTGGTCAGATATGAGAAGTCAAAATTAATAAAATATAGTGATTGCATAGTTCATTATCGTATAACCATTCATCATTTCTCTGGAAACCCTTTTTTTTTTTATTTCCTTAAAGTTTATCTTCAATGCTGGCATAGAGAAGATGAACGGAGAACACAGTTACAGGCAGGGAACTGTTGAGAAGACAAACTTTTGACAGGAATAGCCACAGCAGGTAGGAAATAACTTTGAGGTGAAATATATACACGTTCAAGATTCACATATCAATCAAGTTGTATGAGTGGGAAAATTTTTGAAGCCAGTTGACAATAGATATTCAAAGCCTTAAAAATGGTTATCGACCTTATAATTAACTTAGGTATTTATCTAACTTCTAGGTATTTACCTAGAGTCTTTTCTAAACTTTTCATAAGTAAAATGCTTTTATAAATGTGATAAGATAAACTATGAAAATATCCGATGATTAGGAAAGCCTGTATTCAAGACACTAAAATATAACAGGCTACGCTTAGAACTAAACTATATTGAACAGAATTTTATGTCGAGGTACTTAAGAATAATTACTTAAATACTATCACGTGTAATAATGTAATACTGTAGACAATTTTGGAGATTTAGAGGATGTTGTATTACTTGCATAATTTCAACTGAAAACTAGTGAAAGTTTATTGATTTGAATTTCAGAAAATAAAAGGAATAGTCAAAATGGAAGTATTTTGTTGGTGATTCTAAGTTCAAGATGGCTCTTTAACTTACAAAAGTAATAGCAATATCTTACAAAACTTCGTGAATCAATAAGCAGTGACACCTTGCACATATGTGAAGCCTCTGGCCAGGAATCTTATAGCCTCAAAGGACTTAGTTACCCATTTTATCAAGGTGCAAAATGAAGCGTAAAGGAGGTTAAGTCCCAGGATAGGAACACAACCCTAAGTTCCTGATAATCAGCTTCCACACTAGTAAGAATCTAGTAGACTTTGGCAGTGATTCCTTTGAGCAGTCAAAACTCCTGCCAGGTGGGTAAGTTTATGAGCCAACTATAAAATGTAGTGTTGGCCTGGCAGCTGACCCAGTCAGGGTGTAAACCATAAAGGTGAAGAATGGGAAAAGATTCCTGAAAAATGGCCTAGCAAACTAATGAGGGAGTGAACATTTTTCTTTAGTTCTTTGGGTTAGAAACTAAAAATGAGACCTGGAAAATAAAATACAAAGAAGCTCTCCTCTGAATCAGAGAAAAGGAATTAACTGATGGATAGATGGACTATTTTTTATGATTACCATAGTTGTTAGGAAACATCAATGCTTACTAGAACGATTTTCTTAGCAATAAACTATTTTTTAAATATATGTGATGCTCAGAGTAGAGAAATTATCCTCATGGATAATTTCATGAATCCATAAAATCCTCATGGATCCCACAGCATATGGGATCTTAGTTCCCAGACCAGGGATGAACCCACATCCCCTGCAGTGGAAGCGTGGAGTCTTAACCACTGGGCTGCCAGGGAAGTCCCTGTTTTGTTTGTTTTAACAATTCTGGAGATATCTATTTATCTATCTAAAGATGATATCTTGATTGAGTTAGAAAAAATTGAGTTTAGGCATATTTTATATCATATTCTAACTTTCAACCTCATCCTTGCCTATTGATATCTTGGCTGCTGCTAAAAACATGGAAGTTCTAACAATCTTTACTGATTTTAAGAATAAGGAATACATCCATAAAAATGGTGTACTTCCAGAAGATGTTGGATTGATTAATTAATGTTAAGTAATTGTTTATACTTTCCTGATAGTTAAAAACAATTGAAGATATAATTTATTCTCTCGATCATGAGAAATTAAAAGATAGAAGTTTAAAATACAGTACATGAAGCATTTAGCTTATCTTTTTTCTTTGTATTAACATTTATTTTGTTACATATTATTATATATCTATTATATATTAACATATTATATAACATAACATATTACATATTATTAACAAAATATCATTCAAAATACATGCATCTATGAAATCATTTTATCCTCAGGGCTTTTCATTACTCTCACTGTTACATCAACACAATTCTATAATATTTAATAATCATTTCTTAAGAATTCAGCATACAAGTACATTTACCATGGTCTCTAAAACTTTGTTTCTTTTTTATTTTTTTAAATTTTTATTGGAGTATAGTTGCTTTACAATGCTGTGTTAGTTTCTGCTGTACAGCAAAGTGAATCAGTTATATGTATACATATATCCCCTCTTTTTTAGATTTCCTTCCCATTTAGGTCACCACAGAGCACTGAGTAGAGTTCCCTGTGCTATACAGTAGGTTCTCATTAGTTATCTATTTTACACATGGTATCAACAGTGTATATATGTCAATCCCAATCTCCCAATTCATCCCACCCTCTCTTCCCCCCTTGGTATCCATAAGTTTGTTCTCTATATCTGTGTCTCTATTTCTGCTTTGCAAATAAGTTCATCTGTACCATTTTTCTAGATTCCACATATAAGCAATATTATACCTTTTTTTTTTTCTTTCTGACTTACTTCACTCTGTATGACCGTCACTAGGTCTATCCAAGTCTCTGCAAATGGCATCATTTCATTCCTTTATATGGCTGAGTAATACATTTTGCTTATCTTTAAGGATACTTTTGATGTTAAGTATGGGTGTTAATTAAAATTCAACTATTTGATGAAACAAGATAATCTATCCAAAACAGCACGTCTAAGAGATCCTTGAACCTCATATGATTTCATAGATATTTACAAGAGAAAGTTAAAATTGCAGAAGTTTAATTCTATAGGGTGGTGTTGCAAAACAGTGAGGGTACAAACACAAGGGAGTAACAATTGAGTTGCAAATTAATGTTTCAAAAATCAACTTCTGTAACTGTAAACTTCAAAAAGCACTATCAACAAACGCTACCAACTACAGAATCACACCTCAGTGGTTAAGAGGAGCCTCTAAGTTTTACACTGTATGAAGGCATGTGAGGCACTTAGCAGACTTATTTTCCTCAAAGGGTTGTAGAAGTCAACCCAGGATAGCAAATTTGAATTTAAAAAGAGTATATGCCTGGATTTGAAGTTCAAAATTAAACAGAACACATGATAAACATTCAACTGGGTGATACAGAGAGTAATCGAAGAAAATACATGTATCATCCATTTTGGCACTTCATTTTTTTTGTCACCACAACACAAGGTCTATAATTTTCTATATGTTTCTTGGTGTGTTTATACATCATGGGTCACACTTTTTCACACTTTTTCCCAGCAACACAGAGATACTGTCATAAAACATGCAACTCCGTTTCCAACATATGGAATCACCATCTTCACAATTCAAGTGAAACCAAGCAATTGTATAAAATGGCTTTGTGGGATCAGAAGAAATCATCATCATATAGTTTCCTCTAATAGCCCTAACACAAATAAAAAGATTGTTTTGCTAGTATTTTTTAATGAAATTATTGGTTTTAAATGATTTTACTTAAATAGTATTGGGAATGAAGGAGCAATTTCTAGAGTTTCCTAGAATTTCTAGAATTTCTAGAGAGGCTAAACACTACAAGTTGCTATTTAGATTCAGATGGCTAAAGTGGTTACTTTTTTTTTTTTTTTAAATTGTGAACACGCTGCTGGAAAAATACCAAGGCTATAGATGTGAGGCAGAAACCAACTACTTCAGAAACATAAACTCAATTATATTCACATACTGCATAAGATATAAAAAAGTTTTAAGAATTCTTATCTTGTAAAGCAGGTCTGTATAAATCAGGTAAATTCTATGTGGTCATAAAAAAATAGCATCTTTCTCTGAAGACATTATAGAGCAATATATTCCCCCCAAAATGAAGAAAGGGTACCTTTTTTTTTTTTTTTTTTTTGCGTTACGCGGGCCTCTCACTGTTGTGGCCTCTCCCATTGCGGAGCACAGGCTCCGACGCGCAGGCTTAGCGGCCGTGGCTCATGGGCCCAGCCGCTCTGCGGCATGTGGGATCTTCCCTGACTGGGGCACGAACCCGTGTCCCCTGCATTGGCAGGTGGACTCTCAACCACTGCACCACCAGGGAAGCCCTAGGGTACCCTTTTTATACAGAGATGTGTAAATGAACACAATCACACAAATAACTTGACCTTTAGCTAAGCAAGGATTTGTTACTGGAGAATCAAGAAATCTCTCCCAGGTCTATCGCCTCAGAAGGGCTACCACTTGCTAACACTCACCCAACTAAGCCTGAAAGAAAGTAAAGCTTCTGGAAATATTTTGCATTGGACCCATGATGGGGGATTGTGGCAACAAACCAAACCTAAAAGAAAAACTAAGCACATGCAAGAAACAGGGTAGTTCTCAGTGATCATTTTCTTCCTTAGTTATTTGTCTATAATTTTAAAAGCTCACAAAAAGAAAAAAAAACTATACTCATTATTATATTTCTGATGATCACGATAGTATTTAAATTCTTAATACACTGAAGTTGAAAGAAGGAATCATTAAGATAAAGCTCATCTATCATATTGTCATATACCATGTGGCACTCTGTTTTGTTAAGTCAAAGTCATGCTCCTAGTTTCTAAACTTCAAACAACTGAAATACCACAACATTCATAAAACAGAACTGAGCTACTGGGAGTAGGAAAAAAACACAAAAAGGTAGCAGACCTCAACATCAGATAGTAAAATTAATATTTCCACAGCTCTTGCCTTTCATCTCAGTCTCTATAGCACATTTTTTTCTGGAAAAGGTACGATTTAGTTTAGAAAGATGCAGAATTACAAAAAAACATCTGGAATATGGGACAAGAAATATTGCCTTATTATCCCTTGTGGACCCTCTCTATGAAAAATTTAATAGATCTGTTTTGGTAGTTTTAATCTCCAGAGCACCTCAAGCTATGTTATGGAAACATCATCTTGGTCATTTATATTAGAAAGAACACCTGGTGATGAAAGAAAATGTACTCTCTCTTAAACTGTGAGTGCTTTTTCTTTAATAATCAAACTTTTCATCAAATATGTATATAGATGTGTATGTGCGTGTTTGTAAACATCCTGCTTAGAATTTAGTTTTTTGCATTTTTGTGACTGAGGAGATTGTAAATCTTGAATTTACCAAAAATGCAGTCCTTGCTTACGTTCTACAAATTAATAATTTTGCCTTAACTCTGATATTTACTCATTGCATAATGCAGAGTAAGTTAGAGAAATTTCATGATGTGAACACTAAAGTGCCATGCATATTGGTCCTGGAAACAAATAACACTGATGATTTTTAAAAGTTAAAAAATATTTTTTTGATTTTATACATTTTCTTATTCTATAATACTTTTTAAATGATAATTTTAATATTTACTGTTAATAATAAAATACTTCTTAGTTAATACTAAAATAATATGGCTGAAAATAGTTAATAACTTTCAGCATTAAATTTTTTTATTGAAAAGCTTATTGCTAGAAAAAATTTAACTTTGAGAATATGTGCATCTAAGGAAGATTGAATGATGAAGTCATTTGCCATGAAAATTTATAAAAAAAGTAATCTACAAAATTTCAGCATTACATTCTTTTAGTGTAAAATCCTATTTTATTGCAAAATTTTAAAATTGAGTTTCAGTGTATTTGCATATTAAAATTAGAGAAAATTCACATAATTGAAAATATAATAAAACACTCATTTTTAAGTGATCTTTTAAAATTGGCACATTATACCATAGCTATGCTATCATTAATAACACTCAAAATATGTAATGGGCCTCTACATATTCCAATTAAAATTAGAAGTCCTTAAAATATTTGAGTATTTATAGTCTATAAAGATTTTCAGGGACATTTTTATTAATTTGACACAGATACGCCTTCATTTCAAATGTTACAAACCTGAATCATTTTAAATGCAATTAAAAGTGGTTATGAAAGAGTGCGGACTTCCTTGTGAAGTAGGAAATCACTCTTGTGATTAACATGCAAACGAGCTCATGCTGGCAGAATAGATTGGGGTTTTAAAACCCCAATTACTTTTGTATGATTATCTATTTACCAGTACACAGTCTATTTTCATTTTTCATCTAATACAAAATCGGCTTGCTTACATTTTTAGCACAGCAATTAATATTTACAATAATTATGACATCAAGCACTGCTGAGAACTCCAAGTAAATCATTTACCCCCATCTTTTTTATATATGATTAATATCCTTTCATAATTTAATGCTTTATATGAGGTTACCATTACATAAAAATCAGAATTAAAAACCACTCTCCTTTCTGATTTAAATTTAGTTAATAATACATATTTTTGAAATATCAGTAAGATGACTATTGTTATAAAATGAAAACTCAAATTTTTAAATGTGATGAGAATAATATGTAAAAACATTTAATTGCTCATAGTGAGAAAAATAAATATATATTGAGAACAATAAAATAGGTCCTATGAATCTTTCCTTTTTCAAAGTACTAACACAGACAATTCTAAACTTTCACTAACACGCTTTGATTCGTACCTGCTACGTACTACACACATACACATTTTTCCAGACTTCTAAAGAAAATTATAATGCATTAATGACAGGAACCATGGTAATGGAAAAAAGGTCACCCTCTCTTGAACACCTTCTGTTTTAAACCATTATATATAAAGACATTCGAGACAGCAAAGAATTAAAAGCCAGCCTTTGTGCAACCCATTACTGAAATATTATAGAATAATCTATATCAAATGTAGAGGAACAGCAGATTCTTTTGGATCTAAATTAACTGCAGCCATAGAAACGCTTTTATGCTTATTATGTATCTGCATGTTGATTCAATTATTAAAAGAACACCTGACAGCATCAGACTTATTTAATTGAATTAATTAAACTGGATGAATAATCACTGAATTCCTTTTGTGTGAAATTTGTACTGAAAAGTAACACTGGCATTTGGAAATTGCAAGTAATTTGCATGGTGAAATACAGTGAACATGGAAATCTCCTATTTCAGTATGCTAGGGTTCCCCCCCACCTTCTCATGTAAAACAAATGAACAGATTCTTGCAGTGGATATTTTCGTTTTACAGTACAGATTTATAAATACGTTTTAGCAATGTATCATTAAGCAATTTTTCAACAGTTTCCTCAATATCAAAATTTAAGTTTCCCTCCTATGGTGAAAAATATTATGCAAACTGTCACTTTTGCAAAAGAGATGATATGACGCCAACGTATCCTTGAACCTATAAGGTAAGAAACCCTTGTTTCAAGATGGTTTACTAAGATACTTATTTTCTCTATATAAAAATGTAACTACTTGTTTAGAATTGGAAGTGAAAACTAATTCAAAATAATAATAGAACAGTTAGTTATCTACCACACACAGTTTTTGTAGGAGGTATTTTTTTTATGATTAAAAGTTTAAGGCTTATGCCTAACATATATAAGATATTTGGCATTTTATTAAGATAAATATTTGTAGTTTGTTTACATGCATGATGATTTTAGATATTTATTTTCAAAAGAACAACACTAGGAAAACTTCCTATATGTATATTTTTCCCAAGTCAAGTTCACAGATAAACTAAAAAGAGAACTGTACAAGGTCTGTTTTATTTGTCATATCAAAATAAAGAAAACTGACAACATTTCAAAATATTCTTAAGGCACTTGCTTGTTGCACTTGTAATTTCTGGCCATTAGGTTCTTCATCATCACCGGGGGAGGGGGGCATCATTTCATATCCTTATATATATATATACACATATATATATAATATATATATGTATATATATATATATAAAAATAATTATTTTAACCATACCTGCCACTGGGAAGATGCATCAATATCTGCTATTGTTAATTCAATATTAAGGATAAAACATGGTGAAATACTGATGCTTGGTTAATCTTTAAAGATACACATCCACATAAGTTGCACTTCAATATATCAATGTGTTTTGAGCAATCTTTTTTCCTTTTTGTTGTGAACAGAAAATGATTGTACTTGCATACTCGAAATGATAGTCACTCTATACCATTTTCGTCATGCCTATTACTTAGGAGAGACTGTTTACCATAATAAATTATGGTATTTGAAATCACACACCATTCAACACGTACATTCCTCAGATTAATGAACCTTTTAAATATTCAGGCTGACCATACTTGAAATTTGTTCACTTTAAAATTATGCTTGATCCCTTCAACCTTCGATCCATGTACCTTCTTCGTATTAGCCTCATTTCTACACTTCCTTGGCATTCCCCAGACATATTTCTGTGTGAATGGTCATATTTAGCACAGTTAAATCTCGTGTGTGATGCAGCATTATTCCTTCCAAAATAAAATTAAGTACAAAATATAGTATAGTATTTATAAAAAATAATTCCTAAAAGAACTCAAGTATTGAATGAAACTGCTTTCTGTCATATTAAAATTTCTAGAATTCCAGATAAATTGTTTCTTTGTGATCTAAATTACAGACATGATAAATATACAAACTTTTACAAAATACTTTGTAAAAAATCTATGCCTTCACTTTAGTACCCGGATTAATAACCTTAATGGTTAGATTTTTATTTTACATATATTGAACAAAATACATTGGCATTACACCCCATTCTTAATACCAGTTTATTATAGCTTTATTTCATAATATTGGATGTAGAAATGGAAACAGTGCCATCATGTGATACTTTTCAGGGTACTTCACTTCTTATACTCTCTAAGTCTGAGCATATAGCTACTATACAAATAAGAGTTCATAGAAAAGCAGGGAATGGCAATATAATTCATCACCCAGTATTTTGCAACCACATCCTGTGTTCACGCTTTTGTGTAAAAAATTAGGAACAGCTTTTGAATCTTCAAAGATAAAGAGGTAAAAAGTCAGTACTTTTATTTGTGTATATACATACACAAACACACACAGAGACACCCTTTATTAAAAAAATCTACTAATTGTTTATTCTAGCTCTTAAAACCTTGTGCATTTACAATCAATTTCAATCTTGAAAATAAAAAAGTGTCACTTCAACAATGGAGTAAATTCATTATTTTAATTAGCAAAAACCAGTAGTTAGGAAGAAGGGAAATTCAGATGGCATGTAAATATCAACTCCAACCCCAAAAAGACTCATATCTAAAATTGAACCTAGTTTCTCCATAGTTTTTGTTTTTTCCTTTAGTCAAGGGACACAGATATTTTCACACTAACTTAAGAAGAAATAAGCACCACGACTAAAATATTAGATTTGGCCCGAGTTATATTATTTATTTCAATTTCAAAATCAGCTTTGAAAACTGAGGCACTCAAAAATCTATAATAATCCTGCATAAATATGAAATTTATTTTGCACTACAAATGGTCCCTGCTCTATTTCTTATAATTCACTCTGTTACTGTCATTCCATTAAAAAATAGCTTCTTTCAGGGAGAGGTGTAAATTTGGGAGCTACTCTCTCTCTTACTTCCCAGACTTATTTTATACAAATACGGAATTGCATTTTAAGGACAGGTGTGTATTGTTCAAAGACTAATATACACAATGCTAACCCAGGTTAAAACAGAAAAGACAAATCAATTTTTATTTATTAATTTTAATGACTCATGGTTGATCTACAGTACATTTCATTTAGGTACACACACAATCCAAGGCATTTCAGTGTAGATTACCCAAAAGTGAGAAAAGTAAACTACTATGCAAGATTTAAAACTTCTGATGACTCTAAAACAGTAGTTTCTAAATAATTACCCTAAATCGAATTCTTTTGCATATCCTTTGTGACATACTGTAGCACAACACTTAAAATTTCACACAAAATGGATATAATGAAAGAGGGGAAAAAAAGCTTGAGAAAACTTTTATTCACACAAGCATAAGTATAGCTGCTTGTTTTTTGAATGGTGAAAATAACCTCCAATCATAGAAGCCTGAGGCGAACTTAATTACAGTCACTGAAAAAATTAAGTGAGGAAAATTTTAGCAGTAAGAAAAAGGTAAAAGTAAACGTGATGTACTAAACTCTTTGGTTCTAAAAATTCCTCTCTTTCTAGACCAAACTAAAATGAAAGTTACCAATTGGTAAGCTTATAACATCAAATGAATAATCTCTTCTAGGGGAAGAGTGGGCTTGAGGATTACCCTGAAACCCTTTATTATTATCAGTATTACTCTTTCTCCAAATAACATGAGGCGTGGACTCACTGGCAGGTTTTTTATTTGGAAATAGCGCTGTTCCTCTGAGAAGAGACTATTTTCTTGTTCCAAAACTGGTCTGCAGACTTTTGTCTTGTGGTAGAGAGGAATCTAGAGAACCAGAACATTTCCTTTTCCTTCATGAAATACATCTTCCATAAATCCTTTAGTTCTTCCAACCTGCACTGATCCTGATCTTTCAATAGTTCTTTCAGAGAAGTAAGGGACAGAAGACTTTTTTTTTTTTTTAACATCTTTATCGGAGTATAATTGCTTTACAATGGTGTGTTAGTTTCTGCTGTGTAACAAAGTGAATCAGCTATACATATATCCCCATATCTCCTCCCTCTTGCATCTCCCTCCCATCCTCCCTATTCCACCCCTCTAGGTGGTCACAAAGCACTGAGCTGATCTCCCTGTGCTATGCGGCTGCTTCCCTCTAGCTATCTATTTGATATTTGGTAGTGTATCTATGTCCATGCCACTCTCTTACTTCGTCCCAGCTTACCCTTTCCCCTCCCTGTGAGGGACAGAAGACTTCTGAAGGTTTTCAATAATGTAACATGTTTTTCCTTCTAGGATAAGATTTACCATTGATACTTCTACATTTTCAGCTGTGGAAGAAGTCAACATCACCAACTCTTTTAAACTCAGTTCCTGACTGATGTTTCACAAACCACAGAACTCTATAAAACAGCATCCAGGGAATTATGAATGGGGCAATGAACTTCTTCACCCAACCCACCCTTATTTTTAATACTATATTTGAGTCTCAACTTTCCTTACTTCTAGAATGGCAGTATTTGGAGTTAGGAGAAGGAGAATAAAATGGAGTGGCTCAGAAAAGGCAAATAAAAATGTGTGAAAAATGCTGATTTGTGAAGCAGTTTTTTCTAATCACACTTCAATGTAGCAAGACATACTATCAGATAAAAAATTATAAATCAAGACCTAAATTCTAACATTAAGAGCAATATCCCCACCTGAAAATGAATGACAGAACCCTACAGAGCAGCATTTTTCACTGATTGTCCAAATCACCAGTTTATTACACAATTATAAATGTATTTCATGATGGAAGGAAAAAAAACAAATTTTCCCTCAGTTAAGGTAATAAATTTTCTCTTCTAGAAGGGAAAAATAAGTAACTTTGTCTACTAAATTATTAAGTTATTTGAGTAACAGCATAAGTTGCATGTGTCCATATTCAGTTCATTGAACAGCTTTTACTTCCATCATTCACAATGCTTCTCTAACAGCTCCCCTACACACACACACACACACACACACACACACACACGTCTACACACACAGGCACAGACAGTGAACAATTTAGTGAACTTCACTGGGACTAATCAAAGTCTGCTGGCAATTTAGTGGGTGGGTATGCCTTCTGTTAGGTAATACGGAGTTGTTATTTGTTGCACATATGATATGTGACTGTTGAAAATGTCAGAAAAGGACGACGCCCTTATTCTAGCTAAGAATATTTGACATTTTATAAGAAAGTAATGTTAGTCCTTGGAGAAAATGAACAAAGCCTTCCTAGCCTGAGTAGGAGGTGACAAATTTTCTTCCACAGCCAACCCAATGACCAGTACGCACATTTCTTGACACGGTAGCCAAAAAATTAACTTTTATACATCAAGCTTCATCTTCGTGCTTCATCTTAGCTATTATTCCTGACACACTCTTTAATTCGTCTACAGTTACATATACATATTGAAAGATCCTCTTTATATTAGATTGTTATTATGTTTTTTCCTTTTTTAACCATTATTCTTGTCATTTTAGCCTGAAACATATGTTCAGTAAGGGAATTGAAAAACACATTATTATAGGATATAATCATAGGTTCAGTATAAATATTTTGTATTCAATTAAATTATAATTCAAATGTTTAGTTTTACAGTTTACAAATTATTTTTGAGCCTTAAGAGGTTGTCTTGTTTAAAGTGTTTCATAAGGTTATGTTCCACCAAGAACTATATTTCAATTATTTCAGTAAGAGTTGATAATTTAATTAAGATATAATAAAGAAACTTCATCAGGGGCTTTAGTGCCACCCAAGGACTTCAAAGGAAGAAAGGATGCAAAGACAAGTCTCATTCACAACAAATTATGGGAGAAATTGGTAAAATTTTATTAGATTCCTGGCATTCATATATCATATATCTAAGGTAGGTATATAAGGAGGTTGGGGTTGAGGGATAAGACATTTCATAAATTTAAACTATTACCTTTCAAAGAACAATCATGGTAGATATAGAAGGCATTTGTAAAATTGGAAGGTAATTTAAAAACTTTAAAAACTTCATCCAATTCCTTTTTTCAACGTGCATCTACTCATAAACTGTCAAGTTTTTGTTTGTTTGTTTTCCCCACAACAGAATTACCTGACTTTAATATATCCAAAATTTTCACCAAACTGATGTTAACCCAGTAAATCTCTGGGTAGCCAGTTACTTCAATCTGTCCTCAACAATAACTTAATGAACTCCGAGGCCCATTTCTGTCCAGTGAGACATTAGTAGTTACAATCACAAAGGCACTGATTTCAAGGAGCCCATTAGTTTATAAGCTCATTCAGCCTCCTAGTAGACTATAGTTGTCTTTTTTTTTTTAATTATGTTCCCATAGTATGTCTTTTATAGGATGCAATCAAAGCCAAATTAAAATGTTAAATAATGCCAGTCCTATATCGTGAGTCTCTTTGGTTTGTGCTGTTTTAAAAAAAAAAATCTCAAAAATAAAGAAAAAAATACAAAAAACTGCTCATACTCCCATTTAAAAAATAATTATGTACAAAGAAATGCCTCTGTACATCTAATTTGACCCTTTTGTCCCCCAGAGGTAACCACTATTAAAAATTTGAGTCATATTTTCCCCATCTTCTTAGATTTAAACAGCTGTCAGTTGCACCTGTACCCCTGTAAAATATACTCACAAGACCACACATATATAGTTTTGTTTTCTGAAATATAATCCTGCTTTTTTACTGGACAATGTAACATGTAATAGAAATACTACTCTTTTTTATTTTTTAAAAAGGCTGCCAGTTATTATTCACTGTTTATGCACATTTGGATGTTTTCTGTTTTTGTTATTATTATAAACAATGCTATACCCTTGCCTTAGTTTATTCTGGGGATAGGAGGTGCCTGGAGAATATCAACAGAAATTGTTGTCAAATTTATCATTTCTTCCTTATATAAAAGGCATATCTTTATTGACAATAAATAACTAAGATGAATGACTGTCCTCAAAGCTAATTTGTGTACCTCTCATAACTTCCCCTCCTACAGGTTATTTTACGATTCATATAAATCCCTTGACAGTTGCAAAATATTTCCTTCCACCAGTCTGCCAGTAATTCATGCACAGATATTCATTCAGACATATGTACATTCATATAATATTCCTCCTTCAGTTACAACCTTTCATTATCCTTGCCATGTTTCACACATGCCCCCTAAGTCAGAGTGAAACTTTATAATGGTAGACCATCAGTTGCTATACAAAGAAACAGGTGCACAAATGCCATCCTAGGCTAAAGTTTAAATCTAATGATGTTTTAAATGAGTAATATGAAAGCATAAACATCATGACATTGCAGTAATATTTACTTAAATATTATCAGAAAAAATAAATCTATAGGCTCAAATCAAATGTAACAAGAATTATTCCTTGTGGTGAATTAAACCAATCAAAATCAGTTAAACTGAAGCAGAGAAAAGTTTTCCATATATAACTATACTTGAAAGAAAAACTAAAGCAACTTGAAAGAAAGCAACCTTGAATGGCTTGAAAGAAAAACTGAAGGAACTAAAAAATATTAAACCCAAATAACGAAAAGTAGGGCATGTATCATTATCACATATTCATATAAAGTGAAAGAGCTTGGCCCCTGCTCATGAAATATATTTTCTCAGATAACTGACTTTTATTATCTAACCAAACGTTTTCATTTATCCATCATCATGGGGAATAAAGTGCTACAATTTATTTTTCCAAATAACTAAAGGCAAACACCATTCAATCAGCACACAATCCAGTTTTTTACATAGGCCCAAAATTTAATGTTTCTGTTTGTAAAAGTGTTGAAATCAAATGAAAGCTCATGATTTTAAAACAGTTTACTGATGTTCCTTTCTCCATCAAGGTGTACACACACACACACACACACACACACACACACACACACACACACACACACAACTTCTTCCTACTATTTCATGGCCACCAGTACAACGTCCTAATGACTCTTCAGGGCCACTGATGTGCAGAGCCACTTGCCCTTCACTTCATGAACCCAGAGAGTGTATCATAGTTGTGCATTATTTCAAGGGATTTTTAAAATGCTAATTTCTCTTGATATGAGGCTATCACATTTTGCATGGAATTTGATGGGGTATCTGTCTAGGAAGTCAGCTAAACAAATGACGAGTAATAAAGAGGACCTCTTTTACTATAAAGGTAAGGGCATGTTAAGACCTGAATTAGAGACTCTTTGCACTTTCGGTGAGTTTGTCTGCTTGCCTGCTTACTGAGTTCATATTTTTGTTCTAACTAGTTCAAGTGCCTTAAATTTTAACCTCCAGGTATAAGTTATCATTTCACATCCAAAAATAAAAACAGAACGTGACGAAAAGAAAAGAGAATACAAAGTAAAATAACCTGTAATAAAATGTAGTATAAACCTACATAATATCAGGAAATACTTAACACTGCTTTTTATGTGCAATAACTCCAAGATTCAAAACACTTATTAAATGATGACTAAGTTTCACAATTAAATCAAAATTTGAGAATTTTAGTGGTACTTCATTTGTTCGTTCATTGATGTATTCATTTATTCATGCAACACATATCTGAGTAACTATGTGCCAACTACTGCCAAGTACCTGGATGACAGAAGGAAAAGAACAGACACATTCAGTACATTCATGAAGTATGTAGACAAAAGTTAATAATCACACAAATATATCATTGCAAACTGTGATACTGATGTGAAGGGAAAGTCCAGGATTCAATGAGATCGCTTATCAGGAAAACTTAATCAAGTCTGGGAAGTCAGAAGGTTTTCTTGAGGAAATGAATCTCTGAGCTCTGACCCCCAGGATGAAAGGTCATCACTAAGGCAGGTGAGGTGCAGGAGAGAGTAATCTATGATTACGTGGAGGAATCTATGTTTACGTGAAGTCCCGGAGAAAAAAGAGAAAGGTAAGCCACCTGAAGGACTCTACACAGGTTAGCAAAAACTGCTAACCATATTACCTCTAACTTTTTTGGATCTATTAAAGACATGTGTCCTAACCTGTTCATTATGAAGATAACTGCTTGAAAGTAAACATTACTGAAATCTTTCCTCAAGTTTTATCTGTGGTTATGGTAAGTGACCAGAGACAACTGCTTTGAATATTTTTGTGAGTTAATGATTATCAAACCCAGGCTCAGAGAAGAATGCATGGTCTATCTTTAACTGGTAAAACACTGTAAAGAAGACATCATAGTGTGCCAGCCTTTACTTTGGCTTTATTATTTACCTAAAGACATTGGAGAACAAATGGTTGGATTCACAAACAACTTGCAGTGAGACCATAGTCCCTGTGCCCCCAAATGAGTATCAGCTGTCACATTAGGAGCTGCAAATTACATCATAGAGATCAACTTCAAGGTCTTAGATCCCTAATCACCTCCTTTGTTATTTTTAACATCTTTATTGGGGTATAATTGCTTTACAATGGTGTGTTAGTTTCTGCTTTATAACAAAGTGAATCAGTTATACATATACATATGTTCCCGTATCTCTTCCCTCTTGCGTCTCCCTCCCTCCCACCCTTCTAATCACCTCCTTTGGAGTGAATTCTGAAATGTTTTTGCAAAAGACTTTGCTCTTCCCATTCACCCTTTCTAAACCCATTCCCATGACTAGGTGGGATCGGGGGGCCATCTATTCAAACAGAGCTCTGATTCAGGCACCTTAATTCACAGAAACCTCAACTTTACATTCTCTGTAGATAATCTGCCTAAACCACAAATGACTTCTGAACCTCACATTCTTGTAAAAGTGTACAAGGTTTGCACTCTTTGCTATCTAATCCTTTATCAAAATTCTAGTTGAAAGAAATAATATTCATGGAGGATTGCTTAAATGACACACAGAGCAGCCATTACTCAGGCCAGAGAGTCTAAATGTTACATCTCAATCTGACCAGACCATGAATGAACTAATTCTAACTACAAAAGTAATGCTTCAGTATCTCTTAAAATTGCTTTTATTGAACTTCTCGTTGGAGTTATCTATTCGGCACACAGATATCATAAGAAATGGCTTTATTTTGTCTATTATGGGCCTCTTGCTCATTCACTATACTACACAGTGGGCCTTCATGAGGACTAGGAAAAAATTCTGCAGGTCTAAGTATCTAGAAAAATAATGATTCCTTCTAGAAACTGGGTATTTAATTTTTTTTTTTTTTTTTTTTTTTTTTTTTTGGTGGTATGCGGGCCTCTCACCGCTGTGGCCTCTCCCGTTGCGGGGCACAGGCTCCGGACGCGCAGGCTCTGCGGCCATGGCCCACGGGCCCAGCCGCTCCGCGGCATGTGGGATCCTCCTGGACCGGGTTATGAACCCGTGTCCCCTGTCTCGGCAGGAGGACTCTCAACCACTGCACCACCAGGGAAGCCCTCCTACTACATTTTTAAGTTTGATGTGTGACCCAGGACCAAAAAAGTCATTTTTCATACATTTTGTACTTTCTGGAGAGCAAAAATGTTTAATTTGAAAGAAAAGATTCCAGAGACTACAATAAGATAAAAATGGGACTATATGGGATTTCAAATACTAATCATCTTATAAACTTACGTTCTGGAGAGTGTGGCATTGTAAATGGTACCAGAAACAAGAACACTCAGAGATATCTGACTTCTCTTTGTCCAGTGTTCTGATCCTCCCTTAATACGAGGAACAAGTTTATACTGAGAACCTTTACAGACTGTTTGTCATAAGCATCAATATTAAATTTTTCAAGTATTAATTAAATTTATCAGTACATAATGTTGAATAACTGGAAGTTTAATGTAGAAACATATAAATCCTCTGTTGCCAATGAATTTTATAATCTATTATAAATGATTACTAGCACAGATAAATAGCAAAGAGCAGATTTAAAAAAAAATAAATAAACAACTCTGGAGGATAAGGAGAAAGAAAAGATTCATCAATACCAGCAAGCAATAATTTATAAAAAGCTGGAAGAGAGAGCCCTGATGAATAGCAACAAATTTCCCTGAAAAAGAATAAGTAAGAAAGCTTGAAATGTGCAGATACCGCAGATAAATAAACAGTGAACACAGGCTAGTTCAAAGAGCACTGAGCATGGTATCTGAATATAAAGAAAGATGGAGATATGGTCAGGAAGTGAACAGAAGAAACACCTTTCAAAGGAATATTACCAAAAAGTGAAAGCAGGAGTTGTAGTGAGAGAATTGGAAGGATTTATGATGTTGAATTTTTTTTTTAAAAGGAAGGTTCTAATGACAAAAAAATTCCAACAACATATTCTCTGTGTAAAGATTGTGATGAGCCCAAAAATCACAACTCTCACTTTGAAAATCAGACATATGATAGAGAAAAAAACCTTACTTCCAAAATATTGATAAGCATAAGGATTGACAGGATTTTTAGAATAAAAAGTATAGAGTTCTGCATCTTGAAGAATAATCCCAGCACTAACATATAACTTCTGGTTTGAATCTAGAAAAGAGATAGAACGTTTTAGTTGGTTTCCTAGTTGTAATAGCTGTGAAGTCACTTGAGGTAGTAAAATACTAAACAAAGATAAATTCTAAAAATAAAAGCAGTATCAGAATTTTCATATTGTACTTGTTCTTTGGAGGAAAGTTATAAGTTATTTGCTGGTATTTCATATTGGTTACATAAAAGTGACTCAAAAATACTGACATGTAATTCTTTTTTGTATGGTCAGTTGATAGGAAAGTAATTATTTCTTCTAAAAATGAGTAACTGAATAAATTGGAAAATTGGAAGGCATTTCCTTTTTCAATGTCACATTTTTGGTGGCAAATCACTGTAACTCTTGCTTAGAATGATTACCTTTCCCTAGTGAGGAGAAGACCTTTCAGCGACCCATCCTCTCACTGGATACATACGTGTCATATATAAACCTATTATGCATCTCCCTCTCTCTTTTATACTTAAATAATAGAATTGAAATTCATGTCTTCTGTACTTGTAAAACGAATGATTTCTCTGTAAAGAAAACCAATGCGCAAGAAGATTTTACAACGTTTAACAGTATCACAAAGGCGATATACTGCTGTGCTGATTTTAGTCTGAAGCAGATAAACTCAAATTACAGTTTAACCTCTGGTAACAGGAACCATTCCATTTTGGAAATATTGGTTGTAAAATTAAGATAGATAATGGATTGTAATTGCATGAAGAGAGGCTCTGATGTATTTACACTCACTAGGGAGTACACTCATAGATGGAGAAAACATGCCCAAAAATCACACACAGACACGCCTTGACATATACATATCAATACTCTATGTAAACTAATATATGCAGAAGTTAAATTTAACTGAATATAAAATGTGCAACAAACTTAAACAAAAGACATTAATGACTTAGGTATAAATCTGCCAAAGAACTCATGCCTTTCAATACATACAAGTTCACTATGATATCCATGACAATAATAGTTAATTTTGCTTGAAGAAAAAAATCAGATGTGAAGAGCAGCCACACATATTCTAAACCTTCCTCACACACAAATACATGTATGTCATAACAAGAAAATAGTTTTGTATGAACACACAATGAAATCAGTACACGAAACATAACATAGCACAAACTTAATTAATTTACAATAAACCCTACATTTAACCATCTGATACTGACAAATGTGAATACTAGGTTGGTAAAGCCAGAGTCACCACATTCCTTAGAATGTGAACTCTGTCCTTAGGAAAGGCTGGTTTCAAACACAGTTTCTGCCCTTAAAATCTGTAGATTTCTGACATTTTACTTAACCTCTCTTTGTCTCAGATATCTTGCCTATAAAATAGAAAAAATAATACACATCTCATAAGGTTATTGCTAAGATTCAGTGAGAGCATATTTGCTTTAATGTCGTGTGCCTATATATTGTTAAGGGCAAAGTAACCTAAGTTTTTTTTAAAACTCTGAATTCTTACAGCATTTATTTTAAGCTCATAATAAAATCATCGACTTATAGTAGTAAAAATGCATGGGTCCACGAACTGTGGACCAATTACTTAACCTCTCTGAGTCTTAGTTTTCTCACATGCAAATTGTGAATAAAAGTACTTATTTTGAAAATTGTTTGAGAAATTTAAAATGAAATAATGTAAACAAAAAAGTACCTAGAATGAATGTTCAGTATATTTTCATTTGCTTTGTGAATATTTCATTGCAACCCTACCAGCTTGCAAAAACAAGAGCTGAAATTACCTTTTACACATTTCTCCATTATCCACTGTATATACATTTTTGCTGAAAAGGGAAATGGAGAATAATGCTCAGCCATTATGAGATACTATTCCAAGGACTGATTTGTTGCAGAATTCCTCGTAAAGTACAATTAAAGTTATTTTTATGAGAAAACTTACTTTAAAACTTACTAGATACTCATGGTTGCACCAATAGCAAGGCTCTTTGACCTCTACCCTCCTTTAATTTTTTTTTTTTTTTTTTTTTGGTGGAGGTAGAGAGATCATCAGCATATTCCTTTTGTCACACAAATGTAAAACAAATAGTCTTTCCTTGTCTGGAGAAGTTCAAACAGTAGAGAAATAATTCAAAACAAGTTGTTCATCTTAGGATTTTCAGTCTTATAGTTAATAAAATAAATGGTGCCTTAAAAGCACAGTGACCTCCAGGAGTTGGAGGTCTTTAGATCATCAGTGAAGGCTGGGCTGGCTCTTCCTCCTTTCCTTCCTCCCCAGGCCTTCTGCTTCTTGCAGGTACCTAGTGTGCCAGGAGCTAGAAATGTTCTGATTTCTCAGGGTGGGGCTGGAAAAGCTGTGGCCTCGGAGCAGAGAGGCATCTCGTATTTTGTGCGAGTCTGACAAGATTGCTCAAGATAACCTGAGAACAGGGGCTGGAAGGTGCCACAAGCAGCTACCAAAACAGATCTGTGGAACAGCTGAGTTGAGCACTCATAAGAGATGATGAGAATGACTCCTCAAATATTTTGAGGATATATTAAGTCCTTCCTGCTACACAAGATGGAGTGATTGAATAACCAGAAAATTTTGGGCCTCTAAATCTTTTAGCTTCCTGTGAATCAGTACTGAATGTGGTGCCAGGAATATAAAATTAAACAAAAAGAGTGGATATATGTATATGTATAACTGATTCACTTTGCTGTACCCTTGAAACTAACACATTATAAATCAGCTATACTCCAATAAAATTTTTTTAAAAAGTCACAATATGGTGACATGGGAGCGAGGAAATAGAAACAAAAACAGAATAAAGTGACTTAAATAATAAGTAGTTCTATAACAGTGGCAGCATATACAAAATACCACAAGAACACAGGTGTGGTAGGGATAAATTCTACCTAGCTTTAATCAGGGAAGACTTCAAAGAAGTGACGTTTAAGCAGTATTTTGAAAGCAGAAGTGATAAAGAGAAGGTGGAGAGAAGAGCCATGACCCCAGAGTATCAAGAATAAATGAAAATTCATGGAATGGCATGAGGTATTGAGGAAATGATGAATAGCCCAGTGCAAGCAACAAATCACAGGTGGCATAACTTAAAGGGAGCAAAGTGCTAAAAAACAGTGACTCAAGAAAGTATGTATTGTGAGACCTGGAGCCCATGATCAGATGCAAGTCTGGGACTCAAATTGCCCAAAACATTTAACAATCCTCTGGAGATCCCACTTACACTTCTATTGAACAGGAAGAAGTAGGACGCTATTATCTAGAATTCCAATGTGACTCTAAATCTGAAATCTTCACTAGTGACAGAAACAGGCAGATTTTTCAGGGATATCTACCGAAATGTTCAAGATTCCAATTTTAGGCTCTGCAGTGCAATAAGTTAGCGAGCGAAGAGTTACAAAACAGAAGTTAAAATGTACACACTAGAGTCATCTATACAACAATGCTCAATTAATTCAGTGTAAATCAAAATAAACGAGCTGCCAGGACCCGAAATAACGAACGCCCAGATTTTTCTTTATTGATCTTCCTATGAAAATGAGCGTATGTTTTGGTAGTACAAAGACAGTAACTGTGATAAGTTGAAGATAGGGTGTGAGAAAGAACTGCCAGGAATTCTTTACGTGAATACTTGAATTGGAACCTGAATTACAGGTAAGATTCAAATGCATCTAGATCCAGGAAAAGCATTTTAAGAGGAAAAATAACCTTGAGTAAACCCTTCTCTTCCCCACTGCAAACAGCTTACATTCCAAAGGGTGAAGAGAGTTACTCAAATTTAAAAATAGGAAATTCTATTGTATGTTAAAAGGTGATAAATGTTATAGGAAGAATCAGAGAAGGATGAGGGTGATTAGCCAATGTGGTTGTTGATCAGAAATTTAAATAGGATTGTCAGGGCAAACCTCATTGAGAAAGTGACATTTAAACAAAGACCTGAAGGAGTTGATGAAGTTAGGTGCAGACATCTGGAGGAAGAGCCACTCAGGCAGAGGGAACAGCCACTGCAAAGGCCCTGAGGAGGGGGCATGCCTAGGATGTTTGAGAAACAGCAAGAAGGCTGAGGCAGCGAGACCCGAATGAAGAAGAAAGAGGGTAGTAAGATACGAGATCAGATTGTATATGGTCTTGTAGACCATTTTAAGGTTTTTTTCATTTTACTTTTAAGAAAATAGCAGCAGAGCCTGGGGCAAAGGGAGGGGGGAAGGGGGGTTTTGAATGGTGAAGTAACATGATCTGATTTAGGTTTTAAGTTTCTCTCTAACTGCTGTGCTGAAAACAGACTGTAGGTGATCAAGTATGTAGGAACTTAGACTAACTACAGGACAGTGGCAAAAATAAAGGCAGGAGATGATGGTGGCGTGGAACAGGGTGGCAGATGTGGAGACAGAACGAATTGAAATCCATATACATTTTAGTGGAGCTCACACACAGCCAAATCTACCTAACTGTTTATTTTTTAAAATCATTCACTTCTATTCACTCAGTTAATTATCAAGCATTTACTGTGCATTTATTATGAGCAAAGCACTGTACAGGTTAAATATCATCCTACAATTTTAGACTGTCACTGTGTCATTTAACATCTCTACTTTCTCAAGTCCACCCACTGCAATAAAGTCTCTCTAAACTGTTGGTCTCAGTCTATTGCTTACATTCAGAAATGTCTGCTGTCAAGCCAGGATAAGATGAGCTATAATTCTAATGACAGTCTTTCAACAGATAATACACTGGGACAACTACAAGAATTAGGAAAAGAGAAGGAGAAAACTCATTAGGCATCCAGATGCCAGGGGAAGATAAAGGACTGAGGTGGAGGGGGATGAGAGAATGCAAGTACAAGAAAACAATTATAATTTTAATTTAGAAATCATCAGAAAAAAAATTTTGAAAACTCATACTTTTACTTCCCCAGGAAAAAATTAAACCAAACTTTAAGAAACGACTTGTCTTTGGCTCAGATTAAGAGGGAAACAGGTGCAGGAGAGTCCAGGGCAGTTCTGTGGGTAGATCTGGAAGGTACTCTGAAATGGGATCAAGTACTTAAATCAGCTGCTAATAACAAAGTGTTTATATCATTTTTAGGGCCATTTATTTCTTTAGAGGATAAAGGATAATAGTTTTAAATTAGGTATGTTTTATTAGAGAGGTTTGGGTATGGCTAGGCTCCATGGCCTTACCTACAAGACTCTAAAATAGCCCCCAGCTGACTTTCTGACCAAATCTCCTAAGGTCCAAGCTTACTCTATGCTTCAACACTGGCCTCTCTGCTCTTCTCAGACACCTTAAGTATGTAACTCTGCTAGTCTCTTCCACTTGCAGTTCCTTCTCTCTGGAATGCTCTTTCCTCAAATACAGTACATACAGGGCTCATTCCCTCATTTACCTCCGGTCTCTACTATATGGCCACCATATCAGTTAGGTCTTCCTTGACCACTTTATATAAAATAGCTCTCAACATTAGTCTCTATCCTTGGTCCCTGCCTTATTTTTCCTTGTGGTACTGATCATCATCTGACATAGTATTCTAAAAAAATATCCTTCAATGAAAGTAGGGACTTTATTTTATTCACTATTAAACCCACAGTGCCTAGAACGGTGCCTGTCACAAAGTATATGCTCAGTATGTATGCTGAATAAACACGTCAGTCAAAAACATGATGTTGGAAAATGGGAGTAATATGTACTTCAAAAAAGTATTTTTAGTAATTATATATATATATATATATATATTATTCACAGTTATTCCTCAGTTTTCATAGATTCTACATTTGCAAATTCACCTATGTGCTAAAATTTATTTGTAACCCAAAATCAATACTCACAGCACTTTCAGGATCCTTCACACACATGCACAGAGCAGCAAAACATTTGACTGGCCTGACATGCATATTCCTAGCTGAGGTCGAACAAGATGACACTCTGCCTTCTTGTTTCAGCTCTCGTACTGTACACAAATGTCCTTTTAGTGGGCTATGCAGTGCCCTATTTGTGCTTTTTGTTGGTGATTACACTGTTTAAAATAGCCCTCAAGTGTACTGTTGAACTGCTGGCTAGTGGTCCTAACCCAAGAAGGCTGTGCTGTGCCTTATGAAGAACATACGTGTGTTAGTTACATAAGCTCTGTTCAGACATGAGCTAACAGTGATGTTGGCGATGAATTACATGTTGATGAATCAACAGCCTATATTCAATAAAGTGTTTTTAAACAGAATAGCGGATAAAACAAGGTTATGTATTGATCAGTTGATGAAAATGTTGTGAGCAGAGGCTCACAGGAACCTAGCCCTGCATTTCCTCTAGGAGCAATGATTTCAGCATTTGCTAATTCAGTGTTTGTAGTGACTTTAAAGAATATGGTTACTGTGAATAATGAGAATTGGCTGTATTTATGTATATGTGCATAGTGACCTTTTATATACAAACTAAAGAAAGAAAAACTAAAAAATCTTCATAGCTGGTAGGAATGCACAGAACACTCTCTCTAGTCAAGAATATAATCCTTCATACAAACAGAATGGTTGACATCCATGTTAATCACGTGGTTCCGTCAATTGAAAGTGGTTGAATAACTGAGGCCTAGTGGAAAGAATAGAAGCTTAGGAACCAGATAATCCTAAATTTAAATATTAATTGAAAGACTGACTAGTTGTGTGGGCTTTGTTAGTACTTACCTTTATGCCCCTTTATAAAATGGTGTTCATGAATATTAGATTAGATAAACCGGTAAATGTGCTAAATACAATGCCCAAATCATTTCACTTGCTTAACGAACATAACTTGCTTTGTTCTCTGTTAAACACCCAGGAAATTGCCTATAAAATTCCCAGAGGGGAAATTTGGACAATTATACCTCTTGGAGTTTGGGAAAAAAGCCACTACAAAACAGGGATGATAATCTGGATTAATTTTGTTTAGTATTATGAACTCAAAGTATATGTACACTGCTGACAAAGATACTGTCAGATTTTTGTGGCAACTATTAGGATGCTTAATAATGCTTATTATTTTGTCAACACTTTTTTTTTTCCTTCCAGGAGTAAGCAGTAATGCACGAGAGAAGTTAAACAAGTAGTCATCTACATAATCACTGCACATAGAACACAAAGAGCATCTTGACTTTATTCATTTTCCTAATTGTTGTAGTGGAAAATTGAAGCCAAGCCTCACAGAACACACAGCTGTTGATAATAATGGGGCAGATAGCACATTATTAATAAAATCATTCTCCTGATTTGATAGACATACCTTATCAATTGCCAACACAACCTCTTTCCAAATTTACAATGTGATCGCCTATTTATTCCTTTCTTCAGGAAGTGCTTATTAAGTACTTCCTATGTACCAGCACTAAACTAGGTACCAGGGATACAAAGATGAATAAGAAATAGCTCCCAGCCTTTGCATTTAGTCAAAGGGTCACAGTCATCTTATACAAAGCTATATCTAGTTTTATAAAACAATATCATAGGCTTGCACATCCAATTGGACTATGAGAAAACTGCCTAGAACTGATTGCTCAGGTGGTTCAGCACTGCTGGTCTATGGTCCACACCTTCCCCATGCTGTCTGAAAGAAACCAAGAAGCACTAAGGTGGGACCTGACAGGTCTCTCCAATCAAATGGAAATGGTATATTCAATAGCCAGCTAGCCTGGTCCTAACTATATCTCAATTTTATATAAACAAGTGGCAGCTACTCCTTTGGGGGAAACTATCTCCCCAACCTTCTACCCAAAGTAAAGCTGCTATCTAAATGAGTCCCTCAATTCACAGAGCTTCCTCTAAATGCACTGACTTGTTCCACTGATACTTTGGCTAAGTAGAAACCTGATGATGTTCCTTATGCTACAGCTGCTCAATCACTCTGCTCAGTGGGCAGGACTCAAGGCCGTCCTTCTAAACCCGACCAAAACTCCCCTTGATGAGCCATGCTACATTTTTTTCTAATTCTTGGACTGTTGCCAAATGACCCAACTGTATGGTCTGCCACCTGAAAGACCACAGGTTGGTAGATTAAAGACACCTACCTCTAGGGCTTCAAACTCCGGGGAAAAGAATTGTGGCTGCTGATCAGATAGTCTGGGTTATTCCTATAGAGGCCCCCAATAAGAACCTGTTCTCTGAAGAGATCAACTGGAATCAAGACGCTGATCAATCCTGCACCAGCCAGATTACCACCATTGCCACCTGGATCCGTCATCACACCAGGCACGGCACTGCATCCACCATCATAAACTGAACACACAATGAAGGACTCCATGTTTCCGATGCAGAAGTTACCACTTCATGCCAGACTTTCAACACGGGCCGAAAGTTGGCCCATTGGTGTGGTGGTACAGGAGGCCACGTTTCACTTGGTGTTTGTCAAGAACTGTGAAGGGCCTAACATGAAAACTAAAAGGTTAGCCAGTTTCCTGAGCTCCAATGTCCACCAAGTGATGCAAAGAGGGCCAAGTGACAACTGCATACACAGTGGTTCCTGTATAGGAGAAGATCACTAAGCTCAGGGAACCTGGCTATTTTATAATGGGAAATAAGCTTATCCCATGTGTATCCCAGGGATACACTGTCTGTTGGTACTTCACTGCTGTTGACACTTGCAGATTACAGTGGCACTGTTTCACTCCAACCTCAGCCAACTGATTAGGCTGATTAGTATACCTTCCAGGTGGCAACCCAGTTACGAGGGGAGCAGGAGAATCCCAAGTTAATTGTAGGTCAGTCTCCTGCAGGCTATAGTTGGATTAACATGGCCCTAGGTATAAATATAATGGCCACTGGGTTGAATATACTATTCACTCAGCTTCTTAGAGCAGCCCGCCCATCAGGGCACCGGGGAAGGAACACTTTAGATCCCTGGAGGTGGGAAAGGGGAGGAAAAATTAATGCCCCTTGATCCTTAAGCATTAGTTAAACCTTCCTGATATGAATTCATGTTTCTCCTGATGCCCACTTGCCTTGACTTATAGAGTGTACGGCAACCAAAGCCACAGCTAGTCAGCGACCCTGCCCATGTGACTGAATCAAACTAATCCAGACAAAGCTTAGCAATACATCTCAAAAAGGAGGAACAGGACCCTTTCAGTCACATGCTTTTATGTGAGGGAGAATGGGCCATAGAAATATTTCTCCATTGGCCCTATTTCCCCCTGTAATAACTGGCAATGACACCAAAGATCAGAATGTCAGTCTAAACTCCCTTGTGTGGGTCATACTGGGTAATTGACTGGCCTTACACTTATCTTGGCTGATTAAAATAAGACCTACTAGTCTTTCTTGGTGTTTATTCAAAATTGGCTGAGTCCAGGGCTCTGGGGGCACAAATAAGATCAATAGTGCGGGTTGTCCTTATCCTGCTGCTTAGAATCATATTAATAGTAGCTTTAGTTACATGTTTTATGAGACACGTTGAATGGTTTGATCTCAACCTCTGTCAGGTTAATCAGAGTGGCCAGCAAGGTAGCCAACTCATAAAAACTCACCAAAAGCCAAGACAGTGTATGTGGTAAGTAAAATAATGCCCTCCTCCAAAAGTTGTCCACGTCTTAACCCCTGGAACCTGTTACATTATATTACAAAGGGGAATTAAGGTTATAGATGAAATTAAGGTTACTAATCAGCTGACCTTAAAATAGGGAGATTATCCTGGATTATATTGTAATCAGATAATTCTTAAATGTGAAAGAAAGAGGCAGATGAGGCAATGTCAGAATTTTGTGACATGAGAAAGACTCAACCACCCACTGCTGGCTTTGAAGATGGAAAAGGCCCAAGAGCTAAGGAATGTAATAGCTTTTAGAAGCTGGAAAAGGCTAGAAAACAAGATTCTCCCCCTGAGCTTCCAGAAAGGAACACAGCCCTGCTGATAACTTGATTTTAGCCCAGCGAGATCCATTTCATACTGCTGACATCCAGAACTATAAGATAATAAATTTGTGTTGTCTTAAGCCACAAAGTTTGTGGTAATTTGTGAGAGTAATGATAAGACACTAACAGAAAGTAGGGTTCAGGGGTGGGAAAGACATTCCTCCACGAGCATCTTGCCCTCCTACAGCTCTTACAGAGGCACCAAGAATGCAAGACCCTATCCTGCCTTCACCTGGTCAGTTGCTCAGTGTTGTGTTTACAGTGAGGAACCTGGAGGGATGATGTATTAAATCTCAGGCTTGTTTACTGCTTTCTATAAATGTGGCAGATTTCCATAACTCAGTGTTCCTTACTTGTAACATATATGCACTATGTGCATAACATCTGTCTGGGCCCTATTGGCCTGCAGCACTTGGGAACAAGGGGAACCAATGCAAACATGCTGACTGATGTGCACGCTGCTTGCTGTGCTGTAACTAACACTTTCCTTTGTCTCTGATCCAGGAGTTTCATGTCTTCTGCCAGCATCCATGAAACAGCAATAGATTAATTTATTAGATTGAAAGCAGGATGAAATCTAATACCAGACCTGACACTCTGTGGCTAATCTAACAGAACACTGAGCATCCCATACTTTAATATGTAAATTTCATTCTCCAAATCGCCACAGATTAGGGGTATAGAGAAAAGCGATACAGCATTTTAAAATTCCGATAGCTGTTTTACTACTCTCCCCTTCTACCCAAGGAGCAGTATGTATAAGTGGGTAAGAGCCACTTACAAGTTCTTCTATTTATTAGCTGTGTGACCTTGGGTAAGTTATATAACTCATCTGTCAGAATGGGAATAGCAATAGCTACCTCACAAGGCTGCTGAGATACTAAATGAGTTAATACATGTGAACTGATTAGAAGGGGCTGGCACACAGTAGCACTCAATGAATTTTAAATGTTTTTATTACTAACTGCACTTCAGTGGGAATTGATCAGGACTGGTGAGCATCTAAGGGGTGGGAAAGAAGGAACAACTGCCCTTCTGGTCCCAAACCTCTCACTATAACAATTCCTTCATAACAAATAAGGACTGCACGTAATATAAAATAATGCTTTTATATGAGTTATTTAAGGGGAAGGTATAGAATATTGAGAATTGCATTTTAAATGGAAGTCATTCAAGATAAATCTCAAAAGCAGAATTTATTCAAGAAATCTGCCTCTGTATTTCTGTTATGTAGTTTTCAGTGCATTTGAGTAAAAGAAATCTGATTAACACTATAATTTAATTTAGTTAAAGGAGCTGTAATACTCTAAAACTATTGTTATAAGGAGATTTATTCACAGAAGTAAATAAAAAAGTATGAAGCTGATAAAATGACTACATAAGCCATTTTACAAGAGGGATATATTTTTCCTTCTTTTCAATGAACGTTTAAAGCTCTCCTTCAAGCTCTTGGTAAATCTATTGATCTGTGAAACACAGTGCACTCCAGGGAGGCAATTCAGTTGACATTATATATCAAATGATGAGATGAATAATGATCATACCATTTGGTAATTAAACGTCTTACAAACCTTTTAACCGATTGAACGTCAAAAAAGTCAAATGAGGTCAAACATATTGTATTTTTTCATTCTCATATTAATGATATAAACAATAGTGTTAAAAGATATACAGAATAAGAGGGCATAACAAAAATTACATTAAAATATTTCAAGGTAAAATTTATATGAGGTATCTAGCTTACTATTGACTATATATGTATTGTGTCTTCTTTTTAGCTTGCAGAATTGTTTTCTATTCTTAAATGTTTTGCTTTTAAAGTCATTACTGAAACATTCCAAACCACTTCTTTAGATGTGCAAAGGAGAACATGTGGGAAATGTTAACTATAATCAGTAAAGACAAAGTATCACTGAGAGAACATGGATTTTAGAGAAAGAATAGAAATCCTCTGAATCTCAAATTACAAGATTTTCATGTACAAACTCTATTTTAAACATAACAAGAAAGGGTACTTTCAAGAAAATTTGCACATTTTATTTATTCTCCAGTCCAACATTGAGCCCCGCCGAAAAAGACACACACACTATCCTCCCAGTGGTTGATTACTGAAGAGTTAAAGATGTAAAAATTAGAAACCCATATTAATTAAAGACCTGTAGAAGCTAAAGTGTTTGTTAAAGGCTAATTTCTGTCATGAATACTAGGTCACTTACATTACAGTATCATTAACCAACAATCCCATAGTGAGAGATTTTAAAAATTTAAAGTAGACCCATATGCCTCTTTGTTAACATACAAACTAAAATGTAGCTATTCACTGTATCTAGTTACATTTACCTAATAAAGTTATCTAATTACAATTGCATTTAAAGTACTTCTGTTTAATATCCAGCACCATATTTATTTTGATAACTTTAAAATTGTTAAGCAGAGTTTTATTAAGGTATTCAATACATTTATGATAAAAGCTATAGCTCTTGGAGAAAAGGGAACCCTCCTACACTGCTGGTGGGAATGTAAATTGATATAGCCACTATGGAGAACAGTATGGAGGTTCCTTGAAAAACTAAAAATAAAGCTACCATCTGATCCAGCAATCCCACTCCTGGGCATATATCCCAAGAAAACCATAATTCAAAAAGATACATGTACCCCAATGTTCATTGTAGCATTATTTACAATAGCCAAGACACAGAAGCAACCTAAATGTCCATTGACAAAGGAATGGATAAAGAAGATGTGGTACATACATACAATGGAATATTACTCAGCCATAAAAAAGAATGAAATAATGCCATTTGCAGCAACATGTATGGACCTACAGATTGTCGTACTGAGTGAACTAAGTCAAACAGAGAAAGACAAATATCATATGATATCACTTACATGTGGAATCTAATAAAATGGTACAAATGAACCTATTTACAAAACAAATAAAGTCACAGATATAGAAGACAAACTTATGGTTACCAAGGGGGAAAGGGGGTGGGAAGGGATAAATTGGGAGATTGGGATTGACATATACACACTACTATATATAAAATAGGTAACTAATAAGAACCTACTGCATAGCACAGGGAACTCTACTCAATACTCTGTAATGACCTATAAGGGAATAGAATCTAAAAAAAGTGAATATATGTATGTGTATAATTGATTCACTTTGCTATACAGCAGAAACTAACACAACATTGTAAATCAAGTATACTCCAATAAAAATTAATTTACAAAAAGAAATATTACAAAGGGTAAAAAGACTTAACATGGAAAGATCTCACAAAAATTCATAATACTATGGTTTCAAAATATAAATAAAAGTATGTACAACTAAAAATAAGAAATGCTTATTTGACACAAAAAAGCTGTAGCTCTAAAATACAAAATAAATAATTGAATAAAATACTGTATGCTTTCCTCATTCTTATAGCATCAATCTATTTATGCCATCAATGTTCTACTTTTACATGCTTTAATTAAAATTAGCTTATATTGTAAGTTATTGATCATAATGGTTCATAAAGTTTTCAACTGTTCAACATGGGCAGTTAAGAAACTAAATAATTTGTCCAAAATTTTGAGATGAAAAGTATACTTTCAAAAAGATAGAGAGATACTAGTTTCAGATTTCTAAGACATACAACAAATAGGAAAGGGTGCCCAGATTAAGGAAACATAAAAGAAAGGTAAAAAAATGATCCAAAAGAAGAGAGAGAAGGGCGGCACATGGGATCCTCCCGGACCGGGGCACGAACCCGCGTCCCCTGCATCGGCAGGCGGACTCCCAACCACTGCGCCACCAGGGAAGCCCCAGGGAATACATTTCTACCATCAAAATTTTGTACATTGTGACTGTAAAAACGTATATTGTCATTTCTCTGAATGATTCACATTTGCATATGTGCAAATGTGTGCTCTACCAACCACTGTAACAACATGGAAATTCCTAAAGAGCATTTAAATTAGCTAACAAAGATCAAAATATGAAATAATGTGCCAAAGAGCAGTCAATAAATATGTTAAGTAATCATGATGGTAATTGAAATCCACAGTTACAATTCAGTAAGAGTAAGTTATGGATCAACTTCTGCTAATCACCAGCCTCAGAAGCTTACCTCTGCTTTCTATCACACAATTCACAAAAGCTTAACTTCTCAAATATTGCCATTTGGTGATGAGTGATACTTCCACCCTTTTAATTACCTTCCATGAGCTGACTAAAAAATCAGGCAGATGCCCACAGAGAATTACACAAATGCCAAGTGCTAGAGATCAGGGAAAATACCCATCCTTTGGGATGTTGATCAGAACTTGAGATGCAATGGACTCATCTACGAGGTAAGTCCTTCTGCACAAACACTCTTAGAGGGTTTCTCCAAGATAGGCTGACAAAAATAAGATGACTTTATTTTACAGAACTACAAAAGGTGATACTTAGAAGAGATCATAGAAGTCTAGTGCAGAATGCCTTTTTAGAAATCATTTTTCACCCATAAATCATAGATCTGAACTTCAGACAGATAAGCAGGCTGTTTAAGTTCATAAATAGCAGCAGAGACAAAGAACAAGTCGGATCTCTCAACACTGAAACCAGAGCTGCCCAGCAGGGACCATATTGCTTTCTAAGGAGAGTTTTGGAAATTTGTGGGGGAACAAATTTTTCGTTGGAACAATTTGAGACATTGCTATCAAGTGTGGACAGGGGTTTTGTTAGTCATCCTGCAATAATGAAGAATGCTATTGTATCTTGCGAGACTTTCTAAAAATTCATAGAAATTAAAAACTTGTGACTAGATCTAATCTTATTTCATATATATAGTCTAAAATATTTTTCGTGTTTTTAATATATACTCAGCCAGGATACTGTATATCAAGGTAATATTTATTTTCTTCAGAACTTGTCTAATTTTTATCATTTTGGGAAACAGCACTAATAATGGCTCATGTATCACTATATTTTTAGCTGTCATATTTATAGTTAGTCTATAAGTAGGGCATTACATGATTACTTCATAAGATCTTCTAATTTAGTCATGCCGAATAATTTACATTTTATACTACATTGGTTTTTAAAAATTATATATCAACATATCTAAGAATTTCATTTCATATTAATAAAGGGAAAATACAAAATATTTGCTATAAACAGTGGACTTATGTCTCATGGGGCTAAGAAACACTCGGCCTAGTCATTTCCTCTTAGGATTAATTCTAAATTAGCTTACACAGTGGAAAGAGGTGTATTTCAGGTTTTACAAATGACAGTTCTACAAGATAAGTCACTGAGTAGTTAACATCTAGGTTTTTTTGTAGAAGTGTACAGGTATCAAGGAAAAAAGTCTTGTAAAATTCCAATTTCTAAAGGCTCTGGAGCCATGTGCTTCACAACATCATTGTCTTTAAAGGTGTTAAAATCCTGAGCAAAAATACAAACAAGGGTATGTTAAATCTCTATTACTCAGAACTGTTGAGCAATGGGACACCTGGCTAATGGTATATAGCAGAAAATTATGCATTCATTAGAGAACTGCAACTGGTTGAGAAGTTTAAAATTGTTTTTCTATTTTAAGGTTTTTTTCTTATTTCAAGAAAAAATACATGCTCAATGAACAAAGTTTAAAACATACAAAAAAGTATAAATGAGAAAATGAAAATCTTATAACTAACTCCCGGAAATAACCACTGATAATATTTTGGGCTGTATATATATATATATATATATATATATATATATATATATATATATATATTCACATATATATGTACTATATAGAATATATACATATTTCTAGTAATTTTCCTGTGAAAAATTAAGGAGTTTAAGCAAAACTTACATGCTATTGAAACAGTGTTTTGTAACTTGCATTACTGACTTACCTAAATATTCTAGGTTATTCTGCTGTTTATTTATGCTATAATTTATTTAACCAGTTTCCTTTCCCATGGTTACTTAGGATGATTCCTAATCTGTGATGTGAGAAAACATAAGAATCTATATATCTAATCACCTAATTCATAATAGGACAACAATAAGTTGAACCAGAGAAGCAGCTATCTTCAGATGAGAAAAAAAAGGTAGTTTAAATCTCTTTTCCACTCCCTTCAAAATCCCACCAAAAGTGAAGTGTTACCTGTGTGTGCATGTGTATGTGTGTGTGTGTGTGGGGGGGGGTGTTTGCAGGGATAGATTCTAGAAAAATTGGAATAAGCCTTACTGTAAGAAAACTCCCCAGAAACTAGGAACATTTCTGTGCCAACCTAGAAGTGTAAATGGCTACTGTGTAATCCTTTGATTTTCTTAAATTATTTTTAGAAGACAAAAGACATAGAAACCACTTTTCTATTATTTTAATAACCTTTCTGAACTCTTGGGAGATAAACTTCCATCCCTGTTTTTCCCCTTACGCTCCTTAGTCCTCTTGCCTAAGCCCACCCTGTATTATGCAAATAGATTCCTATAGAGTGAAAGTCCGGTTAGGGTCCAACTCCTCAAATAATGATTAAAATGAGTATATCAGAATATTTACAGCTTCAAGTAACAAAAAAACTAAACAATAAAGGATTAAGTAGAATAGAAAGTTACTATCTCACTTGGTCAAGAGGTAAAAAGGGCTCCAGATATAGTAAATTAATTAATCAAATATCAAATGCATTTATTTATATAAGTTTAATGAAGTTATCTAACATTATTTAATATTTTAATTTAATAATATAATATAAATTAAAAATTCTTGGCAAAAAAAAAAAAAAAATTCTTGGCTAGGGAATAGAATTATCATAATTGGCCTAAACTAGTCAGTATCCACACATTGGAACTGGGGATAGGGTCAGTTTCCCATGAAGTATATGCTATGCGGAGTAATGACGTATATCTCAACAACATCAGGGTTCTGGTAACAGAGAAAGGATGTTCAAGCAACAACCAGTAGTGTCTACTTCAAGCAAAGTGACTATACGTCTTCACCTAAGACAACTCCAAGGCACACCTGTTGTCTAGGGTAACTAATAATATTAATAATAATAATTCTCTCAAAAATGTCCTGGATGATGTATAATACAGCTGTCTAGCTACTAGTTGTATATTTTTAAGATTTCAGAATTAACTTCTAACGTATCTTTGTTACAATTATAAAGGAAAATTGCTAAACCTACAGTGAAAATAAAAATAAGGTTTCAGGATGCATAGTCAGCCTAATAAAATTTTAGAGTAATTATGAAGCAATCCCTTTATATTGACTGAGACACTCATTACAACTCATTCTCACCAACTTCTTAAACAGATTTTATGGATTCTTACTAATATTTTCATACCTTAGTCCATGTTTTTCCATTTGAAAGAAGTGCTTTATTTAAAAATATATTCTATAATTCAGAAGTTAACTCATTTGGATTGTGCTAGCCTCCAAGCATTTAATATACAGAACTATAAACTGCATCGGGCTTCCCTGGTGGCGCAGTGGTTGAGAGTCCGCCTGCCGATGCAGGGGACCCAGGTTCGTGCCCCGGTCCGGGAGGATCCCACATACTGCGGAGAGGCTAGGCCCATGAGCCATGGCCGCTGAGTCTGCGCGTCTGGAGCCTGTGCTCCGCAACGGCAGAGGCCACAACGGTGAGAGGCCCGCGTACCGGAAAAAACAAAAAAGAAAAAAAAAACAAAAAAAAAACTGCATCATAAACCTCTTTATGCTTAAATACACACTGCGTTTTGGGCCATAAGTAAGAACCACAAGAGAAGAAGGGCTATTCAACAGTCCTGGGCAACAGAGCATTAAAGGGCTTTGGACCTAGTCTGCCTTAGCTCATATCCTAGTTCTGCCACACATGAACTGTGCAACTCTCTGGGCCCCACTCCTTCCCCTGTAAAATGGGGACAATAACGGTCTCTACCTCAGAAGTATCTAACTCATAGGTTGTGAGAATTAAAAGAGTTAATACTGGTGAATCTTAGAAGAGTACCAGTACTAAATAATTTAAATGTCAGCTATCATCATCATCATCATCATCATCATCATCATCATCCCCATCATCATCATGTGGAGCTCAGGCTGCTGTCTGAGGGACCAGATTCTAATGCTAGAAGGACACATACAATCTCAAAACTAGCAATGTAAAGAGACAATAAAGTATTATGAAAAGTAGAATTAAGTGCAAAGGAACAAGAGGTGACCAGAGAGAAAAAAAGTAGGGTATAAAGAAATCAAGGGTAGGATCAGAAACAGACACACTAAATGCACCTCTTTACTACAAGTTCCTCTCATTTTCAGTTTGGCATGTTGCTAAATGTCTAGAATATATTTATAAGGGACTAAGGCTTCTCAGAGCCTCAGTGTAATGCTCTCCTCATTTCAAGAAAACTTCTTTACACATGATTTTCTGAAGGCAAGTTCACAATGAAAACCAAAATGTCAAAGCAGATAAATGGTTTGAGTCCAGAGTAAATGAGATGCAGTTCTGGAGAGAGGAATGAACTTTAACATTACTGGTTAATCAGAGAGAAATATGTACAGACTAGAACAATGAAGAAAACAAATATAAAATGTAAGGGCACTAGAACACTAGGAATATAAAATTATTTAATAAATATTGGGTAGCTGATTATACTTATAGCCTTGCTACATGAGGAAAACTGAAATGTAGTAACGTCTCTTTGAGTTCACTCACAAGAGAACATGAAGCATGTTTATTCCATTCAGGCTTGCATGCTCTCAGAGTCACCCTGAACCTTACTGAACCCTATGGAGGAAAAAGGGTCACATTTATGGTTAAGAATCAAGCAGTTATTAACTGATAATATTACTTAAGAGGTCAAAAAAGAGTGTCAAAGATTTCTTTAAGATGGCTCATTGCTAATATGAGAGTGTCACGTATGCTTTACATCTAACTGATGACAGTTGAAATCATTATGGCATAAATAGTTCATAGTTGTGAGAACTGATAAAACTACTGGGTACCCAGAGACAAGAAAACATGTATTTAATGACTATAACTAAAATTAAGCATGAATCATTACCTGAGAAATAAATGAATAAAATATATTAGCAGATTTTTTTAAAATGAACTAAATATTTAAGAGGGTATAAACTGAAGTTATCTTGAATTTGGAGAAGCCACAAGAGAAATTACAGAAGAAATTATTAACGTGACAGATTCTTTATAACGTGGAAGAGAAATGCTGTCTTTAATTAGCAAGTTCAGAAACTTTTCTAACAAAACCCTTTTATTGATTTTTCTTCTATAAATATTTACTTTTAATCTGACCCAGGCAATCAAATAACAGATCTTCATTTCCCTGCATCAGTCTTTCCACACATTTTCACACAGGTGCTCAGATCCTTGTATTTTACAAATTAAATATGTCAATACATGTTATCATGGCATCATATGCTACTGTCATCAAAATCTCATAGAACTCCAGATGCTAAGGTCACTGTAACTTCTTTATTCCTCCTCAAGATTATTTCAGATGATAATATATACAAAATAAATATTTTAAAATTCTTCATATAAATCTAACACTTGTATTCAAAAAAGAAAAAAAAAAATCACAGGACAGTGTCCAAAAAAGGGTGTTTTCATGTGAACACATATTTTTAATTAATGAATAAAACACTCAAGTTCACTAGCATCTTTTAGTAGACTAAGGTTTACGGTTATTTTCCAACCTTATGAATCTAGAGTGCGCTTTGGCAAATCCATTCGTGTTGTTTATTAAACTCTCTGAGGCTACTGATCCATGCATTTAAGTGTCAGAAAAAGACAAAGAAAAAATCATCACAGTATTGTAGTCTCAAAAGTTCTTATCCATATTACTTTCATGCAGAGGACCCACTGTTTAAGACCAAAAATAAAATGGCAATTGAGACTTACGCTTAACATTTAATTGTATGGACAAGAATGAATATTTAGGCCCAATATAACAAGAATATTTTTCCCTTGATATACTGAACATGAGAAGTATTCACATCTGTTTCACTGCTTTGCCTTCTTCATGGGCTTAAACCTGCCAAATTATTCCATTTGATTTCAGAGAATTCTCATACGGCAATCTATTTTATTTACTTTATCTTCAATAAAATGGTTCAGTGAGCATTAGCAACTCTGAAACACAGGTTTCAATCAGTCTTCAGGCAAAGGCGTCAATCTATATTAGACCTACTGTGCTCTGAGTTGCAGCTAGAAAGTTGGATAAGGCAGAGCAACGGCAAAAATGCGAGCGAGGCCTAATAAAGGCACAGTGAAGAGAAAGAAAGCTCTCCCCAGGCTATCACAAGCATCGCTTACACAATACCAGGTGCTGGGTTCAACACATGAAGAACTCCTTCATAAGGCTGACAGCTAAAAGGAGGCTTCAGACTCTAACTTTATTTTACATGACACCTACTATTACACCAGAGTAATAGTCCTCTGTACTCCAGCAGCCAGTAGTAAAAACTTGAAATGCCAACAGTTAAAAATGAAGTTTCATACTCACCCCTCGGATATTATAGAGGGGAAAAAAAACCTAAAAACACTCAAACTGCATAGCATTTCTTCTGTAACATTTTTACGCCATCACTAATACAACAGTAGTTTCAGTGGACCCTTCCTTACAGATTTGTATGACATTTTAAATATAGCCGCTGGATTAGATTTTAACCACAAAACAGTCAGTACGTTTGAGCAACAACTCATTTTGGAAAATGATATCATTAAAGACTAATTCCAAGAAATGTGGGGCAGTCCTGTTAGATACCGTGAAAATGTCTCCCAAAGTACAGACTTTGTAATAAGTGATGCTGGTTCATATTTGATATGGGCTGTAAAAAGCAGATTATTGTAATGGTGTTCTTCCCAGCAAATAAGACCATTACAAAAGTACTTAATGTTCAGTTGAATTGAAAAGCAGGCCAGTTAAAAATCCATATTTTGCTATTTTGTATAATGGTATCAAAAATTTGACTAGTGGATCACTCCAACCCACAAATTTAAAACAATAAATGTAAACTCTCTTTTTTATAGGAACAAATTTCCATTTTTTTCCTTTTTTTTTAATATAATGCTGTATTTTTGCCCAGGTTCTATCATCACAGTATAATCAATAGGAGGAAAATTTCGAATGACGGTTTAATGTGAATTTATACAAGAATGTTGTTCTATTACTTGCTGATACATACTTCTCAACTCATTTTTCTGGAGACCAAATGTATTCTTCTTCTAATTTTACATTTCAAAGTACAGCACCCCAATTATGTGTACATATATCTAGATGCTTTCGTGTAATGCTATTCCTTACAACTCTATAAGGACATTAAAGGAGAAGAATGGAAAACTAGCATGACAGATTAGTAGAATAGATTCTTGAAACTCAGATTCTGTAAAGGTAAGAGTGTTTTTAACTATTCCAAACAGCTCTTCTGTAAGAAAACCAGTACCAGACCAGCACCCAGACCTACCCAGACCAACCCAGGAAGCATGACTCTCCAACACTAATGTGATCAATGAACAAGAGACTAAAAGTGGCCTCTGCGTATTATAAAATCAGTATTCCAGGTGAAACCTAAACATTTCACATTTTCTTCTCACTTGGCTCACTTTCTTATAAACATGCATGCCTACCCCATTACATTTACTTTAGAGACCACATATTCAGTATACCATTAATCCTTGTATTCCCTGCAAAGTCCAGGCCAGTAATGAAATTAGTGGAAATAATTTTTAGGGGTAATATAATATTAAATGTATTAATTATCTACTGCTACATAACAAATTACCTCCAAATTTAGCAGGTTTTGACAAAAAAATACATTTATTATGTCACATTTTCTGAGGATCAGGAATCCAGGAGAAGTTCGGCTGGGTGGCTTAGGCTCAGGGTTCCTCAAGAAGATGCAGGGTATTGCCAGTTCCTCCATGTCTACTGGCAAGAGGGCATAGATCCTCACCACGTGAACCTCTCCAAGGCAACTAGCCTCCCCCAGAACAGGTCACGAGACTGAGAGTGAGAGACAGAGTGAAAGAAAGAGAGGGAGAAAGGGAAGGAGGGAGGAAGGAAGGGAAGAAGGAAAGGAGAGAGAAAAAAAAAGGGAAGGAGAGAGGGAGGGAAGGAGGAAGGGAGAGAGAGTGAAAGAGAGAAAGAGAGGAAGGGAGGGAAAGAGGGAGGAAGGGAAGGAAAGAGGAAGGAAGAGAGAGAAAGAGAGGGAGAAAGGGGAGGAGGAAGAAAGGGAGGGAAGGAGGAAGGGGGAGAGGGAGGGAGGGAGGGTGGGAGAGAGAGAGCGAGAGAGCGAGGAAGAAACAGAGAGAAACAGAAACAAGTAAGAACACCCGAAACAGATGTCCTAATATCTTGTATAACCCAATCTGAAAAGCAAAATCCCATCACTTGTACCATATTCTATTCTATCAGCAAGAATGAGCAACTCTGGTAAATGTGGGAGGGAAAAATACAGTTGTAAGAAAACTAGGAGAAGAGGATCATTAAGGTCCATTTTAGAGGCTGCCTACCACAGCCCACCCTCTGGACAATAAACATTCACATTCTTCCCATGTGCAATCAGTTCCAAATATGTAAGTTGTACTGGATTCCTAAAGGTTATTTAAGGGTTGATTGAGGTACACTTCAGATTACTGAGTCAGTGTAAGAGTGGATAATTTATAAAGAACATCCTTTGACATATGATCCTCAAATCAACCACTGTTCTGAATCAAGGAGGTATTTCATATATTTAGAGAATATTTTTTAAGATACTATTTTGTGCAAGGCTACAGGAAATACACACATGATATTATGCAGAAAAAGTCCTGGGTTGCCTAAAAAGGAGGAAAGAACAAGGAAGTATGTAATGGAAGAAGCAGAGATGTAAATGTGCTTTACAGGCATGGAGAAAGGGAAAGAAACAGTAGGGTATGCATTGACAAAGATGTGGGCAAGTGTAAGGCACGTAGTTCAAGGTATACATATCAGTGTTATGGGGAGGAAATGTCGGATACTGGGGTTTTGTCAGATCCTGGAGAGTATTAAATACCAGGGCAGGCTGTTTTAGTCTGGTGGTTAGCCAGCTTAAAATAATGGATCAGTATTAGGCAGGGAGGAATGGCCTGTTAGGATTTATACTGTGAACATAACTGAGAATAAAATTTTACAGTTAGTGACAATATTCCTTTTTTATTAAATCTTACATAATTGTAAAAAACCCTAAAATAATAGGTTAAATGAATTTTAAATTAAGAAATTCAACATGCTGTGGCAGACAGACTCTAGTGTGGTCCCCACATTCATGCCCTGTATAATTCCCTCTCCTTGCATGTAGGCAGGACTGTGACTTGCTTCTAACTAATAGAATATGGCAAAGCTTATGGGATGTTATTTCAATGGTTATGTTAATACATATACACACACATATATATGGCTCCATTTTGCTAGCATTTAGTAGGAACTCTCCTATTGACTTTAAAGAAGCAAGCAACTATGATGTGAACTGCATATGGAGCGGGCCACATGGCTGGGAACTGTGGATAACCTCTAGGACCTGAGGATCTCAGTCCTACAAATGCAATGAACTAGATTCGGCCAAAGCCCAGTAAGTTTGGAAGAGGATCCTGAACTCCAAATGAAAATGCAGCCTGGCCAATATTTTGAGTAGCCTTGTAAGATCCTGAGCTAAGCCATGCCTGGACTCCTGACCTGTGGAAACTGTTAAGATAATAAATGTATGTCGTTTTAAGCTTTAAAATATGTAACATCTTATATAGCAATCAAAAACTAATACACATGCTAATCAAATCACAGAATGTACATTTACAAATTAGTTCCTTTTTACCATTTCATGGACCAAAGTTAGAATGGTATTCTGGGTATACTGACCAGGTGGCCTGGATAATACAGTCAAACTTTGAGATTAATATAATGGAGAACAAAACAACAGCTAACTTTAAAAAAAAAAATGCTTACTATGGCCTTCATATGTATTCAAACATTTAGTCCTCAAATCGATTCTATAAAGTAGGTATTACTATCTCTTTTTTCCAGATTCAGAAATTAAGTGTTAGAGAGTTAAATGACTTGTCCAAGGTTTCACATACGGTAGGTTTGTTTTGGAACCATAATTCAAATCTAGGCAATCTGATTTCCAAGCTTACATTCTCAACAGCTACACTCTATAGCCTCTTTGTTTACAGTCTTATTCACTCTGTTTCATTTTGCCAAGAAATGTATGCACACCATGTATTTGAACACTTGCCCAGCCCCTCCTAGGCCAAATCATCTTCCTGTACAGTTCATTTACTTTTCAATAATTTTAAAATTAGAGCAAATATTTTGTCAGGTATGATGCCTAATTTTTAGCAAGTATTTATGAAACTTACAGCAATTTTCTATATGAAACTTACAGCAATTTTCTCTAAGTATATGAATGAAGTTTATTTCTACTCCACTGAAATAACTAAAACTGATCTTTTATTTGGATTTAATATTCTTGCAATAGAAACTCTGGAAACAATTGTAAATATCATGAAGTAAAATATACATACACACTCAACTAACCATTTACCCATATACACAAACACTCTCAGTTGGAAGTTGTGCGAAATATTTTAGTTCCCGTTTCAGAAGTATAACCTAGGTCAGGTTCTGTAACCTCTCTGAGAGGTAAAATGGGTATAATTGTTCGAAAATAGGAAGATTCAACTGAGTATTTACTTTAGGGATTTCTGGGGGAAAGGAACAGAGGAGTGGTAAGGGAAGAAGAAAATTAGTATTTCTTGAAAATGGCTATGTATTTTCATACATACACAATTACGTACCCTTCTGGGAAAAAGACTCTCTATTTTCTAAAAGTCATTTCTTTCATGGTTCCATGATGTTCACTGTCAGGCAACTCTTACTTATAAACCTAAAATCCCCCGGCTATTACTAAAACAAATGTCCTGTTACTACTCAACAAATGAGAATTTAAATATAAAAGGTCTTACAAAGATGAGATATATCAACATAACCATTGTCTAAAGTAAGCATAAATCACTAACTCAGAAAAAAGAAAGATTGAGCATAAGCAGGTATGGGTTCTAATAACACGTAACAGTTCATTATTAGCTATAAGATCACAACAAGCTATACTACTTTTTCCAAGTCATTGAAATTCTTTGTCTTTTAGTTTCTCCACTTACTAAACAATGACTAATAATGTCAACCTTACTTACATCATAAGCAATGCAAGAGTAAAATTAATAAGTTTAATTAAAGAGCAAAATGAAGTAAAAAGTTGCCAAAGTGTTTCAAAAATCTTACATGCTAAATAAATGCGGAATCGTTTTGCTTGTATGTCGGACAAAATTATAAAGTTGGTACAAAACAAGAAAAATTCCATAGGCAAAAACAGTACCTGAGAAATAATTGACTATACAATTCAAGCACATTGACAAAAATCTCTCAGGGAAGATATGGAGTCTCTATCTAGAGAAAGTTTTAGAAAAGGTTAGAGCAATGCAGTCATCACAGTGAGGATCCTGAGACCTGTCCTATGCTTATGGTGAACCCCTTGATAAAGAATTCTGGTGAGGATCCTGAGACACTTCCTACACTTACGGCGAACCCGCTTGATAAAGAATTCTGGGGTGGAATGGGCAAGAAAAACAAAGAAATCTGAAGAAGTCAGGGCACCAGGGTTCCCCTCTCTTTGGGGGTAAAGACTGGAGAGAAAAATGATGTAAACTCATCAAGAATTTCTTTCAGTTTTCTTTTTATAAGCATATTATTACAGATTTGGCCACCTATAACACACTGCTTGATTGATACCATAGTCAAGAATGACACTGAAAAACTAATTTCACAGAAACTTTATAGAGTAAGAGTGGGAGATAAAGTCTGCATTTCTTGGAAATGCAATTCATGCTGTCTTTGTGGTCCTTATTTTGTACCAAACAATGGATTTAAAGTTATCTAAATTGACATTGTAAATACCAAGGAAAACTACCATTAGATTCAAAGAAGTATAGCATTAAAAAGGAAACAAGTGCTTTCTAAACAGCTGACTTGCTAGGTCTCAAAAAGTTTATTTAAGAAAATCAAACTTTCAAGAAAAAATCATGACTAGTATTCTACTCTTTAGTTGCTGACATTTCTAGATCCTCCCAAAAACCTCAATATCACCTGGGCCTTAATAAAATAATATTGAAAACATCAGTATAAAAGGCCAGCAGAATGGTAACAGAAAATACTCCAAACACTTTTCTTGTCTAGTCATTTCCTTTCAGTATTTCAAAACCAGATTCACATTCCACGTAAATTTGTGTTAATTTTCAAAAACCAAAGTGAGACCAGTTTTAAAAGGAAGAAGGAGCACAGCAAGGCGTGAAACGAAAAACCCAAGAGAAGAGACAGTGGTAAAAACTCCTATTGCCATCCTTGATGTGTCTCTACGGTTCACTGACAATTTTTTTAACCTTTGGGCAAAGATATTTAACCCAAAAATTAAAGGACAAAATAAGTATCAGAAAAACAAAAATAAGCACAACGAACAAAAGAGACTTATCACCGAAAGATCACTTACCTATTTCTTCCAGATCTTCCACAAGACTTTCGAGTCAACCTTGATATGGAGCCCTAGGTAAATTCAATCCCAGCATCACATTAGAGTAGCCCTGTTAACAGAGACAAATAATTGTCACTGCTTTGAAAATTAAGTTTGCATTTATGTCCCAATTAGTTCCATGACTTCATAGAACATAAAACACATTCAAGCATAATGCATTCATTGCTTTGTGAATCTTCAAACGCGCATAAAATTACTTTTCTACATTTTAATTTAGAGAACTTTAAATCCATTGTTTGGTACAAGGCAAAGACCGCAGAAGCAGCACTAGATACATTTCTAAGAAATGCAGATTTTACTTCCGACTCTTACATTGATTTGCCAAGTTTAAACTTTTGATGATTAAATTTTGCAATTTATAGAATAAAATCATTTATGTCTCAAGGTTCCCAACTGAAAACGTGGCTGATTTCAACTGCCTCTTCAGCACATACTTAATGAGCTTTGTAGGCCTTTCCACAATTAACCAATTGGTAGTAAGCATTTTCTCCTTATAATCACAATGTAAGGGTATTACACTAATACTTATTTGAATTTATATTTTCCATACCCATTTCCTACTTAACCACTCTCTTTTCTAGTCTCTTACTTCTTTAATCTGAATGATTTAGCTCATACATTTCTTAGGCTAAAATAAATGTTCTGAAGGTCCAACAACATGATAGGACTTAGTGTATAGATAGCAAATGGACTTCGACTCATAAAACAACTCTGACTGACTGGTAGGGACCACACGAAAAGCTGTAGGGAGACTAAATCTAAGTCTACTACAGGAAAGAGTACTGTGTTCAATTAGCAATGTCTGCCACAGGCATTGAAAATGATGAATGACATCATATGCCATATCTGTTGAACATTTAGGCATTTCAGTAATTTTATTTAAATCATGTCCAAACACTTTTGGCTAAAAATCCTTTCTTCCAATGCAATCTTAGTGAGAGATCAATTAATTAAACAGGTAGAAACGAAACATTCTGGTTGAATCAGGACCCCAAATACTCAGTTCCACCACTATTCTCTCCCCAGTTTCCCTGGAGGTATTCCACGAAGCTTTAGTTATACCACAAAGCATAACTTGAAATCACTGTTTTAGTTAATCTTAAGTATTAGGTAACTCAAAGTCACAGAAATGTAGGTAATTCAAACTCCTGTTGTTAACATTCTAGCATTCTTCCTCTATTGCTTCTGTTCTCTATATTTCTCTCAATGACAAAATTTTGCATAGGAGCAGGCTCCACCCTTGACTTTCCTTGTGTTAATCTTTCTTCCATAATTATTTCTTGCCTGCTATATGCCACCAAAAGATTTCTTATTAAAATATAGCCGTCTAAATTATTTCCTAACTCCATATTGGCTTATTTTCCCCCTTCCTGTATTCATGGATATCAATTTTTCCTAAATCAATCTATAAGTTCTAGATTTTTAAAGAAAACCTAAAAACACATTTTAAAGTATATGCTATAAAAGGTCTATCATTATCAAAGTTAAATTAAAAAATGAAGGGCAAAGAGAAGGAACCCACTCTACCAAACGTTAGGATACACTACAAGGCCGGAGACAGACACTGAGATATAGAGTTCAGAAATAAATCCACATATCAATGCTACCTTTATGTATGATAAGGATGATATCAAAAGTAAAAGAAAAGGTTGCTATTGACTTATTGTATGGAGAAAGAAAAATAGTCTCAGAATATGGCAAAAAGTAAACTTAGCTCCTTATTTCACACCATATACAAATTTGGATTCCACCTAGATTAAAGAGTTTTAAATGTGAAAGTTATCTTTTCAAAGCTAATAGAAAATATTTAGGCGAGTCTTTCTGAGAATTAGAAGTAAAAAGCAATTCTGAAACAAGACCCAAAAAGCATAAATAAAGAGGCATAAAATTGATGGATTTGGCTAATTCAAAATGAGAATTTTTCAGTGAATAATACCATAGGTAAATTTCACAGATAAACTGAGAGAAGACCTAACACAAACAAGGAATCAATATTAGAATAAATACTCAGAAGAAGCTAATAGAAAAATAAGCACAATACTTAAAACGGTATACTTTCTTATAAGGGGAAGACAGAATGGCTCTCAAGTATAGTTTAAAATGCTCAAAATCACTTGTTATCAAGAAGATGCAAATTAAAAACCAATGAGACACCACTTGTCATCAGAATAGCATAAATTTGAATGCTGGGTTCTACCCAGTGTTGGCAAGAATGCAGAAAGACGAGCACTCTCTTGTTTACTGCTGATGGAAGCATAAACAATACAGCTATTCTTAAAAGCAATCTGGAAAACCTAAAATGTCAACCTGTTTTTTATGGACCCAAAACACCCTGTGCTGAGCTCTAGTATAGCATATATCAGCTTAGTTTTAATTTCACTTTTGTATTGACATGTCTTTCTCTCCCACTAGTTTCTCCATTTTCATTAATCAAAATTAATGTTGAAAACTGATAAATCAAGAAATGGCAATAAGAATATCATTTAAAACTACGGATGTAAACACCAGAAACGTGTTGCTTCTGTATAGCTGGACTGGGCAGTGGGAAGGTACAAGGCAGAGGTCTGCTATTTTTCATTATAATACATAAGCCTTCTGTTTTATTTGATTTTTTTAACTCTGTGCATGTATCTCTTTGACCAAAGTCAATTTTAAATACAAAAGAAAAAGCAAGAAGCTAATTTTAAAAATAAACAAAGAACATATCATCATTGCAGCATACAGATTTTATTTTAATAAGCATATATTATTTTAGTAACTTAAACCTCAAGAAAAAAACAAAACATGTCACAGAGTATTGATCACAGTGATCATAATGACCACTTAATTATACACCAAATGATAACTTAAGAATCAAATGATCACTTAACTGGATAAGGGGGGAAAAGCTTAATTAAAAAAAACAAAGAAAAAAAAAAAAAAAACTTAAGCCAGTAAAGAAAACTAAGAAATTGGAAAAGGCAAAAGCAGAGCCAGAGAGGCAAATGAGGACTCTCTTACATTTACACATTCACATGCGTGTATTGGTTGCTGACTATATGCCAGGCACTGTCCGGGCTCTGAGATAAAGCCACAACCCTGCTCTCATGTAGTGTGCAGTACAATGAGGAATATATAAAGGATGATGGTTTCAGTGTGTTGAGAAATATGATGTGTGTATGTGTGTGTGTATGTATATACACACAGGGGCAGCATCCAATTTAAGCTAAGACACTCAAAGATGTCCTGGATAAAAGTTCACAATTACAAACACTCCCTTTTCTAATTTCTTCTAGCCTTTTAAACGGGATTGCAAATTTATTTAAGGTTTGCTGTGGTAGGAGAGGACAGCATCACTCAAACATTCCCAGAGCGTTTGAACTGTCTTCTTTTAAGGAACTGTATTAGATGAAGTGAACAATTACTAGGTGGTTTAATTTTGCTGTATTTATATTTTCCTAGAAGCTCCTGGATACTCAAGAAAGAGATTTAGTTTTCTAATGTGTTACTTGGAACTCTTTGTTTCTACTCTCCTGTCTTTTAATTAATAAAAATGAAGATATGTCCTAAAAGAAATACTATCATTCAATTGTTTTCTAAACAAGAGAAAAAAATACACTGTGCAAACATTAAGTGTAAAAAAAAGTGTCTTTTGAATTCTACTGCAAAATAGCATAATACAAAATCCTCTGTCTAGTGAACGTCATGATTTGGAAAAATATACGCAAAATCTGAAGTAAATAAACAAAATGCATTTGTTATATAGGTCATAATGTGTAACTGACATTCAAAAGTAAAAATTACACTAACATTTTAGATACTGTTTTCACACAGATGTGGTTATAATTTTGAAAATTCAGCATAGGTCTTCTCAGAGAATGGTGAAACCTAAGAATTATTTTCTTATCTCAAAACAAACTAGTTAACTATAACCACATCTGAGAATGTAATAATTGACCATTGGTTACAAAGGCTGATAGTATAACCAATGTTTCAGGGAAGAGAAAATAAACAACCAAACCCCAGCAGAGCAATAAACTCATAGGTTTAATTCCAGTTGTTGGGCAATGTGGACATACGCTAATAGCATAAAAGAAACAATCATAGGCTTTGGAGGAATGGGGAAAGGTTTTCTTAAAATTATTCAGAAGGGAGTCCATATTCTATATGAATAGTTATTCCATTCCTACAAAAATTTATGAAGGGTTTGGAAGGTGTTTTGCAACCGGCATTTTTTCTTTTTGCATCAGGCATTTACATGAGAGGAACATCATATCATTATCATTTTGTACAGATGTTGCAAATATCAAGAAAGGACATAACTAAAATTTTTTAAAGCTGGTTCCACAAAGGCTAAACGCTGTGAAACTGCCCACAGAAATAATAGAGAGCTCACTACAATTAGCATTAATTAATTTAAAGGTAGAAGTAATGCTAGGTCAGTTACATAAAGGATTCTGCTCTCTTAGACTTCACTCAGAGCAAAAGTCAGAGCCGCCGGGTGGAACTGTGTAAAAATACATGACCATATTTACACAAATACGTAAAAACACTTTAAAATCAAATTTCATTTGTTTCTATTCTTCATCGTAGGAAGAACATTTAACATGAGATCTTGGCTCAATAAATTTCTAAGTGCACAATACAGTACAGTTATCTGTAGGCATAATGCTGTACTGCAGCTCTCTAAAATCTATTTATCCTGAATAACCAAAATTTTATATCTGCTGAACAACAATGGTTAATTGCATAAAAGACTTTCTTCCTCTTCAATCATTGCAGTTACTGAACACCTCCTAAGTACCAGGTTTGCTATCTGCTGGAGACACAGAGATAAAAGATATTCTCTCTACTGACTGCGGAAGGACTGGTTAAACATGCAATAAATACGCTTCTGAATGAATGATATTCCCCGAAGCCAAAGATAGATCCTAAGTTAAAATGTGATACCGTGTAAGCAAAAGTAAGCATGGGGTGATACCAACTATAACAGCAATTTGTCTTGTGAAAATAATTATTTATGTGGCAGGAGTAGAAGGTGACACCTCTGTCTGAATTGGAACTAAATGCCCTTCTGAATTTCTCATGAAGTAACAAAAAGAATAATTCTTATATTCTAAAAGCTGGAGACTTTTGAGTATATTGAAATTTTTCTCTATGTTTTATAAAAAAATTACTGGAAGTAAATAATTTTGATGACATTTAAAGTTAGAAAAAAGGTTCATCAAGTGAGCATAACTCACTTTTTACACAACACGTAACTTTCATAAAAAAAACCTTTCAACCTTAGTGGAGCTATTTTATAATAATAATTGTCAGTTATTTGAATGAGAACTATTAAAGTCATATAAACCATAAACATTCAAATATATGCTTCTATAAATCAAACTGAATAATAAATTCCAAAATGACATAAATACTGTTTACTATTTCTAACAGGTTGTGGAAGAAAGAAAAACCACACAGTACTCTTGACACCATTACTAATAGAGTAAAATATTAAAAATTGGAGAAGGGAAAAAAGCACTTCAGGCAATAAAAGTAAAGTATGAATTCTGACCCTAAATTCAAAAACTTTTACAACCATAGGTAATAGGTTGAAAACAAGCTCCTGGGTTCAAACACAGGCTAGAGGTGACTTTAATTAGTTCTACAGAGGCATGTGCTCAGTGGGAGCTCAAAAAACACAGCACTAAGTTAATAAAAGAGAATTTCTTCAAAAACCACTTTAGTTTTTATTGTTGTTTTTGACTGAGAGTATAAGACGAAATTAGAGGAAAATGGCAAAGAAAAATTCAAGAGTGCTACTAGTAGAATTAGTAAAGCAGGTTTAAACACTCATATTACAAAGAACACATAGATCAGATTTCCTTTCACGTCCTTCATTGTAGTACGATGCCTAAGCCTTAAAAAAATGCATGAGACAAAAGTGCTTTCTTTCTCTGTTTCCTTTTATTCTCTTGCTCATCCCTTCCTATTATGGTAATTCCCTCCTTTCCGTTTCACTTGTATAAGAAAGTAAGTATGCTCATTCCTTTTGATGTTGACCAATAATTGTTTTTATTAATATCGATACCGAGTTGAATAGCAGATCAACATTGATGACCTTCAGAGCAAATCCCTGGATCTATAATTTTTTAATTTTCCTCTCCTATTTTCAGTGACAAGAAGGTCTCATTTTCAACAAAAATAACATAATGCTCAAGTCTGGAAACAGGGCTTGGAGAAGTAAGTGGACAACCTTAACGTGGATGAAAATGACTCTGCAGCTGCTTTCTTGATGCTGGAGATGCTTGGTCCATCTCTTTCGAACCAAAAGAAGCATGATGCAGGCAGTCTACAGGACCAGAACTCCAACCTTAGGGAAAGCCTTTAAAAGGATGTAAGAAAGATTTAACGTATTGGGAGTTGTAGGATTTCCCAGTCCTTTGAGGGATCCACAGCCGCAACTATATAAGGAGTCTGATAACCCTGGATGACTTGGAAATTTCATGCTTTCTCAGCCACCTGTCAAATGATTCCATCCCCAAATCCCTTCCTTGACAAATTCATAGTCCTAATCTTATACCAGTTCTCTTGGCTTCTACCACAGTACAATTCATTTATCAATCAGGAGAATCCTCTGCATATTGACGTTTGTCATAAAAAATTTTCAAGGGTAACACCAGCATATTGTCACCCAGGATACAGTATTTGTTTCATAAGTGCTAAATTAATATTAAAGCTACTTAGATTTACGAACCTCTTACTTCCTGCCTATCCACAGCTTTTTATCCAATACTTCTGTTTTCTCAAATTGAATATTCAGCGGAAGTTCCACCAACACTGAGCTACTTCTATCATCTAACCTAATCTACCCAGAACCCGAAATTTAAAAAAAAATTTTTTTCAGAAAATGTAATCTCTTGAATGAAATGCAACTTGAATTGAGCAATGTTTTTTTTTTTAACTTTTTATTTTATATTGGAGTATAGCCGATTAACAATGTTGTGATAGTTTCAAATACACTGCAAAGCGACTCAGCCATACGTATACATGCATCCATTCTCCCCCAGGCTCCCCTCCCATCCAGGCTGCCACATAACCTTGAGCTGAATTCCCTGTGCTATACAGTAGGTCCTTGTTGGTTATCCTTTTAAATACAACAGTGTGTACATGTTGAGAGCAATGATTAAGAAAATCACTTCCACTGGAATGCACTGGGTCAAGCAATGGATTCTGAAGTCAATTTATTGTCAGTAAAGAAAATAAAGTCAGAATGTAGGTTCAAAGAAGCTAGATCAGGTGAAGAGGTATGCCCATTTTACAGTACTGAATCTCTCTTCAATTCTGCTTACTTCACAGGTGTACTTATTTCATCTGTTTACAGAAGCTATTCCATACATTTATTAAAGTAAAACAACACAGCTATGTAAGTTACGAAACAAAATGCTTTGATTGAATTTTCTTACATAATCTTGTATCTAATTCAATATAGGTTGTTCAAATTTCAGGCTGGCAGCTTTAATAAAAACATTACCTTCTCTTTCTTTTTTTCTTTCACTAAAAGAACAGTCATCGTTTATCTGATAGCTAACTCTTATGTTGTTTATGTATTGCTGACAATAATTCTTAATCATCATTTGATTCTGGGAGTTTATTTTATTCTATGCCCCGGGTGAATGCTTATAACTCTAAGATGAGATTCATATAAAGGCCCCCAATGCATTCAAATCACTAAGAAATAGTCCATTTCATAGATAAAACTATCTATTACGCCAATTCTTCTTTCTATTTTTTTAATCAAAAATTGGTGGATATTTTACCACCATACAGTGTGAAATAAAGCAAATTATCAGGGTCAACAAGTGATAAAATTTATGTGAGCTAAAAATCACAAAAGCATCATTAGTTTTAGAATTGAAAAAGAGATTGTGATTATATGAATATATTGCCAGAAACTTTAAAAAACACTGTTTTTTCAAATATTCATGTAAACACAGCTTGAAAATTGACAGGGTAGAGCAGCAATTTGACAGCGCTGTACCCTTTTCTGTGTATTTTTATTTAGATGAGAATCTGTAGGGAACTGGATTCCAAGTATAATCTGGTGGGTTCTTTTCTAATGGTTTTTAGCCACAAAAACATATCTGTAGGCCAACATTTATTGAGGATTTATGATGTATAAGCACTGCGCTTGGAGCTTCCCAGATACCAAACCAAACTGACAAGAAGCTCACCAGGAATTCACAACAGTTAAACATATATCCCTGAAGATTCAGCAGGAAATCTAAAATCCCATTCTCATACAGTTTTCTGAATTATCTTAAAGTACTCTTCACAGCATATCAAGCCTAACGTTTTACAAAACCATTTCAGGGGTACCATTTGAAGAGCCACAGAAGTATACCAAAGACAAGACAAAAATATTTGCACGTATACTCACTTAGCTATTGAAAATGTTTCTCAATCAATTATTCAACCGTGCTAGATTCTTATTAACCAATATCAGTCTTCCTTACAAAGAACTTTCCTGATGATAATTTCTAAGCACTTAGGTACCTATATGAAAGGGGAGAAAGTAGTTAAACTCTTTATACTTTCTTAACGTGGCTGTATCCATCATTTCAAATGTTAATTTTAGCAACTCCACTATTTATTTTTATTTCCAAAACTTCCATAGGATTATTGGATTAACAAAGATTTACTGAGATATCTGGATACAATGTGTTTTTGAAAACATAAATAGCTTTCTCATTTGGCCTATTTATGTACAAAATCTCAGAGAATGTATTTAAAGAGACATACCTTATACATGGTTAGAGAACTACAGTTATTATTTGTGTGGGTCATGTTATATCATAGAATGAGAAAATTAATTTATCATTGAGTCAGTTATAGAAATATGAAGCATTCTAGATAAGCTAGCTATTTCTGTATTATATAAATGAAAACTTATACTTGGTAGGATACAAATAAATATGGTTTACTTTCTGGAAAAATAAATAGTAACTTGAAAGTCTACTGAGATAGTCAACTACAGTATTTTAAAAATAAGTGGAGTTTCTGGCTGACTCTTCAAATACAACCCAGAAAATTCAACTTTACAGAATTATCTTTCCTTCCATTAAGACTGATCACAATTTTTTGTTTTCTTGAGTTTTTTATTTGTAAATAAAAGTATCTGCCATAAGTAAGCTCTAAATATTTGTCTGAAATTGAATGAATGAATGAATGATCATTACCTTAAAAACATATGGCTCTAGATTATGAAATGAAGTAATCTCTGATGGACAACCTTAAATGTATCCCTAATGCTGGTGGGGGGAAATATAATTCTGAAATGCCTGTTTTATTGACAGTCATGAACAACAGAAGGACCAAAAGGCTTTTAAAAATACATCAAAAAGAGCTGCATTAACTCATTTAAGAGACTCATATTAGTAGAATCACAATTTAATGGTATTAAAATAAATTCTGAAACAAACCCAATAGAATCATGTAATTTGCACATCAAATATAAACTGTTTAACTCAAGAATAATATGTACTAATAAATAAGGAAAAGGAGATCCTTAACTGTCACTTCTACTTTCTCATCCGGCATCTTTAATTTTCATTACAAATGTAAAACACTTTCCTTTCTACAGTTAATTTTGTCTCAAATAATTATTTTCTCTCTTTTTATCCCTATTCAAAATATCAACAGCATGACCCTCTAAACAACTTACAACTATATATTGGTCTGCTTGTATACCCCTGGGCATACCTTAAGCTCTAAACCATATCAAGCTCAGCAACTTGTACATAAAGTATATGAATTATTTGTTTATTTACCTAGAATATCCACTGGTATTTAAGGTTCAGATAAACAGTTATATGTCAATTATATCTAAATACAAAAGGTACAGATAAACACAATAAGCTAGTGTTATCTTTATATAGTATTTAATCATTGGTCTGATTGCTCCAAAATAAAGGGAGAATTATTTTGTCCTCAATTGTTGATCATAATTCCTTTATAATACACATTCAATATAATACATACTCAACACAAGAAAATTTTACTTCCCCTAATTTATTTTTATGCCTCCCATAATTTAGCACTACTACTAATCTATAGCAGTGGATATCAAGAAACAAACACTGGAAAATAATCCCCTCACAGACACACATACACATAGTCCTGAGTAGTCCTACAAATGATTTTTCCAATTTTCTCTTTAACAGCAATAATAGGGCTACAGTATCACAGTACTGAAAATGAGTGACCTACTGACATAGAAGCTGTGCCTTCTGTGGATACTTTGTGAGTCTGAAATTGATTTTCTTCATTTTAGCCTGTGAGGGGTGTAGACATTACCCATCATCAGAGTGAGTAGTGGCACTAACAGAACACATTAAAGAAGCAACAACTGTAAGAAAGTCAGAAGCAATAGTTCTAGGATCACTTCCCCAGCAAAAAAGAACTGGCTGTTTGCTCCCACTATGTTGTTTCTTAAAACACTATATCTATATTCTGACAGATGTTGTATTTTTGTTGACAAACAAAGTCTAATGCATAGCTTGCACAGAAACTTGAGTGGTAGTTTTCAAAATGTGAGTATGTTTGCACTCAATCTGAATTTTTAACCTGAATTTTTATTTGCCTAGGTTCTGGTCAAATAAATATGTTCTAATATTACCCTACATGTGAGCAGATTCCCTTTTACACAAATACCTATAATCACATAATGGCCTTAACTCCATGTCCTACCAGGTAGCCTATAAATATAATGCTTTGTTGATTTGATTGTAATGAATTCCATACATGAAAAGTAAAATCCCAGTTTACATATTCATGTTCATAAGTAGACGAATGAATAAACAAAATGTGATATATGTATACAATGGAATATTATTCAGCCTTAAAAAAGGAAATAAATTCTGACAGATGTTACAAAATAGATGAACCTTGAAGACATCAGTGCTATGTAAAATATGCCAGTCACAAAAGGAAAAATATTGCATGATTCCACTTACATGATATATCTAGAGAAGTAGAATTCACAGAGACAGAAAGTGAAATGGTGGTTGCCAGGGGCTTGGAGAGGGGGAAGTAAGGAGTTATTATTTAATGGGCACAGAGTTTCAGTTTCACAAGTTGAAGAAACTTCTGGTGATGTTTGCACAAAAGTGAAAAGGTACTTCATGCCACTGAACCATATATTTTTAAATGGTTGAAATGGTAAATTTTATGTTAGGTATATGTAACTAAAATTTTAATTTATTATTAAAATTTGTAGAACTTCATGTAGGAGTAAATCTGTGAAGTACTACAGGTAGAGTTCATAAACAAGAATGATTATGTACTGTTTTGGGTGAAGGTGGAGATCAGGAAAGGCTGATGAAGGACTTAGCATCTCACTAAACATTAAAGATAGATGATATTTAAACAGCGTAAGGTAGGAAAATATGAGCATATTTGTGAAAAAGTAACACTGGAATAGTCACATTAGGTTACAATGGAAGTTCTTAAAACTTTTTTCTCTCAGGTCACCTTTATACTTTTAAAAATTAACAAGAATCCTCTTCCCTCACAAAAAAAAGCTTCTGCTTAAGCGGATGATCTCTTTCTATGAGTACTTCATTAGCTATTAAACTGAGGGACTTTTAAATCACAAGAATAGACAAGTACATATTCCATTCCTTATCAGAACAATGACGTCGATTGTCATTTAGCCTCTAGAAAACTCTATTGCATATTCACAAGACAGAAAGAATGAAAAGAGTGAAAAAGACAAATGAGATCTTAATATTAGCATGAAAATAATTTTGATTTAACAGTCACCATAAAAGGTCTTAGATTCCCTAGACCATACTTTAAGAATTTCTCGGTTTCAGAATGGAGAAGATGGCAGAAGAATAAATACAGAGAGCCAGAATATGCCTGATTTTACTGAAGGCCAAGCTAGAGATTTTAAAACAGAAAAATATTAAAGATTTTTATACAAAGCAATCACTTGGTGGTGAGCTGACTTTATAAGGATTCATTCAGAAAGACAGAAATGGGTACAGAGGTATGGGAAGGCAATCTAGAGTCTAGTTAGAAACCTATAAAATAATTTACCTGGGGCAAGTAATTAGTACATGGGGACAGTGCTGGAAGAAAGAAGAAAACAAAAGCATCTTAAAGGAGCCACAGAAGTTACCAAAAACATCAAGAGATAATGTAGATGGTATAGTTTTAGACAGCCATACTGCCCAAAGCAATATACAGATTCAGTGTAATCCCTATCAAAATTACAAAGGTATTTTTCACATAAATATAACAAACAATCCAATATTTGTATGGAACCACAAAAGACCTTGAATAGCCAAAGCAACCTTCAGAAAAAAGAACAAAGCTGGAGACATCATGCGCCCTGATTTCAAACTATATTACAAAGGTACAGTAATTAAAACAGTATGGTATTGGCATAAAAATAGACACATAGGTCACTGGAAGTAAACAGAGAGCCTAGAAATAAACCCATACATATATGGCCAACTAATTTATGACAAAGGAGCCAAGAATATACAATGAGGAAAGGGCAGCCTCTTCAATAAATGGTGCTGGGAATATTGAACAGCCACATGCAAAAGAATGAAACTAAACCAACATCTTCTACCATACATAAAAATTAACTCAGAATGGATTAAAGGCTTGAATGTAAGACCTGAAACCATAAAACTCCTAGAAGAAAATGTAAGCAGTAAGCTCCTTGACATAGTTCTTGGTCTTTATTTTTTCAATCTGACACCAAAAGCAAAAGCAACAAAGGCAAAAAAAAAAAAAAAAAGTGGAACCACATCAAACTGAAAAGTTCCTGCATAGCAAAGGAAACCAACAACAAAATGAAAAATATCAAATGGGAGAAAATAATTGCAAATCATATATCTGATAAGGAGCTAATATCCAAAATATACAAAGAACTCATATAACTCAAAAGCAAAAAAAAAAATTTGATATCAAAAATGGTCAGAAGATCTGAATAGACATTTTTTCCAAAGAACACATACAGATAGCCAACAGGTACATGAAAAAATGTTCAGCATCATTAATCATCAGGGAAATGCAAATCAAAACCACAATGTGATATCACCTCACACAAGTGTTGGCAATGATATGGAGAAAAGGGAACCCTTATGCACTGTTAATGAGAATGTAAATTGGTTCAACCACTGTGGAAAAGAGTATGGAGGTTCCTCAAAAAATTAAAAAATAGAACCATATTATCCAGCAATTCCAATTCTAGGTATCTATCGAAGAAAATGAAAACACTAGTTCGAAAAGATATATGCACTCCATATCCACTGCAGCAATATATACAATAGCCAAGATATGGAAACAACCTAAGTGTCCACAGATGAATGAATGGATAAAGAAATTGTGGTATATAGACACTATGGAATATTACTCAGCCATAAAAAATGAAATCTTGCCATTTGTGAAAACATGGATAGACTTTGAGGGTATTATGCTTAGTGAAATAAGGCAGACATAGAAGGACAAATATTATATGATCTCTCTTCTATGTGAATCTTAAAAACAAGCAAACAAACAAAAATCCAAACTCAGACACAGATAACAGATTGGTGGTTGCAAAAGGCAGGGGTGGAAGGTGGGAAAAATGGGTAAACTGTTTTTTCAGTTTAAATAAGTTGAATTTGGGCTTCCCTGGTGGCGCAGTGGTTGAGAGTCCGCCTGCCGATGCAGGGGACACAGGTTCGTGCCCCGGTCCAGGAAGATCCCACATGCCGCGAAGCGGCTAGGCTCGTGAGCCATGGCCGCTGAGCCTGCGCGTCCAGAGCCTGTGCTCCACAACGGGAGAGGCCACAACAGTGAGAGGCCCACGTACAGCAAAAAAAAAAAAAAAAAAAGTTGAATTTATAAAAAAGCACACATAATAAATGTCAATATTAATGAATATTTTGATAAAAGGAAAGAAACTAATGATTTCCTAATTTAGTTACAACTTTTGCTCTCTTTTTAAAAAGTCAAATTTTTCTTACTATTTCACAGACTCCCTACGTAAATTTAATAGAGATCAAGAATTGATCAATTTGAAAACCACTTATATTGTTCAATTACTTCTAAAATAGTAGGTAGGAAATCTGCAATTACTTTATGACTCAGTCTTCATATATTACTTTAAAAAAAACAGGGAAGAGAAAACGACAGAGAATGAAACCCCAGGATTCCAACTGGAATGCTAATAAGATAGTTTCTCAGGGGGACAACAAATAAAGGTTTATACTAGATCCACATTATCCAATATAGGTAGTCTGTACCCACATGTGATTATTTAAATTTATTAAAATAAAATTTAAAATTCAGTTATTTAATGGCATTAACCAGAGTTCAAATGTTCAATGTGCAGCTAGTAGCAACCACACTGAATAATGTAATATTGAACACTTCCATCATAACAGTAAGTTCTATTGGACATAGAGATGTCCTAGATGCATTTATTAGAAGGGTGGGAAATAATGCATTATATAGTAGCTTATTACTGTGTATTTACTAGGCATCAGACAGTGTACTAAATAAACACTTCACAATGATTGCATTCAGTCCTCACAATGATCTTTTGAGATAGGTTCTATTATATTTCCATTTTACAAATGACAAAACAGATTGAGAGAGACAAATAACCTGTTTCAGATCACTCTGTAGCGGAGAAAAGATTGAACCCCAGGACTTTCTGACCCCAAGGACAGAAAATGAGGAAAAAGAATAATCTTTTGAAAGTGATAATATCCTGGTAATTTGCAGATAAATTGTATTTACTTTGGATAATCAGAATACTATGAAATACACAAGAGTAACTAGAGTAGAAGGCTATGTGAACAAATATAATTTATATTTAATGGAAATAAAATATCTATGTAACATTAAAGTACCAACTTGAAACATTTTAAATTAGAAAGTGTTAAAAGTTATCATAGCAATTTTAACTCACCCACCTTACTTTGTGAGTTCCAATCAGGTGGGAAAGTTATTATTGCCATGGAAACCACCATAATACTACTACTTTACACTTATGTAACACCTTTCATCTGATGAGCTCAAAGAGACTTATAACATTAATTAATAGTTCTTTTATTGAAAGTGCATCAAAATTTAGCTAATAGCATACAACAACAATTGCAGATCAAACAAAAGGAAACTTCATTGCTCTCTAACGGATTCACATAGATTATACACCATCTCCTACTATTCAAAAAGAAAGACAGACAGTAATCTTACACAGATATTCACCTTCTTGTTTCTTCTACCAAGCTGAAAACCATCTCCTATTGTTTTATTGTCAAAAATATGCAGCTCTTCTTCCACCCACTCTTTAATTTCTTTCTTCGTGTGTTCAGCTAATTGCCTGGGAATGTCTTTTAAAATGCCATTACACAAACTAACCTGTGCAGCTCTAACCACTAAGATATTCACAAGTACAAATCTTGTTCTTTCTTTAAAAGATATACGAGCTCATTTTAAATTAGGAGGAATAAAACTAAAATCTGAAGGTTTTGGGGTATGTAATTAAAAGTCTGAAAACTAAAAATAAAAAATCCTTAGCTGTTCATAGTGATTTTTGTTCTTAAGCTATTAAAAATAAAGCAAATATTTGTTTCAACATTCTAAAAATATATAATAATACTAAGCTAGAAAATTTAGGTCAGTGAAATGGTCTGTTTAGCATAGTATCTTGTTTTTAATAGAGTTGTCAAAGGATATTTTATATGATTACAAGTTCTTAGATGATTTTATGAAGTTTGCTTCAAAGGTAAAGGTAACAACAACAACAACAAAAAGTAAAGGTAACTTGCCTCCATTAACTAACTAGGATCTGTCACTTACAAACGTAGGCAAACAGCTTTAGAACCTGTTTATATTCCACAAGACCATCCCTGATTCAAAAGAGCGGAGAAATAGACTTTTCATGGGACAAGTTTTCAGGTCACATGGTAAAAAGACATTCATTCAAGGATGGGAGGAATCTGTGGCCATTTTTTTGTAACTTACCTTAAATGGAACTCTTTCTAAGATGGATTATGTTCAGACTTTTTATAAATGATAATTCAGAATCTGCTGACTCAAGATTATTGTTTGGAAAATCCAGCAATAACAAGGCCATCATTTTACAATTCAGCATTTTAAGCATCGTCCTTTTTCTCAATGTCAGGTTTCCAGCTATTATCAAACTGCTCCTGCCTTAATGATCCTATCCTTTTCTTCCCTAGTAATCCTATTCTCCCAACATATACAAATTTAACTTGGTTTTCCTGGTGAAAACTTGTTTTATGACTGAGAAACCATACAGCACAAAAGCTGTTCATATCCTCTAAATGAAGGCTGAATTAAGAATTTAGTAGGTACCTCTGAGACTCAAACATCTTTCTCTGGTTACTATTATGTTCTGGCTATATCTTTCATTTCTAGTCAAAAAATCACTTTATATTAAGGTGGTATGAAGAATTCCTCTAGAGATTTTTTCTTAACCTCAGAAACCAAATCTGTTTTAAAATGTTAGGTCACTGAATATGATTGACCCCAAACAGAATTTTTTAAATGGCCTGTTTTGGTGTAAACAGCTTTAATATATCTTGGGATAATTATTCTTTTTGTGAATGAGTTTGCCTAAAATACTTGTTAAACAGCTGTTGAGTTTTGACCTCTGTTGCTGTTCATCAATAACTTTTCACGCTCATTTGTATTCTTCCAGTTATTCTACTTCTACTGTTCATCGGGTGAAATGGTCATCAAAATGTAATAAGTTGATCGAAGAGTCTCAGGTATTACTTTAGAACAGGCTTATTCCTTTTTGTGAAAGACGCATCTGTATTTGACTTTGTAAAACAATAAATTCAGGAAAAACCCAACTGGGACCTCTAATATACTCCTCTACAATATATGAATTTTATACTAAATAAGACTATAATATTCTCCCCTTCAAATGGAAGCCACATTCCCATAGGAAATAAGATACTAAACTATTAATAGCTTAGCCAGGCTTTCTCTGCCTACTACGGAACCACAGACTTCATCACAGTCTAAGCACTGTAAAACAATACAGTTTATATTCATATAAGTGAAACTCTCTAGGTGTTCTTCAGCTAGTCTACGACTCAATGTTTCTGATGTTTTTAAGACAGAAAACTTCTTCACATTCAACCTGAGAAAAAGACAATGTCAAACTCCACTTAAAAGTCAAAAAATATTGTCATAAGCACTGCCATAAGGTTTGTAATATTTTAAAATGTTATGGCAGGAAACTGAATAGTTATGATAAGTAAAACTACTGACAGCTTCTTTTTTTAATTTTGGAATGTGCACATTGACACTGTCTTTTTTGCTATCTGGAGATCCTTTCTTTCTTGCCTCATACAGTTCTGGTATATTTGGGCCATTATAGAACTCCAATACCAGCCTATGCAACTGCTGTTTCCCTATGCTCACTCTTGAAGAAATCGTTCTATAGTACTGTATTTCTTTGTCAACAGATAATTGGCATAATTGGTCAATCCCTGGCCTTCTGTTCCTGCTTTGTATAAGGACATTAATTGATCATAAAATATCCACCAATCCACCAATAAGATGACTAAGACACATAAGACTCCAGCAAATTCTATTGTTTCTACCTTGAAAATGCAAGCTCTTGAATTACCATCCACCACTACCTCTACTACTACCATCTAGGTCCAAGCCACCATTATCTCTAATCTGGATTATTATGTTCGCTTCCCAAATGGTCTTTTTTTTCTCTCTCTCTTGCCCCTATTGACTACTCTGAACACAGCAGCTGATGTGATGGTATTAACGCAAAAGTTAAATCATGTTTCAAAACCCCTCTACTCCAATTGAAACAACAGCGTTCGTTTTAAGGGGTTAAAAACCAAAGCACTTGCAATTGTCTAGAAATTCTCATAGGGTTTGGCTCTTCTCTTTCTCTGCCTTCATTTCCTACCACTCTTGTTTCTCTTATGCACTGGGCTCTAGCCATGCAGGCCTCCTTGTGGTTCTTTAAGCATAAAAAGCATGCTCCTACCTAAGGGAATCTGTTCTTGCTACTCTACTTCCCTGGAATATTTTTTCCCAAGATATCAGCGTATCTGGTTGGCTCACTTCCCTCATGACTCTGCTCAAACGTGACTCTATTAGAAGATCTTCTTTGGTTACTCCATATATAATGGTAAATACCACTCTTTTCCAACCCAGGCACTCCTTTCCCCCCGACCCCATATTACTATCTGACATCCTACACAAATACATAAGTCACATATTTAGCAGGGACTTTGTCTTGTTCACTGCTGTATCCCCAGTGGCAAGAAGAGTGCCTGGAACACAATAAATACTTTTGAGTGATGAACTGGATAAAGTTTGAATCCATCCTGTTTCAGCTGTTGGACTTTGGAAAAAACATTTAGCCCCTCTGTGGCTCAGTTTACTCACTGTAAATGTTAATAATAAGTAATAATAATAATATCAGCCCTGTTCAGCTGTTGTGAGGATAGAAACAGTTAATACATATAACATGCTTAGAACATTGCCTGGCACAAAATAAGTGTTACATTAAGTTTTAGCTACTGCTAATTTTCATAAGCGTATAAAGTCAAATCCACATAGCTGTAGTCTTTACTGGGGACAAGGATAGACTTGAAAAATAAGTTGATTCAATATTTTTCTTCTTTTATCCTTATATTTTTGTTGATATTTATTTTAAAAACCCACTTGTAACTAATAGTAAGCTGGAACTCACATGTTCTGAATTAAATGGCAACAAATTTTCCAGGCACAAAGAAACTATAATCTGAATGACCATGCATTGACTTTTCTTTCAGTTTTAATTTATTTTTATCCCAGGTACTTCCAAAAGTTTTAAGATAGACTCTTCATTCTTTCACTCCTTCCAACTATTATTATATCTCCTACATGCTAGGCACTATACAATGATTGGAAAGCCAAGATATCCCTCTATTCTCAAAGAGCTTCTAGCCTAGGAGTGAACTGAAAACATGGAAAACAAGTAAAACATCAATTGCAATGGGTACCACGTTAGAATCATGCTCAGTGGGCATGAGACCACCATTCATTCTGGGACTCAGGAAAGGTTTGTCAAGGAGAAGGCAAGGTGCCAGTGAGAAGAATACTGCTGAACAGAAGTGTGACTCACTCAGGCAGTAGCAAAAAGGATGGAGAGGAGAGGGAGATGATACAAGAAGTTTTAAAGAAATAGAATAAATAAGACTTCGTCACTAACTTGGCGTGTGGAAATAAAAGAAAAACAAAGACAGCTTAGCACGCATATGTCTGACTTGGGCAGATGATGCTGCCATTCCCAAGACAAGCATCAGAAGAGAAGAAGATCTGGGGTAAAAGATGATGGATTACCACTTTTACCAGGTTGAATTTTACATGTCTGTGAGATATTAAGGTATAAGAGCTATGTTGGTAGACAATGAGATACTCTGATGGAGAGCTTTTTAAAAAGTTCTGGATTATAAATATAGATTTGCAAGTTTCTGAAATATAATCAGAGATAAAATAAGTATACTAAGAACAAAACCATATTACATAGAATATATGGAAGAAAACGATATCTCAAATCCTGTTTGAGCAAAGCTGTAGCTTTAGAATTTTGAAAGGAATTTATCATGAGATTATTTTATAAAACACAGTGATCAATAAAAAGAAGATAACCTTGAAGACAACGTTACACAAAAATTACACGATTCCAAATGTGCCTTTCAACAACACATGGAAAAAGCCATGTGTGAAATACTCAAGTAGAGTTCTGAAAAGACAGAACACACGATATGGTACAGTACGCCATAATTTTAAAAAATAAAGTGTGGATAGCTTACTGAAAGTGTAATTAACATATCTACTGCACCTTACCTCTCAAGTATCTGGTACCTCCGTCTACCTTTACAAAGTTACCTAATTATGAAGACAATTCATTCAACAAGGGTTCTAAAAGAAATCTTGCAAAAAGCACAAGTTTTAGGAGTAAGACAAGAATTTGAGTCCTGGCCTTGATGCTTATTAGCTGTGTGACCTGAATCCCTGATACTTAGAACTATGTCTAGTTATAAGGGCTCAATAAATATTTCTTAAATAAATTAAATGAATGAGTTAGGACTTCTTTGAACATTAGTTTCTTTAAACATAAAATGGACCTACTGGGGCTTCCCTGGTGGCACAGTGGTTAAGAATCTGCCTGCCAATGCAGGGGACATGGGCTCGAGCCCTGGTCCGGGAAGATCCCACATGCCACGGAGCAACTAAGCCCGTGCGCCACAACTATTAACCCTGTGCTCTACAGCCTGCGAGCCACAACTACTGAGCCAGCATGCCACAATTACTGAAGCCATGTGCCTAGAGCCTGTGCTCTGCAACAAGAGAAGCCACTGTAATGAGAAGCCTGCACACCACAATGAAGCCCCTGCTTGCTGCAACTAGAGAAAGCCTGTGTGCAGCAATGAAGACCCAATGCAGCCAAAAATAAATAAATAAATTAAATTAAATTAAAAAATACTTTAAAATAAAATGGACCCACTAACTCATAAGCCCCCAAATTCCTTAAGTTGTAGTAAAGTATAAATAACACATATAAAGCCCTGTAATGTATCTGGACAATAAATTAATAAATTGTGTTTCTCTTTATGTTTCCTTGACTTTTTTTTTTTTTTGCTCTATACGGGCCTCTCACTGTTGTGGCCTCTCCCATTGCGGAGCACAGGCTCCGGACACGCAAGCTCAGCGTCCATGGCTCACGGGCCCAGCCCATCCACGGCATGTGGGATCTTCCTGGACTGGGGCACGAACCCGTGTCCCCTGCATCGGCAGGCAGACTCTCAACCACTGCGCCACCAGGGAAGCCCTCCTTGACTTTTTTTAATGGTTTAAAGATGACACCTGAAGAAGAATCTAGGTGTGCTTTAAAAAATGGAGAAGTACATTACTAAATGGAATAAGCCCAAGATTTTATGATTGCTAAGGATAAGATCCTTTCTTGTTCACTACTTTACCCCTAGTATAAAGAGTCAATAAAGTTTTGTTAAGTAAGTTGAGTAAAAGATGCTTTGAAGACAAGTCTCACTTAAAGTGGTAATGTAGCTTGACTGGAAAAAAAAAAGCTTGTTTAACTTGAAGGATATACTCTGTAGTCAGTGGAAGCAACTTTGGCTTCTACTGTCTATTATTTCAAATCCATCATGTCACTATACCTGTGTAGATATGTTCAATGAATCTTCAAACCATCTTTACACCTTTTTTAATGCCAGAGGGCAATCACTTTTATATTCTGCCTGTGAATAGCTCATATATGTGTTCTTGACTCATTCTTACAGTTCTTCTACAATAACCCTTTAGCACAGTTTTGTCCCAACGTGTTTCCGAATATGAAAATGAAATACTTCTACAGTGAGAGAAAAAAAAAAAGTTTAGAATGTTAAACGCTTTTTTCCTGCGTCCTTTTTAATGGAATAAATCTCATACACTAATAAAACTTTTAAGTGTATAAATATTATTCACCTATATATTTGTAGGTCATTTTATAAAGATGAAACAAAATCTTTCAGTTACAAAACTCATGTGGCAGATTCAGTGTTATAAATAATATGCATTTTTATTTGTAAGATGAATTAGTTTGAAAAAGCAGTGAGGAAACTACTAAAATGTCAAGTAAATGAACCATCGGGAGACAACAGTCATATTTTAAGTGTCAAAAAAAGAGCTGTGGTTAACCATTATTGTCCCTCTATTTCTTTTACGTAACATTGGCTATTGGATATGTTTGGCTGGCTTTATGGATATTCACAGCTTCTTCAACTCTAAAAGTTTTAGAGGACAGGAAGAAAACATCAACATATTTCATACATGCTGAAATTGCCAGCTCTTCCATGGAAAATTGCCCATGTATTTCCTGCACTCACCTTCTATTTTTCTCATTCTTTTTATAAAGAGGTATGAACACAGTATCCATATATTCATTCACTCACTCTCCAAATATTTGAGCCTAAATGATGTTCAAGGCACTGTGGAATTCACTTTGCAGAGTGAAAGAGAACAGGAAGGCAATGTTAATGTCAGAGTAGAAATAAAGGCAAGGAAACAAACTAGACCAAGAGGGTAAATAAAAGGTACATTCCGTAATGAAAAAATAATGATCATGAACCTTTATAAAATGAATAAAATAGAATGTATGTATATGGAAAACTGTCAGAAATGCAAAGAACAAATGACAGAAACACAAGGTTTTAGGAAGATTTTAACGTGCCTGTTTATCAGCTGTATTAGCATGAATAAAATCAAATGTATTAGCATGAGTAAAAATATTTGATAAATAGAAATAAGAGTAAAAGGTATAACAGAATTGAATTTATGTGTATGCACATATATATAATCTGTAACAAAAGTCCTGTCCCTTATGGAATATACTACACTGACTAGCATTCATACTTTTATAATATTGACCATATCATAGGACACTGAGAAAATTTCAACATATTTCAAAAACTATATTGCGTGGGCCAAATATATATATACCACAGGAAAAAAAAAAAGAAAATTGCTCAACCAGTTGAAAATTTTATTTTCCTAAATAATTTGGGGGTGTAAAAGGAAAGCAGAACGGTTCAGCCATCAGGAGCCTAAGGAAACATAATAACTAAATTTAGTGTGTTATTCTGGATGTGGTATCCAGAAAAATTACATTAGGCAAAAACTAAGGAAATATATATAAACTTTAGCTAATAATAATATATCAATATTAGTTCATGAATTGTGACAAATATACCATACTAATATCATACAATAATAATAGGGGAAATTGAGTGTGTGGGGGGTTAGGGGGTATACAGAAACTATCTGTACAATTTCTCTATTTTTCAGTCAACTTAAAACAAAAAGTTTATTTCGAAAAGGAAATCAGGTGAGTTAGAACATAATGGAAATGAAAATGTTATGCATGAAACTTCCTAGAAACAGAAAATACCATTGCTATATTGAAAATGTTCTAGAGACTAAGAAAGGATGGCATATGGCCTAATTTATTATATGGAAAAAAACCTAAATACTGAAATTTGTCAATTATCCTCTCTCACCACCTCCCGCAAAAACAAACACAAAAGGCTCTTTATCCTGGTCTAGAAGGTCACACTTCATCTGTTTCATGGACTCCTCCTGGCTCACTAAACAGTTACCTTGGCCTTCTTATGGTTGTCCAAACATATCAGAAGAGCTTAATCTTTCCTCAGAACTTCTCTTTCACACACACACAGAGAAATTTCAAAGAAAAGAAGGAATAAATAATAAAAGAGAACATTATTTTCTGTAGGTCCTTAGCAACACAACCTGGAAAGGGAAAGGAAATACTACTATTACTTTTATACAATATAATTTTTATTTGTAAATCTGAAGAGAATACACTGACAAAAACTTAGAACAAATATAAGATCAGTAGGTAGTAAGATAAACATATAAAGTCCTACAGCTTTTCTGAAAGCCAACAATTGGTTCAAAAACATAATGCAAAAAAGTCCCAATCTTAACAACAACCTCCTCCTTACATTAAAAAAAAATACTCTCCCACTCCCACTCCAGGCACTAGCCAGAGCATGAAGGTGACCTATTGTACACACAAAGATGTTCAGGGTAATCACCCTGGTCGCTTATTTCAAACCTACACCTGCTTTAATCTGGTTTCTGTCCTGCCCCTGATTTGGAGCTCTGTCCCGCTTTACTATCCCTCTCCTTTCCCTTACACCTCACCTTCGTTTTTGTTTTCTCAAATGCTTTTATCATCAGTGTGTTGGGCTATCTCCTTCTAGTTTTGAATGTTTCACTGGGTGATGATGAACACCTTGAGACTAAACCCTCAGTCCTAGCCCCAGCCAGCACATACCTGGCCCACCTAACCCCTGAAGAAATCAAAGAATCACTACAGTGTGGTATAGATAAATATAAAAAGGACTGGCATAACGCCCAGCCAGTAATAGAATGTGCCTGACAAAAGTTAGTGGAATCTCAATCTGAATGACTTTCAAATTTCTGTACCCAGAACAGGATTCTCTTCTGAGTTTGACACCTGCAGTTTTACATAGGTGCTGGATATTCCCATCTAGGAGTCCTATCAGAACCACAAACTTGACAAGTCCAGGGTCAATTGTATTAGGCAGTACGTTTCTACTTATAAGTAGAAGAAACCAGCTTGAGCTAGTTTAAGTACAAAAGAGGACTTAATTATAGGAATTCAGAAACAGAAATGTAGCCACTCCTCAAGAAGTATGAGAGCAGAGAGTATGTTCCCTCTCTCTTTTCCTGTCTGTTTCTCCTTGCACATCTGCTTCAATCTTCTTACTAAAGAGTAACTTTCTAGCAAGGTTATCAGTCCACAAAGTAAGTGGATTAAAGTATTAAAGGAGACTGTCAGCTCTCAAACGCACACTGTAAGGAAGGGTCCCAGTTATAAACATATTGACCCTGCTGGTGCCAATCTTAAATTCTGGAAGCTGACCTCTAGTCCAATCAAAAATGGCCATGGGGATAGGGTCAAATTATAAATTTGACTTAAGATGCCACCTCTGTAGAAGTGAGGGTGTGTGGGTGACAGGGGCAAATTATAGAAGGGATTGTGAGCTGAGCAGACATCCTAATCGGTATACGGTGCCTAATCCCAAACTAAATCCCAAACTAAATGTTTGTATCTTAAACTAAACTACCCATCCCAAACTAATTCTCAAATTTTATTTATAAAACTTTCATTTTTTTCTGGTAACCTAGGTTTAAATGTCTTTCCTATCAGGGAAATCATCTTTCATATCTTTCATTGTTCCTTCCAACCAACGACCTACAGAGGCTGGAATTTTCAAGTTACCTCCTTTCACCCTCATCCCCACTGCCCTGATTCCAGGATAGCCCCATTGTTTCTTCATCTAAATTTCTCCAATAGTCTTACAAAAGGTTCTCCTGACTCCATACTTTCTCTGCTCCACGACTGAAGCTTCGTGGGTCGAGAACAAGCTAAAAGATAGTACTGGAGAGCCACACAGGAGCCAAATCACCTATGAATTTGTGTAAATTGGAATAAGGACATTGTGTGTTGTATTAAATACACTGGGAGGCCACTGGAAGATTTCAGGCATGGGAGTGATTTTAGTTGTGGGGAAGAATGGAAGCAGGGAAAGCAGTACTGAGATTAACACTGGTAGCCTGGATTGGGCAGACAGTAATAGAGGTCATCTAATTATGTCATTCCCTATTTTAAGTCCTGTAATGGGTTCCCATTACCTACAGAATAAAATAAAAATTTGAACATGGCTCCAAATCTCCTTTTTCAGTTTCATTTCCTATCATGCCACTCTATATCATGCCCAACATTATAACCACACTAGATTTCTCATAAGCCTTGAGCTCACCATGTATTTTCACACATTTTTAGATGTGTGTTCACAACATTAACATAGCCTACAATGCCTTTCTCAACATTTTATGGCAGTAAAAATCCCACTCATATCAAGGCCAATACCTCTGTCATACCATCTGTGGAGCTTTCCACTACTCTGTCCAATAGAATTAATTCTTTAGCCTTCTGTAATCCCACAGCTTTGTATACATCTTAAGGGCAGTATTTTTAACATAGTAATAATTTGCACAGTTAATCCTTTACCTAGTTTGATTTTGGCTCCTTGAGGGGAGAAAGTAAGTATTATTCATCATCAGTAACCTGCCTGGCATACTTACAGTAGATATTCAAAAAATCTTTTACTCAATGAACATATGGAACAAAAATAAAGGACTATAAACATCTTTTCCTCCTAAATTAGAATGAAAGCTCTTAGAAGGCAGAGAATATCTTATATGTGTATTACTTTTGTATTTAAGTTAGTAAAAGTGGACATAAGAAATACTTGGTTGTAGTAATAAAATCTAAAAATTGAATTTGTTATCAACTCTATTCTATGATAAAAAGACAACCATTTGTGTCATCAGAATACCATAAATGCATTAGAAATTCAAGGAGAATTAATTCCAGATTCATGGATCACATTTTATCTAATTTCCATTACTTATTAACAAAATCATAAAATCCTATGGAAGGAGTCAAAAAGGTCCAATCTAGAAATATCTGAAATCTTTATATGATTAATGAAAAAACCTAAGAATTGCCAATAACTTGCAGAAGAAAAATCAATAAGCATCTTAAATATTAAATGTAGAAATAAGACAAATACTGAAGTGGTGTTAACAGTGATATAAATAGTCATGCAACATATCTGTCTAGAAAATCCTGAATCATCAGTTATCCAAATAAAATTTAAAGAAAAAAATCAACTTTAAAGAAAGTGGAAATGAATAAGCTCAGTCTAAAAGTCATTACTCCCTGGGAAGAGCAGTTTAAACTTTGAAAGAAGGCTGTTTTTAAATAACTCTTTTTAGTAATATTTATAACAAAATTAGGTATAGTTCTGAGAGCTATCATGTAAACAATTTTCTTCTCTAACTAGAATAATAAATGATTAAAACAATTCCCATAACAACCCCTCATATAACGATGCATACAATACCCATGAAATAAATAATGTTTTAAAAGAAACAAACAAAATATAATGAAACAATGCATGGTTTTTATATTTTGAAGAAAATTCTCAAAGAAAAGACATTTCAGAGTGTGTATCCACATTTTGTGAATTTATTATTCTATTGATGAAAAGTCTGTACTTATAAAATGCAAATATTTCAGTATATGATATGAAACAAATATGAAGCAAATATAGTAAAATATGACTAATGTAAGGAAATGAATGTACTTTAGAATTTGAAGGGAAGTTATTTGTAATCATAGGCTATACAGAAATGAAGTAGAGGTTTCCTACAAAAAAAAGTAAAACATATAATTCTTCTCAGTACTATTGTTTCCTTTCCTTTGCTTCTACAGAAACAAGGAAGACAATACATCTTTTAGCATTTACTAAGGTAATAAACAGGACAATCCCAACACTGATCATGCGAATATTTCATGAAGGAGGCTTGAGTATGGTAAAAGATTAAATGCTACATCTGTCTTCATACTAGATCGTTCTTTGAAGGTGAACAGTTGTTCTAAGCTCTTGCCTATTTTTGGCAAAACACACGTGAAGTACATTTTGTTTTCCAAATCAGGCATGCCATATACAGACACAGACAGACATAAAAAGTTCCACGTGAATGTCACAAAATGCAGAATACGTTTTAAATAAAACTTTTTACTTATTCCAGACCTTAGAACCCCATGCAGAAGAATGGTTCCTTGTAGAAGACTTCTGTAGAGATCTTTTCTTTTTTTTCTTTAATTTTTTTTTTTTTTACTTCTGAAACCAAAATGCTCATGTAACTATGGTAATATGATGAAATCTTTTAATTATTTTATTTGTGCTTTTTTTGGCTGAGTAGGCAATCTCAGTTCCTGAAATTCCCGCTAGCATTTTACATTCACTGGTGTGGCACTGGGTGATGAAGACGGGGTCTAAAAGCAGCTGTCTTCCACCCACATTTCAACATAACCAAATACTCAGTTTCTTCTGCAGATGCTTTTTCCTAAACCAGTGTATATCAAAACCGACTGCCACCACATTTAATACATGAACATTTCCTACCAAAACAAATAAAAATACTATATATGCATAAGACACATAAAAAGGGAAGAGGAGCTCACAAAAGTTTTTGACATGAAGCAAAACCTTTAACACAAATTTGCAGGGACTTACAAAAACTAGCAATAAAAACAACCCTGGTATCTACACATTTACTGCTTGAAACTCATGACATCTGTCCTTATGATAAAAGACGTCTCAAAGAAATTATTTGCTCTAATGCAAAATATTTTGCTACATTCCAAAGAAATATCTGGCTGAATTAGTAACAATATAATATGGCAATGTATTTACTAGATGTTAACACTTTTGAATGATAAAACAAATGAAATAGATGGAACTCCAAAAATATAGAACTTGATTCTCCCTCACTTTTAAAAAGTAAACAAAGAGCTGCTGTAATACTGTTTCATTTGTGATAGTAGATTAATCAGTCAATTCACCTAACCATTAGGAAATAGCCACTAAGTACTAATTTTCGCCCAGCATTTTTACAGAGTTAAAAGTTTGAAAACCTGCATTTTGGACCATAAATACTAAGTTTCTAAGGAATGCTATAAGACGACTTTTTAGAGCTTTTTTTTTTTTTTTTTTTTTTGCGGTACGCGGGCCTTCCACTGCCATGGCCTCTCCCATTGCGGAGCACAGGCTCCGGACGCGCAGGCTCAGCGGCCATGGCTCACGGGCCCAGCCGTTCCGCGGCATGTGGGATCTTCCCGGACCGGGGCACGAACCCGTGTCCCCTGCATCGGCAGGCAGACTCTCAACCACTGCGCCACCAGGGAAGCCCGAGAGCAGTTTTAAGGTACAGAGATTTCTCATATGCTCCCTATCCCCACACATGTATAGTCTCAACCATTATCAACACTCCAAACCAGAGTGGTATATTTGTTACAATAAAGGAACCTACATTGACACATCATTATCATGCGGAATCCACAGTTTACATTAGGGTTAGCTTACACTGTTGTTCATCTAAGAGTTTGGACAAATTTATAATAGCATGTATCTGTTATAGTATCAGACAGAGCAGTTACACTGCCCTAAAAATCCTCTATGTTCTGCCTATTCATCTCTCTCCCCCCACCAACCCCTGGTAATCACTAATCTTTTTAACTGTCTTCATGGTTTTACCTTTCCAGATCGTCACATAGTTGGAATCATATAGTTTACAGCCTTTTAAGATTGATTTCTTTCACTTAGTATAATGCATTTAAGTTTCTTTCATGTCTTCTCATGGCTTGAGAGCTCATTTCTTTTTAGCACTAATATTCCATCGATTGGATATACCACAGTTTATTTATCCACTCATCAAAAAAAAGACATCTTGATTGCTTCCAAGTTTGAGCAATTATGAATGACACTTCCAAAAACATTTGTGTGCAAGTTTCTGTGCGCACATAAGTTTTCAACTCCTTTGGGTAAATACCAAAGAGAGCAATTTTTGGATCAAATGGTAAGTGTTATGTTTAGTATTGTGAGAAACCACCAAACTCTCTTTCAAAGTGGCTGTACCACTTTGCATTCCCAATAGCAATGAATGAGAGTTCAGCTTCTCCCTACCCTCATCAGCAGTTGGTGTTAGGACCACTTGTAGTGGTCCTAATAAGCTTGTAGTAGTATCTTTGTTTTAATTTGCATTTCCCTGATGACACTGGTGTGGGGCATTTTTTCATGCCATCTTCACTGGTGAGGTGTCTGTTAAGGTCTTTGGCCCATTTTTTAATTAGGCTCTTTGTTTTCATATTGTTGAGTTTTAAGGGTTCTTTATATGTTTTGGATAATAGTCCTTTCATCAGATATGTATTTGCAAGTCTGTGGCTTCTCCTTTCATTCTCTTGACAGTGTCTTTTATAGAGGAGAAAACTGTAATTTAAATTAATTCCGGCTTATCAATTCTTTCTTTCACAAATCATGCCTTTGGTTTTATATCTAAGAAGTCATTGTCAAACATATGGTCATTTAGATTTTCTCTGATGTTACTTTCTAGTTTTATAGTTTTATATTTTACATTTAGGTCTGTGATCCATTTTGAATTAAGTTTTGTGAAGGATGTAAGAACTGTGTCTAGATGCACTTTTTTCTGACTGTGCATGTCCAGTTGTTCCAACACCATTTGTTGAAAAGACTATTTTTTCTCCACTCAATTGCCTTTGCTCCTTTGTCAAAATCAGTTGACTATATTTATATGGGCCAATTTCTGGGCTCTCTCTTCTGTTCCATTAATCTATTCCCCTATTCTTTTGGCAATACCACAATGTCTTCATTACTGCAGCTTTACTGTAGTAAATCTTGTAGTTGGGTAGTGTCAGTCCTCCAAATTTGTTTTCAATATTGTGTTGACTATTCCAGATCTTTTGCCTCTCTACATAAACTTTAGAATCAGTTTGTCAATATCCACAAAATAACTTGCTGTGATGTGTGATTGTGCACTGAATCTATGGATACATTTGGGAAGAACTGACATCTGACAGTACTGAGTCTTCTTATCCATGAACATGCAACACCTCTCCATTTATTCAGTTCTTTGATTAACTTCATCAAAGTTTTGTAGATTTCCTCATATAGAACCTATACCTATCTGGTTAGATTTATACCTAAGTATTTCATTTGTGGGGTTCTAATATATATGGTATTGTGGTTTTTAATTTCAAATTCCATGTGTTCACTGCTTGTATATAAGAATGCAATTAACATTTGTATATTAACCTTGTATCCTGCAACCTTGCTTTTAATTGTTCATTAGTTCTACGGGTTTTTTTAAGAAATTTATTCAGATATTCTATATAGATGATCATGTCATCTGCAAACAAAAAAGTTTTATTTCCTCCTTCCCAGTCTATATATCTTTCATTTCCTCTTCTTGTTTTATTGCATGATCTAGGACTTCCAGCACAATGTTGAAAAGGAATGATGTCAGAAGTAACATCCTTGCCTTGTTCCTGATCTTAATGGGAAAGCTTTTAGCTTCTCACCATTAAGTATAATGTTACCTCTATGTTTTTTATAAATATTCTTTATCAAGATGAGGAAGTTCTTTTCTTATTGAGAGTTTTTATGATGAGCGGATGTTGGATTTTTCATGCTTTTTCATCTACTGATAGGATCATGTGATTTTTCTTTTTTAGCTTGTTGATGTGATAGACTACATTGACTGATTTTCAAATGGTGAAACAGCCTGGTATGCCTGGGGTAAATCCCACTTGGTCATGGTAAATAATTCTTTTCATACACTGATGGATACAATTTGCTAATCTTTTGTGAGGACTTTTACACATATGTTCATGAGAAATACTGGTCTGTACTTTTCTTTTCCTGCAATATCTTTGTCTGCTTTTGTACTAGGTAATGGTGGCCTCATAGAGCAATCTGGGAAGTATTCCTTATGCTTCTATCTTGTGAAAAAAATTATAGAGAATTGGTATAATTTCCTCCTTAAATGTTTGATGTAATTCACTAGCAAATCCACCTAGGCCAGGTGTTTTTTCTTTTAAGGTTATTAATTATGGATAAAAGGTATTCAATAGACACAGGCTTATTTAGAAATTCTCATTTTGTTCATGTATTGTTTTTCTGTGCTCAATGAGCATCTTTATGAAGGTTATTTTGAATACTTTGTCAGGTCATTCATATGCCTCCATTTCTTTAGGGTTGGTTTATGGAGATGTAGTTTGTTGCTTTGATTGGGCCATTTCCCCCTGTTTCTTCATGTTCTTTGTAACTTTGTATTGATATCTGTGCGTTTGGGGAAAAAAATTATATCTCCCAGTCTTTAATGACTGGTTTCATATAGGGAAATCACCCATCAGCCCAGCCAAAGATTCTGGGAACCTTTCAAACCTGTTTTGTGGATATATCTTCTCTGCACTTGTGCCTACTAAGATTCCTAGAGGGATTTGCCAGTTTCCTTTTCTTCAGCAGGTTGTAATCTCTTGCTCCCTCTGGTGTCTGTCCGCTATACTGTGGGTCCTCAAGCAGCAGCATGCTGCCCAGCTCTTTTTTGTTCTCAGCAGCCTGTAGGCATCAAGAGTACGCCAGGTCGACCTAGAAGGGTGGGATAGGGAGGGTGGGAGGGAGACGCAAGAGGAAGGAGATATGGGGATATATGTATATGTATAGCTGATTCACTTTGTTATAAAGCAGAAACACACGACTCTAAAGCAATTATATTCCAATAAAGATGTCAAAAAACAAAACAAAACAAAAAAAACAGTATGCCAGGTTGCATCAGGACCCTGAATTGAGCTCGTCAGAAACTAATGCCTCAGACAGTCCCCTGAAAAGCTAGTACATTGGGCATATGCTCCACTCTTCTTTTTCTCTCTTAAGGGAGGGGCCCCAAAGCTGTATGGGCCCTCTGGAGCAGCAATATGGTGCCCAGTTCTTTTTTGTTGTCAGCTAGGATATGCCTTGTCCCATCAGCACTCTAATACAAGTGAGACGGAAGCTAGTCCATCAGGCAGCCCTCCCTCCCACACCTGTGAAAAGTCAGAATGCTGCATGCATGGTCCAGTCTTTTCCTTGCCAGGGAAAGCCTGGGAGCTGGGTGTTTCCTCCTGACCACAGCTGTGCCAAGGGTAGCAGCTACGTTGAGAGACACCACAAATTTCCCACCAGCTGCGCTGAAGCTGGTTTTATCCTTACTCAGGGTGCAGGAACCTTTTAAGTGGTTTCTGGATTTCTCGTAAAGGGAATTAGTCCATATACTGCTGTTCAATCTGGGTTTCTGGGCAAGGAAGGAGGGTCAGGGTCTTTCTGTTCTGCCATCTTGCTTATTACTTCATTCCAATCATGCTTTTGAATATCTTTACCTTAGCAACAACTAGAAGGTGTGGTTTTAAGGGTTTTTTTTTAAATTTCACATTTTATTTCATATTTAGTTTCACAAGACGACCTAATTTCATAACAATAACTCACATGGATCAAAATGGAAATGCATCTTTATCTGTTTACTAAATCACGGTATTATTTTCCAAACTCCTTCATCTGTTATAAAAGAGGGAGCCAGAGATTACAAGCTGCTGAAAAAAAGGAAACTGGCAAATCCCTCTAATTAGGAATCTTAGTAGGCACAAGTCTACCCACAGAAAAGGTCTGAAAGGCTCCCAGAATCTTGGGCCAGGCTGATGGGTGATTTCTCTGTACGAAACCAGTCAGCATATAAACATTTCATTTAGTAAATTTTCATATTCCCTACAGTCAGTTGTTTTTGCAAACTGACTGGAACTTTTACATTTTTGACAAACGGCTTCAAAGCTCATGAAAACATCTCATTTTGTAGGTTTTAAAAATAGATTAGAAAAGCTATTTCCAAATGTTTTAAGTGTACAAATGTGAGAGTTTTTGATATGTGACACAATACTGTTTTCAGCAAAAAGAAAGCATTATAAATAATGATGAAACATTTCCAAAATCCATTTTCAGAATTCTCTTGCCATAGAATAAGTTTCTTTCAAGTTTTTTCCTTACTCATTAATTCAATCAAAATTTAGAAATAAAGTAAGCTGAGACAAATTAGAGACATCTGTAGTTTCATCCAATTATATGGCAAACTTCTTATGACAGGGAGAACAAGAGATTTCCCAGAGGATATGCGTTTTGTCTTTCACTATTAAGAATCACAAAGGGGACTTTTATTTATCATTGTGTTTAGTGAAATTTTGTAAAATACTTGGTTGAGTAGCAACTGAATCTGAACTGCTGAAGAAAATGGGATTTGGCTTCATGTTCTGGATATTTAGTTCTAAACATAACTTATAATAGGTTCATAGTACCTACTATTTCGAGGCACAATAGGTACATATTTAATGATAGTGGAAGTAAATCTTTATTTCAAATAGTCCTTCTAATAATCAAATATTTTTGGATGACTTCTTGTCAGAATTGTTTAGATTGTTTTAAAACTAGTTTTGTTAATGGCAAAGGGCTAAGAGTAGAAGTAGTAGCTCTTTTCTTCTTGCTGTTTGCCGGTTGACATTACTATTATTTTCACACTACAATTACTTTAAGTCACTTATTTCACAGGTAAAACAAAATTAAACATTCCAAAAACTCCGCTTAATCAGATATCATCTAAGTGTAATGAGCTAAACAGTGAAGGTACCACAATTAAACTCTGTGCCTCATGGGATACCTTCTCTATTCTTCAAGATAGCTCTTGAAACTAAAAGGACATGTGACAATCTAACCAAGGCACTAACTGAGTACAACAGTCTCAGTCTATAGAGTAAGACTACTAAAGCTTAAAGTTTATTTTTCTTTTATTAAAGCTAAAACAAAATTAAAATGCAGAAAAGGTCTCGGTATGTCATTCCAACAACACTCACAGATACTCTTGCGCATCCCACTCTGGAGACTACACAGTGGCATAATCTGAAACTTATCTGATTTGGTCACATGAGCAGATAGTATTGTACTACAGATGGTCCCTGACTTAAGATGGTTCGACTTACAATTTCTTGACTTTACAATGGTGTGAAAACAATATGCATTCCATAGAAACCGTACTTCAAATTTTGAAATTTGGTCTTTTCCCAGGCTAGTGATACGTGGTATGATACTCTCTTGTGATACTGGGCAGTGGCAGCAAGCTGTAGCTCCCAGTCAGCCACGTGATCATGAGGGTAAACAACCCAGCCACTTACAACCCTTCTGCATCCATACAACCATTCTGGTTTTCACTTTCAGTACAGTATTCAATAAACTACATGAGATACCCAACGTGCTATTATAAGATAGGCTTTGTGTTACATGACTACGCCCAACTGCAAGCTAGGCTAAGCTATGATGTTTGGTATGTAAGGTGTATTAAATACATTTCCGACATACAATATTTTCAACCCAGGGATGGATTTATCTGGACATAATCCCACTGTAAATTGAGGAAGATCTGTCTAGTAGAATAGTTTGATCTTTCAAAGAACTAAATTTGTTGATATGAGCCTTTGCTGATATGCTATCAGAATAAATTAAGAAACGTATATGAAAAAGTCCCAGTGGAACATATTATTGCATGGAAGGCAGTGGTATTATTGAAAGTTTTTATTTCACCATGCCCTCAATACCCTCGTAAGACTGGTTTGCTGTGATATAACAGATACTGTGTGAGTCACGTTAATTACCACATTTCTCTTTTGCCATCTGTGGTTAGGGAGAGCCCAGTTTGTGGCCCATCTCTTGCAAGTACATTAGACTTGATATTGTCCATGTATATATTAACTTTGCTCCTTGTTTCATTTTAAATTTCCCACTGATATTGTCCTTTTGCTCTGTTTCTTTGCTTCATAATTTTTGTTGCACTATATGTTGTAAACCACCTCAAATATTTTTAGAAGGGTACAAAATAGTTATTATAAGAGAAACAATAAACGAACTCTACCTAAATAAATAAATTCCCTCTAACTCTGTAAAAATGAAGTTTCACAACATAAGTAAAATGCAGAAATCTAAGACAGATATTCAAGAAAGGCTTGCAACTCTCTGGTCCTTGTGTTGAATTACAATTGCAAGCAATATATTTTTTAAGTGTTTACTGAAGAAAAAGAAAGCACAAAGCTTTAGGAAAGTAAAAGCATTAGGGACTAGAAGATAGACAAATCAGAATGCTGTTTGGGTGTTTGGGGTCTTTGCTCTGAGCATAAAATGTGTTTTGTTTTTTTTCCTCTAGAAACACTAAATAAATAAATAAATAAATAAAGACTGGCATTTGAAATATAAAACCTCAGCTAGAAGGGAACTGAACCTCAACCCTGAAGTCAGGCCACAAACTTTTTGAATTTCTTCCATGCTCACAGTGATTCCACCATAACAAAATGATGGAAATCTTGTAGCCTGCCTATAAAATCTATAATTGTCGAAACACTCTAAACAGTATTCCCTATTTTTACGAATGATTACAATTATGTAACTATTCCAAACCCGCGTACCAAAATTTGTTTGAACTTCATGAAATCTGACATAGAGCACTGGTTTAGTACACCACAGTTTCAGGGGAAGAAAATGATTCCCTTTTCTCTCTTGCAAAGATTTCAGTGGCTCAACATACTGGAGTCTATAACTTCAAATAATCAAGAAGCCGTAGGTAAAATGGATTTCACTGAAGCCTGTGTTACTGCAGCTTAACACTAAAATAAGTAAGAATTTCAATCTAGGTTGACTCAAGCAGAAATCAATATTGGGAAAGACTGTAAGAGAAATGTATACCAGCGATGTTGTTCCCTGCATAAAACCAAGAAATTAACAAAATAATAAAGAGAATGATTAAGGTAAATAAGACAGACATAATAATGATATTTCTACCACGTTATCTGACAAAAATGGAAAAGAGATAATGAAATGGCAAACTTTCAAAAGCTGAAAGCTTAAATGGCAACATTAATGTTTCCAAATATCCTGGAAAGCTGGAAATTCTCATTTTCTAATCTGCTAAACAAAGAAATTCTAAGAGCAAGCTATTCTTGCTGAAGCACATTAAAATAAAGAAGATGAGATGAAGTAAATATTTAGAGGAACATAAAACAGCCCAGCCATTGTACTGAAAGGTGCCAAATGTTACTGGACATATAAATAAAAAGTGGTGAAGAGTTTCAAGTTTCATATGAATTGTTCCATCTTCAAGGGAGTGGCTGAGAACAACCAATGACTATATTTGGAGGAAGAAAACCATCAGGTCATTGCACAAAGGCATCCCGAGTCACCACAATATGTTCCTGTGAGTCAAACAAATGATCTGAGGTTTTATTTAGTGTACAAAGGGAAAAGCTACAATAAGAATATTTCCATAATAACATTTTTTAAAAACTCAAAATAGAATCTATTAGGATTTTCAATAATGGATAAAAATGTAAACTGGAGTGCTTTAAAATGTGCTTCAAAGTCACAGATGGAAGGCAAAACATTTTATGAGTTGTTTTTTTTTCCCTCCAAGTTGACTCTTTCAGACAAATGTCATGGCTCACTTCCTTCAACTCAGGGATTAGAAAACAGACATTGTGTTCTACTGACAAGAGCCTGTGTGATCCATAAGGAAAACAAGTGCAATTCAGCTCCACCACCAACTATGTGACTTTGGGCCCGTTATCCTCGCAGAGCCGCTTATAAATAAAATGGGAAAAAGTAATGTAATAATTTTTGTAAGGATTTTTGGCAGACTGCCTGGCATATATGAAGCATTTACTAAAAGTCAGAGGGGAAAAGAGGGGGAAACAAGCAAACAAACAAAAAAAGCAACTCAGTGGGAAAATAACAGAATAATATGAACATTATGACAAAATACAGAAGAAAGTTAAAAATTGCTAGAAAAAAATATTTATTCAAGGAGAAGGAGCAGTTGAAAGGCAAAATAAGATGAACCAGTAATTTCTAAAAGAAAAAAAAAAAGAAAGATATTTCCTTAAAAAAGGGAAAGAAAAGAAAGAAAAGCCACAAAAGACCCAGATTAATTTATAAGCAAGAGGCAAAATTCTATCAAACTTTGAAGGAATTTATCCTTCCAATCTTACAAACATGCCACACAATACAAAACAAAAATAAAAACAAAATACTCCCATCCTAATAGCTCAGTCAGAAAAGTTCTATTTGAGAAAGACAAATAACAGGCCAAAATCCTAAACAAATATTAGCAAACCAAAGCCAGCAGGATATAAGAATAATAGGGAATCTATTGTGATCAAGTAGGATTTAATCACAACATTCAGGAAAAGTTAACAACAGGAAAGCTATAATTTAAATTCAGTAGCTAATCGGGGAGAACCTCTTCTCGAAGGCAAAAAAAGCACGTGAGAGGGGTCACATCTATAAGAGTTTTTACATCTCTTAAAATCTATTAATATAACTTTTTTAATCTTATCAACTATCTTCCAAAAACACTGGAAATACTTTCTTTAAAATAAGGAAAAAAACAAAGATGCCCACTGTGACTGCTTCTTCCAACACTGTAAACTCTCCTCGAAGTTGTTGTCAGCTGAGAAATAAAGAAAAAAATAATAACAGGTAGAAGATTTTAAAAGGAAACAATAAAACTGGTGATTTACATATAATTGTTGACACAGGAAGTGTATTTTGTATAATAACTAAAAAACATAATGTATAAAGATTCTAAAAATATAAATATTTAGAAATTTGTACATGTTCTTCATAAAGAAAACTGTAAAACTCTACTGAAAGAAGCTGAGAATATATAAATAGAGAGGAATAAAATGTTCATCAATAGGAAGACTCAGTATCACTCAGAGTTCTCCCATACAAATTTATGGAATCAATATTATTTCCATGAAAATCCCAAAGGCTTTTATGCAAACTACAAAGCTGACTGTAAAATTCATATGGAAAAGCAACAACCTATGAATAACCAAGGCATTTCTAAGAAAGTGGAAGTCGTAGGAAATATATAGTAATTAAGACAGTGAAGTTCAGAGATGGAGTAATTTACTAATAAAACAGAATAAAGCCCCCAAAATAGGGTCATACATAAATGGCAACAGAATAGGACAGAGAAGGCATGGACTTGCCAAAAACAGTGCTAGAATTACCAGTTAGCTATAACGAATAAAATGAAATTGATCTCCATCATACCACACACAAAACACATATATATGTATTTTATATATATATATATATATGTATATTCCCAATGGAAGGAAGACTTAAATGAAAAAGACAGACCTTTAAATTTCTAGAAGGAAACAAAGAAAAATAACTTTGTGGTTGCACAATTGGAAATGTTTGCTTAAATAAGGAACAAAAAATCCTAACCGTAACAGAAACATGGATAAATTAAAATTAAGACTTTCACTTCATCGAGTCACTTAAAGTAAAGAGATATACCATAAATTGGGATAATATATTCACTATGTATAATCACAAATTAAGAGACTGTTTTTGCCATCTATCTATCTACCTATCTATGTATCTATCAACTTATAAATACTATATATAAAGAATTCCTTCAAATCAATATGCAGCAGATGCATAACCCAATAGAAAAATGGGAGACGGAAGAAGAAAAAAACATAAATGCCCAATGACCAATAAACAAATTAAAAGCTGATCAACCTGTTTAGTGATCCAGGAAATGCAAATTAAGAACATCATGATTTACCTTTTTTTTTACCCATTAGTTTGATCAAAAGAAAAAAAAAAGGGACTTGTCTGACAAATGCTGATGAGCATACACAGCACATAAAAGACTTATAGGTGCGGGCAGAAGTGTAAACTGATACATACATTTAGGAAAATAATTTGGCATTGTCTTTTTTTTTTTTTTTTTGCGGTACACGGGCCTCTCAACATTGTGGCCTCTCCCGTTGCGGAGCACTGGCTCCGGACGCGCAGGCTCAGCGGCCATGGCTCACGGGCCTAGCCGCTCCGCGGCATGTGGGATCTTCCCGGACCGGGACACGGACCCGTGTCCCCTGCACTGGCAGGCGGACTCTCAACCACTGCGCCACCAGGGAAGCCCTGGCATTGTCTTTTAAAGCCAAACATGCACACGTTATGGCTGAGCTATCCCACTCCTAAGGAAAGACCCTAGGGAAACTCTTGCATATATGTACTAACAAATATGTATGAAATGTACAAAAATGTTCTACTGTTGTTTGCAATAGCAAAAACAAACTAAAAATGTCTACAGACAATAAAATAGATAAGTAAAATATGGGATAATTATAAAATGGAATATTAAATAGTGAAAATGAATTAATGCATTTTATTGGTAATGTTCTAATTCTTTTATTGGGTGTGGATTCAGGATGTCTGTCTTATTACATTTCAGAACTTATGAAAACATTACATACATTCTTTTGTATGTATCAACTATTACATAATAAAGAGGGGGAAAGAAAGAAATCCAATAACCATAACTAAAGCAACTCCCTGGAATACAACAGTTACCCAAACCACCAGGGAAAATTTTTTCCAAATTTTTCACTGAAATTTTCTTGACCATAATAAAAAAAAAACTGACAGCCTAATTTATTTGCCGGAGTATTTAATGCAGATACGGGAAGCCTTAGAGGATAAGAAAGCTGCACTAATTTGGGAAGAGTTAGAAAGATCAAGATAGAAATCCTAATCTGGATATGAAGAGTAAGAACAAATTTGGGGAAAGTAAGTTGCTGATAGTTTAGAGTGCCAGAGTAGAAGCACTCTTAACTCACTGATTGGATCAACAGTGTTCCTCATTCCTTTTACTAAATACACTGACTGATGCCCATATCACAGTGAATGTGAACACATATGATGTGTATACAGTTCTCCATTATGCTAAATCAGGACTGACTGTGTTGGTTCATAAGTTTGCCAAATATTTTTCGCTTGCCTGTTCAGTGCCACTCTCCACTCTGCTCTTTCTCCCGTCTGTTCTATCAAAGTAAGCAATGCCATATACATGAATATATATCTTCAGCTTCCAGTCAGGTCCAACCAGTGAGAAGTCAGAAGGAGGCACACAACTTTAGAATAACCATTCTTGGGTGTTGCATAATCCCTTATGATTTCCCTATACCCTGCCTACCCCTTTGTTATATAGGCCCTTTATTAAACTCTCTTTGAATTACTTGAGTATGCTATTTCCTACGGTTTGAACTTGTTTATTCCTATTGAAGTTGTCATTGTGATTCCATGATTAAATTAAACATTCATTAGGTAATGTAATAAAATATGAATTCAAAAATGAAAAAGCAGAATACTTTGAAAACTGAATTGAATGCTTTGGAAAAATCGCTAAAGATAAGTTGACTTAAAACAACTACTATTAAATTAGATATAGATGTAAACTGTAAAAAGCTGGGAAAATAGTAAAAATCTTTTACCCTCAGAAGAATTTTACCCTCAGATTGCTCTTCAAGGGTCTTTAGGTTCTAAAGCTCCAATTTAATGTAACTAGAAAGTACAGATAATGAATTATGGGTGTGACTAACATACAAAGACCCAACTGAATCAAACCTTTAAGCCATTTCTCAAAAAACAGGCCATGGCCCTACTATACTTAATAATGATGGCTAAAGAAACATATAATGGAAAAATGATATACACAAATCTGTAACATCTTAAGCTAAATCACATGAATATGCTTATGAACAGGCAAAAGATAATTTTACTACATTTCTAGTCAAAATACTAAATAGCAATAATTGAAAGAAATTTCTTTAATATGAAAAATATCTATTTTAAAGTACTTAAAGCACACAAAGAAAATAATTTACAGAAAAAAATAGAGTACTGTCTTTAATATTCAAAGAGATTATGCAAATTGAAACACAAAAATCCAAAAATATACAAACCAAAACAGTACTGCTGGAAGACAACATGGAAAAAAAATATCCTCGCTAGCAAAGACATTTAAATTTGATATCGTTAATAATTGATTCTTGTTTATTCAAGTACTAACAATATTATGGTAAATTACAATGCATTTGCTGGCAAACCTTCAGGAAAATTGGCACTCTCATTTTCATATATTACTGGTAAGAGTAATCCTTTTGTCCATTTATTCAATACTCTTTATAGGTCTCTGAAATTACACTATCTCCTGCCCTCATTCTCTTCTGGGATTCTTTTTCTCTTCATCTTGTAACTAATTTTTCCATGTTCTTCAAGACTCAACTCAAATGTGCCTTCTTCCAGAACCATCACATCCTTGGGATTGCTTTAAACACTACCATTATGCCATTTATGACAAAGCCACAGCTAACATCATACTCAACAGTGAAAAGCCAAAAGCTTTTCCTCTAAGATCAGAAACAAGACAAGGATGCCTACCCTTGCCACTCCTATTTAACATAGTATTAGGAGTCGTAGCCACAGCAATCAGACAGAAAAAGAAACAAAAGGCATTCAGTTCAGAAGGAAAGAAGTAAAACTATCACTATTTGCAGATGACATGATACTATATATAGAAAATCCTAAAGACTCCAACATAAAAACTTAGAACTGATAAATGAATTCAGTACAGTTGCAGGATACAAGATTAAAATACAGAAATCTGTTGCACTTACCATACACTAATGATGAACTCTCAGAAAGAAAAATCAAGAAAACAATTCCATTTACAATCACATCAAAAAGGATAAAATACCAAAGGATAAATTTAACCAAGGAGGTGAAAGACCTGCACCCTGAAAACCATAAGACATTGATGAAGGAAACTGAAAACAATACAAATAAATGGAAATATATCTGGTGTTCATGGACTGCAAGAATTAATGTTGTTAAAATGTCCATACTACCCAAAACAATCTATAGATTTAATGCAATCCCTGTCAAAATACCCAAGACATTTTTCATAGGAAAAGGACAAATAACTCTAAAATTGGTTTGGAACCATGAAAGACCCCAAACAGCCAAAGCAACTTTGAGAAAAAAGAACAAACTAGAGGTATCATGCTCCCTGACTTCAGACTAAACTACAAAACTACAGTAATCAAAAGAGTATGGTATTGGCACAAAAACAGACACATAGATCAATCAATGGAACAGAATAGAGAGCCCAGAAATAAATCCACACACATATGGTCAATTCATCTACAACAGAGAAAGCAAGAATATAAAATGGGAAAAAGACAGTCTCTTCAATAAGTGGTGTTGGGAAACTGGACAGGTACATATAAAAGAATGAAACAAACATCTTCTCACACCATATACAAAAATAAACACAAAATGGATTAAAGACCTAAATGTAAACCCCGAAGCCATAAAACTCCTAGAAGAAAACATGGGCAGTATGTTCTTTGACAAATGTCTTAGCAATTTTTTCTGGATCTGTCTCCTCAGGCAAGGGCAACAACAGCAAAATTAAACAAATAGGACCTAATCAAACTTAAAAACTTTTGCACAGTAAAGGAACCATCAACAAAAGAAAAAGGCAACCTGCTCAGTGGGAGAAAATATTTTCAAACAAATATGTCCAAGAAGGAATTAATATCCAAAATATATTTTAAAAGACTCATATAACTCAATATCAGAAAACCAAACAACCCAATCAAAAAATGGGCAGAGGACCCAAATAGGCATTTTTTTCTAAGAAGACATACATATGGACAACAGGCCCATGAAAAGATGTCCAACATCACTAATCATCAGGGAAATGAAAATCAAAACTATCATAAGATATCACCTCACACCTGTTAGAATGGCTACTGTCAAAAAGACAAGAAATAACAAGTGTTGGCAAGGATGTGGAGAAAAGGAAACCCTTGTACACTGTTGGTGAGAATGTATGTTGGTGCAGACACAATGGATGACAGTTTAGTGGCTGCTCAAAAAATTAAAAATAGAACCACCATATGATCCAGCAATTCCACTCCTGGGTATTTATCCAAAGAAAATGAAAACAATAATTTGAAAAGATACATGCAACCCAATGTGCATAGCAGCATTATTTATAATAGCCAAGATATGGAAGCAACCTAAGTGTTTATCAACAGATGAATGAATAAATAAGAAGTGGTATATATTGACAATGAAATACTACTCAGCCATAAAAAGGAATGAAATTTCACCATTTGCAACAACATGGATGATCCTGGAGGGTATTATGCTTAGTGAAATAAGTGATACAGAGAAAGACAAATACTGTGTTTTCACGTACATGTGTAATCTAAAAAATAAAACAAATGAACGAATATAACAAAACAGAAATGAACTCACAGATACAGAGAACAAACTAGTGGTTACCAGAGGGGAGAGAGGTGGGAGGACAGGCAAACAGGTGAAGGGTATCAAGAGGCACAAACTACTAGGTACAAAATAAGTTATAAGGATGTAATGTACAACACAGGAAATGTAGTCAATATTTTATAATATAATAACTTTGTATGTAGTATTATCTATAAAAATACCAAATTACTATGTTGTACACCTGAAACCAATATAATATTGTAAATCAACTTTACTGCAATAAAAATTTTTAACTTATTAATTAATGAATTAATTACAATACTATCTTTATGCTCGCGAAGCAACTCATGGAAACCCCTTTTAATGTGAAACATATTTTATTATAAACATATTTCCTTCTCTGTTTTTCTTTCCATAGACCCTTATAGCCTAGTTACTCTACTAGACCATAAGCAAACTGCATAAGGTGAAAAGACCTGCTTCTCTCCATAGCATGGTACCTAATACCTGCACACAGCAAATGCTGAATAAATACATATACAAATGCAAATTAAAACAAATTAGTGAATGAATAAATGGATAAATTAACAAAGTATCAGAAACAATGTCAAGGATTACTCCTAAACCACCATGTTATGCTTGAAGATAAATTCTCTCAGAAGGGCCCCCTGGAAGCAGCCCATTCCTGTCCTGGAAAATAGGGACTGGTCTGGTTCACATGACTAAATAGGTACATATACTTCTGCCATAAGTCCTTTCTATCTGCTGGAAAGTCAGCAGTATGTCCTTAAGGTGAGTGGAACTGGAGCAAGGCTTAGGAGAAGAGCATGAAGACTGAACCCAACAAGTCTTGAGAACAGTTATTTATCTTGGGTCATGGCCACAGTTGTATCTGTGGAGCCTAAAATCAGGAGCCACACAGCATCAATAATCTATCAGATATTTCAAGTCATTTAGTTCAAAAAATTCCCATGATCATGACACACAAATTATGATCTAATTAGAGAAAGGAAGAAAGGAACAAAAGCATATAAAATTCCACTTCTGAAGAAGGATGATTTACTGCAGTGCACAGCCTTAAAGAGACAAGAGGGGCCGTAGGTACCGTGTGGAGGAGTTAGAATAAATGCTACCTGATGGCTGGGAAACTAAAGGGGATAAACAGAAAATGGAGAGGATACACATGAAAAAAAAAGTTACTTGCCTGTTTTTCCTAGGACTGATGCTTATACCTTCTTTTCCCCTGGCTTTTTTGGCCCTAAGTATAGTAAATCCAAAGATTTCTTAGAAAAATATTGATATTACTTATTTGTTTCTAGGCCATAAATTTTAGGATAGGACATAGTGAAGTACAAAATAAATTGTCTTGGCAGTACCCATTTCCCCCCACAATTTCCTGGAAATTGTGTCATGAACCAGAAAACCACAAAGTGAACTGTTTTTACCCATGTGAAGGACATTATAATTCAGAGCTTAATACTGACTAAAGGGCTTAGTATCAAAATTATGAAAAATAATAACAGAAGAACTAAGCCAGTAAAACTAAAATCATAGTCATAAAATGAAGTCATTTAAATAATAAAATTAAACTTCAATAACCACAGACTGCTGACAGATATTTAAAATACTGATCATAAGACAATACTACAAGATGTATAACAATCAGCTGACACTGCAAATCTGCTGTATCATAAATTTGTCCTAAAACTAATATACTTCATGCTACTACTACTCCTACACTTAATAAGAATGATGGTGATAACCATACAATGCCACTTAATTGCAACTAAACTAATTTAGAATTTAGAAGAACTTAGAGTTTTCTTTTAATCAAAAGAAGTTCGAGTGGATGCCTTGTTCAGGTAACTCTTCAAGAAAAAATAGGCATTCAAAAAATTACATTTGTCCATTTACCTTAGGACTACATCAATCAAGTGAATATTGAAAAATTTCTATTATTGTTGTGGTATTGGTGATGAAAGTGGTGGTATTTCTTTGACTAAAAACTTTCTGAAAAGTAAAGTCTGAACTGCCATTTTTTTCCCCTTTCCTTTTTCTCCTAAGCAGAGACCGCCTGAATTATATCAAATAAGGGTTACCACCAAAGGATAAGAAAAGCAACTTGAAATAATGTCCATTTGGGTAAATGATGCTACATGAATTAATGTTCATTTGAAGTAAGGAAATTCCCACTATGAATCAGAAGAAATAGTGCATATTCATTACAGGTGATAATTATCAAAATAATGTCATACTATGAAGTTAAGGAAGCAATTAGAATACAAAATGGTAAGGCTTCCCTGGTGGTGCAGTGGTTAAGAATCAGCCTGCTAACTCAGGGGACACGGGTTCAAGCCCTGGTCCAGGAAGATCCCCCATGCCGCGGAGCAAATTAGCCCACCCGCCACAACTACTGAGCCTGCCCGCTAGAGCCCATGAGCCACAACTACTGAGCCCACGCACCGCATCTACTGAAGCCCGGGAGCTCTAGAGCCCATGTTCCGCAACAAGAGAAGCCACTTCAATGAGAAACCCGCGCACCTCAATTTAGACTAGCCCCCACTCACTGCAACTAGAGAAAGCCCGCGCGAAGCAACGAAGACCCAACACTGCCAAAAGTGATAAATAAATAAATTTATTAAAAAAACAAAGAATACAAAATGGTATATACACAATGACAGCAGTCATGAATCCATGTAAATATATGGACAACAGATACTGTTATATAATAATGTAGGCTTATCAATATTTTTCCTATATTTTCTTCTATATTGTAATATTTTTAGGAGAAGAAAAAAAAAACAACTATCACCAAGTTCTACCATCAAACTTTATAAAAGACTTCTTAACACTCACAGCATTATGAAAACAGAAATCTCATGTCAGCTATGGCTGCAATGTGATTATCCTGTGCTTGGACAACGAAATTAAATAAATGGGTGGAAAAAAAGGCAGAAATTATTTACCAAATAGCAATGAATGAAGGGGCAATACGTTGGAGATATAAAAAGGTATGACTGATTAAAATCATTTAAAATTTTATAAAGATATTTTATACAGGCAATATGTCTTGCTAATAATACCAAATAAATACAAATAGGTTTAAAAAATCATAGCCACAAAAAAAGGTGACTCAAAATTCCAAGTAATAATACCAAATAAATACAAATAGGTTTAAAAAATCATAGCCACAAAAAAAGGTGACTCAAAATTCCAAGTAAATATGGAGAAAGTTTTATCTAGTAAAGTAGGTGGTTCTAAAGTGCTAACAAAGAAATATACCAAATACAGTTATATAGTTGTTACTACTGAAAAGAGAAACTCAAAAGCAGAGAAAAGAATATATTTTAGCGTGACCAAACTAAGTATATTAAAATGTTAACAATCTTCTAAAAGGGAAAGGTAAACACTGTTCTAAAAGGGAAGGTCACATGTTATTTTACCCCTTTAAAATTGTATTCTTATCTATCTCTACTAAGTAATAAAGAATTACAGTTTTCATTTTTTTATTGTCATTGAAATCAACCTTATGTTCTTCTTATGATTGGATAATTAATTTTTATCATTAAAATGGCTATGGCTTAAATGATAATAATTAAAATTTACATAATCTTTCGTATTTGGAAAATTTTATGAAATGAAAAATTTGACTACTATATAACCTACTTGTAAAAATTAGTATAATTAATCTATTTGAAAAACTAGCAGCTTTTAAACTAAAATAAAATGGGACTTCGGTTCTTTAGATTTAGTCTAACCACTGAATATCAAGTTGGCTTTCCACTTCATGTGTTACTTGCCCAGACTCAAGAAATAAGGGAGGCAGGGACTGCCATTAGGCAGTGAATATCATACAAAACTTGTATGAGTTTAGGACAGAAACTGGTACCAAAATATATCAAGCATGACTTGATATAATAATATACAATTGCATAAACCTGTATACTGTTGCTATAGAAACATGAATGGCTGGAGATAAATAATACTACCCTTAATGATTGACACTGCCCAATATAAGCAACTGAAATAGCACACAACAGAACCATATTACAATCCTGCCAGACAAGTGAAGATTATTCTTTCATAGCTAATATATTCAGTGCTTGACACTATTTCAGTTTTGCTTAGACTCTTTTTTAATTGATTTTTATTCTCTCTTCTTTCCCATATCTATTCCATTGCTGCTTATTCTGTGCAGGAATAGAGAATGTGGCCTTCTTGAAGAGCCTCCTGTCTTTAAATACTACTCAACTCTGAAGAGTCACTCCCACTGCATGAAAAATATCATTTTCATATGGCCCGGGGGCATTTTCACACAGTCAATTGCTATAAGAAAGACCTACATTTAAGAGGTACCTTTTAATTCTTGCTGCTTGGTGAGCAAGGATGCAGTGGAGAGAATTCTTCTGGGGGTGAGGCTGAGGGCCATCTCTACTCCTCTAACAATACATGCATCTAACCCATAAATTTGGACAGAAAAATGTCACACTGCTTTCAGAGTGTAGAAGGTACTGTAACACAATTAGAGCAGGCTTTTCCATATGATGGTCAAAAAATAAGCACTTTTATAATACACACTTAGAGTACATATGCATATTAATTCTTTCTAAGCTTCAGATCATTTCAGCCAACTTTTATGAGCCTAACATTTTCTGAAGCATTGGGGATAAAGCACTCGCTGTCTAGTGGAGAAAACAGGTAAAATAACAATTAATTGTAATATATGTAGTAAGGACATGCATATATGCACAAAATATGATCTTAATATCATACAGATTTTAATAAAACTTACTATCACAGCATCCAGGCCTAAAATGAGAAGAGGTGTTACTTGGAGAGGGACCTAGAATCAACACAGGCTAATACGTTTAAACTAATCTTCACACAGATAATGATAAAACTTTTCCTAAATTCTGGGAATTATTTTTTATAAAGTTAATGCTCTATAACTGCACTGAACAGCTTTTAAAGTTTTATTTTTAATGCCATTATTTGAGCATGAGGACTTTATGTCAAATGGTGTCCTATACTCGTTTTCTTTTACTCCATTTAGTTCTTACAGCAACACTATGAATGTATCACTATTGACTCCCATTTGTTACTGGGAAGATTTCATGCCCATCACTTTGTGCAGTATGTATATTAATTTTCAATCACAATAATACTCCTGCTAAATTGATATCATCATTCCCATTATGCAAACCAAGACACTGAGGTTAAGAAATTTACCAGTGATTAAAAATATAGTAAATGACAGAAATGGAATCCAAATGTAGGTGTCGGGCTCCAACCTCAACTAGTTCCCCAACTCCATACTGACTGGTATTCAGATTCCAACCAGTCATTCCAGCCTCACATCTCTCCCCAGTCCTTGCCACCAACCTTATAGAGCCCAGACAACTCACACCTCCTCACATTTTAGCATGCTGCTCCGTGTGCGTCTAGTGACCTTATTAGCCTTTACCAGTGGTTCCAAATTTATTCATCTGTCAAAACCCAGTTCAACCACCTTCCTCAACACCAAAAGAATAGATCATCTGGCTCCTGGAGTATTTTGTTTATACTTCTGTCACAGTACGTCCATGGTGAAATTTGTATTGTAGTATGTTATATCTATCTCAACCCTTGGGCTGACAACTCTTGGGAGGGCCAAGAACTACATTTTATTCATCTTTCTGGTGCCTAGCATGGATCAAGGTACCCAAGTATGTGATCAGCAAGCTCTATTAGTTTTATACTAGTTCACACGTAAGGTCTTCTGTGTTGTGATCATGACTCTTTTTCCACTCTTCAAGTATCCTACTCTCCAGAGCCAACAGACCACTTGATGTTTCTCCCACATGTGACTCCAAAGTTTTGCTTTGCTCACGTTTTCCCCCTCTCTACATTGTACCATTTCCTTCCCAACCCTATTTACCTCAAAATCCTGCCTACTTTTCAAGATTTAACTTTATTGCTGTCCCGTACAGGAAAAACCCGTGTAAGCCTAAGTATTATAAACTTTTCCTTTTTTCTTAATGCTCTCTAAGAGTATTTATCAAATACATCATGAGTGGCCTACACTGTGGTGATTATAAGCATTCTAGAGAAAAAGAATCACATTATTCTTTTCATCCCCCGTTTTATCACAAAGCCTTGCTATAGTAAACATGTATTTGATAGTAACTTGATTTAACTTTAATCCCTGCATTATAAACTACAAATATAATAGAATAATGTGAAATAATTCTTCTGCCTGTTTTCCCTTCATTTTGCACTGGCATACACTCTGGTAAGAATTACATTGCACTGCGTTATAATCATGTGTATAAATCCTAAGGCAAGGAGGGGGCTGATCAACCTCAGTGGTTGACGATGTCCAATATATGCAATTGAAATATCGCATAAGCATGCTGCAATTCTACCAGGGAAGCAAAGTGTATTCTTTTAAAGTTAATGTATTCACGCATTATACTATTTGGGTAATTTTGCTAAAATTAGGCTACTTTTTAATGTTTTTTATTCCATCTCTTTTACTATACAGATCCCATTTCTATGCATGAGAGCATAGAAGAAAACAAGTCACAGAGATAACTGAAAATGTTCATCTAAGCACTATCTGGGGAGACAGTATTTTAGACTTCACATTTGGAATATTCCTCCCCTAACTGGTAGGCGTGATAGGTAGCCAATAGGCTTTATTATTCTAATTCTAGTAGCAAGACCACACATATGGCGGATATGGCTATATCAGATTGCCTGGGCCCAATACCATAAAACAGCTGATACGTGAACTTCCTTTCAATTCTGATTCTACAATCCCCAAGCAATCTGGTGATTCTGTTGCTTTTCGGCTGCCAGTGCTGCTCTGCCTAAAGGAAAAGAAAGCTTCTAATGACCAAATTCCTCATTTTAAATTTTACATACACAGAACTCACGGATTCTTCCTATTCTAATTATTTTTGTCCTAGAAAATAATTTATCACCATAAATCAATCTTTTTAGTTTTAAACACTAATTTCATGAGCTTGCTTAACGTGAGTCTATCCTCAGAAATGTGAGTCTATTTTATAGGCCAGGGACTACATCCCAGACCATGAGAGGAAATGAATGCTAGTCTTCTGGTCCTACTAGACCTCTCTGCCAGTCCCCTCCCTTGATGACAATAAGATGACAGCATTAATTTCTACAAACCATATATTTTTCTTCCTTTATGGTTAATTCCAAAGGGTAGAATGGAAGACAATATCTCCTACAATAAACTAGCTCATAATTTTACCTTTTATATAGTTTTTTTTTTTTTTTTTTTTTCAGTACGCGGGCCTCTCACTGTTGTGGCCTCTCCCGTTGCGGAGCACAGGCTCTGGACGCGCAGGCTCAGTGGCCATGGCTCACGGGCCCAGCCGCTCCACGGCATGTGGGGTCTTCCCGGACCGGGGCACGAACCCGTGTCCCCTGCATCGGCTGACGGACTCTCAACTACTGCGCCACCAGGGAAGCCCTATATAGTTATTTTAAAACATTAAGTATCTGTCCTATTTGGTGATAAATAATGCCAAACTGTTGTTATCAATGTACTTGCCAATCAGTCAGAAGGACTTTAATGTTAACAGGTTAAAATAATTATTTTATTATCTCTTATGTTGTATTCGCAAACCACAATACTCTTATTATTTTTAAAAATGATGATGCCTATGATTTCATTCTGTCAAGGATAATTTACTTAGACATTTGGATAAAGCCAGACTTTACTAATATATTCCATTTGCTTTATGATGTTTTATTTTGTTTCATTGTGTTTGAGATGGAAATTGGAAATAAGGAGTGTAGAAGCTGCAAATATTTTATCTCACAATAATAATCCACAAAGTAGAATACCAACTTAGCCACCAGAAATCAGAGATGTGTACATATAAGATAAACCTGAAAGGTTTTTTTCATAGTGTCAGCTGTAAGAATGAAGCAAATACATTAAAAATTCTTTAGTAGAAACCAAGATCACAGTGAATGCATGTATCATATATATCGTATATAAAAATGGAAATATGAATATGCTTTTCTTACTCATTGTTTTACTCTTAAGCTTACCTTGTCCAAACCTCCACTGTGTTAGATTAGTTCAATGTCTACCTATGTTCACTACCATAAACAATATTCATTTTAATGATCTGAAAGTGTTGGCATATATGACAGTAATTTAAATTGAATCTTATAAATGCCAAATAAAAACTGCAGAAAAAATTAATAGTATAATTGGTTGGAGGGATTTATGTTTAATTAGAGTATCTTGGGGAACAACAGGGAAAACTCTGTTTCTTTTTCCTCATATTTTCATGAGGAGACTTTTGATCAAGAAATGCCATTAGTTTTATTCTGTCCCTCACTTCTTACCATGAGAGTGGCAGAGACTCATCACACTGGTGAGTTTAAGAGAATATACGAACGGGCCCAGTTCAATTCCTTTTTCTCAGTTCAGTGCTACCTGTAGAGAAGACACATTCAGGCCTGTTTTTATCCATTCCTCAGTGACAGAGGACTGTGGATGTCCCACTGTGCCAGCAGCTGGGAGGGTACCACTGTCTAATCCAGAGCTGAAGCCAATTTCATATGGACACATAATGCATGTCCTCCAATTCAGCCTCTACCAGTAATAAAACTGGTACTTTGATCTCCATCTGCCTGGCACCTGTGTCTGTTTCTCTGAAGTTTCCAAAGTCTGGAGGGGACGTGATTAATGTGATTTATCCAACCTCTAAAACCCCAAACCAAGTCGACTGCTGACATAGAGATAGAGATCTACATAGACTGAATACTGTAAGATTGCCTATTCTTATTTATTCATTCAGTAAGTATTTACTGAACATTGAGTATGTGCCAGGTATTCTCTAGGTATGGGAATATGGCAGGCGAGAAAAACAAAAGCCAGTATCTTAGGAAACCAACTCTAAGCACACGCCACCAGGCTGTTGAGTAAATCAGCAGGGAAATAGGAAGAGGAATACACCTGTGTTTTCTTTTTCATGGACTTCAGAGTATAAATTACAGTATTTCAACATATTAATTGCAACAAAAAATAATAATAGGCTGATATAAAACTGCAGATAGTCATCCATTTGACCTACAAAAATAGCAGTTGTCTTACAATGGAGACTAATACTTTGACACTAAAGAATAAGTGAGCAAATTCTATCCTCTTGGAATGACACAAAAGACCATATAAATATCGAAAAATCTAAAATAAAACTAATTAATGATTATAAAGAGATATTTTAATTTAAAGTAGGGTTTAAATATATAAATAATGAATAGGGTTTGATGTGGGAAAACCACTTGTACAGATTGATTGAATCTTATCAGTTCTGGGTAATAATACCATATCCTATTCCATGACAAACTAACAGAAGCAGTATCAGTTTTCTTTTAATACATCTGAATATTAAAGATTAAATATTAAAAGTAGCACTGATTTTCTTTTAATGCAATTGAATATTAAGGATTCATATTAATAACAACACTTATCCCCTCTAATGTCTTTCTCATATTTAAAGTACTTTACAAATATTAATTCCAAAAAATCATTAATAGTGTCAATCCAAGATGGATAATATTCATATGTTTCAAAGATAGTCTATATCCAAAAAGCTTTATACGTATGAAAACAGAAGACTTTACAAAAACTCTGACAAATCGCTAATACCAGCTAACAAAGACACAAAATATAACACTTTTTTGTATTTATAGAAGATTATAACCACTATGATACTAACAGGGAAGAGGTGGCATTTTGCCAACTGGTATGAGAGCTGTTCTGCTCCCTAGAAAATTAAAATTCTTAAAAAATTCGATACTAAATACAGAATTATTTAAAGTTAGGAGTAAAGGACAGCAGAGGGAAAAGAATGATTTTGTCAGTGGAACAAGGCAGAAAGGCAGTCAGTGAACCGTTACCCCAGGAGAGGCAGAGCCAGCCTGCAGTAGCAGTGTGCTCCAGGTCAGACTGAGGTGTCTCACCCAATGCCATGTCTTGATGTTACTACATCTATCACAGTCTATATATGCTGAGAATAGGCATAGGTGCTAGAATAGGTGCTAGTTTATTACAAGTCTCTGAACTTCAAGAGAGGACACGATATATAGGATAAAAGATGATTTCCTGAAAGGCAATAAGAAATTTTATGAAATACTATGCAGTTACTTTAGATTTTTCACCTCTGAAATCTCAATTGGAGATAGGATCTTGAAAACTCTAGCATGATGATAACATTTCAGAACAAAAATGATAGTGTTAAAATGAGCATACCCTACAGAAACTTATGTCATAGCTTATCCTCTCATTTTTCCTTTCTATACAAAATTAATTGAGATGATTTAAAAGTACATTTTCAGTATAATCTGTTGCAAGGTGAGAGCTCTGTAGTTCAAATACCTACAACTATGCTCATCAAGGATTGCTGAAGTTTTACTGGTTTTCCCTAAAGCCAATCCTTTCTAATTTTTGTAACATTAAATTAACTTTCAAAAATTAAAATATACCCTTTTATGTAGTTACTTTTCTGTTATTTTAAAACAGCATTGAGGGACTTCCCTGGTGGCACAGTGGTTAAGAAGCCGCCTTCCAATGCAGGGGACACGGGTTTGAGCCCTGGTCCGGGAAGATCCCACATGCTGCGGAGCAACTAAGCCCGCCCGCCACAACTACTGGGCCTGCACTCTAGAGCCCGTGAGCCACAACTACTGTGCCCATGCACCACAACTACTGAAGCCAGCGTGCCTAGAACCCGTGCTCCGCAACAAGAGAAGGCACCACAATGAGAAGCCTGCGTGCAGCAACGAAGAGTAGGCCCTGCTTGACATAACTAGAGAAAGCCCGCATGCAGCAATGAAGACCCAACGCAGCCAAATAAAAAACCAAACAGAATTGAAGTGACACGAGTCAAAATAAATATTATGGTTCAGGTAAACTAATAGTTGGGTCATATTTAAGAGTCATCTGAGGATAAACTCTTACAAAATACTTAGTTTTTAAAATGACAAAATTAAGTTGCTATAAATCTTAATGTAGTTTTTAAAACTTTCTAGAAAAGATTTGAGTCTGGGAGATAAAGTCCAACCCATGGAAAGAAATTAATTACATATGTTTACAAAATAAGTAGGTCAAATAGGCATTATAGATGATGTCAACAGGCATTATAAAATTATTCTGAGTATTATTTGAGTAAACATAGACTTACATCTCTGAGATGCTTATAAGCTGAAGTGCCTTATATTTATGAATTTTAAACTCTCCACATGTACAGTCTTTGTTTTAAAACCCAGAAAAGAGTTGAAATGGAAAAAAAAAAAAAGATTTGAAATGGAGAGCACATAATCACAGTGAAACCTTCAGATGCACAAAACTTACATTCTCAACTACAAGAGCATATGTCTTTCTATAACACTCCTCAGATGAGGCAATTTCTGGATGTACTTATGTAAAAAAAGATGACTTATAAGCATTTCTGAAATAACATTTTCAAATTTAATGAAGATCAGGAAAACAATGAGATGGTGTTTACAACAAATAACACTGACAGAGAAATCTAAAATTCCTGACTATTTGACTTTTAATAAAATAAAAACCTTCTAACCAGCTTGGTAACAGGAATGCTGACAATAAAGTTCATTAGAGGATCAAATTCAGCAATCACTCATTAAGGGCTTACCACAGACAAGGCACTGTGCTTGGCACTTAGAGGAAGCAAAAGCAAACAAGACTTCACTTTCTCACTTATATTATGATTGGAGCAGACACCAAAGCTGACACCAAGTAAACCCATTTACTTCCACGTCCTTTTCCAGCTCAAATTTTTCCAGTCTCCCAGCAATATTCACTTACACGATGTTGTTGTTGTTGATTTTCTGGGAAAAGGACTTTCCCCACCCTTGCTTTTCTGTCTCATTTTATTCCTATTTTTAATTTATGCCATCTTGTTGTATTCTGCATACTCTAAGTTGCCTTAAGACCATTGTAGAATGCGGCAGGGTATAAAGAAACAAATAGAAGACAAACACAGAAGAAGAAAATCAAGTCAAGATATTCCAGGACACACTTGAAAATCAAATTTTAAATGTCCAACTCTTCTTTCTCAGCTGGCATATTGGCCTTGAAGTCAGAATATCAAGATTTTAATGCTACCTCAATATCTATAAAATTTTAGGCATGATTCTGATCCTTACTAAGCCTCAGTTTTATCATCTGTTTTATCATCTGTAAGTAAAGGTAAAAACAGCCATGTCACAGGATTTTGTCTGCATATTGCAGAGTAGTTGGTATGGAAAAAATGTTCAACAAAAATCAATTTTATTTCCTTCCTTTACAAACTCATTAGCTGTCTATTGCTCTAATATTGCAGTAAAATGTCAGTCAACAACATGGCATGTCTTGTTAGCAAAAACAGAACAAATGTAAAACCAGTATATGGATAAAACTATTAAGACAGTAAAACCAAAAATATCAAGATAAAAATTCATTTAAAAATTCTGCCCACATTTTCTTATAGTTACTACACCAAACTCAAATACTTTGCAGAATGAAACAGAGATATTTTTTAATGAAAAAAATGGTCCATTACTTCCTCTAAATTTCTGCTTCTTAGGGTACATATATGACCCCCAGAGTGTACATTAAGAAACCAAAGGATGAACATTTTGTCGTATTAGTTTTGAAAAATTGTCAACAAACATTTTTGTATAAAATATAACTAGACGACAAAATAGGAATCAAGATTCCCTTGAATATAGGGGCAGAGGAGGGGGAAGCTTGAGATATCAGTGATAATTTTCAATTGCAAAGTGATTTTTCAGTTAATTCTCCCCAAATTGATCTATATATTTAAAACAACCCCTCCTAAAATCTCAGCAGGCTTTTTGTTGTTGTTGTTGAAACTGACAGGCTGAACCTAAAATGTATATGAAAATTCAAAGAACTTAGATTATCCACAGCAATTTTTAAAAGGAAGTAAAAAGTTGGGGTACACACGCAATCTGGTTTCAAAGCTTGCTATAAAGCTGCAGTTATTAAAACAGTGGTACTGGTATAAAGATAGACCTAGAGATCATTAAAACAGATAAGAAAGTACAGAAATATGCCCTTAATATGTATGGTCATCAACTGATTTTTGACAATAGAGCCAAGACAATTTAAGAATAAAAGATGGTCTTTTCCACTAATGACCCCTTCATACCATACACAAAAATTAACACAGAATGGATCAAACCTAAATGTGAGAGCTAAAACTATAAAACTTGACAAAAAATAATAGAAAATCTTTACGATCTTAGATCAAGCAACAACTTCTTAGACATACACCAAAAGGATAACCCATAAGGTAAAAAATAATAAATTGGGCTCAATCAAAATTAAAATATTTTGCTCCTCAAAATGCCATTAAGAAAATATCACTAATTAGGAGGAAAATTTTGGAAATCATATATCTGATATGGAACTTGTATCCAGAATATATAAAGAACCCTTACAACTCAATAATGAAAAGTCAAACAACCCAATCAAAAAATTGCCAAGAGATTGAATAGACAATTCACCAAAGAAAATATACTAATGGCCACATGAATATCATTAGTTATTAATGAAACGCAAATTAAAACCACAATGAGATACCATTATATGCCCACCAGAATGGCTCTTATCAAAAGGACCAAAAATACCAGAAGTTGGCAAGGACAAGGAAAACTTGGGGTCCTCATACATTTCTGGTGGGGATGTAAAAAACAAAACAAACACCACTTTTGAAAAAAAGTTTCTGTTTAGTAGTTTCTTAGTGGATATACATAAACTTATCATTGAACCTTGCATTCATACCCCTAGAAAACTACCTAAGGGAATGAAAATATATGTCCACATGAAGACTTATACACAGAAGTTTACAGCAGCATTATTTAGAATAGCCAAAAAGCAAGAAATCCAAATGTCTATAAACTGGTGAATTGATAAACAAAATTTGATCCATTCAATGGGATATTTCTTAGCAATAAAAGGAAAAAAATTCTAAACATGCTACAGCATTGATGAATCTCAAAAGCATTATGCTAACTGAAAGTAGCCAGGCACAAAAGATTACATATTGTAAGATTCTATTTATAAAAAATTTATAGGAAAGGCCAATCTGTGAACACCGAATACAAATCAGCAGTTGCCTAGGATGGGACTGGTAGCAGGGCTCGACCGCAAATGAGCATGAGTGAGTTTTCGGGGGGTAATAAAGAAATTATAGAACTGGATCTGGTGATGATTACACAACTCTAAATATACTAAAATCATTGAATTCCATCAACTGCAATGAGTGAATTTTATGGTATGAAAATTATACCTCATTAACGCTGTTAAAATTAACACAACATTGTAAATCAACTATACTTCAATTTTTAAAAATTAAAAAATAAGAACAAATGAGTATGCAAAGTTCTAAACTAAAGCCATAGACTATTTTTGCAATGATTAATCAATCATTAGTTTAAGATGTTTAACCCAAAGAAGCGGACATAAAGTAGAAACATAACTATTTTCAAATACCTGATGTATTTCTAACATACGATATATGTATGCATATGTACACATATGTAATGTGCCCTTCAAAGGACAACTAAGGCTAATGGGTCTTAATTAGAACAAATAAATTATAAGAATACAAATACAAATCAATACACTGAGAACTCTCTAAAATTAAGAGCCAAAGTTTCCAAAAAATGAGCTGTGAACATTTAACAGGATGCTCCATGAGTCAGTCTATTTCTTGTTACTGAAACTGTTTTAAATGGTTAATTGACTAGCTAGTATTGCTCAGAGCCAACTCCTACATGGAATGGAATTGAATAATAAATCAGATGACCCCCAAGATTCCTTTCATTTTTAGGATATTTTTATTATCTTTATTTCTGCCACTGAACTGACACATTAAAAATGAGGGTAGCCTTGAGACAAATGGGCACTCAAAGTCAAAATTACAGTCCAGTCCAGGGCCTAAAACAAAGCCTCTACTTGTCTGATGACCCTAATATATAATGGGTCTGAAAGTGAAGTTGTTAAGGTTCTTGATGAATATACTGAGTCTGGCCCAGGCAGCTACTGGGGATGCTTACTCTAACTGTAACAGCATAGAGGGTCATCTTATAGCCAATAATAAGCTGTCTTCTGATCTGATAAGTTTTGGAGTACATCTTTTCAAAAAAAATTATCAATTTTTTTTTAATATAAGGAGGTAAGGTACTGATATGAAAAGATTATTTTATTCATTTCTTTCTTAACAAAAATAACAATTTTCAGCAGGAGAAAAAAGAGTAGAATTATGTAACTATTGTGCTGTGTTATAAGTAATAGTTATTGTCAAAATAAATCTCTTCTTGCCTTGAAAAACATCTGAACTGAGCTCAAGTAAAACTATTATTTCAAGAATAATCTCTGTAGTGGAGAGGTGATGGGGGTTCATAGGATACATCAGCATCAACTAAAACAAAATAAGGTAGATGTTATATTATAGACAGAAACACATGCTTAAAATTTCAGTGAAACTTCTGAGACTATAGTTTTTGCCTTGGCGATTAAAACCTTGGAATTTTAATAAAGCAATACTTATTTTAATAAACTATTGCAAACAATACCCTTACTGTGACATTTTCTACCTCGTTCATAACCAGAGAATACTATACATATGCGTGCATACATATGTGTTTTAGGTTTATACTTTTCTAATTTCAAATTTTGTATTCATTAGGTCATTTTACTCTTTAAAGAGATGAGATTTTAAACATGGCAGGAAGATGTAGTTGAACTGGACAGCAAATAACAGCTACTGGCTTGCTCTTGGTTATCTATGAGCCTACTTCAGTGTGTTTCCTGTGTGTTCAATTAGCTCTTTTTTTTTTTAAACAAATTAAGATGATCATCTCAACAGACGAAGAAAAAGCATTTAATGAAAACATTCAGAAACTAGGAATAGAAGAAAACTTCCTGGACCTGATAAAGGGCACTTACAAAACAAAACAAAACAAAACACATCTAACATCATATTTAGTGGTGAAAGATTAAATGCTTTCTCTCTAAGTTCAGAAAGAAGAAAAGAATGTCACTTGTTGTAACATCTATTTAACACTGTACTAGAGGAACTAGCTAGGGTAATTACATGAAAAAACATGAAAAGGCATCAAGATTTTGGGAGGGAAATATTAAATGTATGTGATTTTGTAAACAAAAACTGTGTATATAGGAAATCCTAAGGAATCCATACAAAAAGTCTGTTAGAACGAATAAATGAGTTCAGCAAGGTAGCAGGACACAGGATCGATATACAAAAGTGAATTGTATACTAGCAATGAACAATGTGAAAATAAAATTAAGAAAAAAATCAATTTACAATAGCATCAAAAAGAATAAAATACTTCAAAATAAACTCATGAAAATAAATGCAGAGCTTATACACTGAAAAATACTAAATATCATTGAAAACAATCACAGAAGACCTGAATAAATAGAAAGACATCTAATGTTCATGGATTTGAAGACTTAATATTAAGATGACAATATTCCCAAAATAGATCTATAGATTCAAAACAATCTTTATCAAAGTCCTAGCTGTATTTTTTTGCAGAAATCGACCAGCTGATCCTAAAATTCACATGGAAATGCCAAAACAATATAGAAAAAGAAAAAAGTTAGAGGACTCGCACTTCCAGATTTCAAAACTTACTATAAAACTAGATAATCAAGACAACGCAGTACCAACAGAAGAACAGACATACAGATTAATGGAATAAAACTCAGAGTATAGAAGTCAACACACTTATGGTCAATTGATTTTGGGCAAGGGAAGACAATTCAAGAACAGTATTTTCAACACAAGGTGCTGGGACTACTGGATAGCTAAATGCAAAAGAATGAACTTGGACTCCTATCTCACAAGATACATAAAAATTAAATCAAACTGAATCACAGACCTAAATGTAAAATCTAAAACTATAAAATTCTCAGAAGAACACATCTTTGTGACCCTAGATTAGGCAATGATTTTCTTAGATGTGGCATCAAAAGCACAAGTGACATCAGAAAAAAACAAATCGGACTCTGTAAAAATTTAAAATTTTTGTGCTTCAAAGGACACCATAAAGAAACTGAAAAGATAATCCACAGAAATGGAGAAAATATTTGCAAATCATATACCTGAGATTAGTATCTAGAATGAGTTTAGTATCTAGAATGTATAAAAAAGTATTAAAACTCAACAATAAAAAGAAATATACCCAATTTTTTAAAAGAAGACAATATTTGGAATTATAAAATGGTGTATCCACTTTGAAAAAGTTTGTCAACTCCTCAAAAGGTTAAGCATAGAGTTACCATATGACTCCTAAGTATATAACTAAGAGAACTGGTAAGCATATGTCTAAATAAAAGCATAAGTGTTCATACCAGTATTATTCATAATAGCCGAAAAGTGGTAGTAATCCAAATGGCCATCAACGAATAAATGGATAAACAAAATGTGGTATATCTATTACAGTGGAATATCATTTGGCCCTAAAAAGGTATGAAGTACTGATGCATGCTAAAACATGGATGAACCTTCAAAACATTATACCAAGTGAAAGAAGCCAGACATAAAAGGCTGTGTGCCGCATGACTCTATGTATATGAAATGTACAGAATGGGAAAATGAAAGGTAGAACAGTCGTTTACAAGGGCTGGGGAGAGAGGGAGGTGGTAAGAGACTGCTAACGGGTGTGGGGTTTCTTTCTGAAGTGAGGAAAATGTTCTAAAATTTGATAGTGGCCAACAGTTGCACAAATGTATGAAGAGTAAAATAACACTGAATTGTACACTTTAAAATGAAGGATTTAATAGTATGTGAATTATGTCTCAATAAAGCTGTAATTAGAAAAATAAGTCAAATCAGGTGGGCCACTTAAGATAGATCAGGACCATCATTCAGTAAGGAATAAAAAAACTTGTCAAGGACATATTATAGGAAGAGGTGTAGATTGGGAAAATGACTCACAGAGCTTTAATTCCAACAGGGGAAGACAGAAAACATAGAAAAAAATTAAATAAACAAGACAATTACAGCTTGTAATAAAGGCCATGAAGGAAAATATAGTGACCTGACAGAGAAACATTATTGGAGGCCTACATTAAACAAGGTAGTCAGGGAAGGCCTCTATGGGGATTTGATCCAAAGAATAAGACAAAAACTATCACATAAAAGGTGTGGAGGGGTGCATGCCTGGTTGGGAAATGGGAAGTCCAAATGCCCTCAACTAGAAGACAACTCGGCATGTTCGAGAAATTGACAGAAGGCCAGTGTGTCCAAAACATAATATATGAGGGGGAAAAGTGGCACGAGAAAATGCTGCAGAAATAAACAAGAGTTAGATCAGGCAGAGCATGGAAGCTACAGTTACGAATTTAGATTTTATCCTTCCTTCAAGCGGAAGCCATGGGAAGATTTTAGGCAGAGTAGTGACACTGTCTGATTTACACGATCCGATTTTAAAAGCTTGTTTTGTCTGTCATGCAGAGAACAGACTGGAAGAGGGCAACAACGAAAACAGGAAGAGTAAATAAATGGCTCTAGCTGTCTTCCTGGAGAGATGGGTGGATTGGCCCAGACTGATGGAGTCTCTTTATGTAACTGCATCCAGCACTTCAGGTTCTAGCCTATTCTAAGTATAGTGGATACTGTGATATATCGCCCAAACTCACTTCTGGGATGAAGGAATTATTTCCCCAGCTACTGACTCAGCTGAAAACAGACTTCCTGGAGCAGCCTTCATCCAGTGATCAGCACAAAGGTAGAGGGGCCTGGCCCCTTACCTGAATGAGCCATCCAGCTTCAGACCTCCCCATGAGGTCCACGATGCCTTCACTGAAACTACATCCCTCTCCCCAGTTCTGTTTCCTTCCTTTCCCTCCCGAAGCTACTGATCTCAAGAGTGTTCCTTAATCATTGTCCTCTATGATAATCTCCATCTCATAATCTGCTTCCCAGGAACTCAATCTGACACTGATTTCATAAATCTCAGTATATGGTCCTCAGTTTACCTTAATTTATAGATGGTCAATAATAATAAACTTGAAATGATAATACCATTTTTAAAAATCCTTAACAATACAGCGATACTTTGCAAATATGACTGACATTTGTACCATAACCCATTCATACTACATGTATCCTAATTAAATCTTTTGTTTGTAAACACATTTGAATTCTATTTCAGCAAAAAGGCAATAGTAAAAAATAAAATAAATGGCAAAATAAACTGTACCATTAATCACTCTGAAGAACCTAGGAACAAAAGTATACAAGTTTTCTAAGTGTCTTTCACTGCTAGATAAGAAGATAAAGCATTATTTACAACTGCTGATCAGATCAATTAATGTGAACCATTATAATTGAAACATATCATCCCACTCCATACTAATCAAAAGTAAAAATTCAATGGAGTACGATGTTTCTATTAGCCCAGAACATTATTTCCTACAATCAGAAAAACATGAAAAACTTACATATGCAATTCTATTCTTCCAAACTACAGTTGCTCTCTATATTTATAAGCAGTATAATTTATGAAACAATTTGAGGTACATAAGAACATATAATCAAATCTTGATTATTTAGGGTGATAGAAGAAATATATCACTAAAATCTACCCCATTTAACTCATCACATACAATCTTCTTGCCTATCAAACAATTTTCCCAGACTGCTTGCCAGTAGCTAAATAATCTAATTTGAGTTTTACCCTTCTCTTATTTCATAAAGGTTCTACAACAGTGAAACGGCCAAAGGGCAGCAACATGAGGGAGTCAAGTCAGAAGTAGCAAAGTCCCTAAATAATCCTCAAAGTATTCTACATCTTAAATAACTTAGAGTTTACTGTTGGTTGTGTTGGCAATATATATATATATATATATATATTGAAAGGATCTTTTCTCTGGAGTTTCAGCCCAGATCAGAATTTTACTGCCTTTTGCCCAAGGCCACTGCGAGACTTCCAGAGCAAAAAGAAGGTACAGTGTGATCCTTAATATGAGTTATGAAGATCCAAATAGAGCAAAGAGAGGATTTCAGAGATTTAAAAATCAGTAACAATTTTTACTGAAATTTGGAAATATGTCTCCATATTTTAACTCTATATTATAAAATAATTTTCACTCTGTTTTTGAAATAGCCAGGCAATAAGTTATGTATGACTGTGAGTTCCTTGAGGTGGGAAATACAACTGGATCATTCTATTTCCAGTGTGTCATATGGAGCCTGGAACACAGCACTCAACAAAAGAAACCAAAAAGGAAGATCCTTTAGTTCTGTGCTTCCACATACACAGATTTCCTCAACTAAGAGAGTGTATTTGAAAACCAAGTGTAAAGAAGTCAGTAAAAAGCAGATGACCATGTGGAAAAAAGTGTTTATTTTTCAGTCTTCACAACAGCTTATGAGATATCATCCCATGTTAAAAAATGGGGTGGGGGGGAGAGGGAAAGAAGTTCAGAGACCATAAATAACTTACCCAAGATAATGTAGCTAATAAGCTGCAGAGCTGTGAGTCAAAATGCTGCCTCACTAACTCAGTTCTCAGAGTTTTTCTGTAGCTGCACTGTCTAACGCAAGTAGTCACCAGCCACGTGTTGCTGATGAGCACTTGAAATGTGGCAAGTCTGAGCTGAGTTGAGCTATGAGTGCAAAGTACACACTAGCTTTCAAAGGAAAATATTTTTAAAAATGAATGTAAAATTATTCACCAATATTTTTATATAAATTACATGTTAATAATATTTTGAAGTACTAGTTAAATAAAATGTATTATTAAAATTAATTTCACTGCTTCTTTTGCTTTTTCTAAAAAATGTGGTTACTTAAAAATGTTAAATGTAAATGCATATGTGGTGTGCATTACATTTCTATCAGGCACACTGATCAATAGGAAAAGGTAGACAAAGAAGAGACTCCCACTGGAGAATGAGATTGAGAGAAGGGAAGAAGTGATCTTTTAAATTTTAATTTGTCATTATATTATCATATACTGTTTGACATTTTTAAACATGAATATATAAAATACAGCACAGATTCTATAAAAATACTGTGATGGCAGTGATTAGCCCTACCCATAATCTCAATGAAGTTTTACATTTAGGGTGTTAAGCTACATCTAAAGGAATGAAGAGAAACAAAGGAGAAATAAAGAAAATTTGGAAAGGCATTCCAGGTGGAGGAAAAGTGTACCCAGCAGCAATGGGACAGCTGAGTAAAATGTAGGAGAGAACAGAAGAAAACAAGGACATATGGGGCAGCTACATCAGGTCTGTAAGCCATGCAAAGACATTTTATCTTTATTCAAAAGATACTGGAGAGTGACCAAAGGGAAGGGACATAATCTGAACTGTCATTTATGAAGACAGCTCTCACTGTATAGAATATAGGTAGACTGGGGTGAAGAAAAACAGAGAATGGCAAGGAAGGAAACTAATGCTTCCTGAGTTCCATGCACTTGGCTAAGTGGTTTACCTATATTCTTTAATTTGGCATCATTGTTTATAGCTGAAAAAAACAAACAAAAAATTAAGAAACCTTCCATGACCACACAGATGGCAATTTATCCTCAGAAACTGTAGGGGATAATAGGGATGGGTCCTGATGCAGATAATTTGGGAAGGGGTGGTAGGAAAGTCTGGAGGCATCATACCTTTATTTTTATCTATAAATTAAGTGATGATATTTTGTTAAGCCTAAAGGACTAAAAATGGATGGGGACTTGAAAATAGTAAAAAAGAATTTGTAGTAGCACAGAAATGAAAGGAATGGAAGGAGCTAACCAAGAGGAAGTAGTAAAAGGAGTGGTAAGAGGTGTTGAACATCAATTAAACAGTAATAAAACTAGAGAAAATTTATTGAGTTCTTATTATGTACCTGCCACTGGCTGAGCATTTTACATGCATTTTCTCATTTAATCCCCCAGACGTCTAACTAGATGAGTAAAATTATTTATCCTTCTATTACATATGCTAATTAGAGATTAAATAATTTGAACTTTCATCACAGAGTCATGAGTCAGACCAACTTCTGTCTTTCTCAAGCTACTTAACCAGGTCTCCAATAACACTGTAATCTTAAAAATCTGAAATTCCACTCTATTACAAGGGAAGAAAGCCTCTCATTTTAGAAATGAAGCAATACTGAGGCCTAAAGAGCTTGAAGTGACCTATTTAAGAAGTCAAAGATAGTTAATGCCAATGTCAGAACTAAAATCTGGGTTTCAAAATTTCAGATGCAGCTAAACAAACTATGGTGTGTGTGTATATATATATATATATATATCCACACATATTGTATTACTTACGGCTAAAAAATTATGGGCCATCAATCTACGGAAAAAACATGGAAGAAACTTAAATGCATATTACTGAGTGAAAGAAAGCAATCTGAAAAGGCTACATAGGGAGACTGGTTCAAGATGGCAGAGTAGAAGGACGTGCGCTCACTCCCTCTTGCGAGAGCACGGGAATCACAACTAACTGCCGAACAATCATCAACAGGAAGACACTGGAACTCACCAAAAAAGATACCCCACATCCAAAGACAAAGGAGAAGCCACAATGAGATGGTAGGAGGGGCGCAATCACAATAAAATCAAATCCCATAACTGCTGGGTGGGTGACTCACAAACTGGAGAACACTTATACCAAAGAAGTCCACGTACTGGAGTGAAAGTTCTGAGCCCCATGTCAGGCTTCTCAACCTGTGGGTCTGGCAACGGCTAGCAAGATTTGATTGCAGGACTTCAACAGGACTGGGGCAAACAGAGGCTCCACTCTAGGAGGGCACACACAAAGTAGTGTGTGCACTGGGACCCAGGGGAAGGAGCAGTGACCCCGTAGGAGACTGAACCAAACCTACCTGCTAGTGTTGGAGGGTCCCCTGCAGAGGCAGGGGGTGGCTGTGTCTCACCGTGAGGACAAGGACACTGGCAGCAGAAGTTCGGGAAGCACTCCTTGGCGTGAGCCCTCTGAGAGTCCACCATTAGCCCCACCAAAGAGCCCGGGTAGGCTCCAGTGTTGGGTCGCCTTAGGCCAAACAACCAACAGGGAGGGAACCCAGCCCCACCCATCAGGAGACAAGTGGATTAAAGTTTTACTGAGCTCTGCCCACCACAGCAACAGCCAGCTCTACCAACCACCAGTCCCTCCCATCAGGAAAGTTGCACAAGCCTCTTAGATAACCTCATCCACCAGAGGGCAGACAGAAGAAACAAGAAGAACAATCCTGCAGCCTGTGGAACAAAAAACCACATTCACAGAAAGATAGACAAGATGAAAAGGCAGAGGGCTATGTACCAGATGAAGGAACAAGATAAAACCCCAGAAAAACAACTAAATGAAGTGGAGATAGGCAACCTTCCAGAGCAAGAATTCAGAATAATGATACTGAAGATGATCCAGGATCTCAGAAAAAGAATGGAGGCAAAGATTGAGAAGATGAAAGAAATGTTTAACAAAGACCTAGAAGAATTAAAGAACAAACAAACAGAGATGAACAATACAATAACTGAAATGAAAAATACACTAGAAGGAATCAATAGCAGAATAACTGAGGCAGAAGAACAGATAACTGACCTGGAAGGCAGAATGGTGGAATTCACTGTTGTGGAACAGAATAAAGAAAAATGAATGAAAGAAATGAAGACAGCCTAAGAGACCTCTGGGACAACATTAAATGCAACAACATTCACATTATAGGGGTCCCAGAAGGAGAAGAGAGAAGGGACCCGAGAAAACATTTGAAAAGATTATAGTCAAAAACTTCCCTAACATGGGAAAGGAAATAGCCACCCAAGGCCAGGTAGCGTGGAGAGTCCCATACAGGATAAACCCAAGGATAAACACGCCGAGACACATAGTAATCAAACTGGCAAAAATTAAAGACAGAAAAATTACTGAAAGCAGCAAGGGAAAAATGACAAATAACATACAAGTGAACCCCCATACGGTTAAGAGCTGATTTCGCAGCAGAAACTCTACAAGCCAGAAGGGAGTAGCATGATATACTTAAAGTGATGAAAGGGAAGAAACTACAACCAACATAACTTTACTCGGCAAGGATCTCATTCAGATTCCATGAAGAAATCAAAAGCTTTACAGATAAGCAAAAGCTAAGAGAATTCAGCACCACCAAACCAGCTCGACAACAAATGCTAAAGGAACTTCTCTAAGTGGGAAACACAAGAGAAGAGAAGGACCTACAAAAACAAACCCAAAACAATTAAGAAAATGGTCATAGGAACATACATATCGATAATTACCTTAAACGTGAATGGATTAAATGCTCCAACCAAAAGACACAGGCTTGCTGAATGGATACAAAAACAAGACCCATATATATGCTGTCTACAAGAGATCCACTTCAGACCTAGGGACACACACAGAGATGGAAAAAGATATTCCATGCAAATGGAAATCAAAAGAAAGCTGGAGTAGCAAAGAAAGCTGGAGTAACAATTCTCATAACAGATAAAACAGACTTTAAAATGTTACAAGTGACAAGGAAGGACACTACATAATGATCAAGGGATCAATTCAAGAAGAAGATATAACAATTATAAATATATATGCACCCAACATAGGAGCACCACAATACATAAAGCAACTGCTAACAGCTATAAAAGAGGAAATCAACAGTAACACAATAATAGTAGGGGACTTTAACACCTCACTTACACCAATGGACAGATCATCCAAACAGAAAATTAATAAGAAACACAAGCTTTAAATGACATAATAGACCAGATATATTTAAATGGTATTTATAGGGCATTCTATCCGAAAACAGCAGATTACATTTTCTTCTCAAGTGCACATGGAACATTCTCAAGGATCGATCACATCTTGGATGACAAATCAAGCCTCAGTTAATTTAAGAAAACTGAAATCATATCAAGCATCTTTTCTGACCACAATGCTATGAGATTAGAAATGAATTACAGAGAAAGAAACGTAAAAAACACAAACACATGGAGGCTAAACAATATGTTACTAAATAACCAAGAGATCACTGAAGAAATCAAAAAGGAAATCAAAAAATACCTAGAGATAAATGACAATGAACACACAACGACCCAAAACCTACGGGATGCAGAAAAGAAGTTCTAAGAGGGAAGTTTATGGCAATACAAGCCTACCTCAACGAACAAGAAAAATCGCAAATGAACAATCGAAACTTACACCTAAAGGAACTAGAGAAGGAAGAACAAACAAAACCCAAAGTTAGCAAGAAGGAAAGAAATCATAAGGATCAGAGCAGAAATAAATGAAATAGAAACAAAGAAAACAATAGCAAAGATCAATAAAACTAAAAGCTGGTTCTTTGAGAAGATAAACAAAATTGATAAACCATTAGCCAGACACATGAAGAAAAACAGGGAGGGCTTCCCTGGTGGCACAGTGGTTGAGAGTCCACCTGCCTATGCAGGAGACACAGGTTCATGCCCCGGTTCAGGAGGATCCCACATACCATGGAGCGGCTGAGCCCGTGGGCCATGGCCACTGAGCCTGCATGTCCGGAGCCTGTGCTCCACAGCGGGAGAGGCCATGGCAGGGAGAGGCCCGCGTACTGCATAAAAGAAAAAAAAAAAAACAGGGAGAGGACTCAAATCAATAAAATTAGAAATGAAAAAGGAGAAGTCACAACAGATACTGCAGAAATACAAAACATCCTAAGAGACTACTACAAGCAACTCTATGCCAATAAAATGGACAACCTGGAAGAAATGGACAAATTCTTAGAAAGGTATAACCTTCCAAGACTGAACCAGGAAGAAATAGAAATTATGAATAGACCAATCACAAGTAATGAAATTGAAACTGTGATTAGAAATCTTCCAACAAACAAAAGTCCAGGACCAGATGGCTTCACAGGTGAATTCTATCAAACATTTAGAAAAGAGCTAACACCAATCCTTCTCAAATGCTTCCAAAAAACTGCAGAGGAAGGAACACTCCCAAACTAATTCTATGAGGCCACCATCACCCTGATAACAAAACCAGACACAGATACTACAAAAAAAGAGAATTACAGACCAATATCACTGATGAATATAGATGCAAAAATCCTCAACAAAATACTAGCAAACAGAATCCAACAACACATTAAAAGGATCATACACCATGATCAAATGGGATTTATCCCAGGGATGCAAGGATTCTTCAATATACGCAAATCAAACAATGTGATACACCATATTAACAAATTGAAGAATAAAAACCATATGATCATCTGAATAGATGAAGAAAAAGCTTTTGACGAAATTCAACACCCATTTATGATAAAAACTCTCCAAAAAGTGGGCAAAGAGGGAACCTACCTCAACATCATAAAGGCCGTATATGACAAACCCACAGCCAACATCATTCTCAGTGGTGAAAAACTGAAAGCATTTCCTCTAAGATGAGGAACAAGACAAGGATGTCCAGTGTCACCACTATTATTGAACATAGTTTTGCAAGTCCTAGCCATGGCAATCAGAGAAGAAAAAGAAGTAAAAGGAATACAAATTGGAAAAGAAGAAGTAAAACTGTCACTGTTTGCAGATGACATGCTACTATACATAGAGAATCCTAGAGATGCCACCAGAAAACTACTAGAGCTAATCAATGAATCTGCTGAAGTTGCAGGATACAAAATTAATGCACAGAAATCTTGTGCATTCCTATACACTAATAATGAAAAATCTGAAAGAGAAATTAAGGAAACACTCCCATTTACCACTGCAACAAAAAGAACAAAATACGTAGGAATAACCCTACACAGGGAGACAGAAGACCTGTATGCAGAAAACTATAAGACACTGATGAAAGAAATTAAAGATGATACCAACAGATAGAGAGATATACCATGTTCTTGGATTGGAAGTATCAATATTGTGAAAATGACTATACTACCCAAAACAATCTACAGATTCAGTGCAATCCCTATCAAATTACCAATGGCATTTTTTACAGAACTAGAACAAAAAAAAACTTAAAATTTGTATAGAGACACAAAAGACCCCGAATAGCCAAAGCAGTCTTGAGAGAAAAAAATGGAGCTGGAGGAATCAGGCTCCCTGACTTCAGACTATACTACAAAGCTACAGTAATCAAGACAATATGGTACTGGCACAAAAACAGAAATATAGATCAATGGAACAGGATAGAAAGCCCAGAGATAAACCCACGCACCTATGGTCAACTAATCTATGACAAAGGAGGCAAAGGTATACAATGGAGAAAAGACAGTCTCTTCAATAAGTGGTGCTGGGAAACCTGGACAACTACATGTAGAAGAATGAAATTAGAACGCTCCCTAACACCATACACAAAAATAAACTCAAAATGGATTAGAGACCTAAATGTAAGACTGGACACTTTAAAACTCTTAGAGGAAAACATAGGAAGAACATTCTTTGACATAAATCACAGGAAGATCTTTTTTGATCCACCTCCTAGAGTAATGGAAATAAAAACAAAAATAAACAAATGGTACCTAATGAAACTTAAAAGCTTTTGAAAACCAAAGGAAACTACCAATAAGACCAAAAGACAAACCTCAGAACAGGAGAAAATATTCGCAAACGAATCAACGGACAAAGGATTACTCTCCAAAATATATAAACAGCTCATGCAGCTCAGTATTAAAAAAACAAACAACCCAATTCAAAAATGGGCAGAACGGGCTTCCCTGGTGGCGCAGTGGTTGAGAGTCCGCCTGCCGATGCAGGGGACACAGGTTCGTGCCCCGGTCCGGGAAGATCCCACACGCCGCGGAGTGGCTAGGCCCGTGAGCCATGGCCACTGAGCCTGCGCGTCCGGAGCCTGTGCTCCGCAACGGGAGAGGCCACAACAGTGAGAGGCCCACATACTACACAAAAAAAAAAAAAAAAGGGCAGAAGACCTAAATAGACATTTCTCCAAAGAAGACATACAGATGGCCAAGAAGAACATGAAGAGCTGCTCAACATCACTAATTATTAGAGAAATGCAAATCAAAACTACAATGAGGTATCATCTCACACCATTTAGAATAGGCATCATCAGAAAGTCTACAAACAACAAATGCTGGAGAGGGTGTGGAGAAAAGGGAACCCTCTTGCACTGTTGGTGGGAATGTAAATTGATACAGCCACTATGGAGAACAGTATGGAGGTTCCTTAAAAAACTAAAAATAGTATTACCATATGACCCAGCAATCCCACTACTGGGCATATACCCAGAGAAAACCATAATTCAAAAAGACACATGCACCCCAGTGTTCATTGCAGCACTATTTACAATAGCCAGGACATGGAAGCAACCAAAATGCCCATCGACAGACGAATGGGTAAAGAAGATGTGGTATATAATACAATGAAATATTACTCTGCCATAAAAAGGAACAAAACTGGGTCATTTGTAGAGACGTGGATGAATCTAGAAACTGTCATACAGAGTGAAGTAAGTCAGAAAGAGAAAAACAAATATCGTATATTAATGCATATATGTGGAACCTAGAAAATGGTACAGATGAACCTGTTTGCAGCGTAGAGATTGAGACACAGATGTAGAGAACAAACGTATGGACACCAAGGCGGGAAAGTGGCAGGGGGTGGGGGTGGGGGTGGGATGAATTGGGCGATTGGGATTGACATGTATACACTGATGTGTATAAAATGGATAACTAATAAGAACCTGCTGTATAAAAAAATAAATAAAATAAAATTCAAAAAAGGAAAAAGGAAAAGGCTACATACTCTACGATTCCAACTATGTGACATTCTGGAGAAGACAAAACCATGGAGACAATAAAAAGATCAGTGGTTGCCAAGGGTTCGGGGGGAAGTAAGCAGGAGGAACACAGGCGATTTTTAGGGCAATGAAACAACTCTGTATGATACCGTGACGACAGATAGATGTCATTATATACTTATTCAAACCCATAACGTACAATACCAAAAGTGAAGCCTAATGTTAGCTATGGACTTTGGATGATTATGATGTGTCAACATAGGTTCATCAAGTGTAACAAATGTTACAATTTGTTCTAACTCTGGTGGAGAATGTCAATAATGGGGAGACTATGAATGCTTGGCAACAGGGAGTATACAGGAAATCTCTGTACCGTCCTCTCAATTTAGCAGTGAACCTAAAACTGCTCTAATACTTAAAGTCTTAATTTAAAAAAAAAAAAAAAGATTAAGAGACAATAAAAGGTGACAAATACAATAGAGCAAAAGGTTTTTTTTTTTTAATTTCAAGCACAATGTTTAGGTGTGAGTATGAAATAAACTGGCTCTTTAAAAAAATTATCTGCGTGGTTGTAATAGACCTGAAATAGGTAACGGCATTGATGAATCCATGTCTTATAACCCTGTAGGATGCACATGTTAGGACAGTGTCTTGCACAAAGAAGGAACTAAATAAATATTTCTTAAAGAAAAATAAATAGGTGGATGAATGGAAGGAAAGGGAAAAAGGAAGGAGGAGAGGAAGACATAGCGAAAAAGAGATAAGAGAGAGAACAGTTTTCAGGGGAGATGTTTCATTTCCTAAAAAGTTTGATTGTGACCACATTCTTTGAAATTCGTTGACTCAGAATTGACAAGGCACTAGAATCCAAATTTTTGACTGCTTTAGGGTACTATCAAGTATGGTTTCAGATTTATAACAAGTTAATTGCCCTACTTCCATACTCTCGCTACTTAGGGAATTTTCAGCCATTGCTTAACTACAGAATTTTCATGCTGGATAAAGTAGATGGGTCACTTTCTATTCCAATAAAATTTAATATGGTTGTAACCTTTTTAGTGACTCTATTATCTATACTATATTATCAGGTCTATGGTTCCAGAAATGCCTTTAATGAAAATAAATCCGTAGATTGTATACATTCTGCAGAAAACAACTATAATTATTTTATGAACAAGGTAAGGTATAACTAAATAAAAATACATCAGTAAAATTATCAGTTCAAAGTAGCTATGTTTCTTTTCAAATTCCTTCAATTAGGTTATCCATTAATTATGAAGGACACCTCTTAGAAATGGTCAGTATTTGGAAAAAGCATCTTAAGCAGGAAAGTCAAATCATTATATCAACACAGAGGAAAAAAGTGACTTATAAAAGCAAATTGAAGGAAAAATCCAAGGTGCATAATCTTTAAGTTACATAATTTAAGTGAAGTCAGAAGAAATGTGGGCTAAAACATAACATTGCTTCATAGTTCTTGGTCACATGACATCAGCTCTGAAATTCCTATTTTGTACTAGTAAGTAGCAATGATATGTCTATCAATATTGGTATTAGCTAAGCTGTTCCACACCTGGATTTTACAGAAGTTGTAGGAACTGTGAGATCTATAAATGTCACTTTTGCAAAAGAATAGATCTAGGTTTAATAAATAGTGTATTTGTTTTACAGTGTTTCCTGTATTCCTATTCACCATATGGGAAATCGTCAGACATCTCACTACAGTGTGTTCTCCAATCATACTCAGTATAGTGGACATAATAGGGGGTTCAGAATAAATTGGATAAATTGGATAAATTGCTCAAGAAGTCAAATATTACATCTGTGTCAGGATCAAAACCCAGAGACATACAGAAGCAGATTTAAGAAAACTTTAAACTTTACAGGTTGATCAGGATTCTACACGTAGCACCCTATCAGAAAACTCTCCCTCAATGACCTGTTTGCTCGTTCACACTTCTGCTAGTTATCAGTTAATTTAGCATTAGCGAATATCACTTGAAGGTATTACTCCCAAAGCTATTTGGCGATGCCTACTTTTAAGTCAGTGGAACTAAGATTAATTGAGGGTTGATTTTGCGTGTATGGGACTAACTAGAGGATAAATTCATAGTCTAAAGTAAAAGAAAATTTATTATAATTTTCAACTTATTAGTTATAAGGCAGAATATGAGTTAAGTGACATAATCTTCTATACTGCCTTATTTATGACAATATTTGTTTGATTTTAAAAAGTTTTATAAGTATAGATTATAATGTGACAAATTTCTCTTTTACCCCATATTAGGCAACAGCTGTGTTGAATGTACAATCTGTTTTACCAATTCCTATAATCTTCTGTGGTATTTTGAGCTGGTGTATTTCTAAGTGTCATTTTCATCCATACTTATACAGCTTTCTTGAAACTTTAGAACAAGATTTTATATTCATTCCATTAATTTTGATCTTGCTATTCTCAGACCACTGTGCCAAAATCCTTGTTGGATCTCAATTCGGACATTCAACACAGTAGCTACACTTCCTTAGTTCACGTATTTTGCTCACTGTGATAACCTTACCAGGTAAGGCCAAGCAAAGAGCTCTGTGATTCATTACTGTGTTAGTGAATCAATGCGCTCTACACACACTTGTGTTAGCCGCTCCATTTCTAAAGTTTCCACAAAGTTGAGAGGGCACTGAATCTTATTAAGTAATAAGGTAATATATACGGTATTGATCAGCATTATTTATTCATTCATTTACATATACATCTACTTATTTTATGTTATTTTCAGATCATTTCCAAATTAGAAGGATTACATAATATTTTAAAAGTAGAACTGACCCTAAATATTAAGTGATGCTGTGATGGCTAATTTTGTGTCAACTGTGCTAGGCCATGGCACTCAGATATTTAGTCACACACCAGTCTAGATGTCAATGGTGAAGTCATTTTTAGATGGGATTAACATCTGAGTAAAGCAGATTACCCTCTATAATGTGAGTGGGCCTCATTCACTCTACTGAAAGCCGTAGTAGGGAAAAAAAAGAGAGATCTCCCAAGGAAGAGGGAATTCTGCCTCCAAACTGCCTTTGGACTTGAACTACAACATCAACTCTTCTGAGGATCTCCAGCCTGCAAGCCTGTCCTGCAGATTTCAGACTTGCCAGACCCCAATTCCTTAAATCAGTCTCTCTCTGTCCATCTCTCTCTCTCTCTCTCTCCATACAAATACGACACACATTCTATAGGTTCTGTTTCTCTGGAGAACTCTGACTATTATAGGGACCTTCAGCATTATTCCCAAGCCAAGGTTGGGATGCTCTAGAGGGGGCTTTTGTAACAGACAGAAGATAGTCTGGATTATTTCTATGATCATTTTCATATTCAGTGTTCCTTCATGACTGCTAGTGACCTGTTCTTTCTAATCAGTACAATCTTTGGGTGTCACACAGCTCACTGCTTAGATGGACCTATAGCTGAAACACAGGCAGCTGACAAATGAAATAAAGAATACTGATCAAAAATTATAATGACCTTTATTACAGTTATACTATGCTGTAATCTATACACCATTCTTTCACATAACTACTACATTTGAATTTCCCAACAATCCATGCCACATATAGCTTATATTTTTATCATAATTTCAAACAAAGAAACGACTGTCAAAAAGATACACTCTTACTTAGGGAAAGAATTAGGACTAGACTCTGGAAGTCTTTTTAAATACTTTAGCATCACCTCTTGTTTAATATAAGAAATAAATCCATGGAAATTGGACTGCTGTGGATTGAACTGTGTCCTCTCAAAATTCACATGTTGAAGCCCTAACCCCCAATGTGATGGTTTTTGGAAATGGGGCCTTTGACAGGTACTTAGGTTTAGATAAGGCCATGAAGGTGAGGCTCTAATGATGGGACTAGTACCCCTATAAGAAGATCCATCTCTCTCTCTACCACGTGAGGACACAGTGAGAAGACAAGCCAGGAAGAAAGCTCTCACCAGAACTCAACCATGCTAGCACCCTGATCTCGGACTTCTGGCTTCCAGACCTGTAAGAAATAAATTTCTGTTGTTTAAGCCACACAGTCTATGGCAGCCAGTGCTAACACATAGACTTGCAAATTCTGAGTGTTATTGAATACTACAACCCATTCAAAGATTATATATTAAGAAGATTTTTAAAAAGAAACAAGTAAAATTATACTAATCAATGATAAAGATCACATAAATAAGTGGAACTCAGACTCTAGGTTCATCAGAATCCCTCGCAAAGATTACTAAAGTATAACACTGCTGACCCCACACCCGTAGCGTGTAATTCAACAAGTCCGGGTTGTGGCCCCAAATTCTGCATTTCTAACAACAGTTCCCAGGTGATAGTGATGCTGAACCGTATTTTGTAAATGACTGATATAGGTTGATAAAAGGTGTAAATCACAGTCTATTAAGAGCACTAAGAGTGCATTTTAAACACACACATATACACAGAATACCAAACTGGATTTCTAAGCATTTAACCCTGGGTATCTTGAGTGGGGCATGTTTTCAAAAGGAAGTTTTAAAAATTTCTCCAGTTTGTTTTAATAATCACCAGGTTTGAAGAATTAATAGTCTAAGATTACCATATTAGAAAAGAAGTACGTTTCATTCCTTTAATTATCTACCATAAGAAAACCAGGTTAAGAAGATAATATTTAGTAAAAAAATCTTTCAAAATTTTCTTAATATAAAATATAAAGTTAAAATACCAAGTTTTTATTTATAAAGTACACTGTCAGAAAATAGTTTGTTATTTTGAATATGTTTGAAATGTATCATTAAAATTCTGTGGACATTACTCATTTACTTAAGCCCTTTCATCCTGGGCAGGATATATGTAAACTAGTCTAAACTTAACCAGAGGGAAATCAACAGATACAGCAACAACACTCTCAAAGAAAGCACAAAATCATTTAAAAATGATCATCAGACACAGAAAAACATCTCCAGCAGTTAGCTTTAACAACAGTAAGCTTCAGTAATATTTGTTCAATGAAATTAATGAATGAAAGAATTATTGTTTAAAATATCAATAATGAGTTTTATCTAATAAATAATATATATATAACTTATAAATATATAAATGACAAATTGATATATTTTATATAAATATTATATAGATAAAAATCTATCATAAGCAGCAATGAAAAGATGCTTGAGAATACTATGTCCACTGAATGAACTACAAAGTAAAATGAAGCTTGAGTATGGGTCAGAATTGTAATCAACAGAATGTATAGATATATAAGATAAATGTGAAGCAAGACGATCAATAAAGTAAATCTGAACTCAATTCCCAGCGGCCACTTTCTGTGTGAACTAAGGCAAGTCACTTGATTTCTCTTGGTCTCTCTTTCTTCAACTACAGAATGTCCCTCAAGATAGTTCTTGCTTGAAGCAGAAATGTTACACCCAAGATTTCATGCACTTCTGCTTTTCCTTAGAATACTTATCTGCTCCTCTTTCCCTCTGTGAAAAGTGAGTATCTGGAGCTCTACTGCACAGTTTTATTTCTTAGAAGCCTAAGGGCAGACTCATAAACCAACAACCAACCCAGTTTACTAGAGTTTGGTTAATATATTTGCTATGGATCTTTCTTAAGTCCCAAGAAAATAAGTTATGAAATTAATGTTTAAGAATGAGCATATATTAAACCAAATGTATAGACTGTTGGGACAGTTAAAGAAATTCTGTGAAAGGATAACAATTTCATTATACTCTCCTATTTTTTTATTATACCCTTGATCTGCACTCACAATAGTATTATAAATGTATCCCATCTAATTCCAAAGATTTAATGAAAGGCAAAATTACTTGTAGTCTTAGCTACAAACAAATGTTTATGTCTCAAAAGTATATTTTGTATACAGTTAAATTTAGGGTATTAGAAAAATGGAAAATAACCGAATTTGCAATATATCAGCACATCAATTATTTGGGCTTTAATTCAAAAACAAAGAAGAAGAAAAAAAAAGAGGAGAAAATGCGTCATATAAATCTTTCAGTATCCACACAATAAGGCTGAATAAGCACTGTTGGGTTTTTTTCCATGTAGTATGGAGGATTTAGTAGTATTCTCTCTCTTTAATTCAATATGTGTAGGCAGAGTAGGTTTTCCTTATATACAAAGGAAAACGTAAAATTAAAAAGATAAAACAAAAGGAAAAAAATCAATGAAATAGCACAATGTTAAGAAGAAGTAACGTTTAAGAGGAAATCAAAGGAAGGGAGAGCAGCTAAAAAGACCAAAAGAAAGATAAAGGGCAAAGGATTTAAAAATTAAACAGAAGAGAAAAGATTAAAGAAGGAAAGGCAAAAAGCAATGCAGCAGGATTTAAGAAGCCAGTAAGAAGAAAAGACATGCAGTAATGACAAAGGGATAGCAAGTGCTAAAGAAAAGATACTTGAAGTAATGAAAAGAAGAGAGAAAAAAGAAAGTAAAATAAAAGCAGTTGTAAATTAATTTTAAACACAGTATAGGACAGATACAATGTTAATGGGCTTTCAATTTTTTTTTTTTCATCTTCTTGGCTCTGTTATTGATAAAAAGAAGAAAATCAGTCTTCAGGCACAGGAGATTTAGAACAGTATTTCCAATGTACAGGGATGCAGCATGGGTTAGTAAGCAGGCTCTGTGGTGTTTCATAAGGAACACAGGCTCTGTGTTGTTTCATAAGGAACTTACCTTCTCTGCCCCACACTACATCTCACAATTTTCTAATTTACATATTGAAGCCACTCTCACCTTGTTTCTGATGTCCTTAGCTGACTAAATGTTGTGACTTTACATACAATCCATCACTGGCTCTGACTCTGAAGTCACTAACTTATTTTACAGTGAAATAAAATGTATCATAAATGACAAACTGAATTACAAATAGACTTACTTTTAAATGATCAATCGTTCCCAGCAACAGTAGTGCCACTGAGAGTTTCAAAAATTATTTGAGGGGGTATTTTAAGTTGTCATAATAATTGATGGGAACAGCTAGTATTTAATAGATAAGGGTGAGGGAGACTAGATATGTTCCAATTTCCTGCAGGACATTCTTTTAGGTAAAAACATATTTATAATTATTTTGGCCTCTTTAAGATTAGGGACCATAGGTGCTCAATGAATGTTTACTGAATGAGTAAACGAAGTATAAAGCAAATAAAACACCATCATTCCAACGCAGTCCATAGTTCTCTTCTTATGTATGTTTATGTCTATTAAGGGGTAGAGAATATTTTCAGTATGTGGAAAATAAAGTATGTTGATATGATTACTTTAAATTTATATAGCACCTTCTTCTAATTAGAATCTCTCTTCTGGCAATGTTAGGGTCAATGCAACATCAAACAGTAATGTAGCAGTAACTACTGAAATCATAAAACCTTTATAATGAATTTTTACTTGTATAAACAATGACAAGTGAAATACAAATTACTATTTACTGTCATGTACATTGCTCTATAAGACAATCTAGATTATTTCCAAAATATAAAAGCAAGTTAATCTATAGCCACTTTGGAAGACAGTTTGGTAGTTTATTACAAAGCTAAATATAGTTTTATCACAAAACCCAGAAATTATGCTCTAGATTTCACCAAATGAGCTGAAAACTATATCCACACAAAAACCTGCATATGAATGTTTATAGCAGCTTTACTTATAATTGCCAAAACTAGGAAGCAACCAATATGTCCTTCAATAGGTCAATGAATAAACAAACTGTGATAAATCCATGTAAGAGAAGGTTATTCAACAATATAAAGAAATGAGCAACCATATCAAGCCATGAAAAGACATGGAGAAACCTTAACTGTAGATTCCCAAGTCAAAGAAGGCAGTCTGAAAATGCTACATATTGCATGGTTTCAACTACATGATGCTCTGGAAAAGGTAAAACTACAGACAGTAAAAAGATAAGTTCTTGCCAGAGGCTTGAAGGGGAAGGAGGGGGAGAGCAATGAATAGGTGGAACATGGGATTTCTTAGGGCAGTGATATTATTCTTTATGATACTGTAATGGTGAATACATGACACAATGTATTTGTCAAAACCCATAGACCTGTACAACACAGAAAAACGAGCCCTGGGCTTCCCTGGTGGCGCAGTGGTTGAGTCCGCCTGCCGATGCAGGGGACACGGGTTCGTGCCCCGGTCCGGGAAGATCCCACATGCCGCGGAGCGGCTGGGCCCGTGAGCCATGGCCGCTGAGCCTGCGCGTCCAGAGCCTGTGCTCTGCAACGGGAGAGGCCACAACCGTGAGAGGCCCGTGTACCGCAAAAACAAACAAACAAACAAAAAAACGAGCCCTAATGTAAACTCTTCAATTTAGTTAATAATAATGTGTCAAGTTTGGTTCATCAATTATATCAAATGAACCACACTAATGTAAGATGTTAATAATAAGGGAAATTACTTCGAGGATGAGGGTTATTACAGAAACTCTCTGTACTTATTGCTCATTTTTTCTGTAAATTTAAGAATTCTCTAAAAAATAAAGTCTATTAAAAATAGTTAATAAATCAGGCTATATGTTCACAAAACTTCAATGGAAATTTGGGTGGACTGACACCATATGCCCTCTAAGAATTTGAGCTTAACTGTTCGGCTGCATATGTGCCTCTAGTTACAGCTCAGTTTTTAATCCCCACCCTCACCCCAAATCACACTCTAGGGCACGGGTGAAGTTAAACACTTTTAGGCATGGGTGAAGTTAAACATTTTTATTGGGCCACAAGACATGGTTTCTCTGAGGATTTTTAAATTATTTAAGAGTATTTCTTTCTCTCCTTCCATGTGTAACCAGATTCTTCACCTATCTTTGTAGAACATGACATGAGACCTTCCGGTTCAAAACAGAATGGACCACCTCCCTTCTCCCTCCATAATAAACCATACAAACATGACAGCTAAAGGCTGTTCAATAAAGGAATAAACCTACAAGGATAGAAAGTTCAAGAGAGAAGGCAATAGCAACAAAATTCTGGAAGCTGGCAAGCTAACACATGAGTTATAGTTGATTTAACAAACCTCAAAAAACTGAATCCTTGGCTAACACTGGGGACAAACCAAGAAGCTACTTGATCCATAGCAGAAGCCCCAAACTTGGTAGCATGAGGCACCTCTGGAATAAGACTGAAGACATTTAAGAAGGAATCAGACTCTCCTGCTTCCCCTCCCCTATTCCACAGAGCCAGGCAACAACCCTTCCTCACTCCCATGCAGAAACTCAGTTTACTATCTAACACCAATTTTTCTTTCTACATTGATTGATTTGCTTGTTTTCTTATATTTTCTAATATCAAATGCATTGCTTTCACATATTTTTTGGAAGAAGGATAGGAATGGAGGGGGGAAGAGGAGGAGAGGAAGGCAAGGAGGAAGAGATAGAAGGGAGGGAGGAGGGAAATCAATAAGACATAAAAATATTAAAAATTGGGATCAGACAAAACTTCGGTGCATTAAATTATGAGGAGAGAAATAGTAGTAGGAGATGGCACTTAACATTTAGTAACAGCGTACTAACAATGCCCTTGTGTTCTCAGGGGGTGTATCAAAGGAGCACACAGGCCTTCTTTTTCCTTCCTGTTATATCTTAACACATTTTTTTTTTTTTTTTTTTTTTTTTTTTAGCGGTACGCGGGCCTCTCACTGCTGTGGCCTCTCCCGCCGCAGAGCACAGGCTTCGGACGCACAGGCTCAGCGGCCATGGCTCACAGGCCCAGCCACTCTGCGGCATGTGGGATCTTCCCGGACTGGGGCACAAACCCGTGTCCCCTGCATCGGCAGGCGGACTCCCAACCACTGCGCCACCAGGGAAGCCACTTCCTGTTATATCGTAACTGACCTAAAGCAAAACTTCCTCAATAAATATGCATTTATAAACATACATTTATCTGTGTGAATTTCTCTACAAAGACTCAAGGAAAGGACAAGCAATCAATCATGTTGAGCCACAGGTGAAATAAGAAAAAGAATCTCTTCAATCATTTAGTGAGCTCGAAAGAATTAAAGGATAAAAAGTAATACAGTCAAAAACAATCACTTTTTCTTCAAGAAGAAAATTATCTACTTCTTTGGCCCACAAAAGTCCTCTAAATAATGATCAAAGTATAAACTAAATTTTATGATTTTCTTCATTTTTATAGATGACAAGGTCATGTAGAATAAGATGATACTGGTTATTTAGGATAATAAGAAAAATATTCTCAGGTTATCACTGACCTAGTCAGAGAAAGAAAACACTGTACACAAGCCTTTCTCCAACGCTACTGAATACGTTTCCCTCAAAAAAGAGGTGGGAGAGATTATACCTTCGTGGGATTTATTTCCACATATAATATAAAAGGGTGACTGTTTAAATCTATGCATCATTGAGATGTATCTTCCATTTTTATGAAGAATCAGCTCAATAAACATACTTTAATTTAGAGAATAATAATAAAAGGTAATTGCCTTAGTCTGTAACAGGATAAAAAGTATTTCATTATCATAATTTTGAGATATAACTTTTTATACAAATGATAAAATATTTTTAAAAGCCAATGTTATATATGAGAGAAAAGCAGTTCCAATGGATGCACACACGATTTTGGTGTATGGTAATCAAGTGAATCAATCATAAGACAAAGTTATCATGAAATAGAGTTAATTAGGTATAGGCTTGAGGTATGGCAGATGGAAGGTGTAACATATGAAAGGAAGTTAAGCACACTTTTTGAATTCTGATTTTCTGGGTGGTTCCCCTTGTCATATAATGAACTATTACATTTCATTTCTGAATAACTGAGGAGATTAAAGCATTCAACTGTAGCTCATGAATTACTCTGAAAGCTATTCAGAATTTAAATGTAATAGCTGGTCTCTCATTTTTCATTGTCTAGTAAATGAGTTTATGAATAAACAAATGAATTTATATATTCCAAACAGCAGACCAGTCATGTACCCCCAATTCATTCATTCATTCATTCACTCAATAGATACTTACTGATCTATAAAGGGTCAAGCCCTACCCTAAATGATAGCCTAAGACAAACATTCTATGCCCCCACAGAATTCACAAGTTAATATGAAAACAGACATTAAACAAATGTATTTACGTGTCACCAGTAACGAAGTAGATGAAATGAGCTGTGGAAAAGAACAAAAGCATAGAGGAATGGGGAGTTAATTTAGAGAGGGAGGTCAGCAAAAGCTCCCAGAGAAGGCACCATTTAAACTGAGACCCAAAGGCTAAGAAGGGGCAGGCCAGGCATGGAGAGGAGCATTCCAAACAGTGGAAACAGCAAGTGCAAATGCCCTGAGTCAGGCAGGGCTGCAAGAACTAACAGAAAGCCAGTGACACCAGGGAGAATGAGCAAGGGAAAAGGAGGCAATAGATGAGGTAGGAAAGCTAGGCAGGAGCCGTTACCGAGAGCCTTTCAAAGCCAAGGTGAGAAGTTTACATTTTATGCCAAGTACACGTAAAGGCTTTAACGCCGAGAAGTGACATGACCCAATTAACATTCTTAGTACAGCACCATCACTGCGCTCTGTAGAAAATACATTAGATTTCTCGTGGGGATTCTTAGCTGTTTTGGGCACCATGAGACCTTCCATCAGTCCCCTGAAGCCTATAAATCCCTCCTCAGAATAATATTTATAGATGCATAAAACAGAATACATATAGTTACAAAGGAAACTAATTATATTGAAATTTATTTCTATCAGGGACCCTTGGAGGCAAAGAACCCAGGGTGAAGAATACCTGCTAGTGAACATAAGTGAAAGTAGAGTTAGAAGGCAAGGGCGGTGGATGTGGACAGGAATGGATGACTCCAAGAAAAAATTAGCATTTTTGGATTCTTTGCTTATTACGTAGGTCCAAATTTTTGAGCATGGATAAAAATGTGTGTCTGTTTTCTTTTTCATCAAACTCCTTTATATTTGTGTATTTTAAAGGACATTTTCTCTCATATAGAACCAAAAAGTTTATATTGGAGAATTTTTCTAATAGAAGTTGTCCTATAGGTAATCCTTCACTCTGTGAGCATTGATTGATTATAATGATAAGCACTGATGACAAGAGCTAGCATTTATTGAGCACTTACTATGTTCCAGGTACTAAGCAAAGTGCTTTGTAGTGCAATGTCTGGTTTAATTCTCATAACAACCCTTTGAGGTAGAGGCTTTATTGTTACCCCCTTTTTTACAATGAGAAAATTAAAGCTCAGAGATATTAAGTAATTTGCCCAATACCACACAGCTGGTAATTGTCAGTACTGGGAATGGAGGCCTGGACTAAATCCAGAGTGAGGGATTACTGAGCATCTACTAAGTGCTCAGTATTGGGTTGGCAATAATTAGAACCCCAAAAATGTATAAGCCAGGGTCCAGATCTTAAGGCACCAATAAAACAGTTTATAACAAACACACATATGTATATATCATTAGTGGAATATGGGAGACCATAAAAATATGTACTTACTTTAGCATCACTAGCACTAAGTATTCAGCAAAAGGAGAGCTCTGAATTTGTGGGGAATGTTTTAGGGCAAGTATAAGACTTGAACTGTTTCTTTAAAAAATTCGGTACCCTTTAGATAAGCTTAAAGGTGGAGGAAGTAATTTTGGTAACAAAAGCAATGAATCATATGAAGTATTAGGGTATAGTCAAAAGATAAACTTAATGGCAGAACATCTAGATTTTTAACCTCCTAGAAGCGACATTTTAGAAAGTTACTTAACTCCCTTGATACTCAATATTCTCATTGGCAAAATGTGTTTAATAACCTCTGCTTGTGAAAGTATATGAGTGTATGTGGCAAACTGAAAAGCAACTTCCCTTAGCAGTTTTATACATACAGTAAACATTTCATTTGGCCAAAAGGCAGGGACCTCATATAATGTTGTTTTTGTTTCTCTTTTCCGACCTAGCCCCAGTGAAGAATGCTGTGACACATTATATGATTCTTTGCTGTGTTTCATTTGGAACTTCTTATTTCTACACATCTAGGAAACGCTAAAGGCAAACCTAACCCGAAGCACCTCCTTCCTCCCAGTCACCCTCTTCTTGGAATACAGTTCCATCAGACCAGCTTCTGAGTGATGAGGATAATGGCTAATAATGGCTCAATGTGTTATTCCTTCCATAAAGCATTTACGTTTAATAATAGTCCCCAAAGTCCTATAGCTAAAAATTGGAAAATAAAATAATTTCAGATCTTATAGAAATAATGAGAAGGAAAGCTGAAATTCTGGGACAGAAGGGCCACTGGGTCTTCTTTAAGTCACACTGCTCAGGAGTTGCAGCCTTTCTGAGGAAGCTACATTAACCAGTAGTATAATAACCAATATTAAAATCAGAAAGAAATATCAGTTAAGAGCCTTAGGATGTTGCTGGCAAATAACCAGTTCAGAAATGAGCATTTCAAGACTAAAAAGGAAGGCTTTGATCTTTTAAGATTTCTTAATAAAGAGACCTAATATTAAAATGGCAAAATAGCAACATTTATGAAATCTGAATGGTGGGTGCATGGATTCTGCTAAGTTGGTTTATGTATGTTTCTGTATGTTTTAAGCATTTCTTAACCTGAAAGTAACAAATCATATAAAGCAAGAATAAAGAAGTTCTTATTACAATGCACACAGAAATAGGTTCAACAGCTAATTCCAATTTTAATGTTTCTCTTGTTTTGTACCACACTACTACACTACACTAGTACACTACTGTACTACACCACTAACCCTCTGGCAATTGGGTATGACAGGCTGGATAAAACACACCTGGATGCAACAAAACACTTTATCCCAAATTCTTATGAATTTAACACTAGGTCAAGATAAGGCTTTGCAGACTTTTCCTAAAACCAAAAATTATAACAGAGTATCACTAATTAGTGGTTTTTTTAAATCTAATAATATAGCCAAAATTATGCTGATACGATTTGCCAAAACTTGAAATAAATAATGTAAAGTACACAAATAATATCAAGTAAACCAGATAGTTCAAGAAATGTAATAAAGCTAATTTATATCTACGCTACAATTCACAGTTTTCAGAGAACTTACAGCTATATTATTTCACTTAACTGTAGAAACTATAACTTGTATATTCTGCAGGGGAATGATACAAGTGTTAATTCAGCACAAGTCTTGACATGCCAGCTGATAACGCTAGCCTTTGGCATATTTTCAGTTAAAGAAGGCATTCCTAAGAGTCTTAACTTGTTGAAATTGCTTAATATGCTAACTGTATAGATGATGGTTGAATATATGAGTGTGAAATATAATTTATTTATATTTTTCTACAAAGTTTGACAGTTTAATAGTCAACAGTTCTATACTTCCACATTTGAACATGTAAACCTGAATCTGATAACAAATGATTAAAGAACAAGAGGCAGTAAAGGCTAAACAAGAATGTCATCTTCACTTTGTTGTGAAGCTGAAACTAACATACCATTGTAAAGCAATTATGCTCCAATAAAGATGTTTAAAAAAAAAAAAAAAAAAAAGAATATCATCTGATTACTGTACAGATTAAAACTGGATGCAAAAGTGCTATATGTAAAATATACTTAAATGATACGAGGATAATTTCCAAACAACTTTTCAAAAAGGCGCAAATATTTTTTTAAAAACAAACACAGCCCAACAGCCTGGACTTTTGTGATACAGACCTCTTCCACCACCCCCAATTCTGACAATCCCTGCAGGCAACCAACTGCTGTAACTGTGGAATGTGCTCTTTGAACTGTACAAAAGCCTTCAGCCTTTCCTGCATTCTGCAAACAAAAACTGCCAAGTACAATTATTTCTCTGATTTAACATAACACAAGTGTTACTTCTCCCCCCCTCAACTTCCCTAGTGCCAGCAATGGCCTATAATGTCTACATTTATAAATGCACAGAAAAACAATCATTTTTCATAATCAAAATTAAATTTGTTTTAGAAGTATAACAGTTCAACTGAACATAATATAAATTCAACAGGCACCATATTCCCTTTTGTGTATATGTTTTAAGAATTCTATTTCTATAGATGGATTCAGGATTGAATGGGATTAGTCCTTTTAATTATATGACTAGGATCTTCAGCTTGAAATCTTTCTTACAAAAAAAAAAAAAAAAAAGACAAACACAATAGTTGTTTATATTCAATTCATTTACCAAAACAACTCATTAAAGCTAATAAGAATATGTCCTTCCAAATGTGAATGTCTCTTGATGTTCAAAAGAAAATGAAAAGTAAAAGGCAAAATAAGTCCTAAGATAGAGTTGCACAGATATTTGAACTTACCTACTAGTTAAATGTTAGAATAGAGAATTCTTCTAGCCTAGATCCAACACAAACTGCTTTTCTTCACTGAGTATGTCCTTGACATTATGCACACCTGAGTATTTTTCTTTTTAAAAAGATAATATTAAACCCAGTACTGAAGAGTTAGTTCCATTTTTCATGTACATTAATGCTTCCAGCTGTTGGTATGTATAAACTAATTATCAGCTGCATTACTCTACCTGAAAATATTTGAAGTTTTATAAAATTAAGTTATGAACAGATAAGACACCATCATTTATTTAACACACACAAAAAAATTATCAAGTAGAACCAACCATTATAGAAGATGCTAAGAAAAGATAAGGCATGCTTTTGTTCAAAAGAAGCTAACAATCAAGTTGAGGGAGAAAGACACATGCATAAAGCGATGAAAGTTTAAGAAAAAATAAACATGATATATATTTGCCACTATTAATTTAAAGGAATTTGTTCATTTCATGGCCTATTTAAATAAAGTTCAACCTCATTCCTTTTTTGAGAACCAGAGACATCTCAGGTTGTTACAAACAAGGCTGAAGTAAACTGGCTTAGAAGTTGAACCATCCTACAGATAAGGATTTCTTTTGTCTTTCTATCAAACGTTTTATTTTCTATGTCAGTCAAATCACTTCTCACTGATGCCATAAAAGCTTTTTCAGCTAATTAGTTCATACAGTATTTTATCTTTTTATTGATGCCTATATTTAATAAGTACTTATTAAATACTGACTGTGTCTAGCAAAGGATAGTTAAAGACTGATGCTTCCAAGTCTGACATGTGAAGGTTCAAATTCTGGCTCTGTCACTTAGTAACTGGAGAAACTAACTTTTCCAAGTCTCAGGTTCATCATCTGCAAAATATACATAAGTAACATAAAGGAAGCTGTCATCGACAACTCGACAGCTCATAGCCTCCCAGAGAATCTGTGCTTGAACTGGGTTTTGAAGGACAGTAGGGGGTTCATCTACCACAAAAGCAGTGGAGGACTTTCCATACAAAGAGAACAGAACATGCAAAGAGGTATGGAGTGCAAGATATCTTTGGAGAATCACTGTATGAAGTTCTGAAATATTTTAGGTTGCAGAAGGTTAGGCTAGAGAGGGCTTATACGCACGTTATACTTCGATGCTTAGATTGTATATATGTCAATTTACTAGGGTAAAGTCTATGACAAAAGAAAACAGAATTACTAAGTTTGAAATCTTAGGATCATCCTGATCTTTTGCCCCATGCATCCATTATCAAGTCCTAGAGAAGGAACAACATGCACAAAAGCCACAAGGCACAAAAGAACTTGAAGCCATCAATTAATGAAATTAGGCCAGAGTAAGTGGAGCAAGAAAGAAGAGTCTAAAATGTGCTGAGTAGAGAAAGATGATGCTAGAGCAGCAGGCATGGTCCAATTTCTGCAGGGACTTGTAGATCACTGTGAAGAGTCAGTTTGGGTCTTACCCTACGTTAAAGGGAAAACAAATGCAAAATTTTAAGAAGAAAATAAAAATCATCCAATCTTTATCTTTAAATGAAAATTGCTCCCTAGTGAGTTAGAAGGGATAAAGGGTACAAAGAACTGAGTAAAACAGGTAGTCACTGCAGTGGTCCAAGTGAACATTTTAAAACAGGGTAGTGTCAGTGGGATGTGGAGAAAGAAACGCATTTTGATCAAATCCGGAGGTTGAATTAATGAGAGTAGGAGAGTGGACATGAGAGAAGAGAGATGTCCAGGTGGCCCAAAATTGGTGACCCGACATTTCTGACTTAGGCACCTGGGTATATAATGGTGCTTGCCATTCACTAAGACAGAAAACAGCATAAAAGAAGCATATTTCCTATCCTATTTTGATACGTGAGACAGGAGCTGGCAATGAGCTTATTTTAGATGGATTCCTGTGGGACATTTAAGTAGAGATATCAAGAAGACAGTTGTAAATGCAGATCTTGAACTCAGAGGAGGAATACGAGCTAGAGGTACAAAAGAGGGAGCCCCAACACTAAAAGTGGTAGTCAGAGCTTTGGAAGTAAGGGAGCTCATTTAGAATACTGTACATACAGAGCGAGAAGATAAAGCTGGAGGAGGAAGACAGAACACAGGAAAAGACCTAAATTTATGAGGTGGGCAAAGAAAAGACTCATAAAGGAGACTTAGGAAGGAGAGTAAGCGGGAGGACACGCCACAGAGAGAACATGAGATGATAAAAGGAGGAAGCAGTCAGCAGTGTTAAAGACTTCACGGAAGGCGAGTGATGGAAACTGTCCTAAGATTTAGCAACGATAATAACATTGAGGGACTTCTGGTTAAGCATAGCAGTCTAAACACATGCAATTACATCCAGTGCTTTGCAAAATACTAATACAGTGGCAATACAAGAATAAAAAGTTATGAACCCATGAAAAAGATCATAGCCGAAGGGGTGACACCCAACAAGACATGACAACACATCTCTGTATGCACTACATGGTCTAACACAGATCCTCAAAGAAAGTTGTTGAAGGAATCAATCAGTACTTTACTCAATCATTCAATCCTCATCTTGTAGAAAAGGAAACTGTTCCGGGAGTCAAAAAATGCAGAGGAGAAATTATACATGAGTTACACCCCAGGAAAAATTCTCAGAGCTGATGAAAATGTCCCTGTCTCCCTCTGAGTGAACTTAAACTAGATATATTTACATTTGTAGATTTTTTAAGGTAGATAAGAATCTACTGTAATACAGCATAGTTTTTTGGTTTGCTCTTTTTTTTTTCTTAACTCAAAGGTTCTGCTTGAAGAAAACGATCTTATTAATTAAGCCAAATATAGTTCCTCTGAGTTAAAAAAAAAAAAAAGAGTAAACAAAAAACTAAGCTGTATTACAGTAGGGTCATTGTCATCAGTTTTGAGAATTTTTTCTGGTGTGTAACTCCTGTTACACATCAGGATGTTAACTGATCAGCCATTATAATTCATTATCATTTCATTTCAACATGGTATTCCAAAGGATTACACTTCAAGGCAAAAGACTAACATTCACCTTGTATCACAGCATAAAGAGGCAATGTCCTTTTCTGAGAGAGAACATCAAAATCAATTCATTCACCAAATACGTATTAAGTGTGGACTGTGTACCAGTACTATTCTGGGCAGTGGGGACATAGGGTTGAATGAGGCATAAAGGAGTTTATACAACACCGTATGGAAAGGATAAGAGTGGGAAATAGGATGGTACCTTATGACACTGATTCTTAAAATCTAGTGGAAAACAAAAATTATTATTTTCAGTATTTCCATATAAACATCATATCTATTAGCATTCATCTCTATAATGAAACTATTGAGAAATTATACCACCTCAAATCATGATCTATATAAATCCAAATATAACTAGATTTAAAATAATAAAAACAAATTCAATCTCAGATCACTTTAACCATAAGAAAACAGGAACACAATAGAAATACTATTTTAAAACTGCACAACAAAGCCAAAATTGTCTTTTGCACAAGCCTTCTAAGAACCAGTTAAGTGTAAAGGATTTTGAAAAATTAAGAAGTTGGCAATAATTGAGGACTCAGTTAAAATTTACTGGTACAAGTTTGCTCTGAAAAATCAACCTGAAATTTTGAGTTGATATTTGGTTTGCTAATTCAAAACACACTTGGTGGAGAGATACCCACAATGAAGAAGAAGGGGAGAGAGAGTGACTGAAACAGATTCTGTGTAGCAACATGCATTTCTCATCTGAAGAGAGAAACTAGGGGTTGACTAGATCAAGACTAATTAAGGATCCTGTTTCTGACTTACTTCACTCTGTATGACAGACTCTAGGTCCATCCACCTCACTACAAATAACTCAATTTCGTTTCTTTTTATGGCTGAGTAATATTCCACTGTATATGTGTGCCACATCTTCTTTATCCATTCATCTGTCGATGGACACTTAGGTTGCTTCCATGTCCTGGCGATTGTAAACAGTGCTGCAATGAACATTGTGGTACATGACTCTTTTTGAATTACGGTTTTCTCAGGGTATATGCCCAGTAGTGGGATTGCTGGTAGAGGGGTGGGATAGGGAGGGTGAGAGGGAGGGAGACGCAAGAGGGAAGAAATATGGGGATATATGTATAGCTGATTCACTCTGTTATAAAGCAGACACTAACACACCATTGTAAAGCAATTATACTCCAATAAAGACGTTAAAACAAAATACTTCCTGGGGGTGGGGGGGAAAGTATCCTGGAAGGGGGAAAGGGCAATGAGAGAAATGGAGATTATTTTTTAAAGTAATGGTAACAAACTAATTACATTCCTTCTTTGAGACAAATGCTGACCCACCTCACTGATAGGGTCAAACCTAAGAATTGAGATTAAAAGTCTTGCTTTGGTCACCCTACCAACACTAACTATTCTTACGTCGAACAGAAAAGATAAATACCTTCGTATTACTGACTAAAAACTATAAAATAAAAGTACATGCCATTTTCATAAAACTCAGTGGGAGCTGGCAAAGCAAATGTTGGCTCCCCTTCACCATTTTGCTTAGGATCAAATCTCCAATAAGAATGTCACGAAGGTATAAGTCTATTAATCAAATCATATAAACTTTCCAAACCATCTCCATATATAATGTCCCTGGGTGATCGAAAATCAAGATCAAATATATGCAATGACTCTGTTATGCAGGGAAAAACAGACTTTAGTAAAGAAAGAAATTTCAAAGATTGGAAGAAGCTACCTTAAATGGATCGTGGGAGAATTCACATGAATTGTAAGGACTCTAGAATAAGCATTGTACAGCAATATAATGATGAGTAATCCAACAGTGAAAACAATAATAATGGAAGCTTTACATAATCTATATGCCAGGAGCTGTGCAGGCTGTTTCATCTCTCCCCACTAAATTTTCCCCAAATCATCTGGTACTAAGCTTTATATAATGCAACAAAAAAAGCAACATTTATACTCTGTACTTGACGAGCATGATTTATAATAAAACAAAAATTACCACTTTGTGATATAACCCCATTAGAGAGACATTTAGCAATATATTATAAAAATAAAGATGTAGTATTCTAAAACTCAGACACTCTACTACAAGTTATAACTTTAGAAAAACTCTCAAACATGCACACAAAAAGATATATACAGATATGCTCACTGCTATTAGTGTGTGGAATAGTAAAAAATGGAAAACAGCCAAATTGTTCATTTACCGAGGAAGGAATTTTAAAATAACTGTGCTTTATTCAAACCATGGAATGTTACAGAGCAATTAAAACCTAATTATTACCCACAACAATGGCAAAATGAAAAAAGACAATCTCAGTTTTGGAAAGATGTGGAACAACTTGAACTCACATGCATTGATGGTGGGACGGTCAACTGGGATAACCACTTTAGAAGACTGCTTGGCAATGTCTACTAATGTTGACACTGACACTAATTACAGATAAGCTAGGATACAGACACTAAGTTGATACAATGATGTAGATATCTTATCATACAAAATTTCTCTTCCTAGCTATACAGATATGCATAATATGTAACGGATATGCACAAGAATCTTCAGAGTGGTATTATGCCTAATAGTCAAAACAAGAAAACAACACAAATGTCCCAAAACCGAATGGAAATAAACAGTGGTATATTCATGTAATGGAATACTAGCTAGCACTCACGATAGACATTTAATTACACACAATAACATGGAGGAAGCATGTAAACCTAATAGTAAGAAACAGAAGCCAGATACACACAAAAGACTATGTACTAAATGATTCCATTTATATAAAGTTCAAAAACACAAAACTAATCTATGTTGTTAGAGGTCAGAATATGGTTTCCCCAGTGGGGGGTGGGGAGAGACAGTAACTAAAAGGTGGAAAAAGGGTGGGAAGGCTTCTGAAGCACTGGTAGCATGCTACTTCTTGAGCTGGGTACTGATTACACAGATGTGTTCATTCTGTGAAAATTCATCAAGATGTACAAATATAATTTTAGCAGTTTTCAGTATACAACTGCAAAACTCATAAATGTACAATATATACTTAATAAAAGCTTACTTAAAAAAAAACCCTAAGAAATCAGACCTGTATGTATCACCATGGATAAGTCCCCTAAACATAATTTTTGAAAGCAAAAATTTTTCAGAAGGGCAAATTTAATATGATGTCACTCACATAAATTTTAAAATCACATAAAAAGTGTAAGAATACAGATAAAAACCAACTTCAGTATAGTAAATACCTCTAGAGAGAGAAAAAGGAACAGGATGAGAGCACACAGCTTTTGCTACATTCATGGTATTGTATTTCTTAAAAAGAGAGAGATCTGAATATAACAAAATATTCACGTATGTCAAATTTGAATATGTGAGTGCCTATTGTGTTATCTTCTGTATGTCTACAATATTTTAAAATAAAAATCTTAAAGAAAGCTATGACTTTGTATTCTAGAATGAAGAGAATCTTTAAAATATTTTTCAGTGAAAAACATTCTTAACCATTTGCCCAGATCAGCTGATTAACAAATGCTTTTATATATAGCTTAAGTATCTGAGATGGCTGATGGGTGTTTATTTTAGGTAAAATGTTTACTAAAATACACTCTATATATAGAAAAACAGTACACTCTTATTTGCAAAAAGATAATTTGGGCCTTTTAAGCTGTACAGTAATAAAAATCATTCAACATTTGAGAGAGTTCAGCAGAAATGGTCTTTAGGAGAAAATATACCTTCAAACTAATTCTTTAAAACCCAAGGCAACTTTGTTGCTCCTTTATGCATTCCACTGGGCTATAATCAAAATGAAGTATTTAAGTAATAATGGTTGCATGGGTAGAATCATCAACTCCACAAAACTAGATCATCGAGACACCCACTAAAAAGAGTTATTCATCCCAGGAATACTCAGTCCCTTTTCCCAGATATCACTTTGCGTCATTAACTTGGAAGTGGACTCAGTGGTTAGCTAACTGGTCCTTCAAATGGATTTGGAGGTTACCATCCATTTTGTGTTTAATAAGAAGTTTTGTCTTTACTGTCTTGTCTTAAAATCGAAGAGGTATAGGGAATAAATAGAGACACATAAATGGGTAGAGAGAGAAAAAGACAGAAACACAGAGATAAATACACATACATGTATATATAAACACATACATATATGCAAACATACACACACTTATGTGTACACACACATTTCTACATACATAGGTAGGGCAAGAGAGACTACTTCCATTAAGTGTCTACTCTGTGCCAGGTATTTTTAAGTTTGATCTTTTAATCTTCACAAAACCCTATAAGAAAGTTATTATTATTTTTTGCACATGCAAAACTTACCCAAGATCGTTATAAAAAGAATACGTGGCAGAGCAAACCCGGGTCTGTCAAATGCAAAAATGAGCCTCTTTCCTCCATAGTATGCTTAAAATAAGTTTTAGGTCGATTGTAAGTATTGCTTTGTATCACTTTAACATAGAAAAAAATTCATTTTGGCACTATGAAGAAACATAGCTGGTTTTTAAAACAAAATCTGATTTTATTCCCAAAATTTCAATATGGCAAAGGAAAAGTTGCTACAAAGATAATTCTTAGTTGAATATGTTCAAAATTTAATTCCCTGGTAATCTGGGTTTTGGCCAAGACAAATCAAAATCATAGATATTTTACAAATGCCAAGTTTTCAGAGAAACAAAAAAAATGTAATAGCAACAGATGCATTCTCCATAGACATTTGTGTTGAGCCTAGCTATATCCAGAGTCTGAAGAAAAGGGGGATCTTTAAATTTCATTTTAATGAATAATAAATTCCTGATTTCTGTTCATGTCAACCAGTTAAATAAGATCATATTCACTCCTTGGAAAATTAGATGGTAGAATATACTGAGAAAGAAAAAAGAAAATAAGGAGGAAAAAGAGGATGGGAGGGAGAAAAAAGAAAAGCGAGAAAAATTTTAAAGAGACTAGAAAGAAAACTATATCTGGTACTCCTTGAACTAAAACTATATTTGAAAATTTCTATTCAAAGAAAGAATACATAGTGCATTTGTTTTTCATTTCTTTTACAATATACTAATATTAACATCAACAAATTAAAGTCCCACTTGTGTAAAAGCAAGTGTGTCTGAGGATGACAGACCATTGCATAAAATGCATTAAAATTTAAGGAAAGAAGATACAAACAACTCAGTAAAGATCAGTAGTTCATTACTATAGAATGGGTTTTGGTTATACTGTAAAACAAATATCCATTTTTAAATTCAAAATTGAAATATCTATCTTAAGACAAGTTTATACTACATAAATAAATTGTCATTAAAAGTTACTAAACATATGCAAGCAGAGGTTCCCCTCTATGGATCTTAGCACTTTCTCCAAGTAAAACACACTACTTTATAATATCACAAAATATTGATTTTAAGACCCTATCTTTTAAAAAAATTTTGAATATTCAGAGTAGACAGATCAAATATGAAATTATCTCACCTTTTCTCAGAACTCTACTTAACAGAATCATTGAGATTGCTTTTTTAATTCTTTTTTTCAGTTATATTAGACATGCAGAAACATATCTAAAATAAAGCCTTAATTTTTTAGAGCAGTTTTACTTTTACAGGAAAATTGAACAGGAAGTACAGAGTTCCCATATATATCTTCTTCCCCATTCCCAATAGACATAAAGTTTCTACTGTTATTAACATTTGGATGACTGTGGTACATTTGCTACAACTGATGAACCATATTAAAACATAGTTATGAATTAAAGTCTAGAGTTCCCATTACGGTTTATTGTTTGTGTTGTATAGTTCTACAGTTGTACAGCTGGCAAGTACATAATGCTATGTATCCATCATTAAAGTACCATACAGAATAGTTTCACCCCCCTAAAGATCCCCTGTGCTCTGCCTATTCGTCCTTCCCTCTCCTCAACCCCTGGCAACCACTGAGCTTTTTACTGTCTCCATAGTTTTGCCTTTTCCAGAATGTCATATAGTTGGAATCACAGGATGTAGCCTTTTCAAATGACTTCATTCACTCAGTGATATTCATTTAAGGTTCCTCCATGTCTTTTTGTAGCTTAATAGGTCATTTCTTTTCATCAACTGAATAACAGTCAATTGTATAACTATATCACAGTTTGTTTTTCCATTTATCTATTGAAGGGCATCCTGGTTGCTTCCAAGTCTTGGCAGTTATGCATAAAGCTTATATAAACATTCTTGTGCAAATTTTTCATAGACATAAGTTTTCAACTCATCTGGGTAACTACCCAGGAATGCAATTACTAGGTTGTATAATAGTGAATACTGTATGCATGTTTAGCTTCATAATAAACTGCCAAACTATTTTCCAAAGAAGCTATATCCATTCCACCACCAGTGAATCACAGTCCTTGCTGCTTGCTCCACATCCTTGGCAGCATTTGGTGTTGTCAGTGTTGTGAATTTTAGCCATTCTAATAGGTGTGTAGTGGTATCTTTTTTTTTTTTTTTGCAGTACGCGGGCCTCTCACTGTTGCGGCCTCTCCCATTGCGGAGCACAGGCTCCGGACACGCAGGCTCAGCGGCCATGGCTCACGGGCCCAGCCGCTCCGCGACATGTGGGATCTTCCCGGACCGGGACACGAACCCGTGTCCCCTGCATCGGCAGGCGGACTCGCAACCACTGAGCCACCAGGGAAGCCCGTGTAGTGGTATCTTGTTGTTTTAATTTGCAATTCCCTTATGAAATAAATACCAAGCATCTTTTCATAAGCTTATTTGCCATCTGTATATCTTCTTTGGCGAGATCCATTTCTTATAGTTGAGTTCTTTGTATATTTTGGATACAACTCCTTTATCAGATATGTGTTTTACAAACACTTTCTTCCAGTCTGACTTATCTTTTCATTTTCTTGTGTCTTTCTCAGAATAGAAGTTTTTCATTTTAATAAAGTGCAACTTATCCAACTTATCAATTTTTTCTTTCATGGATTGTGCTTTTGGTGTTTTATCTAAAAAATCAACTTCTAGATTTTCTCCTATGTTACCTTCCAGCTGTTTTATAGTTTTACATTTTACACTTAGCTCTATGATTCATTTTTAATTCATTTTTGTAAAAAGTATAAATTTTGTGTCTAAATTTCTTTTTTTTTGCATATGGATGTCCAGTTAGCTGTTCCAGTGCCACTTTTTGAAGTCACTGTCATTTTTCAACTGAGCTGTCTTCACTCCTTTGTCAAAGATCAGTTGCCTATGCTTGTGTAGGTCTATTTCCAGACTCTCTATTCTGTTACAAAGATCTGTCTATTATTTCATCAATATCATACTGTCTTGATTACTGTAACTTAAAAAAATGTCTTGAAGTCAGGTAGTGTCAGTCTTCTGACATTGTTCTTCTTCATCAATATTGTGTTGTCTATTCTGGGTCTTTTACCTTTCCATATAAACTTAAGATCAGTTTATCAATATTCACAAAATAACTTACAGGGATTTGATCAGGATTTTGTTGAATCTATAATCTTCAAGTTAAGAAGACCTGACATCATAACCATATTTGAGTATGCCTAGCCAAGAACATGGACTATCTCTCCATTTATTTAGATCTTTGATTTTCTTTCATCAGAATTTTGTAGTTTTCCTAATATTGTTGTTGTACATATTTTGTTAAAGTTATTCCTGTGTTTCTTTTTTTGATGCTAATACAATGGTATTGTATTTTTAATTTCAAAATTCCAGTTGTTCATTGTTCACACATAGGAAAGCAATTGATTTCTGTATATTAATCTTGTTTTCTGCTACCCTGCTATAATTGTTTATTAATTCCAGGAGCTTTCCTTGGTTGATTCTTTTGGATTTTCTACATAGACAATCATGTCATCTGCAAATAGACAATTGCATTTCTTGCTTCCCAATCTGTATGCCTTTTATTTCCCTTTCTTATCTTACTACCTTGGCTAGGATTTCCAGTATGATACTGAATAGGATTGTTAAGAGGGGACATTCTACTTTGCTCCTGATCTTAGTAGAGAAGCACGTAATTTCTCATTGATGGTTTTTCATAAAGCAAATATCCATGCAACCACCAGCCTAGTGAATAAACAAAATGTTGCTGATAGGCCAGAAGCTCCTGGAACCTCCACCCCAATTTCTACCATCTATATACAACTTAACCATTATCTTTAGTTTTGTTGTAATCGCTTCTTGCATCCCTAAACACTAAAGTCTAGTTTTGGAACTTCATATAAAATAAATCATACAGTATTATTCTTTTGGGTCTAGGTGTTTTTTATCAACATTATGCTTAGGAGATTCGACCATGTTATTGTTGCCATACTTTATCCAATTTCATTGCTGTAGAGCAGAAGATGAGAAAATTTTTTCTGTGAATGACAATATTTTCCAATTTGTCATCAAACTCAAACCAGTAAATGAGAGTTCACTACTGACCTATCAAATTTAAATAACTCTTTAAAGTTTCATCACACTTCTCAATAATAAAAATTAATGTTTTAAGTGAAAAGCAACTGTTTCATGTCATGAAAGCAATACTAATGTCTGTAGTCTTTCTCCAAGTTGTCTATTCTAGTTCAATGATGGAAAAATTTTGAACTGAACTGCTAAAACCAAAAAAGTTTCTTTTTTATGCATAGTTTCTGCTAAATTCAAGATTCCTAACTCACAATTATAGATTGTCAGGAATGGCAACAGTGTTTCCTGGCTCTATCAGATGTTCCAACCAACAAGATTAAACATGAACCTAGTAATTTTGAAGAATGCTCACTGTAGACTACTTTGACAGCTTTGTCAGATACTATGTGATTAAGAATATCACATTCAAAACCTGTAAAGGTTCATATTTCAGTTCTGGAAATAATTGGGAGAATGTATGATTTGGTTTTATTCAACTCTAATAAGCATTCATTTTCTATTGCATAATTTGGACCTTTTAAAACCAAAACAATACTCTATCACTGAGTTCTTTCACTGATGAATGAAAAGTGTTATCAATTATAAGCAAAAGTCAAATTTCTGGCAGTTAAGCCATTACCTCACGTATCAAGTGCCTTATCACAAGGATGATGCACGAGGTAACTTTCCAGATAAAGGTAGTGATGATAAGAAATTTCTTCCCAAATAATTTTCCTAAAACAAGCGTTGCCTTTAGTCATCATTCTTTCTACCAGTTTCTGAACAGCAACTGAATTCTATGTTTCTATAAAATCATTAACAGACATCTTTTAAGTTCTTCCTGACAAAATAGGAAATCAGTCTTTCCAATACACTGAGCTGACAGAAGTTATATATATTTTATAGTAGATTATGGATACAAATTCAGTCTAATTCATTTTCACCATGCAAAGTGAAAAAAGGACTTAACGTCTCTCTTACTGGAAGGTGTACTTAAATAGATATGTTAAGATAGCCTTATTCTCAGATATGAAGAAATATAAAAGAAAAAGAGAATCAAAGTTTAGCGCATAAAGGGATTATGACGGCACAATTGCACATATTAAATCAAATGAAGTTACCTTCTTTTCATCAGAATACTCTCAAAATTCTTAACAGTTCTCTGCCAGAAGGTAAAATTAAAACTAATCCATTTTGCATTAAATGTTATTATTGTACGGCATCACCCTATGTTATTAGTTAGAAAATGTTAACACAAATAGAAATTTAAGTTACCTACCAAAACACCCATATATTTTGTAGAGAAAAAAAATCCAAAGAATATTGTCATCGCATAGTTTTCTATTACTAACACCTGAATAGCCACAAAAACTGAGAGATGGAAAATATAGAGTGCAGATGACTTACATATGGAGGGTTAGACTTTAATTCTCTCTCCCAGGATTGAGGAGTTTTATTCTTTGTGCTTACAATGCTCTTTTCTCCAGGGTATTCTTCTACTTCCAGAATAGGTCAGGACAAAGCTTCAACAGACTTCTATTATTTGTTTGATCTAGGGGGAAATTATACTTTTAATCAATTATTACAAAATGCATCAAACTTTTTTCTCACTGTGCTGGGGGTGGCGGTTTCTCATTATTTTCTCTTGGATCTGAGGTGAACAGAGAAAATAGGAATTGCCATTGTTGCATATTACAATAAATAAATCAAGTAGTTTAAATTAACACCACTAAAAGAAACCCACATCTATCTTCTTTTTCATTTTTATGGCTAAGCAGCACAGCAAGAGAAAATTAATATTCAAAATCCAAATGACTACAAAAGCCTACTCAAATGTATTTTTAAAAGACTTTAACATAATTTTGCAAATCCATGAGTTTGAATGGACTGGCAGAGATGATTAGGTATCAAATATTTTTACTCATTCATTTTAATGTCTTAGGGCTAAAGAATTACAGGATGATTAGAAAAGTGTAAAGGGAAATCCATTTTAAAAAATTTTAATGGAATAATAAAAAAGATGATTTCAAGAGCATGAGACAGACCAGAAACAGATAGCAAAGGGCCTGTAGGCAGGGCAAGAAATCTAGAGTAAGAATTTTGGAGATGGTACAAAGGTTGGGAACTGCTATTCAAACAGAGCATGTTGGTCAAATTAAAGCATATAACAGGAGTACATTTTTAATATGGTTTGATGTTAACTCTCTAAGAAATCTATAAATGTAAAAATGCAACACATCCTACCTTCACAAGAACACAGAAACATAATACATGATTATTTGATCTTTGGTGGTATGAACATTCATAACTTTAAAGGAGTTAATTGTATTCTACAAACTTCATCAAATTGTAGTTTTCTAATAACGGATATTTTCTGCCTCATTAAAATGAAATATCAAGATAAATGTCTTCAACTTGTGCCATACCCTGGATCACACTCTCTTGCCTTATCTTTAAGTCATTCATATTGCTTTCCAAGTCATTCATATTGCTTTCCATTAAATAATAAATTAGAATGTAGGGGGAACATTTAGAGAAATTTGGAAATAAAATACAGATGGGGGAAATGTGTCTGTTAGCATTTTAAAGCCAGTTTTCGTTCAGAAATTTAAAACTATTACACTTGTGATTACTATTCCAAAAAAACTATAGTGGCAATATAGTAAACAAATGAAGCCAATTAATAGCTGTATCGGAATAGCTAAATACAAAAACCAAAACGTACGTGGGCAGAAGAATGTCTCTTTAAGCCGTCCATCTGGTCACAAACTGATACTTACGTGAGCCCCTTCTGATTTTAATCAGAGTCAGGGGTACTTGTAAGTATCTACCTGGAACACCACAAAATTATTTCAAAGTGAAACGAACAGAAATTTGACTATCAAAAATTAAAGCTATTGAAGGAGAAAACTCATTCAAGACTAGATTTTAGGATTACAGAAAACTGGTATATTTTCTTTTAGAAAGATACAACTAATCTTGGCCTAACTTAATAGTCTTACTACTAAAACTTATCAACATGCATTCTATATGAATATTTCCATATGGCTTTTCAAACATAGGTAGTTCTACCTTAGTTTCAAGAACACAGAAATGATTTTGCTATATTTTGGATCAGTGCAGATCAATGCACATTCCTTTAGGGAAGCCTTTCGAACTGACAAAGGGTGAATGATTGACATCAGTAACAAATACTTTTTGTTGTCCTGGACTGACATGTCATTTATAGCAATACCTATGCTAATTAATGCCATACATATCTACCAGATGTGTCAGAGAAATATGCCAGACCCTTCACAGAATATTCCGTTTGAGTGCGGCTAAAATTACATTATAGATATGGAAATGCATCCCTTTGTGATAAAGAACTGATCGCTCTCTCTCTCTCTCTCCCTCCCCCCATGTATCACACACACACATATATACATATACATAGAATATACTTTCTGTGATAGGGAAAAACCCACTTACATGTACAATTAGCTATACCTTGTCTATTCCATTGGTAAAACTTTTTACAAAGAGCAAACTCTACCTTGCCATGTTCAAATACACTATAATCTTAAGCTTAAAAAATACAGAACATAATGTACTAAAATACTAGTCAGGGTCTTCAGAAACTACACTATCATCATGACACTTTACATTGAAGTGTGTTCCCAGATTCTCTCAACTCCACTGGTAGACTGTTAACAATGGGAACTATGCGTTAATCATCTTCATCTCCCCATTCCCTAGGACACAGTTTGGTATATAGTGGGTACCAGCTTTTTTTTAAAAAAATAGAGTTAGGGTCAGTAAAAACATCAAAATTATGTATCACATTTTTGTCAGTGAATTCAGTATATACAAAGAAATAATTGTTAGTGTTGGCAACTGAAACCCTTACTCATTAAATCAAATAAACTCGTAAAGAACTCATCTCAGTGTCTGGTACAGAGCTAGCACTCAAAAAACTGTGAACTATATAATCAGATTGAACATTCATCCTGCATTGCCTGGAATAGCTGGGGTTCGTACTTACTGCAATTATTAACAGCTACCACTTTTCTTCTCAAAAGTATCATTAATTTATTATAATTCATTTATATGATTATTTCTTTTTATCAACAAGTTATTCTTTTTCTTGTTTTCTATGATGCTGTTACATGACAAAACTATTTTATTGGGATTGGGATGAACAACATTCCATTCTTTTAACATCAGTACATTCACAGAGAAGGTCAAGGGTTTATTAAATCCTCACATCCTTTTTTTTTTTTTTTTTTTTGCGGTACGCAGGCCTCTCACTGCTGTGGCCTCTCCCATTGCGGAGCACAGGCTCCGGACGCGCAGGCTCAGCGGCCATGGCTCACGGGCCCAGCCGCTCCGCCGCATGTGGGATCTTCCCGGACCGGGGCACAAACCCATGTCCCCTGCATCGGCAGGCGGACTCTCAACCACTGCGCCACCAGGGAAGCCCTCACATCCTTGAAGCTAAACATTTCATCATCAACAAAGGAATTATCTCCTAGCTGACCAATCCAATGTGACTTCTTAATTCTTGGTTTGCTTAACTTTGCTAATTCATTTACCTTAGTTTTCATTCTTTCCTTCATAAAACTCTACCTTTGGCCTACATGACACCCCTCTTTCTTGATTCCCCTCCTACCTCTGAGACCTCCTTTTTTCAGTGACTGCTAGTTCCTATTCTTACATGTATTTCCTCAATGTCAGTTTTCTCAAGACTTCATTCTAGTCCTCTTCTTTTCCTAATCTGCGCTCCAGTTCTTGCAATAACCACAATTTATTGCAAATGATTCCCAGGTGTGTATATCCAGTCCACACCTCTCTCCTGACCTGCAGATCGAAAGTTCCTACTGAATATACAATCTCCTATCTGTCCCCACTTCCTCCAGTCTTAACTCCAAGACCAAGGAAGCAACCAACAGTTAAGGAGAAAGTGAAGTCCTGCAAGAATTCACAGGCAACGAAAGACAAGGCAGGGAAATCCAAACCCACTAGAGTGAGAGGCAACCTGTTCCTGGTATCTCATTTGTAATCCAAGCATGTTTCACTTATAAAAATTGTTGCATGTAGTGGATAGGTTTCAAGGCAAATATTACTAGAAAGAATAATATGATAAACGTCAAATGTATCATGAGGATCACAAAATAAAATACCCAAAGATAAAAGTGTAAAGCAGCTAGGCGCAAGATAAAAGAAAGTTGTAGGGTACTGTGGCAAAGTCTCTAAAGAGGTGTTTTTTAACCCCCATCAGATTACTGCATATGCTCCTGCATTTGCTCCACAGGAATGCAGTCTTAGCCCTGCCAAATGTGAGTTTTCAAGAGAAGTTAGAAAAGCTGTGCACGTGTGTGTGTGTGTGTGTGTGTGTGTGTGTGTGAGAGAGAGAGAGAGAGAGAGAAGAGAGAGAGGGAGAGACACAGAAACAAAGAGAGACAAATCCAATTTTTAAGATTTAGTAACAAATTTCATATTTTAAAAAATAATAAATATAATAATATTTGCAAGCTAAGGACATAAAGCACTCCTTTTTGACCTCAAGGTTAAATTGAAGGGCTAGCCTTTGACTTAAAAGCCATGTGTATATAACATGGCTTCTTAAGGAAAGTGTGGTCTGAGTTCTGAGCACCCAACACAATACAAAATCTTTTGTTATACAATCCATTTACATTTTGCGAAAAGCTTGCTATTTAATTGTATTGCCTAAAACATCCTATGAATGCAATTTTCCACCTTCTCTTTGGCTCAGCTCTTTATCCTCTACTGCCTCTTAAACATCTTCACTTGAATATTATGGTTCTGACCCTTCTTCAAATTAATCATGGTTTATATATCTTCAGAATTTTATCTCAAACCTTCTCTTTACTCAAGAACACTCAAGTTTTCTTAAATATATACCAAAATATTTATTTATTTATTGGATCTTCTAACAGGGAAAATTTTGTGTGCCTCTGGCTTTCCCTCCAGTTTACAGGAGAGATTTACAGAAGAGAGAAATTTATCCAAGATCTCAGAGGGTGTGAGTGGCAGAGACGGAACTTGAGCTCACTTTCCTTTTGAAACCAATGCAAGCCAAATTTACCCAAAATTTAATTCATAGGTAAATATACACATATAATATTTAATTTCTCTAACTGTATTTGAAAATAACTAATTTCCGTTAAATAACATACACTATAATCAAAATTAGAAAATACCAATATTTGTGTATGTCACCTCAAAGTATGCTTATTACAACACTTTAAATTTCACATTAAACATATTTCACTTATGTATTATACATGTTTATAACTGCAGAGTCAAATGAGGATATCAGACTTCCAAAACTAATAATCATCCACTCTCAAAAGGGCACAACCAGTATCAGCATCACTAGGTTCACATTTAAAAGAGATCGACTCATTCTGTACACAATTTCTGAGTAGTTGATTGTATATTAGCTTACTTATGAAGTAGAAAAAATCTCAGAACAAACGAGCAGGCGACGGGGAAAAAAAAAACTACCTTATCTATATTGCCCTGACAATTGAGTTTGGACAACAGTATTTTCTAAATGTACCCTATTCAGGGCTGGATATGTAATTACCTTCAGTTCATAGTCTAGACATTAATGCTTTCATAGTATTTAAGACTCCTTGTAACATGCTTGCAGCTTTAAGTAAGCAAGGCTAAATCTTGACCAGATAAATTAGCAAAGAATGCAATAAAGGCTGCAATAAAAGAACTTTATCCTACAAACCTTCAAGTTGCTGCTAAATGAGATTTCTTTGAAATGCAGATCAGTTGAACTAGATTAGTGAATTTTAGCTCCTGTCAACATCATAACAAAATACAAATACAATTGTTCACTGGCCTTATCTCCATGCTTCCATCTGGTGCCTTGTTATTTACTTTCCTTGATTTACTATGCAGATCTAAATAAGGCACATCAAGGAGGGCTTACAACACAATGGCTTCTTAAGCTTTACATCAAGGTATTTGAAACTGAAGCCAGGAAAGGGCTGCCATCAAAGACATATCTCTAATGAACTTCCATATCAGAGAAGGTTTGGTATTTAATACTGCTGTGAAAAGAAAGAGCTACAAATCAGAATGGCCTATGAAAGAAAATGCCCACAAATCTTGATGAGATTAGCACCTCTGAGAATTAATATCCCAATAAAAATGATGTCTGGTACCTTGAAGAGTTAACTTCCAACCTTTGCAAATATAATGCACTGTGTCAAGAGCAGGGAAATCATTTGACAAGGTTAAAAGGTCAGGGAAGAATTTTTAATTTTTCTCCCAAAGCTAGAAAATTATATTTTTTATACCTGCTTATCATAAATCCATGTCAGAATAAACAAACTTCAACATAATTAACACAATTAACAAATTTATAACATTACTTTCTATGGTATACACATTCTGCACTATTTTTTCAAAAATGAAAATTAGGAACAACTTCACAGTAAAATATGTAATATAAAATGACAGCATGTAACATTTGTTCATCAATTCTAGTATTTCCTTTTTCTGCCCCACAGCCATCTATGGCAACACAGTAAAATCTTCAGTCATTTTGCAAATCTTGAGGTGCCATTTTTATTACATGCTGCTCACCTTTTAAAGAGACACAGTAAATAAGAATTTCTTTTCACCCTCTCTTCCTCCCTAATTGTGTTTTCCCACTTTTATTTATGTCACAGTTGAACAAGACAATAATTCACAAACATTAGTGAAAGTTTCCAGCAAACTCTACTTGCATTACTATTTGACAATTTCTTCCCCATAAGCAGTTAAGGTCCATAAACAAATGATAATTTTGTTTTTCCTAAAGAAAGCATTTCAATCATTTATGTCGTTCTATAGCAAGGGAAGATCCCACAAGCAAGTTCTGCTCCGTGGATCAATCAGCTCCAAACCAAAGTAGACATGTTGTCGACTCCAGTGCCTGGAAATCCTGCTGCGGGCTCACCAGATGATGAAAACCGAGGTATGCAGCAGGGGGGCCCCACGTGGCATTTGGTAGCTTCTGGGCATGTCAAACTTCACAACAACCCCACAGTCAATGACAGCAAACACCTTCCCTCTTCTTGCCTCCAAACATAAACTTGCCTCTCTACCCTCCCTCCGAATTATGGGCAGTCTTCCAGAAACAAAGCCCCAAACAGAAGAAACCTCCCATGACTACACAACAGAAATCACAGTTGTCTTTTTGCTGGATTTCATTTCATGTAGGCAATGTTCCAGACTTATTTACAACCACAAGAGACTGTTACCTCTTCTTGTTTAACACAATGACAAAACAACAGATTTACATATGCAAAAGCAGGTGCTGTAACAGGTTTGACTACTCTTGACCTAAAGCATGTAAAAGAGGTTTATCTGCAACAGCTGTCTCAAAGGTATTGGTGCTATGATGGGCAGTCAAAACTCCACCATCTGTAGAAGCGTGTGCTCAAAATGACAATATGAATTAAACAGTGATCAATAGGCCTTCCCTCATCTTTATCCATACATTGAAATCCCAAGATGTGTATATATTGGGCTATTTTACCTATCAGTCCTAGATAAGGAAAATAGAAATGTTGACATGCAAAAGTAATGTGTTCAATTGATCATTTCAGAACAGTTCTTTTCACCATGCTGACACACTGTGAGATGCCAGGTACTGAATTTTAATCACAGTATTATTTTAGAGCAAAATTTTCACAGGATTAATAATTCTAGTTGCTGTAATAATAACCTAAATAACTACTCTGTTGGAGTTCTACTACCGTAATTGTTTTCCTTAACTATTTTTACATTCAAGTTGTAATTTTAGATCTTAAAAATAATGAAATTGTAGGCATGGGTATCTTAATCTCTCTTACTTTAAGCTTCAATTTAGAGAGGCACATTTTTCTGACATTCTGAGATTACAATTTTCTTTAAGATGCTACTTTTTCCCTTGCACACCAAGGTAAAGAACCCGAGTCTGAACATGACCCCTTACTGAACAGAATAACTTGTTTTTGAGTTATATTTGCAGAAGGTAGCACCATATGCCCCAAGCTCCAAGTTGGATGCTCTTTCTATGGTCTAATTTGCTTGTCAAAAGATGTTACAATCACAAACCTACAATGTCTAGATAAACTTAATATCGAATGGAAAAAAAAAATATTTTCCTCACTTTCTTTAGAAATAACAAATTAAGCTCAAATAAATGCAAAAGGTTTGTAAAGTTCAAGCAACCTCTGAATTATAAATAAAAGAACCTGGTGCCACATGATTGAAAAAAGAAAATCACACACACGTACATAAGTTTAAATTAATTATTAAGAACAAAAACCTCGTCTCCTTTTTGAAAGAACAGAAGCAGCATGAAGTGCACAATTTTCAAGCTGACTTAGAAATAAACTACTTTTTAAACAGAAGTTTCACAAAAGACATTTAAATCAAACCACAGTTCATTATAAAAATTAACCTTTCAAATTTGAGTGAAATACATCCACTTATTTTAAATGTTTTTGCAATTTCCATTGTACATCTTTGGAATTTTGTTTTAGCCTCCAAGAACCTTTAAACTCTGCTGCAATATTCTTTTGTTTGTTTGACTTGATTTTGTTTGTCTGTTTTTTCATAATGGAGAGATAGTATCATGGGAAGGAAGAAAGAAAGACTATATCTGCAGACAATTTGTTTCAATTTTTTCTTTTTTTTTTTCCTGTCTTGTTGCTTAAACACTAAAGAATTAAAATACCATTTAAAGAAAAAAGCAAGGGTATTCAGTGGCTGTTTCTCACAACTGAGATGAGACATTATTATGACCCTTTCAAAGCCTTTCCAAATGTTTAAAAACTAAAATTATTTACTCAATAGGTCGTAACTGCCTTTTGTGAGCCACAGTAATCCATCATGTGAATAAATATTTAGACAATATTTTAAATGTGTGTGATATACTTGACAGAATGCTGCAGTTCCAGGCTGTCCTGTAAATACAATCTGATCAAAAACATTCTGCTTGTACAATTAAAAAAACCCAGCTAGAAACACAACAGTCCAGCCAAGGAGGGAAAATTGATATCTAGGAAAACCTCAACAGTGAAAGTGACCATCAGTGACATAAACCACTGCAATTTTAAGAAGTTTGAAAAGCTGTTCTTGCTGAGGTAGATATCATATAAAGAATATACACCTATCTTAGGCAGATATTAACAAAGCTTCTTAAAAATGTACCACTTGTAAATAAAGATAATATATCTATTTAATAAGCAACATTATGCAGCAGAAAAAAAACAACAGAGCAGCACTATACCTACTGATGTACTGACAGAGAGCAATTTCCAAGGTACACTGTTAAGTGAAAAAAGCAGGATACATCAAAGTGTATATGTTTATATTACCATCTGTGAAAAAGTGACATATAGAGATACATATATGTTTATATATACATCACTATTTCTAGAAGAACACTAAGAAACTGGTTGGTGTGACTGATTCTTGAAAAGGGAAAATGGATACTTAAGGCACTGCTTCTCAAACTTTTTCATAACTACATACACATAAAAACCAGTACCAATTATGTGGCACACTGGGACAAACGAAGGGCCATCTGTCACAGGTCCCACCTTGCTTAGTTGGGGGTTAAAAACATAACTATCTCTTCATACCCTTAAAGTGGCTGAGACACAGTAAGCTATGAGGTATTACGTGTTACCTGTTTTTAATAATTAAAGTTGAACAAGCCAAACTGACCATTTAAAGCTTATCAGTGGAGAATAAACTTGAAATATCTACTCAATCTTTTTACAGTTTAAATTTTTTTAAACTAGCACCTGCTAGAAAATCTCACTGCACATTAGATGGTACTCCAATAATCTCGCAATTTTTCTAATTTTAAAATGCTGCTGATTACGATATTTATAGAGTACATACACACCAAGAGTCTTCAAACCAGAGTTGCTTGCACTATATTGCACTATGATACGTTTACCACATCCTTAGCATTTCGAAAATTTAAACGGAAATTATTTTTTCACTCAAGATAAGGGTTCTGAAAATTAAGTCAAATTTTATCCATTACTCTGCTATATTTTATTTTTAATTTATTTTTAACACATATAAAGCAGATAAGTCAAAAGTCTCACTTGTTAGCTTAAGAAGCTCCAGTTGACGTTTATTTTTATTTGATTGACAAAGGTGGAAACAATTTATTATTTTATTACTTTAATGAATGCAATTTGTTACACAGATAAAAAATACTCGAAGCATAGTGGGAATTAATAATAAAAGAAATTTTGGGTGGTAGTTAAACGGCTACTGCTGCTGCTATTACTTATAACCTCAGCAAATAGCAGATGTGTGCTAGAAAGCACTTTTTTGTAAAGAAAGTATGATTTGCACCTTTCAGAAGGACATTTTAGTTGGTTTTCACAGTGAAATTATATAATAGCTTTTTTTATTACTTTGTATAAAAAAGCTTATGCGAAGAATCACACATCTATACATTTGGCAATTTTGTATTTATGATAATATGTCAGATTATGGAGGTGTTCCAAGGAGAAAGAAGTCAAGATCACTTTCAAAAAATCACAGGTAAAAGATGAGGACTCGGGAAAAAAAGACAAGAAGCAGCTATGTGTGATTAGGAAAAAAGATGGATTCGACACTTTTCCCAATGGAAGAGCGAGCCAGTATTCTAGGAAAAATAAGGAAGATTCATTGGCATTGGGATATTTAAGGAGTTTTTAATACTTACTCCCATTCTGCCTCTAACACCTAATCACTCAGTCAAAAATATCTGTAGGTACACCATCTCCAGATGCTGTGTTTAGCACTAGAAATTCAATGATGTAGCCCCACAAGCTGTATAAAAGCCTGGGATAGAAGGTGGAACTGGGGAACAGTTGGTGTCAAATATTTTGCACAGAAAGAGGAACTGAAGGAACTATAGGCATAAGAATGAATAAAAAGTAGTAATCCAAATAAGAAGGAATGAAAATCTGAAGGAGGACCATACCAAAGGAGATGAAGCAAAGAGGCCATATTTGATAGACATTTATATTAGTGTCCATTTCACTTTGTGATTGACTAAGAGAGGGAAAATTGAAAATGACTTTCAGATTTTTCGGCTTGGTTATATGTCGTAGATACCGCAAGGAAAGCAGTCTAGTGGGATTTATACTGTGATAGCAGCCTCAAAGATTCCCAATGATCCCAGTCTCTGCTACCTCTGTCCCATGCAATCCCCTCTTCTGAAGTGTGGGCTGGATCTAGTGCCTTGATTCTAATCAGCAGAATATGGCAAAATGATGGCATCTCATTTCTATGATTAGGTTGCAAAATAACTCTTGACTTCTGTCTTTTCACTCTCACGTGCTCACTCTGATGGAAGCCAGTTGCCACGTTGTGAGTTTTCCTATAATTAGGCCCAGGTGAATGCCCAAGTGACAGGCCCACATCTTTTATGTGAATAGCACAAAAACTGAGGAAATGTTCTCCCAATATTCAAAAACTATTATCTGGTTCAGCAAAGGAGTTACTCATACAAATGATAAATTATTAAGTTCATCTCATTATTATTATTATATTATGATTAAGTTTCAATATACAACTTTGTTATTTCACTCATATCTTTCCCCTTAATATAAGCAAAATATTAACCAACATTCATACTAGAACTAAACTCATTCATTCATCAATTGCAAACGTAAGTTGGCTGTAGATATAAGAGTTCAGCAAAAGTCAATGAAAGCATTCAAAACCTTCGACAAGGGACTTGGGTTTTCTTGAGCTAAGAATAAAGTATTTTATAGTTGCAAAAGATCATCCTTTATGTGTATGTGTTTCTGCCTTTGTATGTATTTATGTCTGACACTGGATGGCTTCTGTAGAGTGGTGAGTTTCATTTGCTTTATAGCCAAAGAGTAAGATAAAGTAAACCTTGTACCTCCTAGAGTTAGTCAATTTATCTGGATTCAGAAACCAACTCATTCATTTTTGGTGGTGGATCTGATTCAGATACTATGTAACCTTACTGTTTGTTGCCTAATAAATACATGTTGAATTGACATGAATTGATTCCTCTGCTTTACCACCCTGAGAGCTAGTAAGATTCTAAATCTTGTCTTGTATTTTCTTAACTACAAAGAGTGCTCTGCTCATAGATTCAATGAATGTCTACAGAATGAGTGGATGAATGAATGAGTCATTTTATTAATCAGTACAGGCAACGGTAGATTGAGGAGGGTGTGAATGATGAAGCTTGAAAGCAAAAGAAAGGGGAAGGAATCAGGGATATTGCTTTAGGGTATGTCATCCATCAAAGGAATTTTATTTGCACACCTTTTAAAATGAAATTTTGGGCAGCATTTTTAGAATAGATTTGAACATTATAAAGGTAAGAAACTTTGGGAATGCTAATTGCTAATAGGACACTATGATATAAATGTCATGGCATATAAGGAAAACGATATTTATTGTCACTGCTGTGTGTGACAGGCAGAAAAAACAATAGACATGTTACTTGGCAACGCGCTGAAACAGCATCATTATCACCATAGAGTCATGGAATCTCCGAATTGGAAAGGATATTAAAGGTCATCCAGTCCAACAGCAAGCTCGACAGATGGCCATCTAGCCTCTGCCTAACCATTTCTAATCATCGTTGCTTTCTGTGGTAGCCAGTTATACAGTTGAATAGTCTTAGCACTTACAAGGCGCCTTAAATCCAGCAAAATCTAGCTATTTGAAACTTGTCATTGTCCCTGATTGAATACTTGGCATTTACATAAATGACATCTGCTTCTTAGGTGGAAAGGTATAGAGGGAATGGCACTGGACATAATATGTGAGGATTTGGATCTGTCTCACAAATCAGCCACTTGTTATTCTTGGTCAAGTCATTTAACCTCTGAGCTTTACATATATATATATATATGTGTATATATATATATACACACACACACACACACATACATATATTACATATATATACATACATATATATGTGTATATATATATATACACACACACACATATAAGATAGGGTTGTTATGGGGAATCACAAAGTTAATATATATGATAGGGCTTTGCAAACTATAAAATGCTAAAGGTACTGTATTTCATTTTGACAGCCTTTGTATATTGAATATAGTTACTGTTTCCCTTCTCCAGGTATAACCACAGTTATCTTTTGTAGTGTCATATGGTTTTGTGCAGAGGCCAGGAGACATACCTAACCTGTCCTGACCAATACACTAAATCACTTCCTTTTTAGGAGCAAGGGCAAACTGTGAAAGAAAACTAAACCTCAAGAGAATCTAATCACAGTGCTTTATAATATTACTCTGATAAATTATGCCTTTTAAAGTAGTACTAGAAAGTATATTTTCAAATGTTAAAAAGATTGTCAATCATTTTTGGGATATTGTGGGACATAGCTTAATTTCTCTAAGTTGAAAGTGGGCTTTTAAAAAATAATATTTTAATTTTTCTTTCAGTATGCTTTCTCAAGGATACATAACAGTTACATTTAATTTTATCTTTCATTAACAGCAATACTTGCCTAGTAGTTCAGCCTATAAATGATTTACAAACCAACATGGAGAAAGGAAAAGAGGGAAACACCATTTGCTGAGGCCTGACCATATGGCAGAAGATAGACGGAGAGCCTTGAGTTAAGGTGGAACTAATATAGCAAATGCCATCCAATTCCTTTTGAAGAGATTTTTTTAGATTAACATAAATGGTATAATACCATCTATAAGTTAAGCTCTTACTTTTCCAGACTATTCTACTTGAAATGGATCTTCTGGAAATTATTCTAAATGTTCCCGGATACTTGAAATTTTAATCCACCCCCTCATTTAAAATTCATAGCTTATACACTTTTTAAGTTCTAGTGATTCCTTGGAATTTATAATAGTAAGAAAACTGATATTTACCTATAAACAATACTGTGTCTGAAATATCTGTGCTTTCTAAGCTTACTGTCAACCAAAAATAGAAGAAGAATCTGACTTTTTTATGATTTTATAAAATACTGATAAATTTCCTAAGTCATTAGCTGGAAAAACTTCAGTTTGAAGTACTCTTTCAGGATATATAAGAGAGGCTCTAGCAAGAGCCCCTTATAAGGCTCTATTTTCTCTACTGGTATGTAAAGCGTTTTACTTTTCACAGCTCTCCACAATTAATGATGGCCAATCACTTAATGGTACTGGTGATTTTCTTCCCCACTCATGCTGTTTCCTGAGAGTCTGTAGAGAGCTTACTCACATAACCCCTGCAAGTTCTTGGTCTTCTCTCAGTCTCTCGGTCTTCCACCTCTTGCCAGGGAAGGAAGGGTAATCTTATTGGGAAACATGGGCCTCTCTTTTATTTCTCATTTAATTCAGAACACAGATGGGAAAGAAGAATGATTTATCGGGCCACATAAGACACGCTCCCCACCCAGAATAATGAAACTGTCCATGGAAATTGTGAAGAGCAAGATTCAAATCCGTCTCAGAAATTATAATGTTATGTGTCCTCTATATAATCCAGGTTTCAGTGTAACTATTTTTGTAAAAAATCTTAAACAACGTGGTGTGGAAACTAAGTACACAGGGGGAAAACACACCAGTGCATGTCATAGAAGAGTGCTAAAGCACCTGATATGTCACAAATATGTTACAGGGATGCCAAGATGCTGATCCCTTCTGCCCTCAGGGTGGCAAGAGGAGCCTGGGCAGCCAGAGCCCTCAGGCCAATCACCCCTGGCCACAAGTTAACCCAAGGCACTCTCCAAATACCATCACTTTCTATGTGTGTGAGGCATGAATAAAATCAGGAGGCAGGACCACAGAAGTAGTAGCTAAATAAAGGTTAAGTGGGACAGCTTAGTTACCTGCCAGTGGCATGGCGATCTCTAGTCAGAATGTAATGGGCTGCAGGTATAAAAGGATGGACTGCTTTACTGTAGGTTAAATTACAGAATTTTATTACAGTTCACCAAAAAGAAAATACTCTGGCAATTTTTCTGTGTCTGATAATAAATAAGTCTCACTAGGGCCTCACTACTCACTATGTGTAAATTAAGAAACTGGATCGTGAGGCATCCTAAAGATTTAAGCCAAGGGCAAACAGTTCACCTCAAGGGACAGAAAAGATTCTTCTGGGCAGATATTCCTCTCTGCCTATTAGCGTCACCTCTACTTAGATTGCAATTATGTAAATATTAAATAATTTTTATAAAAATAATAAAGCTGAGCTCATTGTCAGCTGCACTCTAGAAAACTGAGAATTGGGACTAACTTTATACTATTTCCACGTCACAGAAAAGCACAATAGAAGTGTGCAGGATTACATGTTTTGGAGCTCTTCATACATAAAGTTGTCCAACAAGCTTGATTTAATGTTCTTAGGCCTCAGTTACTTTATCTGTTATTTGAAGATTACAAAGTCAACAAAACCCAAATGCTGTTGTAAGAAAGGATGTAGTAAAAGAAGAGGAGAAATACTTTAAAATACTGTAATACAACGGCAATGCTAAATAATGATTATTTTGCCTAAGGTATTATTGTCAGAGAGTATTTGCTCAGTTACTGAAATACTAGTGAGTTGGGGACTCCAGCGATTTGTAGAATTTCAGTATACCTGACATATAAAAGGACAAAAAGTATCAGGAAAATGAACATGAAATAATCACACACCATAATCTAAAGGAGTAAACTTTCTATTGTAGTTTCATTTTATATATATACATATATATGTATATACATACATGTGTGTGTATGTGTGTGTGTGTATATATATATATATATATATATATATGTAAAGTCTTCTTATTATGTTTTATCACCTACACATACATATCTACCAACCCTGGTGACAGAGGGGAACTGTTTTCTGCAGCTACACCCAAAACAGCCATTCTCAGCAAAGCCTAATAGTTAAGAGAAGAGGATCTAGAGCCTGGGTATTAATGCTTAGTCTTGGGCAAGCCATTTAACATTTCATTTCTTCAGCTCTAACAAAAGAATAACACTACCTGCCAAAGAGTTGTTTTAAAAAAATTAAGACATGTAAAATGTTTAAAGAATTCCTGGCCTACAGTAAACTCTAAATAGTGTTAGCTATTTTTATTATTCAATCCTACCACAAGTCCTCACCCCCCAATCTCCCACCATACCCATTTTAGCCACACTAAGCCCACAGATGCAGAAATGCCAACATTAAATTTTTTTTGAACATTAACTGAAGTCCACATCATGCTCATATTTCCATAGTTTTTACTTAATGTTATTTTCGTGTTTCAGGATCCCATCCAGGATACCATATTGTATTTTGTCATTATATCTCCTTAGGCTCCCTCCCCTTGGCTGTGACAGTTTCTCAAACTGTATTTTGTACAATGTCCCTAGGCTGGGATCTGTCAGATGTTCTTCTAATGATTAGATTAAGCTTATAGATTTTGGGGGGCAGAGGACCATAGTAGAAAATTGCCATTTTCATCACATCATATCGTTTATATACTATGAACATGATACATCACCGTTGCTGTTTACCTTGATGACCTGGCTGAGGATAGGTTTGTCAGGTTTCTCTAATGGAGTTACCCTTTTTCCTTTTTTCCATACTGTACTCTTTGGAAGAAAATCACCATGCGCAGCCCACAATTAAGTCAGGAGTTATGCTCCACTTTCTTGAAGGTGAAGCATCTACATAAATTATCTGAAATTCTTCTCTTCTGGAAATGTCTGTTCTCCCACTTATCTACTGAACCCTTTATCTATATAAGTATGGTACGGACTCATGGAGATACATTTTACATATTGTGCTTTTTTGAACATTTTCTTATTTTCTGGCATTACAAGAGTTCCAGCTGCATCTTGTGTATTTTCTGCCCCAATCTGAGAATAAGCCCCATTTCTCCAAGGATCCCTGGTTCTTTTTTTTTGGAGAATGGCGTTAGAAACCAAGATACAGGCACTAAGTATGCTTGTCGCTTTTAGGTCCTCTCAGTTGACAGAGCAAGGAAATAAGTGTGTATACGAACCAGTGTATATGCAAATATCTATAAACACTTCTACCTGTAATCATGAATATGTACATTAAGCTAAAGTTTTTACTAAGCTAAACCTGAAGTCTACGTCTCCAGCTCTAATCTATTACCACATGGTAATAGATTATTATTAGTAATAGTAATAATATTAATTAATATTATTATAATTATTAATATTATTTTCTTCCTCTTCCCCTTGCTTAGCCATAAACCCTAAAATAAACTTTTGATTAACACCTTGTCCCATTAAAATACTTCATAAATAAGGTATTTTTTCACTAAAGCTTCTTGAACTTCTCCAAGTGAAACTAAACTTTTCAGCCAGGGTATAACTTAAACAGAACTGAACAAAACTCAAAAAGTGTACAATTTAATGTGTACAATAGTGATACAGAAAGCACCTCTCAATTACCGGTCTATGTAAGCATTTCATGTATAGAAGTTTATTGAAAATATATCTCTAATCATCTAAAATTATGTAAAGAAAACATCCGTTTACTTATAATACTTGTCACAGATAGCCCAACATGTATCCTCTGAGATGTTAAATAAGTAAACCCAAGAAACTTTCTCTATATGTAAATGTCAGTCATTCACTTATAGACTCACAGTAATGAATTAACCCAATACTTGTTCAATCTACCTTCAACTATCTTAATCTTTATTTCCTTATCCTTAAAACTTAATACATCATACCCTCTGCTATCCTCCTTAGCACAGAAATATATTCCTAACAAATGTAGACGTATCAAAAAACAAATACTTCAGTACAAGACTACTCAATAATTCAAGCTGGTGTTATTTTATTAATTTTTGGAATAAAGCATGATAAATCTTGATGAAAGGCAAACTCATAAAACTCATTAAGTTTTTTTAGTACTATTTTATTTTAAAATCATTAATTTAAAATTTATAAATGAGGTTCACATCCCTCAGCATTTTCAGCAAACATCAGTCTCTTGTTTGGATTTTTAAGGATGTTGCTGTATACAATCTTTAAAGAATCACACTAGCTCTGACTCACTAAGGAATAATACTGGCTTATTATTGTTGATGCTATGGTGTTGGAGAATATGTCTAAAGATAATAGTCTCTAGCCTCTACTGCAGTAATAAAGGTATAGCCAAATTAGAATGAATTTTTAGAATGCATGAATAATTCATTATAACAGGTTTGATTTTGCTGTTATATCTAGTGTTACTTTTAAATTTGCTTTTTTTTTCCTGATGCCTAGCTTAGACTCATTTTCCTAAGTGTCCTTACAATTCTTGGAAGACAATCTGAGGCCAATTTTTTCAAAAAGGGAAACTATATCCTCAAAAGGCTATTGCCCATTTTTGGAAAGCAACAGAATTCATAGTCTTGCAAACTTTTTATTAAAGAAAAGCTAGGGACTCCCCTGGTGGCCCAGTCGTTAAGAATCTGCCTGCCAATTCAGGGGACACGGGTTCGAGCCCTGGTCCGGAAAGATCCCACATGCTGCAGAGCAACTAAGCCTATGTGCCACGACTACTGAGCCTGCGCTCTAGAGCCCGCAAGCCACAACTACTGAGTCCACATGCCACAACTACTGAAGCCCGCGTGCCTAGAGTCCGTGTTCCGCAACAAGAGAAGCCATCGCAATGAGAAGCCCACACACTGTAACGAAGAGTAGCCCCCACCCGCCACAACTAGAGAAAGCCCGCGCACAGCAACAAAGACCCAATGCAGCCAAATAAATTTATTTATTTTAAAAAGCTAACTTTTATTATATAACTATAATCTTTTACAACATAAAAATATTTTGCTAACTTTTACTGTGTAAACATCATCAAATTTTAGGTTACATCATACTACCTTCTGTTCAAACTCTGTCAAATTCTGAAATTTGAATTCTGTCAATAAAATTAAGCTAAAAATCGACACTGTAAGTTAATCAATTCAAGCTAGCATATCTTAAATGGCAAAGTGCAGTTAACCAAAGGGGTAAGCTAGAGCTGACATCGGTATTTAATAAAAGTTTTTCAGAAATAAAAAAAAAAGAGGACAAGATAAAATTAACTGTTCTAGGATACTGAGAGTGGAGGACAGATGGAAGTATCAAGAAAGTTGCAGTGTAATACATGGATTAAGGTCCACAGTTGCAGAATGACATATACACACTACTATATTTAAAATAGATAACCAACAAGGATCTACTGTATAGCTCAGGGAACTCTACTCAATATTCTGTAATAACCTAAATGGGAAAAGAATTTGGAAAAGAGTAAATATATGTATATGTATAACTGAGTCACTTTGCTGTGTACCTGAAACTAATACATTGTTAATCAACTATACTCCAATATAAAATAAAAATTTTAAAATAAAAAGGTACACAGTTGCAGAAACCTTAATCTCTAGCAGCAAGGAGAGAATGTCAAGGGCCAGACTCTAGCTAAACCTTGCTGTTCCAGTTTCTTCTACCACTCCTGAATGGTGTATGTCACTGACAGGTATATCTTTGTTTGGTTTTATATTGAAAACGACGGGGGAATATTAGGTACATGGAAGACATTCACGTAGTGTTGAAAGAAAGTCATCATTACCTATAAAATGTCTTAAATACATATGAAGCATATCTTTCTCTAATTATCAGTGATTTGAGCAGAGACTCAGAAAGGAATTATTATGTGGGGAATGGCACATCAAATCTACGGGCACTGCCAGCATTTTGTAGATGAAATAATGTAGACTTTGCAGATAATCAACTTTTTCAAAATCAAAGAGAAATTTAAAACATCACAGATTTCTCTTTGATCTAATACGTAACACTACGTGGGCCACTGAATCTACTGCTATATATATTTTAAATTTCAAAGCTATTCTCGATTTACATTTACCAACAAGCTATATATTATTAGATCATCTTTAAATTTCTTTTACATATTTTTCATATAAGCAAGTAAAAGTTTATTTCTCCCTCTGAGACTTTACTTTTAGAAAGTGAAAGTGTGAAAGAAGCTGAACAGGAAGTGAATATATGTTCTAAAACCTATACTGTTCATCAAAACTAAGAAAAAAATCTATAGCACGCCTTGCATAGCCAACAGCAATGAAAACAGCACCTTTGGTTTGTTATTCTGGTTCCACTCGGATTTTCCTTGCCTATTTTCTTTTTTTTTTTAATTTTGCCTTTTCCTACAAAACAGGCTTTAGTGCTAAATTAAAAAATTTAGCTGAAGATCAAGAGCACAAGATTAAAATCATTTTATCATAAGTTAAATTTCCAGTTGGTCATCAAATTAGCAGCAAGGTTAAAAACAATAGTATCTGATTCAGTGAAAATCAATAAAAGATGTATCTATTTCTAGAGGGATTAGAAATAACTCATCTGGGAAGAAATCTGGCAATGTTCCCCATGTTCTGCTCCATAATTCTACCTCTAGAAATACACACTAATGAAATACTCAAAACCTGGACAAAAATATATGCACAAAAACTGTTAATAATAGCTTTATTAACAACAGTGAAGAACCGAAAGTAATCTAACATTATGGAGAGAATCTGGTAACTGTGGTATATATTTACTGGTATTTATGGTATGTTATATATGCTCTACTGACCATACGATGGTCATAAATGATACTCAGAGTTTATTTGATCTCAGAAAATATTTATGACATGTTAAGTTTATATATATATACTAGGAGAGATATCTATTAAGCTGATCAAAATGAACAAAGACAATGATTAAAAGTCTCTGGAGAAGAATAAAAAGATGTATAACAACCAAATCTACCAGAACTCAGTAAGAACACTGGAGAGTCGTGGAGTTCCAGCCAGGGACGGCTTCCATCCTGGATGAGCTGGCAGCCAGTAACAGTATCCATCTCCCCCAGCTTCTAGGTGGGGTTAGACATTGGCGACTTTTGGCAATCTCATTTCCACAGCTCTGTGCTGCAGAAAATCTACACCAAGCACATGGAAGCAGCTGGGTGGAGGTGCCTATTCACTCGCCCCCAATTCCCACTAGGCAGGGAAGATGCTTTGGGAGGGGCAGTAGTAAGCAGTGCAGTCCCCCAGCCCCACACAGCTCCATACTACAGGAAAGCAGCCTCGGGGGGCTTAGCACCTGAGTGGCAGCTCCCAAATAGCAGTAAAAAATTCCTCATTTCTAAGGGGCTAGATAAGGAGGAAATGGCAAAAGGAAGGGCTGGACAGAGAGGCAAGAATAAGATAACAAAGAATTTTGAAATTTCATATTATAGAATCTATTTTGCTCCTCAGACATTAGAAGCCATAAAAAAAGCCTAGCAAGGGGAATGGCATTATTAGGTTTATGTGTGGAGTGATTATTCTGGAAACAGAGTAAAGGTTGGTGGGAAAAGGTGGAGATAGAGAGAAGGTAAGAAATCTGGTGAGAGGCCATTGGATTAATGAACTAGAGGAAAGGCAGTGAATATGAAGAAGAGTAGAGACAAAAGATATGCACTGTGTGATCACGTAATTTATTGTCCAAAGAGGTTCTCTGTAGAGGGAGAAGGGGGCACTCTTAGTTACGCTGGGGCCAGGCATAAACTGGGACTGTTCTGGCCACACTGAGGTACTCGCCCTGCCAGAGCTTGGGTAAGAGAACACATTGGCCTGTTTCTCTCGAGGAGCCCTCTTTTGGTTATCTTTCCTAGCTTCACATGGTTTCAAATAACATCTACGTACTAACTTACAATTGTTTCCCTACAGCTCACATCTCTGCTCCAAACTCCAGGTTCCTATATCCAATCGTCTATTTACTATCTACAATCGGATATCTAACAGAGCTCTCAAACACGTCCGAAATTGAATTTTTAATGTTCCTCCACAAAACCCATTCCCTCTATGGTCTTCCCCAACTCAGAAAAAGGAAATATCATCCTGTCGGTTTTCAGGCAGAAACCTTGGGTCAACTTTAACGTTTGAGGCTCTCTTTGCCTCAAACACCATGTTCAATCTGTCAGGGAATCTTGTTGGCTAAATCTTCAACATACATCCAGAATTTGATCCCTTTCCTCACCTACACTATGATTTCACTCTTGTTCAAGCTACTACCATCTCTTGTTTGGATTCCTGCAATAAATTCCTAACTGGTTTCATCTTTGCTCCCTTCCTTGTCTTCATCCCTACCTCTCTACAGGTTATTTTCAACACAGCAGCCAGAGTGATTTTGTCAAGAGGTAAATAATATTGTGCTGCTCGTCTATTCAGTGGTCTAGAGTAGCCCACAAGGCCCTACGTTCTCTATCCCTTAATCCCCAATTCTAGCTCCTACTATCTCTGCCATTGCTTATTCTGCAGGAGCTGCACTGCCCGCTCGCCGTTTCTCAAACTTCAAGACCGTTACGTTTGCTTTCCCTCTGCTTTAGCATGCTTTCCTTTCAGGTACCAACATAGCTTTTGCTTTCACCTCTTTCAGATCTTTGCATAAATGTCAACTTTTCAATGAAGACTTCCTTGACCATCCCATTTAAAATTGCAAACCCCATTCCATCTCTTCTTTTGTTTTATTTTTCTCCACGGCACTCACCATCATCTCATATTCTTTACCTTTTACTGATTTATTTTATCGTTGACTTCTCCTCATGAGACAACAGCCTACATGAGAGAAGGGATTTTTGTGTTTATTTCGTGCTCTACCTCAGTGCCTAGAGTGCATGAGAAGAAACAAGTGAATGAATGATTGAATGAAAGAAGTAGGTTTCAAGGTCATTTCCAAGCTTCTGGCTTCTAAGACAGAATGGACGATGATGTCAAGACAAAGACTGAAGGAAAAAAAATTGGAAAATCAGAATTATGTTCTTTAAACTAAGATAAAACCATATATTACTTTATAGAAATATCTTCATTGATGTTAATACATTTAAATAGGTAATTTTAAAGAAAGCAAGGATAATTTTTGGTCACAGAAAGTTATGATTTAATATTACTTTAACAAAGTTGATGAAAACTAAACTATTTGCTTTTCTGAGAAGACATGTGATAAAGCCTAACATCTACATAGTCATACTATCCGAGAAAATTGTCAAGCTTTATTTTAGAAAGTATTTACTTTAGAAAGTAATGAGGTTTTTTCCACATATAAATCATATATTTAATATGCCTTGCCGCCTTCAGGTATTAGACAATGCTGACAAGTGATCACGAGGACAGTTACAGAAGAGGACAAGTACACCATCCCTGAGTGAATATCTTTCCTCTCTTGTGGAGCTCACACAGCTCTGGAGAAACTTCACAACTCCAGTCCTCTTTATAAGAACATATACACAGATGCTTATTTCGAGAATCTAAAAGTAGGAAAAGTTTTTAATGTGCCTCTATTTTAAGAGTAAACAGGGGGAAGTCCTTAGTTCCCCGATCAGCTTGGCAATTCCTGTTTGAAACTGCAAAATTACCTTTCCTCTTTTTGCACATCTTTGGTAGCAGACTCTACTGATGTAGTTACAATATTCTAGGGGAGTGAGTGATTTAAGGAAAATCCCTAAAACTGCCCCAATAACCTTTTCCAAAGAGGTCACTTAAATGTTGCTTTTTGAAACGTACGTGTGTGTGTGTGTGTGTGTGTGTGTGTGTGTGTATGCATGTGCATGGGATTTTTCGGGGGTGAAGGTGGCATTCGTTAAGAAGTAAACTTAAAAGGAATTTCAGTTTTTATATGGTCAAACAAAATCAAGATCCTCCCAATTTTACTCAGCATAATACTTGGTCTTAATAAAGTGTAATTTGTAGCGTACTGAAGCAAATGGACTCTTCTATACTGATGGGGATAATTAGAGTATAAGAGCTTCACAGACCAGAAATTCTAATGCAGCCTTTTATCAAAAGCAGTAACTCTACCTCAGTCTGACAGTTAACAACATATGATCTGATAAACAAATACTTTCACACAGAACAAAAGTGCCATTAAAGGCCAAAACTGTCAACACAAATTCCATTCTTACAAGAGAAAAAAAATACGTAAACTGTTGATCACCTCTGGTTGTCTTAACTAGCATGGAGGTTGTCATGGAAACATTTCTACGAAGTTCACAGTGATGAAATACAAACACTTCCAGTTTAATTGCTATTAGGTTTAGCATACCAGAGTTTTATTTATACTCAGTGTGCATTATGATAAAATGTAGTAGAAATAAAGCTTATAATGATCTAGCATAACAAAGCCAACATTTCCTTTTAAAAAATTAAAGGAAAATGAAATTCAATGGCAGTTTAAATTTTTTCCCAGAAAAAAATAATAAATTCCCAATTTTCTAAAATACCTACTCTGATGTCTTTGTACTTTTTTCTGCAGTACATGATTTATAAAAATATTTTTGTATTTTTACTTCTATAGCATGTGATTTACCAAAATGCCTACTTCACACACTAAAAATTAACACACAAAATATGTTAAAATAAAAATCCCAGAATGGCAGAAATTTAAATATTCTAAGTTACTTTTTCATATCAATAGTATGCAATTATTAACATTTAACAGGGCATTTGTTTCATTTGTGGTGATAAAATACTAGGAATGGTTTGCCTAGAAATTTTCTTTTTCTTAATTGCTTCCTCACCAAAAAAAAAAGAAATCTACAAAAATACTGAGGAAAAATAACATTATAGGCATGTATACAAAAAAATACGTTCATGGAATCCAATTAATGACATGCTTAATTGTGTGGAATTTTTAATAGCAAATCTTTCTGATGTGTTCTAGAGATAGATTTTTTTGCTAAAAGTTTGAACAAAGTTTTTCTTTTTCCCTCAAGAGAAGTATTTAGGTTTCTTTTTACTACATTTTAATGACATTCAAAGAATATACTTTAAGACTTAAAAATAATTTTAATTTTTTTAATTAAGTGCCTAATATGTGCCCAAAAGTAAGGTAATTACTACATACAATACAAGAGAACAATAAGACAGTTCCTGTCTTGGCAAAACTACAATTCTAGTTAATGAGAGAAAAAATAAAGATATAGAAAGCAATTACAGAACAACACAAAGCAAAATACAGTTAGGGTTAAATTATGAAGTTCAGCCTACACTCTAGTGCTAATCAGTAGTAAAAGTGAAATGAACTGGCATAGGCTTCCAAGTTTTCACAAAAAAGGTAAGATCACATGACTTGCAGTAATCAAACATCAAATTAAAGGATACTTACTTGAAATATCCCCAAAACACACATAAGAGTAGTAAAAGTGCAATTTTATTATAATTCTCTAAAACCACATTTTTTTAGTTTCAAGTTACTTGCCAGTCAAAATAAGACCTGCCACCCGGCATTGACTCAAAATTGTCCAGTGGCTAACGTACTAAATATCTACAATATCACTCAATAGCCAATAATCAATGTGTGTCATTATGGCAAAGATGCATGAACAAGTTAGTATCAATTGTGTCACCAGGTCTCACTAAACTACAAGCAACACATACAAGATAATAATATTATCCTGGTTTACTAACAAAAAAATATAGAGCTTGCAGTTCAAACATTTGGATTTTAGTCAGGGGTTTTCCACTAAATATCTAGGCTCAGTTAAGAATGCTAGACAGTGTAATTCCTAAGGTACCTTCTTGCTTCATAACTCTAACCGAGTACTCAACTTCCTCCCCACATTCCTGAATGGATAGGACAAATGAGAGTGGAAGATGTGATATCTCCAACATAACCAAGTCAAAAGGAAAAGGTTCTGGCAGCCAGAGATCTATGGTATTTCAGATAAAAGAAGCACAAAGAGTGCTTTGTTTTGTTTGTTTTAATGTCTTAATAAGACATGGAGAGGATGAAAAGGGACACAGGCTAAGTAGCTATGAAGAAAGAAGTCATTTCAGAATACTGGAGAATCTTTACATTATTATGACTCTGTATTTGGTTGTTTAAAAATTCTGGATTTCCTCAGAAGACTTTTAACTGGGTTACCATCATCAGAAAGCATTTATTGAATGCCTAATGGCATGAAGTTCTACACAAAGATATTTACATAGTGACAGTCTTTGAGTTCCTGGGCTTTTTAAATCTAGGTCAAATAACACTAAAATGGGCATGTTCAGGACAATACATATAATATACTAAATATATTTTATCAATAAATTTTTTAAAATTCAATTTTTTGAGTGTTTGGATCCCAGACTATGAGTAGTTTGAGGGTAAAAAGAAACTTTCAGAACTAAATAGAAATTAAGTTTTAAAAATACATTAATAATAGAATATCTATACTGAAAATGTAATAAGAAAGGCCAAGGCTAAGAATCTGCTTCTTAAACAAGAAATGAGTCATTTTAGGGGGAGAAAGGACCCTTACAAGAGTTTAGTAGTTTACAAGAGTTTTAGTAGTTTATATTTGGATAAGACGTAGTGACCTGAAGTTGAATTCCCTGCTTTTGATGACTATATTTCTTTCATTTCAGGGTAATACTGGGCCATGATCAACCACAGATGATCTTGTTAACTAAAGCAGGAGAAATGCATTGATTAGGAGTTGGAGAAAATCCCCTAGGTTTGGCCGCACATTAAAACTGAGGTCTTTTACTAACTCTGATCGTGAAACAGCAATGATCATTGGAATATTCTTAAAATTTTAAAGGTATTAAGAAGCAAACAAAGCACAAGAGAATTTACCACATACAATTCTCTGATCATCATTCAATCCAATGTAATCATTAACCCAGTGGCCTGTCCCTAATATTTCAACATATGCAAATAACTATGTCATGCACCTGTCAATTTTCAAAACCAGCTATAAGTTTTATATCATTACTATTTTGTTACTCATAAAATATTTAACAAGGAATATGTTCATTTTATTTCCCTATTTATTTTATTTATTTTTATTTTCTAGAACTGACTACAAACACATGCAGCTACTGTGATACGTCAAATAAGGAGTACTCTGGAAAAGGGAAGAGGGAAAGGAATGGTAGGAGAAGTCATGATTTCAAATTGTTTTCTAATAACAATAAAGTTATAATTATAAGTAGTCACAGGCTAGAACATCTCTGAGTACAGCCTCCACTTATCTCTATGTAGCTGAAGAAAGCAATAAATGTTTTAGATAAAGATAAAATTCATAAACTGAAAAAAAATCTGTCCTTCTTTTCTTTGAATGTTCTAGCTTAATGCAATCATTTCTTTCTAACTCATCAATCCAATGCCTTCTTAGTCTCTTTATATTCTCTGGACATTAAAAAAGGGAAAACCCTGGGCTTCCCTGGTGGCACAGTGGTTGAGAGTCTGCCTGCCGATGCAGGGGACACGGGTTCATGCCCCGGTCTAGGAAGATACCACATGCCGTGGAGCGGCTGGGCCCGTGAGCCATGGCCATTGGGCCTGTGCGTCCGGAGCCTGTGCTCCGCAATGGGAGAGGCCACAACAGTGAGAGGCCTGCATACAGAAAAAAGAAAAAAAAAGGGAAAACTCTGACATCATTTGCAATTATTCACTGACAAGTGAAATTAACTATTGATGAGTTTCACCCTTCTGAATTCTACATCTTTTATGTATCATTATAGAAAAGGTCTATCCCACCCAAAATAAATTTAAGGCATTGTAGCAGACAGACTCTAAGGTGGCCCACAGTGATCTCCACTGCCTGGTATTTATGCCTATAAGGCATACTTAATCCCTTCCCCTTGAGTGTGGGAAAGACCGGCGACTTACTTTTAACCAAGCAGGTACACCAAAAGTGATGGGATAACATTTCCATGATTGTGTTACATAAGACTGTAACTCCCATCTTGCTTGTAGACTCTATTGACCCTCTCCCTTGTTGACTCTGATAAAGCAGACTTTCATATGCAGAGACCTACATGGCAAGAAACTGAGGGCTGTCTCCAGTCAAAGGCCAGCAAGGACCTGAGGCCCTCGGTCCAACAACCATGAGGAACTGGATCTTGCCAAACCACATGGATTAGAATTGGATCCTTTCCCAGTTGAACCTTCAGATGAGACTTCAGCTGTGATTGGCACTGTGACCGCAGCTTGTGAGGGTCACTAAAGCAGAGTACCCAGCTAAGCCACACCCAGATTCCTGACTCAAAGAAACCATGAGATGATAAATGTGTTCTCCTAAGCTACTGATTTTTGGTAATTTGTTATGAAACAATAGATAACTCATATAGGTATCAACAAAAAAGTAAAGAGATTTGGGAAGAGGGAACTAGAAGCATCTAAAAGACCTACTTTAAGGGTAAACCAAAGAATTACTTTGGTTTAATCATTTCAAGATGACATGGGTAGGAATACACGATTTATAATGTCTTCCTCCATGTAGCTTCCTACTTATCCAGGCTAATCTAAGTTAACACAATTATTGTCTGAATACTACAGAGCTGCCAAAGTGCTGGACTTAGGAGCTTTCCCAACAAAATTATGTATGTCCCTTCATGACCAGGTTATTCTTAAAATCTATCAGTTATTTCACCTTAGCACATAGCCATATGTCGCTATAAGAACTGTACAGGTTACTATACTATTTAATAACGACTCCCAAGAGTTTTAGTTGCTAAACTCAAGATCTAAGTCAAAATAATATTCCAATAACATCAACTAAGGGAGAGAGATTTTATATATCCTTCAATAGAGTCACATTTCATGAAAAAAAAGTATTTAAGAGGAGTACCTGCTAATCTCACCATGACTATGCATTTGCACACACACATACACACATCTGTACGGAGCACAAATATATCAACATATATTCATACTGAGAAAGTGTGCTATTATATGCTTGAATATTTACATAAACAAACCTATTAAGCATCTAGTTTTGCATTATTCAAAACTCAGGTCAAGTGTCATCTCCTCCATATTTTTTTCCTGAAGTTCGTATTAGAATAGAACATTCCCATAGTTTGTTCTGCATTATACTTACATAGATACACACACACACACACACACACACACACACACACACACACACACATATATCTCCCACTATATTTTAAGCTCCTTGAGAGCAATACTAGGTACTCTTCAACTTTAAATTTCCAAAGACCTAGCACAGTACCTTCCTTGCATTCAGAGGTTTTTTTAGAGAAATCCATATGAAGTTCAAACGAATTGTTACTTCTTCTTATTAATCTCACTAAAGAAAGGTAACATTATTCACTAACACCAAGTATCTTTTTCTTGATATGCACAATTTTCATAGTACATATAAATGAGTGTTTTGTGAAATAAACATGTGATGGGCATGTGCCCAAACTGGCATGTTATCAACCTAAGACCACGAGAGGGAATCCCTTAGCTGGACAACCTGCTCTAAAATTAAACAGTGGTTAGGCTTTCTTTGTGTAGGGGGACTGTCTAGTGGGGAGGAAGGGCAGGAATTCCGATTCACTGAACACCAGGGACCCAAGCTATGGTGAGGTTTTATAGTCTACAGCAACATTAGATAACACAGAAAAGATTTCTGGAGAATCAGGCTTCTCAAAGGACTTTCAAGGTCTCTGAATTCTCCACAGTCATCATTATTATTATCTCTCCTGGAAACTTCTAGGCCTAGAAGTCCAGGTTCCTTTGCTGCCACTATGGGTTCATATTTTAGATTAACATAATATGCATGAGCTACAATCCAAGTCCAAAAGAGAAGATTCACACTTAAGTATGCAGTTACTTAAGATGCAAGAATACTTTATAGTCATTAACTTACTATTGATTCTGCATACTGGCTAGGAGAAAACATTCATTTCTTACATTTTAATACTGAATGAATTAAAAGATCTTTGACTATATAATAGGTTAGATAATAAAATGCAAATATGAGAGCCATTTATTCATTCATCACTCACTTATTCTAACTTTTATTTAGTGTAAGCTATAAGGCCATGTGAAAGATGGTTTTAAAACATTTAAATACTAGATTATGCATATTTAGTGACAGAAATCCACAAATTGGCAAAGGCTGAGTCTATGATTCCTTGAAGTCAGTAGTGGTTATGAGCACAGACCTAGAGAACAGACCTGGGTCTGAGTTCTGACTTCACTACTTATTAGTTGGGTATCACTAGGAGAGATATCTTAATGTTTATATCCTTGTTTCCTCATTCATAATATATATGCCTCATAGAGTTGGGGTAAGAATTAAAGTAATCATGAATTCCAGCAATTATCATAGTTTCTTGCATATGCTCTATAAGATAAAGATGACAATGATAATGGTGATCGTGATGGTGATGATGATGATGCAGGAGAAGACAGAGAAGGAAGAGTAGAGGAGGAGGAAGAAGGAAGAGAAGAAGAGGAGACGACAACGAGGAAGAAGAAAACATACCCTATTTTGAAGCTGTCTTTAACAGGACAGCCATACTCTTACCTCACTGCCTCTTAATATACTACCACTCGGCCTTGGACAAAGAAAGATGAAACATAGTCCCTGACCACAAAATCTCAAAGTCTACTGGAAAGCAGATCTATAACAACAGATTGTGTCACGTTGTAATATAGATAAAAACAGAGTCCTTTGGGAACTTAGAAATGGCAACACACTATTACAACCAAATAAATCAATCTCCAGATATTACAAGAAATTCCAGGAACGTTGGGAATCCACCCTAAAAAATAATTTAAATTTTAAAACTAAATTATAGAATGATTTTAACAAAATCATCATGATTTGATCTTCATGATTAGAATAAAAGTCAATTGCTTTCAATAGGTTAGTTATTATTATATTATCACTTTTCAAATCCAGGCGTGGATAGCATTTAACATGAGAATGACCCTAGGTTTATTAGAATTGCACAATTGTTTGTAGTTAGGAGTGAGGGAGGATAGACGGTGTTACACAATACCCAGTATTCTTTTCCTTACAAACCTACCTACTCCCCAGGGCCAAACAATATGTCTCCAAATAACCACTTTGACTGTGGTTGGAAGGTATGCCTCCATTATGCAAATTTTCTAGGCTAACACACACACACACACACACACACACACACACACACACACACACAAGATGGGATAAAAATGGAAGAGAAGTCCATAAAAGGAAAATCAAGTCAAAAATATTTTGATAAATCAGCTCCTAAGAATGTATGCTCATTTTGTAAATTCTCCCATAATTTCATACAGAAGACTAATTTCATCTTGTCAAAAAGTCTTTTAATGTATGTAAACTTCCCAGAAGCATGGATTCTGTTATAGCTTAACATAATGTCAAAAATCTGTTTAATAAGAAAATGCTGTATATGGTAGAAAACTCAAATACTTACTTTACAAGGCTTTTAAAAACATTCTACAAACATTTATGTACTTCAGAATAAACACAAGACCTTTATCAAACTTTTATATTCCACACTGAATATTTTGTTTGTACACAAAGCTGAGAGAAGTAGTAAAGTTGTCCATCTAACATTTATAAATGTGTAATATGTAGCTAGACACAGAGAACCAGATTATGTTCAAACAAGCTACTGACACATTAGCAAATATCATGCTATAAAAAAATCAATCTATGATGATAAAAGATCTTTATAATTAAAATATATTTTACTAAATAAGTGATAAACTTATAACAGTTGGCTTTTCCGTATTGGTACTTTCATTAATTTTTTAAAAATCAACACTTCTATTGCTATGCAATATATGTAGCTGACCACACAAGAAGTGGCAAAACCTCAAAAATATCTGTTTATTTTAAAATTTCTAGTGATTTATTAATTTCTTATTTTGACTGTAAACTGTACTTTACCTCAGTTCAATACTAATTGTCAGCTTCAAAATAAATCCGAGTAAGAACAGGCAAACAAACTTGTGGAAAAAAAATCAAGAAACCTAAAACATTAGTTACAATATTGTTAATTACACTTTCTGGAAACATACAAATGAGTCATTTCTGTATCAAACTGATAACTGATGAGTACTTTACCACTCGTTAAAAATTGTGTATATTCAAATGCTACCTATCCTATAGCATATAAAAAGCCTTAGATCTACTAAGCTTTCAGGCTGATCCATCAGCTTAGGAAATGTTTGCAAAATTTTTTAAAATGCAGTGTAAACATTTCAGCCCTGAACCTTCTTTCTATGCCTTTGAACCTTCTCTTTCATGTGCAATACCTGAAGGCCCACTGAGAATAGCTGCTGAAAGCCCCAAAGATGGGTAAAACAGAATTTCTGACTCAGGAAATAAAGATCAGCTGAATAGGATTCCCATACGGCAATCCAGATCAATGGAAAAGCAAGGCCAGAATTTTACAGTATCTATCCTATACAGTACAACATGAAGGTTGTATTCCATTGCCGGTAACAAAACTCCCAGTTGCCAAGAAAAAAAAGGGAGCTACAAAGATTGTAAATCCAGTAATGAGAAACTACACTTTATTTTGACATTTTGCTCTAAGTGGAATTAAAAACTCCACTACCTTTCCTTGGAATCACTGATATGGTAAACAATTTCTGCAACCAAACAACTGCATTCTGCTAAAAGAACTGAAGCAGTAATGAGAAGTGGATTAATATTTAGGGAAAATCCTTACACATTTCCAGCAACTATCATCTTAGATGGTAATGGTTTAATGTGCTTTATGCCAAGAAAAATAATGATTTACTTTGCTTTCAAGTTTTGTGAAGAAAAACTCAGAATAGACCTATTAGTAATCTATAATCAAATTATAAAACAACCCAAAACATTTTATTACAATGCTGTTAAGTTCTGATGGACTCAACAATCCGTGCAGAACAGGAATTACCTCTACAATACCCCTACTGTGTGGCACTCCAGTTGGTATTTCAATATTTCCTTACATAGGCACTACCTCACAAGGCAATCCTTCCCCGTTTCAGACATGTTTTTATTCTCACCATATCTATAACTGAATAACTTTCATCTATTTGGTCCTATTCTCACTACTAAGGCTACATAAATTCCCTGTTCTACATAACTATTCTTTAAAATATTGTGCACTGGGCTTCCCTGGTGGCGCAGTGGTTGAGAGTCCGCCTGCCGATGCAGGGGACACGGGTTCGTGACCCGGTCCGGGAAGATCCCACGTGCCACGGAGTGGCTGGGCCCATGAGCCATGGCCGCTGAGCCTGTGCGTCCGGAGCCTGTGCTCCGCAATGGGAGAGGCCACAACAGTGAGAGGCCCGCGTACCGCAAAAACGAAAAACAAACAAAAAAGAATATTGTGCACTATCAAACCTCCCCAAGCCTCCTTAACTCTGTACTAAACAGCCCAGTTCTTCATCCCAGTCTTCTTACATTGTTTCCCAATCCTTTGAAACCATGTTTACCTCCAGATAAACTTCAGTTTCAATTAAAGTGACTTTCAAAACTGAATACAGTACTACACACACGGTTTATCACACACCCCCTGCATCTAATCTAGCCACCAAGTTCTTAAGAGTTTGCATTAGATTTTTACCATCAAGATCCATATATTCACTGACCAGTAGATCTCTTCTCTTGGATTTCCTACAGATTTCTCAAACTCAAAATGTCCAAAACTGAATTTATCCTCTCCCTTGCCCTTCACTTCTCTACTTCATCACACTCCTAACACACTTCTCCTAATTTTCCTATATCAATGTCTAGACTGCCTCCTTCACCTCATATCTATCACCCAATTCCACAAATCTACCACGCAGTTTAAGAGTTCGGGCTCTAAGCCAAACTGCTAGAGTCTAAATTATTGCTCTGCCCTAACCAGTTGTGGCCTTAACAAGTAACTGAGCCTCTCTGTGACTCAGTTTCCTCATTTGTAAAATGGAATTAAAAATAACATTTTCCTCATGAGGCTGCTGTAAGGACTAAATTCATTACACAGTGTGCTTGGTAGAGTCATCAGCCCACAGCCCACAGCCCATAGTGAGTGCACAGTAAATGTTAGCTGCTATTATAATCATTATTACCACCACCTTAGTATCTCTCACATCTGTTTATCATTCTCATCACTGCTTATTATTTAGTTCAGGTCCTTCATTGCTTTTCACCCAGATTATTGTTGCAGCTTCAAAACTGTTGTCTCTGCTTCCCTTCTTGCCACACTCTTGTTTTTATAACTTTGATCATGCCATCCCCCAGTTCCAAATGCCTTGATGGTTTACTACTGTTCTTAGGATAAATGTAAATTAGTGAGTATGGTATACAAAACCCTAGATAATCTGGTAAATTTCTCTAGCCACACTGATCCCCTCTGTTCTCCTAGCACGTGATGCTTGAGTCACGCTGATTTATCTCCTCTGTTTTTCTAGCATGTGATGTTTGAGCCACATTTGATCAACTTTAATTTGTTCACAGAGACTCTCAATGTTTTTCTTTTTCTTTTTTTTTTTTTTTGGTGAGTTACTGAAATTGCCCAAAATACTCTGAGACTCTGCTACCCACCCACCTACTCATCCCATCTTACCAATGCTTATCTTCCAGTAGAAAAGGACTAAATGATAGGAGATGCCATTACCCTGGAATGTTTTCATGGGTTGTCTGTTCATCTGCTTGAGCAAGGGTGATACAGATCGGTTTTATTCAAAGTATGGCTGAAAAATCAGCAGCATCAGAATCACCTGGGAGCTTGTTAGAAATGTTAATTATCAGGCTCCACACAGGCTACTGAATTAGAATTTCTGGGTGTGGGGCCCAGGAATCTCTTTTGTAACAAGCTCTCTGGGTGACTCCTACTCATGCCAATATTTGAGAAGCTCTAATGAAAATGAATCATGGTTAATTTTTCACTCATGATTTACCACCTGTAAGACATGCAAGAGCCAAAAACTACTATTGGTACAAATACAAATTAACACATTAAGTAAAGGATACAATCCTGAGAAAAATATGATGATGAATCTACATTAATCATTTATAATTCACAAGCAAATCAGCAGCATTTAAACACCATGACCTATTTAAGACAGCCCACCTGATACACTGATAACAAAACATTCTGTGAGACAACACTGGTAATTCCAGCCACCTGTTTCTTGGGCGTGAGCAGCTGGAGTTCTACAACTTACCAAGTATTTCATCGCACTTCCACTTCTGATAAATTTACTAGTATCTTCAGTAGACTCTAGTAATGAGTTTTATTTTGGCAATGCTCTATTTCAGTAAACTTTCATATCCAACTTAGGTTTACTAGTAAGTAGTCCTTAGTTGTTCATGGAAGCAAAAACCTGTGCAAACCTGTGCAAATTTTTTTCACTCGTGAAAATGAAAGAATGGATTTGCATTTGAGATTAATTTAATTCTAAAATGGACTGTCCTCCCCAATTAGGAGGTGGCCAACCACTTTGACAATCATTGCTTGAAAGAGCCAGAAAAACCTTCATTTCCAGCACTGGTACATGAATCAGCCTGCCTGTAACAATTCAGGGTTTTCTTCTGGGAAGCCTCTCCTCTCCCCATACACCCATTCTGTGGTAGGTGTCCCTTCTCTGTCTATCTTTAGCATGCTGTGCAAACCTCTGTAACTGTACTCACGGGGTAGTGAAAAATCTGTTAACTTTTCTGTCTGTCAAGATCTTTTCAAAGCTTGATTCTGTCTATGTAAAGAAAGAAGTAGTCAAAAAAATTCTAGGCTGATATATAACCAGTCATTTACTATACCTGTCTATTCTTAGCTTCATCACATACTTTTTTCTATCTTCAGTCATTTTGAAAACCATTAATTTTTCCCATTTTGAAAATCATGCTTTAATGATGACAAATTTCACAGAGAGTAAGAAATTATGCATAAGGACAGTATGAGTGGCATAAATTCTCTATTAATTCATTCATAATCTAGAATGAGAACACAGTTTCTATTAAAACTTCACATTCTTTTTTGCCATTCTTATTCATAAATGTTACAAAACATTAAACCACTGTGAACCCAAGAAACAGTAAGTGGAAATACAGTAAAAGGCTATGGTAGAAACACAACTATACAGGGAATCAAAAGATCCAGGTGTTAACCTCAGCTTGACTAATAAACACTAAACTATCTTATCAAGACCTCCGATTCTCCAACTCTAAAATACAAGTTTAAAGTAATTAATGGGAAATAATGAAGGTACTTGTCCCAGAGGTAGCTATCAAGATCAAATAAAGTAATGCAAATAATGTATATTGTGAACATTCATACATGCATTCACTATTATAATTCTATAACAATAAATAAGGGAATATAGGGTGACCCAAAGTAGAATCACTTGTAGACCAAAGTAAAAATTTTCTCTTGAAATAGCAAAATTATTTTCACCAGCCAGGTTTAGAGAGTTATATAGATGCAGGTTCTTGTTAAAGCTTCTGCAACTGACTCTGAGCACGTGTCATGTAAAAAAACTGGGGTGGGTCGGCGCTGTCCCAGCTTCCACAGGTATCCGCCAAAGGATAATCTTAGATTGAGACATGGGGAAGGCATGAGTGCCCTTGAAGGATGGGAGACAAAAGGTCCAAAGCTTTAGTAAGAGGTAATTCTCTTGTGAAGACGACTCATCTCCAAGCTCCTCACAATTGCCTCTAATCACTCTTCTTCCACGTGCATTCTTAATCAAAATCACCCTATTTAAAATTTTAATCTTATATACTTTACTGTTATTTTTGCTTATTGTACACTATAGTTCCTTATCCAACTTTCAGCTTCTAATTTTTGTGTCACATTTTTATTCTATTAACTCTCACCCCTATTTTCTGGAATTGTAGTTCTAGTCTTTTTTTTCCCCTATTGTTCTCATTTATAGCTACCATTTTAAATGCGTTAAATGCTTTCAAATGTTTAATTCAATTTCTGATTTTTATAATATTCTAGTCTTCCTAAACTTTTTCCCTTTGTCACTTCTGCATTCTATTTATTATTATTTTTTATGATATGTGTTTTTGGGGGGAGCAAAAAGTCCGGAAAAGAGCTAAAAGTAAAGAAAGTCATTATAAACCAGAAGGGATGGTAGTTTCCTTCCTTGCAACTGCTTTTTCTGCCACTCTGATTCCCCAAAAGATTCCCTGGCCTAGTCCTGGATGGCTCTCCAAAATATCTTTAGCTCCCAGGGGACAAAGCCAACTAATTCCCTCCCCCAGGACCATAAGGCTCATTCTGCAAATGGCATCTGGTTTTGCTCCAGTGGTGTCATTTGTTAACTTCTCACGTTATCCAGGCTTTATACTAGCCATTCTGTCTATTTTAAAATTCGTAATTCCAAAATATAACCCCAATAGACTTGGGGTCGTTATGACCTAAATGACCTAAAGGAAATGAGGAGACCTTATAACCAGAGGGATGATATAAAAATAAGTGTTTTATAAGTATCATTCCAGTTGCTATGTTACAGAACCTACTAGAGAGGTACAAAAGTGTCCATGAAGAACTCAATCATTCATTCAACAAATATTTATTAAGCAACTACCATGTGCCTGTACTCTGGTAGGCACTGATATAGCAGGGGGAAAAAAATAAGAAAAACCACATACCAGAAGTATGTACAGTTAATACTTATTTCAGAAGACTATATTGCATTAGCCAAGCAAGAGCTGGGAGTGCCTTAGACACTGACAATGGTTCTGGACATGGAGAAAAGTAGATTCACTAAGGTGATACTTAGAAAGTCAAATGGACGCTTAGTAATCACTGATTCAAAACAGAACAAAACAGTTGTATGTTATGTTCTGTTCTGTTTCACACAAGGTTTATAAATTTTCAATTGCTTAAAGTAGAGAACTCTATTTCTTTTCTTTATTTCAGTTCTTCCATGAATTCAGTCCTTCTATTTGGTTACTGTATTCAATCTCTGATTTCTCTAATATAAGTCAGAATTTTAGAATGATATAACTTTAATATTTTCAGGCAACCAGGCTCTAAAATCCACCAGCCATCACTATTAGGTTCATTCTGAGATCTGAACCTCAATAACTCTAAGACACTGTGGCATTAGAAATAACACAATTTAACCTTCTTGAAGGAAAGCAATATTTTACATTCCAACCAAGAAACTCAAAGAAGAACGATTATCCAGGAAGAGATGCAGAGTACACTGTTGAAAGCATTCAAATCTGTAGCACAGCACAAGGAGAAATTAGGGATTTAAAAACATATATTTGGAGCTGTTGTATCAAAGGATTTAACTGAAGTTGTGGAAATGAATAAAGTCAAATAGGAAACTGTATGATAATAAAATAAAGAGTACTATATATTTCAGTCCTTCTCATAATCAAACTCACAGAGTTGTACTTTGATGATATATCTTTAGGCTTTACAGAAATACACAAAAGAGCCCCTTCAGAAAATCTATTGCTGGAATGTGGTCGAGGACATAGCCCCTTACGTAGCACTCATTACTCTCATGTAAGGCCTGACATGAGAAATCTCTTTTAGAATTTAGGCCAAGGAATGGCATTCCCTTTCCTGAAAAATGGTATTCTTCCTTGTTTTTCAAAATGGATATTCTAAAACTAACTACATTCCACTTTAACTGATGGGAACCTCAGAAGCAAACTAGGAGCTTAACTATAGGTCTCTACGTCTTTGCTTTTGGTAGACATCTGTCATTGTAGTGACTTTCTGTGCTGCATCCTGTATCTGCATGAATTCCTGTATCCTTTTATCAACTGCTGCATAACAAACAACTCCCGAACTCAGTAGTTTAAAACAACTATTTCTCATGATTCTGTGAGTAAGCTGTGTGGTTCTTATATGGATCTGGCACGGGCTCACTCATGCAGCTGCATTCACCTGGTAGGTCAGCCCTGGGCAGAGTTCCCTTGGGCCTATTGGGCCTTGAACAAGCCAGATCTCTCCATGTGGCCTTTCATCTTCAGGAGGCTAGACCAGACTTCTTTATGTGGTGACAACGACATTCCAAGAAGGCAAGCTCCAACGTGCAAGCTCTTATCAACTGTCTACTTGAATCATATCTGCTTATGTCCCACTGGCCAAAGTAAGTCACATACACAAGCCAGAGTCACTGTGGGAGGGTGTGGATACTGGAAGGCGTGACTCATTGCAGACCACTAGTGTAACTATCTACCATAGCAGCTTCCTAATAAGGCTGTTACTTATTCTTCTTCCAATCCTTCTAATACTTGAATGTTATTCTTTAACAAAGTTTATTTCCTCTCTGCTCCATATCTTATCTTTTTCAGAGCTAAAATATCCCTTATGGGTGTTCTAAGCTCATACCAGTCCAACATATCAGTGAATGAATGCTTATGTAGGATTCAAGAGTATTTTAAAATTTTAAATGCACCATATGCCACAGCAAATGCTCACTCCTAAATTCTTAAAGCTCTCATAAAAGGAATAAAAATTCCTTTGAATTTAAGTTGCAAAAGCCTTTACAAACATCAGGGCCAATTAGTTCCCCCACCAGGAAGAAATGCATCATTCCACTGGTGATGTCCCACACTCAAGCTCTTGATGTACTTTGTATCTCTAATCAATATTGAATGTATTATCAAAAAGTGTCCAAAATGCCTGAAAGCTTAAAGTCAGAAAAAGAACCATTATCTACACTGAGTACTTTTACACAAAGTACTCCAATTAGCAAGACAAGAAGATGCTGAAAAAATACAAAAATGTTAATCTGAAGAACAGTAAATAATATGAACAAAATGGCAAAAAAAAAATCACCAAAGAAAAGGTGTAAAGATGAAAAGAATTCATTAAACTTGTTTCATCTTACAAGCTGTTACTATTTTTAAGATGCCCTATGATAATTTAAAGATAAGTTGAATAGGCATTAAAAAAATTAAACTCTTAAGGACATGACTGTACTTCTTGTGATTAGTTTTAATATGCACTTTTTATCCCATTGGCTTTTTTAAAACACCAACTGCAAATTCAATTAAAGACTGTAAGTTTTTGTGAAAATGAATGTGTTTTGGAAAAAGGTGTGTGCATATGTGACTTGAAGGGTAACTAGACTGATATCAGGTAAGGTAGGTCTCTTTGGACTGCCGAGGTTTGCACTATGACTGGGGCACACATAACTAAAAAAAGTCAAAACAGACCTTCTGGCTGCAATTATGATGCCAAACAACATGTTGTTCTGTGAATAGGTGGCAAAACGCTTCAGAGATTTTCCACCAGGGGAGACAAAATGTGGAACTTTACTTATGCACAGAAGACTTTTTTTGTTGTTGTTAAATTAGGCCAACAGCAGAGTTATTTTTAGATTACTTACTTCACTTTCTCTTCTTAATGGGCTGGTATACAAAATAGGACAGAAAACGCACCATATGCCACAGCAAATGCTCAAATCCTAAATTCTTAAAGCTCTCATGGAAATAAAAGATATCTCTATCTTAAAGTATGAGGTTTGCATTCAGATGCAATTAAGACTATAACTAATCTGACAGATCTTTATCAGTTAACAACAAATAAATCATATATATCTATTTTAAAAAACAATATTTTGGAGTTTTTTTCCTTTAATCATTTTTAGTAAAATAAATAAGTTGTAAGGGAAGAGATAAAGTGTGAATGAATGTGTCGACTTACATTTATGATTAAAAGTTAACATTTAACATACAGCATTTTCAGATTCTACAGTGACTAACGTAGTTCTTGATTTCCTAAAGTTACAAAATTTAGATGACTCAGCCACTTGCTCTTTCATAAAATCAACCTAAAGTCTCTTCAGGCAGGCTCAATTTTATAGAAAGTTAAACTTCCAAAATTTACTCTTTGTATTTCAACATGATACATTCTCATTTTATGACTGCACTCATGGCTCCACAAAACTATACTATTATTTTGATTTATACTACTATTACAATTACGAAGATGACACAGAATGCATAACATTAAAGACATATATATGTACATAATATATGCTATTGGAATAAAAAAATAACTGATTTAAAAAGAAATTCTCCCCACCTTTATTAATGACATACATAATTCAAACTATATTATGAAATATGAAAAATTATTTTAAAAGAGATTAATAAAGTCAACAAATATCCTTAATACAGCAGAACATTCACCATGTTCTTTGAAATGCCCTGATTTTATTGAAGCAATAAAACTGCAGGACAACAAAAGATCTGACACCTTTTTGGTGTCTAACCCACTGTACATAGTGTACAATTAGGAGGAGAAAACAAAGTGCTTATTCCCTTTAAAAAAATCAAGTAAAATATCTAAAGTTTTGATATTATTTTATTATTTTGTTAAATTACAGTATTGTGAGTTCTTCATACGTTAAATGTATAAGTCTATTTTTTCCCTAAAAACAGGGCAGACAAATATTGCTAGATATAGTTCACCATTCTAAGTAACCTAGTTTTAAAAAGATTAAATATAGCAATTAAATGAAACATGTTTAAACCAATATAGATATTTAGGCATATAAAAACTAATTTCTAAATAACACTGGTATGCTGATAAGTTGGAATTTGCCAACAAAACAATTTTAACATATAGCCTAAAGAGACAAATATATGATGCAAAACTAGGAAACTAAAGAATATTATGATTGTTTTAAATGTTGCTAAACTAATAGTACTAATGAAATTCCATTTATAAAGACTAACTTATACATACATAATTTTTACATTTAAAAATACACTTAGATAATCTGCATTTTGATATAATCCTAAACACCTTAATTCTGACATGTAACCTCTAATAATTATCAGGTCTAATGGCAGGAAGAAAAATACTAGGTTGGACACAAAAAAATAGTTCTTAAAACTTTAAAGAAATCATAATACCTTGCCAATAAAATTATTAACAAAAGCAAAATACTAAATAACTAAAATTTTAAAAGGCTGCTTTTAGAGAAGAGTAGACTTTGATTGGGAAAGAGAAAGAGGTATATGCATTCAGAACTTCTCCACATTTGGTGGCACACACTGGTCTTGGGCCTGAAATAAATTCCATGTCTAAACTGCTGTTAAGTAATTCTTCATATAGTCAGGTCAATTAATTTTAAAGAGACCCACCCTGAAGAGAAGAAACAAGGAAGAGGCTATGTCCTCTAAATAAAATTATAATGCTAGACTTTTATTGAACATTAAACCTGCTTCATATGCTTTTTTTTCCCCTCAAGTAAATAATCAAGTTGGCAGGTATATGGAAGAAAACTTTAAAGTAGCAGCAAAATATACTGACATTCTTATCAGGTGATATGACTATGTCTAAGCAGTTTAGTTTTATTTTTATCTTTCTCTGGTTGCTAAATTCACATTTAAATTACTTAACACCAATTTCATGATATATTTACTTTAGACTTTCACTAACATTGACCTCTAAGAAAGTACAACGGAAGCCCAATTTTCTATATTTTATGGATAGATATTTCTAGGGCTGGACTAGATCTTGAAAACTACCATTACAGAACTTGTGTATTGGTTTCAATTCATCCATTATTCCCACTCAAAATGAGGCCCCTCCCATAACACAATATTGTTAGAAGAGTTACCAAGCACACACAGTAAGCACCTTTTGAGCACGTGCTTTTTATTAGGGGATCACTAACATATGCTCCCAACATCCACGAGCTAAGGAATAGGTACCGCTTGCCAAACCTTTCTTCCACTGAGCACATATCTACTCAGTAAATAATGATTTCCAGACAAATGGGAAAGGAAATTGTGCTTCTTTGACTAAATTATCTATTGTATTTTCCTAGTACTGAAGGAGAGGGAAGAGACATAAATGTGAAACATCTTCAAAATATTCTTCCTAGTGCTTCCTTAGTGCCTGAAACCTATAAGGAAAAGTCCAATATTTTCAACCTCATTTCCTCAGTGTGCACATGTAAAATGGTGGTCAACAGTATACACAGGATAGTGTGTTACAGGATATAGCAGTACTCTGTGAAGAGCTCACATCATAGAAAACAACTGTCTGAGCCATGAGACACAAAGGAGAGGATCTCAATTCCAACAGAAACTAGTAATTAATTAGCCTTATTATAAAAATAGAAAATTACTCCATTTCAGAACCAGAAAAACTGGCTTCCTAAATTTAAAACACAGCCAAGTTAAGAGTAAACTTAGCTTAGCTGTAGGCTCAGGAAGAGGTCCTCAGAACAAGAGAGCAGCGACTCAGTGAAAGTACCTATGATTCCAAATTAAATGATATGCAGCTGATGTTAACCACATACATTACTGAAATACAAGAAAAATATTAACAGGGGAGTCAGATTGATACCCAGAAAGGAGGAATCTTTTAAATTTATTACATAAGACTGCTTACAAAACATATTTCTCCAGAAAATGGGAATTTGTTTAAATGATGAATTTATTAATTAAAAAAATCATGTTTAAAGCCATATATATCAAAGCTTTATACCTTATTGATTATATATATATGATATATATATGAAAAAATACTGTAAAACTGAGACAATCTTAAAATAGGGCAACATCTAGTTTTGCCACATCTAATAGCTTCAAAGAACTTCATGAATAAACAATTGTAGCTTCACTTACAAATACCACAAACAAAATTCAAAATTAATTTTTAAGTTTCAGGTTTCAAGTTTCCAAGGATATACTGGTTCAGGCAGAGACAATATTTGACTTCTGAGCACATCCACAAAAATCAGATTTTCCTCTAAAGACTATTCCTGGACCAGCTGTTTGTAACGTAACTGCCTAACCAAAGGGGGCAAGAAATGAGGAACAGGATATATTTGTTTCTGGTAAACTGCCTATTTCCCTTTCTTCCAGGTCCTCAGAATTCATGGAGTCTGGTATGAGGGATGCCCCCTTAGCAGAACAGGTGGCTCCATCCTATACCCTGGTACTGTTTTTTAAGATGAAAAACATACAAAACAAAGCCAACAAACAAAACACCCCTGCAGGAAAAAAAAAAAAAAAAGTGGAGGAAGGAGCTAGGAAAAAGCACAGTCATAAGATCCATAGTTACCGTTGAAGGAAGGGCATCTACTATCTGGCAGCTACCGTGTAGGGAATCTTACAAACGTTATTTTTAATTCATACACCAAGAAACCCACTATATAGAATTTTCATCCATATTTTACAGATGAGAAAATCAAGTTCAGAGATCAAATAACTTGCCCAAGTTCACACAGTCAGCATATGGCCGAGCCTCGGATTTGCTCTCCATCTGTCTAATGCCAAGCCCTCCTCTTGCCATGATGTCAAGCCCACATCTAAGTTAACAAATATTCCTGCTGGGCTTCCACTGTGTGTACCCATGCTACAAAGAACTACAAAAGAAACAGAGGACATCGCCTTTGCCCTCCATGCGGTTAACATCTAAGAGGCATTCTGAAGATTCAGGTGCCCAATTCATGATAGGCAGTGTGGTTACAGACAGGGAAGAGCACTAGACCAGGGGGAGGGAGATGACTCACTCTGGGCTGTGCTACTTACTAGCCGTACAACCTTGGGTAAATAAGCATTTCTATTATTTCCTCATCTGCAGAGAGGAGACACTATAACATCTACCTTAATTATCTCACAATTAGTTCAAAGATCCAATTAGATAATAAACCTGTGGAATGGGAGCGACTGACAAGGGCTTAATTTCCAAAATATACACACAGCTCATACAGCCCAATCTGAAAAAAACCCAAACAAACAACCCAATCAAAAAATGGGCAGAAAACCAAAATGGGCAGAAAACCTAAATAGACGTTCCTCCAGAGAAGACATACAAATGGCCAACAGGCACATGAAAAGATGCTCAACATCTCTAATTATTAGAGAAATGCAAGCCAAAACTACAGTGAGGTTTCACTTCACACTGGTCAGAATGGCCATCATTAAAAAGTCTACAACTAATAAATGCTGGAGAGGGTGTGGAGAAAAAGGAACCCTCCTACACTGTTGGTGGGGATGTAAATTGTTACAGCCACTATGGAGATCAGTACAGAGGTTCCTTAAAAAACTAAAAATAGAGCTACCATATGATCCAGCAATCCCACCCCCCCGAGCATATATCCGGAGAAAAATGTGGTTTGAAAGGGTACATGCACCCTGCATGCACTGTTCACTGCGGCACTGTTTACAACAGCCAAGACATGGAAGCAACCTAAGTGTCCATTGACAGATGAATGGATAAAGGTGTGGTATATATATACAATAGAATATTACTCAGCCATAAAAAATCAATGAAATAATGCCATTTGCAGCAACATGGATGGACCCAGAGATTATCATACTAAGTGAAGTAAGTCAGACAGAGAAACACAAATATCATATGATATCACTTATATGCAGAATCTAAAAAAAAGTGATATAAATGAACTTATTTACAAAACAGAAATAGATTCACAGACATAAGAAACAAACTTATGGTTACCAAAGGGGAAAGGTGGGGGGAGGGATAAATTAGGAGTTTGGTATGTATTAAAATACATACTACTATATATAAAATAGATAATCAACAAGGATTTACCGTATAGAACAGGGAACTATACTCAATATCGTATAATAACCTATAATAGAAAAGAATCTAAAAATGTGTGTGTGTGTATATATATATATACACAGTCATATATATATTCAGTCATATATATATGACTGAATCACTTTGCTGTACACCTGAGACAAGCACAACATTGTACATCAACTATATTTCAATAAAAACTTTTTTACAAAGAGCTTATTAGCTACCAAATATTTTAGAAATATGAAATGCTAATACTGCTTTGCAAGTGTCCATAGTCTTGTCATTACAGAACTTTGGACAGATATCTGAATTCAGCAATAAAAGGATTAGCTGACTCACTTTTGTGTCCCCTCCTTTTTGTTTTGCTTTAGTTTGTCTTGTTTAGAGAGTTAGTGCTGTAAGGGTGAAGGATTAACCAACTGGTGCTGGTTCTGGTTCTGGCTCTTGCTCCCCGCACGGTTCTGAAGGTGGGACCCATGACGAAACCACTTTTCCTCACTACAGCTGCACCCAAGCCCGTCCAGGTGCAAGCTCATCGTTAGCGGAAAGGTAAGGTAGCCCTATTTCCCTCTCTTCTCTCCTTCATTTCCTTTTCTCCCTTCTTCATAAGCTATCTTATAAAATTAGAACTCCATGCTCAAGTGTCCATCCACTCTCTAACTCAAAGCTGTACCTCAAAGTATAAATTCCTTCTTTCTGTCAACTCAAAGAAAAGTATGAGAGACCCATTCCCTGAGAGAGACTGGAGGAACTAGGTTCAGAAACCAGGTGAGGAAGAGATTCTCTGAGGAGGTGGAGAATTTGCAAAACAAGAAACAGTCTTTTGCTGACTGGAAAGTTTCCGTTTAAACTAGGCTGTACCAACCACAAGCATTTAAAATAAATGAACTAATTTTCTGTCTTACATGCTAGTATTCAAACATAATTTCCTATCAACTTTTTCACTGAAAATTAATCAATATTTAGAACATTCTTTTTCAATGGGAAGAATTATTCCCAATTTCAAACAGCCAGTTGACAAGCTTTAGAAGGCTATCTAGATTCCAAATACGTTTGATGGAAAAAGAGTTACTGTAATTCTTCAGATAACTCCCAAATCTTCATTTTATTTTGTGTAATTTTAATCCAACCATTATGATACAGCATAAATGTAGCTCAATGAAGACAAAACAAAAAATTTCATTTTAACTGAAATGTCACAGGAGAAATATACACACAACTTGACAAACTTAAATGTCTCAGGCTTTAAACACACACACACACACAACACAACTACCTCTACCTATCTCTCTCTCTCTCTCTTTCCCTCTCTTTCTCTCTCTCTCTTTCTGCTCCCCCCACCCTTCCACCCCCAAACCTCCTCCCTTCTGTCTCTGTCTTATTTAAAGGAAGCTAACAGTACTCCTTTCTATAATTTCTTTTCTACATGTGAAACTGTAGACTCCTATTAGATTATAACAGAAACTCAAAATGCTCACTGGATCAATAAAAAAATGGAAGTGAAAACCGTTAGACCTTTAGAGGTTATGAATTTATTCTTACAGGAGTAGTTATAAATTTTATATTCTAAATCACAATTTTATTTCTGATAACCAGTAAAATCTGGGTTCTATTTCAACTCCCTATTTTCTGGGGGAAAAAAAAGCTTTAGAAATGCCATGTAATATTTTACTCTGGTGTTTCTAAAGCATGGTCTTCACACCACCTTACCTGAATCATGTAGAACATCTTCTAAAAAGGCAAATTCCTGATCCCTCTCCAGAATTACTAATGAATCAGATAATCAAAGTCAGATTGGTCAGCACTGTGACAATTTTCCCCAAGTGATTCTTATGACCAGCAAGATTATCACAAATGAGTTTTTTCACTTATTTATATTATGTTTAGGACATTTCCTCAACAGCACCATCTATAACATTTTATAACCTTACTATGTTAAAACATATTAGCTCTCTTTATTTGAATAAGTGTTATTTTCTAGCAATAAAAGATTATTTCTTCAACTAATAATATATTTAGTTTGGTTTGTTATAATTTATTTATGCACTTTCCAAGGAGAATTCAACTGCCACATCAAAAGACACACTAAATTTACTTTAACTTTTATCATGACATATTGAAATGTAAATTAAGAACTAGTTAAAATGATTAAATATTATTGTTGGAAAATGTGATTAGAAAACAGAAATAATGGTATAGCTCTTCATGAAAATAAAGACTATAAATACACATATTCATAGTTTTTCAATTAACTTTTTAAAATTTCTATCACTATGTCATCAAACAATATTTTTTAACCTCTCATTGTATTTCTTCATACTCTATTAACATTTTCAAAAAAATAAAAAGAGAACTTCACTCTCTGAGGAAGACCATAATAGTTCATTAGCCCTACAGATCTCAGCAGCCCCACACCTGACTGCATTAGGTCTCCTTGCACTTCTCATTTTTTAGGTCACAGAAATACTGTAAGTAATGTAATGAAACCACAGGCTTGCCTGTATTTTCTCATACAGCCAAGCCCTGACTCATAAATATTTCATTTATTGTTGTCTTAACTCTAAAAGAGATTTGTCTGTATTTTTCAAGCTCTGTTTTGAAACCTCTCTCTTCTGAAAGTGATTCTGACCACGACTTTGGTAAACTAATACACACTACCTCATAGAAAGAACTCTGATTCAACACAATGGCAACTACCCAGACCAATGAACCAAAAATTTTTAAGACACGGAACTATAAAATTCACATAATTCTGAAATAAGTTATTTCACAAGGAAATTCAATGTTATATGATTGAAGTATGTTTTCTGAGCCTTAAAATGGTAAGAATACTGTTCACATAAGCGCCTTTAGGTCAAAGAAAGCAAGGAAAGTACAAGATGAGTTCAGAGGGAGTTTCGGGAGAATGGGTGTTATGGGTTAGTTGAGAATTAAAAATCACAAATCGCTTATTCAAGAAGTTGAACAGTGGAAGCAAAAAAGATTAAAATGCCAAGAAAGAAACAGAACTGATATTGTTCAATTTACAACTCTTTCATATGATAAAGTAACAAATGTTACCTCTAAATCAGGCCTCCTGCCGAAAAGAGAGATATGTATTCTGAAGGAAAAAAAAAAAAAAGAGTCAAATAGTTTACTAAGCTAGCTGAGTACTGTGGATTTGCTCATAGCAAGGAAGAAAAACATCAAGGGAAAGAACTTTACTATTCCTCATTCTTAGTCTTTTTCATCCATCTTCCCATCTCCTCCAGCTGAGATTGTATAATCTACAAAGTTTACATCAAATATAAGAACAGAAACATTCCCTGAAACAGACTCTGCAAGGTTGGCTATCTTAAAAATATAAATAAAGAAATACCAGAACACATAAAAAACCTAAAGAGCCACCATGAGTAAACACAGTAGGAGATCCTCCTTACCCAAAAGCACAGAAGCAAACCCAGTTACACAGTCCTTCTGGCTGATTGAGAGCCCTTATGTGATAAGTTTTCAAATTTCTGATTCCAGCCAGATACTCACTCATCAAATCATACCCTAGGCGCCTGATCTACCCATACCCTCACTTACCAAGGGGTATATTAAAAGCTCTGGGTCGTGCCAAAGCTTCGTCTCATACTTAAAGTTGCCTCTGCTCGTCATGATGCTTCACGACTCTTCTACCTGTCTGGGGACCTTCAGTACATTTTTGTTTCGCCCTGACCACAGAGAAAATGATGTGAATGTTGTTCTTGGTTCACTACCTAGACCACTGATGACTCAGGTGGTCACTGCACTTTATGATCCAGATTGACACCTAATACTGATAATGACAAAAATTGAGCATCTAATGAATTATTGGCTTATAATAATTTCTTCTCTCTGAAGGCTTAAGAAGCAATAAGGAAAAAAAAAAAGAAAAGAAAAAGAAGCAATAAGGAGAACTACTACTTAACAGCAGTGAAAAGGGAAGAACCAAGATGAAAAATTTTGTCACAGAATTCTTAGAAGTCCATGTCAATTTTAAGCTCATAATTCCAAGCCAGTGAACAAAATGTGGCATGGATTTTAGAAACAGAAATTTTAAAAAGATATGTCTATATTTATATGAATAACTCTGTGTATGTGTGTGTGTGTGCGCGCGTGAACGCGCATGCGTGTGTGCACTGGGCAAAATATAGTCCATGGGCTAAAACTAGCTCACCACCTGATTTTGGATGGTCTGTGAGGTAAGAACAGTTTTTACAGTTTTAAGTGGCTGAATCAAAAGAAGAATATCTTGTGAAACATAAAAATTATATGAAATTCAAACTTTAGTGTCCATAAATAAAAGTACTGGCACACAGCCACATTCATGCATTTAGGTGTTGTCCATAGCTTCTTTTACACTACAATGTTAGAGTCAAATATTTGTAAAGGGACCAATGGCCCGCAACTGTATTTACTATCTAGCCCTTTACAGAAAAAAATTACCAAGCCCTGCTTATATACATGGCTTGACATGAAACTCTAAAATAAAAAATGGTTTGGGATAAATATCATATCAATAGAAATTATGAAATCTTGAAAGTGAAATTACAAGCTTCCAGTCTCAGAAAACACTAACAAAAAAAAGAAATTAGAAAATATCTTAAAAAAACACAGCATTACACAGGGATTATTCAACCTCAGAAGTGATATTACATGGCAAGAAATAGTACAGAAACATGACTCAAAGCTTCAATAAATGCTTGAAATGGGCTGAAGAAAATCCCGCCCCCCCCCAAAAAAAAGCTAGGAGCATTTCAAGATATTATTTAGATATGGGGAAAATATTAAAGGTATAAGCCTACTGTTTGGGGACAATGGTATGTTATCAGATAACTGAGATATGCCAAACTTCTTGATTCTTGGGTGGTTTTTACCTTCTGCACCAGAAAGAAGTGATGAAACTAAAACGGAAAATCAAATATGATTAACAAGAAAATCAAAGCTCAGGAATTAGTAAGAGGACTCTGAGTCACTTTAAATAAGTTTACGTATACAGGACCAATAGACTACAATTTCAAGATATTTTTAAAAAGTGGCTTGTATATGTTATCACAGAACTACAGTTGACAACCTTGACAGAGTTACAAACAACAGAAGAGCAGATGTAATACATAAGAGGGACAAATGTTATTTTATTTTTTGAAGGTAAAATGATTCTAGGAAATGAAGATCAGTGATCTTGACACTATTCCCCAACATTCTAGAACAGGTTACTAAACAGATGGTTTGTGAGCACTTAAATTTTTTTTTAAAACCTGCCATGGATTTGTTAAAAATAAGCCATGCTAAACCTCGTTTCCTTCTCTGACATGTTATTAGATGAGTGGATGCGAGAAATGCATTGGCTGTATAATGCCTGGACCAAGAAAAGTATGGAGTAAGTCTCTCGTGGCCAACTGGGGTAAGTCCACTCACTATCTGTGTAACTTTGGGGAAGTTTCTTATTATCTGGGATTAAGAGGCAAATGTCACAGATCTGTCAAGTTTCTGCACGTTTTGTGAGCAGAGGCACTGGAAGCCTTTGTTCTAGACTGTCTTTTCATGGATGTTTGTATAGCAAATAGCATTTGAAGACCGATAGCATCTCCCTCTGGAACAAAGGGAAGGTTTGCTTATAGCCCATTATAAAAGATCAGGGTTCCTAAACTTGGAGTTCCTTAGGTGTGATACATTGTGTGCAGCGTGGACTTGAGCCACCCTGTGGATCCCCTGTGGGCCTGGGGTACAAGGAACCAAAAAACACATGAGGCTCATGCTGCTGCTGTACCAGGAGCAATACAGTCCTTTGTCTCTGACCTGGAAGTCTTCTGTCTTCTATAATCATCCACAAAACAGTGGCTGGCTAATCTGTCAGCATACAAGTAGGGTGAAATCTCAGATACTTCACAGTGCTTGACAACCTGTGACTCAGCTTTGCCATTGGTAAAATGGGGAAATAACAGTAAGTCCTCATAAAGGTAGTATGAAGAATAAATTAATTCATACACAAATTGCTTAGAAAAGTACCTACTTAAGCTAACTGCTCAACAAATGTTAGCTATTATTATAATGATAGTTATGATTCATTTCAAATGTATATAGGTAGGTAAATAATCCCATCTGAAGGAGTAATGACAAGTCAAAAAGTCCAAACTCACGAAGTTCAGAAAAGGCTCTATTCTTAACCCTGTTCTGCTCAATATTTTCATAATTAATTAAGTAGCGCTATAAAAATGTATTAATCAAAATTATGGATGACACAATTGCTAACACAGATAATAGAATCAGGATATTTAAAAAATCTTGACATGCTGAATACACTAAACTATAAAGAAACAAATTTAACAGACATACAAATAAAGTATTCAAGTTGTATATTAATTGCAACCTACATGAAATGAATTACAATTCTAATAACAATGTAACACGACTGAAAAAAAAACAAATTTGCCATTATGTTAGAGAAGAATGGAGATAAATTTTCATTGTGTTCTGTGTTGGTTAGGCTACATTCATGATATGATATTTAGCTCTGGATATACTTTAAAGGGAAACTCCAGCAAAGAGAAGCATACCCAGAGGAGAGTGATCAGAGCTGTGAAGGGTGAAATAAATCCATATAGTATATATAAAGTATAACTGAAGAAATTTGACTACTTTATCCTGAGAAAGGAAAGGTTTATTGAGGATGAAAATTTTTCAGACATCTGCAAAATTATCTGTGTGAAACAGTCTGTGTAAAGCCAAAGGGTGGAGTTAGAAAAATGGCTAATTGATTTCAATTCAATGTAAAGAAGAACTTTCTATCAATTAAAGTTTTCAAATATTGGGTATTAAGATAAGTTCCTCATTCATGGAAGTTTCTGAAAGCCACTAGCCAGGACTATGAAAATGGGGATTGCCTCTTTCACGTACAGATGTCTTTAAACTGCTCACTTCTTATCTGTAAAAAAAAGGCAACCCACAGGGAGTTTGTCCAGGCCTCTTGTGTATTTTCACTCCTGTCTTGCCTCCCTGGTTTCTGTTCCATTTCAGCCTAGCTGGCCTCTTCAAACCGATGATTTGTTCTTAGCTGCCCACCTGGCTTTTTGATTGACCTCTCTGATTATTTCCTTTTTCCATACACTGCAGCCCATAGGCCATCTCACAGTAGCACCTGGGTAACAGACCCTGGCCCCATCTCCCGTCTGCTTTGGAAGGGAGAATAAAAAATTAATTTCATGATCTCAAAGGTTTGTTTCAATTCTAGGATTCTTGGATCCTTCTTACTTCTTTTGCCACATACACAGATTGGTGGATGAGCAGTAATTGATGAATAAGTGAATGAATAAATGAGTATTATTAAGAAATTCATAATAAGCTGCTTTCTTCTTTAAAAACTAGGTACCTGAATGGGTCTCACATCTTTCAACCAGTCAAACAGATGACAAGGAGTGAAAAGACAAGAAGAGCAAACACCTGTGGAAACGAAGGAATGAAGTATGAGAGCAAGAGAAAGATTAGGGGTGGAAACAGAAATGAGGGTAGACAGCTATGGAGAAGACCACAAAATTAACTCTCAGAAATGATTAACTAGTAAAGTCTCTAGTCCATAAGCCAAGCCAATTTATAAGCCAAAATAAAATTTAAGGATATATTAAATTAACATATATTTGAATAAAAAAGTGAGAGGAGAATTCTAAACTCCTCAGAACTTATGACAGGAGCAAGCAACTACATTCTTGCAAAGGCAAAAATGTTATACACAACAATATTGGTGAATCTCATGCATTAAGCCAGGTGAAAGAAGCCTGCCTCAGAAGGCTACATACTGCATGACGTATAAATATAAGCCAGAGTTGAATGTAATACATACATATATATATATAATACATATATATACATACACAATGTAATATTATTCAACCTTGAGAAAGGAGTATATCCTGCCATTTGCAACAACATGGATGGACCCTGAGCACATTATGCTGAGACAAGTCAGAGAGAGGAAGACATGTACTGTATGACACCACATATAAATATGGAATCTAATAAAGTCAAACGTGTAAAAAACAGAGACCGAAATGGTGGTTACCAAGAGATGGGGATGGGGTTTAAGACTGATGTTGTTTAAGGGTACAAACTTGGAAGCAGTAGTAAATAAGCCACAGAGATCTAATACACAGTATAATGAATATAGACAACAATATTGCACTATAATTTTGTGATGTGATAGATATGGCTACAATACCAATCATCTACAATATATAACATGCTGGACAACTTAAATGTAAACAGTGTTACATATCAAATTCGTTCCATTAAAAAAACTGTTCCCCTCCCCCAAAAAACAGACTTGAAAAAAACAAAACTCTAGGGATAGAAAATAGATCAGTGGTTACTAGATACTACAGGATGAGAGGAGGGGTTGACTAAAAACCATATGAAAAAATTTTGGAGCATGATGGAACTGTTCCTAATCTTAATTGTGGTAGTGATTACACAACTATATATGTTTGTCAAAATATATAGAACTGTACGTTAAAAAGAAGCAAATTTTTCTGTATGTAAATTATCTTTAAAAATGGAAAAAAATTAAAGAGCTTAAAACAACTCTGTAAAGATGAGCAATTAAAACATGGTGTGTGTTATTAATAAATCACAATAAAATCATAGCAATATTTTCTTAGATCAGTCTCCCAAGGCAAAAGAAATAAAAGCAAAAATAAACAAATGGGACCTAATCAAACTTACAAGCTTTTGCACAGCACAGGAAACCATCAACAAAATGAAAAGCCAACCTACGGACTGGGAGAAAATATTTGCAAATGATGTGACCGACAAGGGCTTAATTTCCAAAATATACAAACAGCTCATACAATTCAATATCAAAAAAACCCCAAACAACCCAATGAAACAATGGGCAGAAAACCTAAATACACATTTCTCAAAGAAGACATACAGATGGCCAACAGGCACATGAAAACATGCTCAAGGTCACTAATTATTAGAGAAATGCAAATCAAAACTACAATGAGGTATCACCTCACACTGGTCAGAATGGCCATCATCAAAAAGTCTACAAATAATAGGGAGTTCCCTGTTTGCCTAATGGTTAGGATTCCAGGCTTTCACTGCTGTGTGGCCCAGGTTCAATCCCTGGTCAGGGAACCGAGATCCTGCAAGCCATGCAAGGGGTGACCATATTAAAAAAAATAAAAGTCTACAAACAATAAATAAGATATGGAGAAAAGGGAACCCTCCTTCACTATCGGTGGGAATGTAAATTGGTGCAGTCACTTTGGAAAACTGCAGGGAGTTTCCTTAAAATACTAAAAATAGAACTACCATATGATCCAGCAATCCCATTCCTGGACATGTATCCAGAAAAGACAAAAACCCTAATTCAAAAAGATACATGCACCCCAATGTTCATAGCAGTGCTATTTACAACAGCCAAGACATGGAAGCAACCTAAGCGTCCATCAACAGATGAGAGAAGATGTGGTGTTTTTAAACACACACACACACATACAATGGAATATTACTCAGCCATAAAAAGAATGAAATATTGCCATTTGCAGCAACATGGATGGACCTAGAAATTATCATACTAAGTGAAGTAAGGCAGAGAAAGACAAGTATCATATGACATCACTTATATGTGGAATCTAAAAAATAATGCAAATGAACTCATTTACAAAACAGAAACAGACTCACAGACATAGAGAACAAACTATGGTTACCAAAGGGTAAAGGGGGAGGCAGGGATAAATTAGGAGTATGGAATTAACAGATACATACCACTATACATAAAATAAACAGCAAGGATTTACTGTATAGCATAGGGAACTATATCCAATATTTTGTAATAACCTATAATGGAAAAGAATCTGAACATATAACTGAATCACTTTGCTATACACCTGAAACACAATATTGTACATCAACCACAGTTCAATTGAAAAATGGAAAAAATTAAAGGTATTAAAACAACTTGGTAAAGATGAGCAATTAAAATATCATTTGTATCATTAATAAATCACAGTGAAGGTAACAATTTTGATAGAAACTTATCAGGATCATTTCTACAATACAGTGACCAACATCTTATTTAAAAATGAAATATCAAATGTATAGCCAAATAGCTTTTTTAAAATAAATATATTTTCACTGTCTTATAAATAGGTAACATGTAAAAATAAAATTAATCATTCACATTCTATTTTTAAATGTCCTCTCATAAAAATGTAATTCTAGTAATAAGAAAATAAACATTAAATATTTTATTAATTATGTATTCATATCTTGTTACCATATATTCTCTATTACTGTACAATTGCTCTTAAAATTTGATCTTATATAGTCAGAAAAACAAGTTGTCTCTCAAAATAAAAAAAAACTTATAATAACGATGTTCCTTTAATATAGTTACATGAGTAAGCATGTACTTGGTCATACTTCAGAATCTGGCATCGTTTCAGCCAAGTGGGAACGAGATATTTCTAGGACACCATTAGAGAGATATCAAGGAGAACAGATATGTAAAATCAAATAACTATTAGAGATGACAAACTGCATTGCCTTTCTTCTATTTGTGGAATAGTCTGAGCAATAGACATGTGGGACTAGAGATAGTTTGAAATTACTGAAAATTACAAAAGAGCAAAGAATTGGAAGTGATAAGAGGGCAACTTAAAAGCATACTTTTCTGGAAGTAGAGAAATATTATAAATAGATCAAGAAAATACATCTTTAAAATTATTATATTTGGGACAACACAAAGTGAGACTGTCAAATGAATTTTATTTTTAGTTACAGGAGTATACATTCTCTGTAACATACAACAAGGTAAAATGTATTGAAAAGTGAACATCTGCAAGCTTACATCACTGCTAAAAACGACCACAGTTTATAATCCCCTGCCTTCTGAGAAGTAATCTGTAGCTACACTCCTGATTTGTCTACATAGTAGGCTGATGGTCAGAATGAGAAAAGACACAACACCATGCATGGGACGGCACACTTCACGGGGTATGTGCACTTGGTGTAACTTGCACGCATTGCATGATTGGGGGACGGGACAGCAAAACAGTGAAGGAATAACCTAGACGAGGCTCTAAAGACTTTTCAGCATTTCCCAGGAGAAGAAAAACAAAAAATGTCTCAAGAAACGTGGGACCAAGCTTCCTATGCGGTACGCTGTATAAAACCTCGGGTCACACCCTTTAAGCCAAACTACAGCCAAGACACGCAGCACCCCTACAGCTGGGAGTTATGTTTCCTTTTAACGTAGCACAATGCACAGACTGGACCATGAGGCGACCCAACGTTTCAGGTGTGTGTGTAAGGTCCATTAAAAAGGAGAGCTCTAATTTTAGAAAGACAAAGTTTATCAAACAGCTCATCCAACTCCACATTTTATTTCTGGATTGGTGCCACCACCAGCTAAATATATAACTGAGCACAGGACCGAGGCAAAATTGTGAAGAAATTAATATTTATGGGATGTTAATGGTATGCGCTTCAGGGAAGAGGATGCCAGGCGGTTATTTATTTTTCTCAACCCTAACATGACCAACTCCACATGCACTCACTTCTCCTCTCCTTGTTTCATCATCCTGGTTAAATAAGGGGCGGCTCCATTCCTGACTCAGAAGGAGGGGAGGGATGTGAAAATCCCACGCGGGCTAAGACCACTGAAGAAAAATACTCTCACATTTTAACGGAGCCTCCTGAGCTTCGTAAACAAAGTTATCTGCGATAATTTTTTGCTGGTTTTAATTGTTTTTATTTTAGGAATTATCTTTTTCTCCCAGTCACTCTTACATGTGTGTTTACATGGTAGTAAGAGAGAACCTGTTCACAGCTTCAAATTTGATTCCATGTATTTCATAAAAGGTTTCAGTTGAAAGCAACCTAAAAATGAATCCAGTCTCTTTTTAATTTTGGAGGAAATGACTCACCCAATATTGCACAATAATTAAAGTCAGACCAAGGACCAGAATGCAGGTCTCCTGGCACTTAATGTGGAACTCTGAACAGTAAACCAAGCGGGCTGTTTTACTATCTGAGATAATAATTATGCTTTCCAGAAGGAGTCATTTTCGTTCACATTCTAATATGCATTATTATTATCAGACAAGGTCTTTAATACAAAATTTCCTACTTGGAACAAGGAAAGGAGAATACACTGGGACTTGGAATAGCTAGATGGCAACACAGAGGGCACTGGGTACCTAAGGACCAGGATAAAACAGGCAGAAGGCATAGGTTAGTAATTTTTTAAAAAGGGAAAAGTGGGGTAATTATGTAATAAAGCCCCACTTTGCCTTGCTTCAGCTTCCCAAGGACCACACATTCACTCGTGATATAATAAGAGATCAGAAGTATTCTGAAAGATCTCATAATTCAGTCAGGAGGAGGGAAGAAAAAGAGAAAAATGAGATGAAGCAGGCAAAGAGAGACCTCCTTCATTACCAATAGAAGAGATTATAGACTCCTTTCTCTTTCTCAAGGTATTTAGAACAAAACTGCTGAGCAAGCTAATGCAGATTTTAAATATGGACACAGTGTGTGAGAGAGGGCTCTGTAGGACATTAGGTTTATGAGAACATGATCTGTGTATGTGGGTGGTGGTATATGGAGAGTTGTATCACTTATTCAGGCCTTAGCTGAAGATGTCCCAAAGCAATGTGAGCAAACTAAAGAGTGGGACTTTAAATTTGGAAAGATGGACTTTCCGGCAAATCATAAAGCCACAACCTGCTCTGTTTAAAGATAGATACTGAAAGGATGAAAGGCAAGACACGTTGTAAACTATGATGTGTGTGCCAATGCAAAAAAAGTAAAGCTACCTAAATCTAAAGGTTTCAGAACAGACCTTGACTTAACCCATTTTCCTCCCTCTTTCCTCACAGAAGATCCCCAGAATTACTTGGAATGCCCGTATTGTACTCATAGTGTAGCCATTAGAAACATCTATATACGTGACTTATGCTAGTCATATAAAGATATAATGATGAGGCATATGATTAAATGTCAGTTAAACAGTGCTAAGCATTATTATATTGAAGCACTCAACTACTGAGCGTTTGTCATACAAAAGCACGAACATCCACTCACAACTTTCCAGTTAAATGTCATGTTGTTTCTCAGATCAAGAGTAGTTTTAGAGCTCCTACCAAGGACAAGGCATGTTCTAAGCACTGGGTTAGAACAGTGCCCAAACGAAAATCTTTGGATCCATGGAATATACAATCTCATTGAGGGAACAGATGATAAACAAACAATCTTTTTAAAGTCAGCTGATAGTGCTATGGGGGAAAATAACGTATAGTAAAGGTGACAGTGCATGATCAATGAGGATTGTTATTTTATATAGGGCGGTCAGAGAAGGCTTCTTTTATAAGGATACGTTTGAGCAGAGACCTGAAGTTAGTGAAGATACCTGAGGGTAGAGCACTCCAGACAGAGAGAACAGAGAGGAAAACTCTGAGGTGGGAATCAGCTGATCCCATTTTGAGGAATGTCAAGGAAGTCAGTGTCTAGAGTTGACTGAATAAGAGGAAAATGATAGAAAATACTGTCAGGTAGCAGGTGTCAAATAATATGGACTTATGTAAGGTCTTTGTCTTTTATTCTGAGAGACAGAGAAGCTGTTGGAAGGTTTATACAAAAGAGTGACATAATCAAACAGATATATCTTCAAAAGATCACTCTGCTACATGGAGAATAAACTGTGGTGCCTGGAGGGAGAAGAAAGGGGATAAATAAGCAGCTGCTGCCACAATTCAGGGAGTTGCTGATGGTCTATCTGATCAGACTGGTTGGGGGTGTACTAACTAGATGTATAAAACAAGATTTGGGGGGACCATTTAGCTCAACTAAAGACAGACTGAGAAAGGGGAAAAAATGAAGACAAAAAGGAAGTGAAGAGTTAGCTGCAGGCACACAGATATAGCTCAACCAAATCCTGGAACATAAATTTGGGTGAAGTAATGGTGAGGAATAGCTTTTAAGGATGTTGGGGATCTTTTTTTTTTTAAATGAGATGATTTTATGACAGTCTACATATGCTAAGATGTTAAGATATTTGGATTAATGTACTATAAGTTTCTCCACACTATCTGCCAGCAAGACATTTTATAAACGCTTTCTCTGAAATACGCCTACCACAGATTTTTTTCTTACCCCCTAAAATACACTTTAAGAAACTTTTTTTTTTCTTAAACGGAGAAAAAGTTGCAAAATGATGGTTGTGGTTCTGTATGTGTACCAAAACAAAAATAATGCAAAAAAAAATATTTCACAGAAAATGCCATCATAAAAGTGGAGAAGAAAAGAAATAAATGAATACCAGGAAAACTTTAGGTTCTTTGTAGTAGCATCCTTTCTTTGAGGAATTTAAAGTTAATTTCCTTAACCTGTTTTTTTTTAATTTTATGATATTCTCATGGTACAAATCTTTTAGACTTATGTTAGAAAGAGCTTTAAAAAGAAACACTAAAAACTTAAATAAATTCAAATCAACATTATCTTCCGCGAAGTATATTTTAAGGTTTCCAAGATAGAAATCAAAGGAAATTGAGGAACCTTAATAAACTAAAAATGCTGAGAGCCTTTAAACCCCTGGGGACTCATCTGCTTCACAGCAATGTGCTTTTTCAACATTTAAATTTTATTGGCTCCTGCTAATGAAAATAATTTGCCACAGCAGAAAGGAATGAAGATGTCAGCTCCATATGACATATTTATCAATATAATGGTAAGGTATGTTCTCGAGACCCTTGGTGGATTGTAGAAAGAAAGAAGTGTACAACTGACTGGGAAGCTGAATTCAATCAACGGAGTATATTAAAGTTAAAGAACACATATCTCAAATATCAAGGAATTCAAAAGGTTGAACCTGCACTCCACAGATAATTTGTGGAGAAAATGGATTTTTAATAAAATTTTACACAAATCATATAAATTGAGGGAATTTTAGAATTCAAATTGTTCGTGGTAAGGAAGCTAAACAAATGAACGAATACAAGTCAATTTAGAGAAAGTGAACCAAGTTCACAATCACAAAATGAAAAAGTATTAGGATTCAGTGTGAACTATAAGCTATAAACTGTTAAAATATAATGTTGCTTTAAAATGAAATAGGGGTGATACAAGTATACCTCACTTCAGAGCACAGGTATATTCTGTTAATTTGGCTGCTGGGCAAAATTCTGTATAGATAAACACAAATTCCTAGTCACTCCAATTATAAAATTGAGATTATACTCCTAAAACTAATTAGATCAATACTTAACAATATCACGTTTGAGAAAACAGCAAATCACTGAAGCATCTATTTAGAGAAAAAATAGTTTAAATGAATACCATTACTGAAAATAAGTCACCACACACACATAGGTTTACTTTTTCATTTTAACATTAATAGTGTTGGAACATAACAAATCTAAATATTCTCTAAGGACCTCTCTCCAGCAACTCAATATTCTAATGTTAACCTCTTAGCTATAATATCTCTTTATATTTCAGCAAAGTTACTCTCTTTTTTTGTTCATTTTGTTTGGAAAATTGCAGACAGGGGATAGATGAAAACACTGTGCAGAGCAAAAGAGTATATACAAAAATACATCAAAGGTAATGACAGGGCAGAAGGAAATAAGCAAGTGGAAGTAAGTACCATTTATTTTAGTAGGTAGGAACACCTACAAGGAAAGGCTATTCTACTTATTAGTATTTATGAAATTCAATAGTAGTGAATTTTCATATAACCAATGCTGGACTTAAAAACAAAGTAATGTTATTTTTAATCAACCCTCCTAACTATTCTTAGTTAAGGTGTTAAAAAACAAAATAGTTATGGGACAAATGAAGAAGCTAAAGTTTGGAACAACTCCATAAGAAAGCACTGAAAATGACCTAAGCCTCATGAAAAAAACAAACAAACCTAAAGAACTTAAATTATTTTTACCTTTAAATTATTTTTACCTTTACCTGTAAAGTGTTACCTTTACAGATAACACTCTGTAAGTGATATGACTGGAGTCCAAGTATATTAAGAGATAAGTAGTTGGACCTAAGCAAATATTCATGTCATCTAAAAAAAAGAAGAGATGTAAACTATGGCATATAAAACTCAAATTAGGCATTAGGTTATTTGTGGATCATAAGCACTGGAATATGTTTAAGGAAAGTTTCAAGCACCTTTCAGAAGGCTTAAGAAGATAAACAACAATCTTTCTGGGTTGGATTTGACCAAGTTTGTTAGAACTCTATGAATTAAGCACTACATAAACAAGGTCACTTTCAAAATCTATGCAAATCTTAAAATACACTAATTAGGGGGCCTAATTTAAGAAATAAACGTTCTTTTATCAAAGGGCAGTATGAATCTGGGCACTGGTTAGAACATTTTAGATCCATTCATTTATCACTAAGATCACTACCCTCTGTCACAAAGTTAAAGAGAAAAACAAACAAACAAAAAAAAAACTGTGCCATGAATTAGTATTCAGTGACTGTAATGCAACTGATATTATTTTGGAATTCAACTGTGATTTGCAATTTTATTTAGCAACACTCATGCCAAGAGAACTTCTTAGTGATATTCTCTTACAAGTCAATGGTCTCTTTTTTTTTAAATTTTTATTGGAGTATAGTTGCTTTACAATATTCTGTTAGTTTCTGCTGTATAGCAAAGTGAATCAGCCATACGTATACATATATCCCCTCTTTTTTGGATTTCCTTCCCATTTAAGTCACCACAGAGTGATGAGTAGAGTTCCCTGTGCTATACAGTAGGTTCTCATTAGTTATCTATTTTATACATAGTATCAACAGTTTATACATGTCAATCCCAATCTCCCAATTCATCCCACCCTGCCATTACCCCCTTGGTTTCTTTTTATTTTAATTAAGAGAGACAGAAAATACATAACCACTTCCAACATTCACTTTTCTATCAGTATTATAACTAATAGTTGACACAACATGAGACTGTCCACACAGAAACAGACAAGGGTGATGAGGCAGAGCAGCTATAAATCTTTAAATATAACACAAACAATATCTCTTTTATGTAATGAAGTACCATAACCCTCACATTTTCTCTTGAAATAAAAATGTCTGGTAAATTTGGCTATGTTCAACATATTATTATATGCTCTAAAAGTCTCAATCAAGCCATGAAGGTATTTTCACATATTTAAATACACTTTTCATAAAGTACAATTTTAATAGTTATGCAAAGAGAGTTGTTTTGTGTTTCTGAGTTTTTGCTTGTACAAAAGGAATATAATTTCTCATTACAGGTTTTCTGTAATTTTAATGTTCACATTTTTTCCTATTTTTTGGTGTGTCACATAAAACAATTTCCCCTATTTTAGGATTTTAGAATATCACAAAGATTTATTTTATTTTATTTTTAAAGCAAAACCACTGCACTACCATCAATGCAAAGAAATAAAACTCTAATGACAGTTTACTCAGATATAACTATTCATAAATCTATTCCTATCATAATGTAATTATAGGTCTCTTTTCACTTGAAAACAATATTCAGTTCTAGAATTTCCATCATCTGAATCCTAATGTATAAGTTGAGGAATTTTGAAAGATAGTTTAAAATAGCTCATAACTGTTATTTGTATACATTTCCCTTTGATTGCTCTATTTTAATATTCATCATAGTGTAATAGTAACATTTAATAAACTATGTATTAAAAAAAACTTGTACTCACATTTAAATTGAATGTTAAAAATTATTCCCTTAATTTTTTTTTGTATTCTTGTACTTAAAAGTGAAATTTAAGATGATCTTTTAAAATTGAGTGTCTTCTGTCACTTACCAACAGGGATGTATCATCAGGTTTCTAGTCTCCTCTTTAAAAGTCAGTAACTTTATCACAGTTAAACCTTTCTTTCACTTAAGTTTTAGATAACAATGAAATAGTGGGTTTCTTAGAGAAGAACTGAACTGAACAACTACTGAACGTGGGTGTAGTTTAGTAATAAAAATGGAAGGATGGATGGAAGGAAAGAAACAACTTTTAAAAGCTCTAAAGCGGAAATGAAATTTTATGACCCTAATGACCATAGTGTATATAACTTTATATCCACTTTATTAATACATATACAACTAAATCGAAATTGTAAAGTATTGGTTAGCAGTATTAAACAAACACTACACTTTAAAATTCCAGGACACTGAGAATATACTTATCCATAACTCACAATGACAGAAAAGATAAACAGGCCTTTTGACAACATAAAACATTTCCTGAGGTACACCACAATGCAAAATTGAAGACGAAAATATCTGAAAGCTCATCTTTGAGTTTTGACCTCTAGCATAGAGGTGCTATTAAACACACCCCTCCTGTCTCCACTGAAGCCTAACCAAACTATTTGAGTTAGGAGAGTGTGCAAAGATGTGCCTTCCAGGCAAACTTTTGTTTTCTAAAAGTTAATCTCCCGAAATACTTCCAGTTGGAAATCGTCCACTTGAGCTACTTGACACCAGGGCGTCACTTTCTCCCCTTGGCTTACCTGCTACTACTTAATTATTCTTCTAAGCAGGCTCTGGACAAGTTGGGGAGGTAGCTCTTTCAGCACTTCTGAATCCATGACGACTACAAATGTACACACCTAACGCACTCCCACAGGTCTTTCACACGTCGCGAAAGCCTGACCACCTGGGAGCAGACAAGACTCGAGGAACAATCCTCAAGATCAAGAAACTGACTGGATTTCAACATGTGGTGAGAGAAAATGGGCGGGGCGGGGGGGACAGGAGCACTACAGACAGCAGCTGTCCATTAAGTGGTTTAAAACTGTTGGTTACAAAGCTGAATAAACAAATACACAGATGGGTCTAGTTCCTTGGGGACTCCGGAGTCTGAGGAGCCCCCCCCCGAGCGGTGTCCAGTTGGGCCTCTCTTGCCTAGTCCGCGTGCAAAGCGCGCACTGGTTCCGCTCTCAAATGCCCGAGACTCGCACGTGCCTTTCCCTCCCGTTACTCCTAATGAGTTTCACCCGCGCGCCAGGTGCCCTGAGAGACTTACCTAAGATATCTCAGGGTCTGAGGATAGGAGGGCAACTTTCCCTCCCTGCTCTAGGCCGACCCGAACGCCCGGGGCAAGCGAGGGTCCACGCAGACGCTAGTCCCTAGGTCCGGGTGCCCGGGCGTCCGGGCGCTTTGCGGCCCGAGGGGCGGGGAGAGGCGCGCGGGAGACGTGCGGACGGCGGGCGCGGCCACCTAGCGGGTCCAGCCCGCGCCGCCGCCGCACGTGCGCCGCCGCGAGCGCTACGGGACGTCGGGACCCGCGCTCCCCCGGGGTCAAAGTCAAGCCTGCGCGCCCGCCCTCCGCTCGCCCGGGGCCTCCGCGGATTTACAGGTAAAAGCCAACCGAGAACACTCCCTTTCTCCGAAAGGTGTCTGCGCCCCTCCCTCGTGCCCTCCCTGAAGAACCGGGAAGAGGGATTTCACCCCCAAACCCACCCTCAGAGTGGGGAGACCTTTCCAAAGCTGAATAAAAATAAGAGTAGGACAGACCCCGGGTGAAGCGGCTCCTGCTAACCGTGGACAGGGGAAAGAGCGCGATCGGGGGCAGCAGTCGAGATGCACGATCATCCTGAAGCGTCACTAGGGGCCAGGAGTTTCTTCGCTGGAGAAGCAGGACTGTCCCCTCTCCGCCTCCCATTCCAGAGAAGTACTTGTGAATTGTACGCTGAAGTGTCTAACTTTGAGACCAGAAGCGTGCACTTGCCCCATTGAATAAATAAAGGTCAGCAGTTGGATCAGTAAAGTTGGTCCAACCGCCAGATGTTCTTACTCTCGTTTCTCCTCTCGGGGAGGGGGGGGCGGGAGGAGGGGTAGGAAGGAAGAGGAAGAGACAACAAACAAGAGAAATAAAAGAGTAAACGAACACAACTGGAGTCTCAACACACATATTCCTCCAGCCGCGGTGTCGCCAGACAAGGCAACACTTGGCACATACAAAACTAAAAATCGTCCGTGAGGCAACAGCAACCTCCCTTCTCTCGACTCCCCCTTCCCCACATCACAAAGCAAAATGAAAAAGCACAAGCGGTGATGTTGGGTCCGGAACGCGACCCGGATGCCGAGCCGAAATTTGACACATGTCACACCCGCCCCGCCGCGCCGCGCCGCACCGAGCGCAGCGACTGGGGCGAAACTTTGCCGCCGCCGCCGCCCTGGGAGGAGCGCGGAGCAGAGTAAAGGCGCACGCAGACCGGCCCTGGGTGGAGGTGGCTGGGACGGGCTGGGGGGCGGAGGTGAAGCGCGCCACAGTGAGGGCAAAGAAACTTACCGCGACCGAAGACGCCTGGGCAGCGTCCCGGGAGGTGGCACCCGCGGCGCCGAGGCAGAAGCTCCCAAACAACACACCCACGCGCGATTCCTGGCAGCTGCTGCCGCGAGTGGGGGCGCGCCCGGGGTGGGGGCTGGAGGAAGCCGCAGCTGGCGGACGCGGCCGCCGCATAAATAACCCGGACCGGCGCTCAAGGGCGGGCTGCGCTGGGCTCAAGCCGGGGCGCTGCGGCCGCCGCAGAGCTGCACGCGCCGGCGTGTCTCGCGCTTTCTCGGAGGCTCGCGCTGTCTCGCGCTGCCGCTCCCCCCACCCGGATCTCTGTGTGTGTGTGCGTGTGTGTGTATGTGTGTGTGTATGTATGTGTGTGAGTGTGCTCTGGCGGGCGCGCGCACCCGGCCGCGCGGGCGTGTTGTTGGCAATGCAAACTGTACACACGCTGCGCGCCGAGCCGCCTCTTCTCGGAGGGGCGGGCGGAGGGAAGGGACGCCTCCGAGGATTCTGAAGTACTGTTGGGCCACTTGTTTATTTTTGTTTTACTTTGCGTTGTTAACGTTGACTGTTGTTGTTGATCCCCAAAGTGGTTTGGAACCAGCTGGTTAGAATGCCTGTCACCCCCATCCACCTATCTCCTCCCCCGGCTCCCCCAACTTAAGGGAGGGGGAAGCGCGGAGTAGACTGTTGTTCCGATTTGCAGGGGAGCCTCCTGGCTGACGTCAGGTCCACCTGCTCTGTAAACAACTCGCCGGAGAACTTGTTTGTTCTGCGCCGGTTCCTCCCCCACCCCCACCCTTCTCCCCACCTCCTGCTCCGCCTCCTCCCGCTCGGCCCAGACAGCGAGTCGAGGAAGGGGGTTGGGGAGGGAGGAGAGAACAAAACCGTATGCTGTATTGGCAAAGCCGAGTTGTGTCTGCTGCTCCTTGGCAGTTCCCAAAGTACGTCCTCTCAGCAGACGGAGCTGCTGGCAAATGAAACAGGGGATTCCAAGCGAAGTACAGGAAGCCTCGAAGGGATCCGAAGCCCTCGGTGGCAAGGAGTGAAAGTACTCGATAGTCAGAAAGGGAGACCCAAGCGTGCGTTAAAACGCTGATTGGCCTTTCTTTTCACGGTGTGTGCCTCCGCGGCCTGGGGTGGAGAGAGGCCGAGTGTCTTTCTCACTTTTCATTGTTGTCGTGGCTCCTGTCTCACTTGGGCCCGGGAGTTCTCGGGCTTCCTCGTGGTCGCACAGCCCTGGTCACGGGCTTGGGGCCGGGCTGCGGGCCGGCCGGGGCGGAGCTTGGAAGGAAGGGGCCGCCGAGCTAGGACTCTTAGGGTCTGCGGCTTTCGAGACGGGCCCTATCAGTGGCTGAGGGGAGCAAAGTAACCGGAATGAAAGGAAGGAAGAAACTGCCGGAACTGCCGTGCGCACTTCAAAGCCGAGGCGCCGGCGTGGGGAGTGCGCAGGCCTAGCTTCCAGAGCCCGGGTCTCCGCTCCTGTCCGTGGGATGTGACTCGGCCAGGTCCCACGCGGGACCGAGGGGATAAGGGAAAGGCCGAGGGAGGACGAGACGGGCCCGGGTGGGACATGTGACCCGAGGGGAGGGGTGTACCGTAGCCCCTATTCCACCGCCGCTCCTCGCAGGCCGTTCCTCCCCGCAGGCCCCCACCAGCCCCTCCCTCGCCCGCGGGCCGCGCGACCCTCCACTGGCCGCGTCCCCCTCGCGCCGCGGCGGAGCCGGCCGCTCTGCCAGCAAATCCGTCGTGAAGTGTGGTGTTCCGAAAGGTGCTGAAACTTTCCTCCAAATAGCTGCAGACGAGAGGCCGTGGCGAACAGACCCCGGCCCCCGGCTTCTTCCCGGCCAACTTTAACATCTCTAGCGGCAGAAGAGGGGAGGGGGTGACTGGGGAGACGGGCGAGCAGGACCAACTTACGCCTCTGAATCTTTCTTTTCCTCAAAGAGCAGCGCGCCCTTTCTCTAAAGGGCAGAAGCGAACTCACACACACACACTTGGCACCAACTCTTCCCTCCAGAACCCGCAGTTCTCCCGCGGAGGAAGCAGCCCTGGCACCCACATCTATAAACACACCGTCGGGTTTTCTAGTGAAACCAATTAAGTCAATAAGCCACGGGGCTGGTCCTGGGAAGACGGCCCCTGCCAGGAGGACAAGGGAAGAGGTAGAGTTGGGCTTTGAATTGCGGTGCTTTCTGTGAGCTTTCAAAACTCCAGGCAGTCCGTAAGTGCTCTGCCAGTGGATTGTGTCCTCGCTCTTTTTTAAATTGTCTTTTTTCGAAATGCTTCTGAATAGTGGACAAATAAACCGAATTTTTTTAAAGATGGGGGCGAGGAGAGAAGGAGGGAGCAGTCATTTAAATTATAATACAAAACGCCAGATGTAAATGACCACACCTCGCCCTTCTGAAAGGTGGAGATCATTTTATGATAAGTAATTTGCGTTTATACTTCACAAGCAACCCTAAATAAAAAGCGGATTTTCTGAATTAACCTGAAACCATTTTGGAAAAGAGAAGAACAAACGGCGTCGAAATCCTTGGAGATCCGAGGATGTATCTTTCCACTGGGTTTGTGAATAAAGGCAACAGAACAGTCTAAAGGTCTACAGCTCCTCACTTTTTTTCCTTCTTCTTCCTCCCCCACATACACCGACCCCACTTACTTCCCTTTCTCTCTAGGGGTCCGACGGAGGAAGTGAGCGGGAAAGGTTTATTATAAATGAGTCTGGGCAACTTGGAAGAGAAGTTCAAGTTCCCAACGAGGAGAAAAGAAAGAGGGTTATGCTCTCGAGGCTTGGAGAGGAGCGGATTTAGTTAGCCTTTCACTTTTCTGTACACAAAGACACGTTTTGGTGAAATTCACAGCCACTGACGTTTCTTTCCTGTGAGTACAAATAGCCAGGCGCCAAGAGGTGCAAACGGATATCTCAGTTGGAGGAGCATATCTTTCTCTACCGGCCGCGTACCCTGGCAGGGATCTTTCTAAGCGGGGCTGAGCCCGCAGCCCCCTCGGGCGCCCTGCCTAGCTTCGCCCCTGTTATCTATCTCCTCTTCGCCTGCTGCCATTCCCGGGCCACCCACTCTTCCCCCAGGGAAGACGCCCCGGGAGTTGAGAAAGAAGATCCTGCCAGGAGCGGCTGCCCTCGGCGGACCCCTCGCCCGCAGCCAATGGGCTGGGCCCGGGTTCGAGAGGTGAAAGTTCAGGCCCGGGGCTTGCGGCTCGCTCCCCCTCTGCCGTCGCCTCCCTCCCAGCCAGCGCCCTGGGCCACACTGCAGACCCAGCCCTGCTACCAGGGGCTGCCATGGTGGCATGTAGTTTGTTGATGGGTGGTCATAAAATATATTTATTTGCAATTCCTTTCCCTCGCCCACCACCCCCGCCCCGACATGGCCCCGAACACTGCAGGCTTTGTTCGCCTCGCTGCTGCTGGAGCCGGCCGGGGTTTAGCGCTCTATGCTAAGAGACTCCAAAAAAAGTTGAAGTATAATAATAGGAAAACCGGGTTTCCGCAGCCTAGGGAAATGCTGAAAGGGCAAACAGCGAACGAATAGTTTTCTTTTGCACAAGTCACTGGTCAGCCCACTGGATCAAGGCAGCCTTGAAACGAAACACTGCATATCAGAGAGAGGAGGGAAGCCAAATTCTGTCCCTGTAGTCGCTACGCAGGGTCGTAGCCACAGTTCAAGTCTCCTTTGCAGCACGTGGGTCTGCAGAAGTCATTTAAAGAGGTTCCAGGGGAAAGTTAAACAGGGCTACTGGGTAATTGAGGAGTTTCACCAAGTGGCCCTCGAAGTTCTCTCACTAAAATTTATTTGATTTCAAGTTTATTGCACGATGGAACCGCAAATCAACAAATTCCGAGCCATTGCTCTATTACGGTCCAAGCAAAAGATAAATTCGTTTGAAATGGTCCCAGCCAGCGCATCTTCAGCGAACTAAACCACCCCAAACGAGACTAAAGCCAGGATGAAGGGAAGCAACTGACGCGAATGACATGTATTAGAAACGTTGGTTAATGCTTCTCCGAGTGAACCGCTTGGATTTTTAGTTATTTGCTATAAGAATATAATTATTCACACATTTAGGTCTGTTTTCTCCAGAACTTTCAGTTAAACAACAATTACATTTTTCTTCTTCAGAGTCGGTTTATTGGTGTAATTGTGACTAATACTTAAAAATGTAACTGCAGAGAGATTGCTAGCAGAGAGGGAAAGGGGAATGGTTTTTTAAATCATTTTTTTTCTATTAGAGATATCATCTTCAAAGTTGTATTACTTCAAATAGACTAACAAAAGTCTTCTTTAAATGCAAGGTAAAACATTTTTTTTTTCACGTAGAAGAACAGGCACATATCAGGTTCCTATTTTTCACATCCACTCCAGTTTTCTGAAGATAAGCAACTAAACAGACTTTTAGACATTCTCCTATCCTTACTGTCCTCCCAGACACATTTTTAGGAAAACAGAGAACATTCCAGTTTCACCGAAGTCAAATCAAGGATAATCTATGTTACGACGTTAAATTGAATGTAGAGGTTGCAAAATTGGTGGAGTTACACCACCATCTGTCGTTAAGCTTCGGGACTACAAAATTTGGGACCTATAATAAATCTTAATGAGCTTGCCCAACTTTTTTTTTTTTTAATCGCAGACTACTCTTTCCGTTTGTGTTTTTATAACACATGCCCTAAAATTACCTGGATCCTGAATGAACGAATATGTCTTCATAAGCCCAATGCTTCTACCTGGGTTCTCTAGTCATCTCATCTTCAGAAAAAGAAACAAAAAACAAAACAAAAACTAAAATAACAAAACCAAAAACCCTTCATCTGCCAACCTCCAGATACAGATTTTTCAAATCAGCTGTGGGACTGCACATTTTCACCCCTCCCGCCTTCCTTGCTTCTAATAGACTGTTGATAGGAAAAATGGAGCCCAAACTGCAGGGTCCACCCTTGTCCTGGAGTGAAGAATACGCTCTTAATTCTCTCTTGAACGTAACCTAGTTCTCTGGTAGTATATCTAATCTTGAAACGTGTAAACACAGCATATCTCTGCTAAGAGGGTGACTGTGAGTGTCTTTAAAAACTGATTGAAAGGCAGTTAATATCAGGTTCCAGTTCTGGTTGACCTTGCTGTGGAGACAAAGATCAATTGCTCTGGGCTAGAATCTTACCAAGGAAGCCTTTATCCAAATGAACACAGAAAGGGGAAAATTCCTGGATAAAGAATTCCATTGCTGACTCAAAAGCCTCCATTAAGCAATGAAAACTTTTTCCCACAACACTTCAATGGCACGTGTTTATATATTACATCTATTTTTTTAAGGCTCTTCGAATATCTCAGTATCTATAATATTGCACCCCTTTCCATGTTAGGGATTTATCAAATTTCTATTTTCCAGAAAAGAATTTAAAATAAAATGTAAATGTACTTCACTAGAAATAATAGTATGAAGCTGAATCATACTAAATTGTCTATATTTGACCAAATTTGACCCACACAAATGAAAATTTCATATGCTTAAATTAACAGAACCCAGATTTTTTCTGAGACATATTCTGTCTCTGTAAGAGTAAGCATTAGTTAAATTGCCCAATCCCCAATATTTACTTCCTGCCACATTGATTCAAATATGTTGAATTGCCTGGTGCAGGGGCCCTTTGCTTGTTGATGTTTCTACAATTAAATTAGCCTTAGAGTTTGTATGTCTCTGAGTTACTGTGAAATTTTAGAGCTGAAGAAAACTTCAAGATATTCTAGTATACTCTCTTCATTTTAAAAATCATAAAGCAAAGGTCCAGAGGTGACAGCAGGATCAAACAGCTAGTTAATAAAACTCTGATTACTATTATTTAACTATTTCATGTTTCTAAACATTCAATGACCCTCCTTCCTTACTCCACAAAAGACATTTTTGCCACACACCCCCATCTTTTTTTTTTTTTTTTTTGCGGTACGCGGGCCTCTCACTGCTGTGGCCTCTCCCGCTGCGGAGCACAGGCTCCGGACGCGCAGGCTCAGCGGCCATGGCTCACGGGCCCAGCCGCTCCGCGGCATGTGGGATCCTCCCGGACCGGGGCACAAACCCGTGTCCCCTGCATCGGCAGGCGGACTCTCAACCACTGCGCCACCAGGGAAGCCCCAACACCCCCATCTTTTTATGTTTCCTTCATATCCATCAAAACTGACATGGCTCAGTGGTACCTTTATTTGGATATCAGTACAGTATTACTGATGGCTAGCTGTCATGTCACGTCCACTGTAATACACAGGAAAAAAAAAAGTCTGATGACTTGTTTCTCTTGAAAGTCAGAGTCTATAAGATTTCTTCAATAATGTAAAGAGGTTCATCACTGTTGATTGCAAGTGTTCATCATAGAAAAAATGATGGCAGGAGGTGCTAACACAAACCACAGTTTATGATGTTTTTCAGGGTTAATAATCTTCAGGAACTCCTAGGGGAGCAAAAACCACTCCTAGGGGGCCTTCACTATATTCTTATGAAATAAAGCTATGAGACAAAATATAACCTTGATTTTTTTTAAGTTATGAGCAAAAATCACTATATCAAGATCCTGCGTCACTGTAGACTTTTATTTAGTTTAACAACTACATGGCTCCGATAACCATCATAGCTTACCCAAACAATGTACTGAAGTGGTTAATTGTCACAAATCATATAAAAGTTCAGCCATTTGTTCTCTCCTCCTTCCCCTTCTGCTCCTCCTTTGGGTTCTCCTTCTGTATATCCCCCTCCTTTTCCTCCTTCATTTTCTTCCCTCTGCTGTGATCTTTGTTACCACCCTCACAATAACAACTTCCAAAATTCCCCATAGATGTTTCTCTTCTAAGCTCTAGGTTTATTCAATTGCTTAATGATAGCACCATTTGAATTGTGAAAAGCTACCAACTTGCCCTCTTCACTCCTTGCCCAGCTACTCCTTATGCTGTCTGATTAATGGTTAATGACACCTTAATCCACCCAGTTTCCAAAGCCAGAAAATGCCACCTCCTCCATCTTCTTATATCCAAGCAGCGTTAGGTTTTGTTCACTGTTACCTATTTAATCTTCCATTGTCCTCTTCCATCGATTCCCATTTCTTACCTGGTCATTCTTTATAACTTTCTCATCACCTTCCTGCTTTCAGTTGCTCTTTCAGTTCATCCTCCTCACTTCTTTTTAAAACATACCTAATATGTATATGTATAGCTGATTCACTTTGTTATACAGCAGAAACTAACACATCATTGTAAAGCAATTATACTCCAATTAAGATGTTAAAAAAAAAACTATAAGAAAAACAACAAAACATACCTAAAACACATGTCACTTAGAATTATGCCAAGCTTCTCTATAGCTAATGGAATTTAATCTTAAATTCTATAGTCTGACAGAGCAAATATGTCTGGCAAGTATGAGATAGCTAATAATCTTTTTTTGGAATGGATGAATGAATGAATGCCCCAGACAAATATATTTTAGATGTTAAGTATATTCTGTCAGATGTTGTCAGATATATTTTTAGCTGTGTATTATTTTCAGCAAATTTTAAGTCTACTTTGCTACCCAATCATTTGGCTAAAATAGTAAAGTAATAACAAAAGATTTTATTTTTATATGAAAGAACTTACCAGACAGATATAAAAGTATATTCAACCTTGTATTCAAATTCCCAACTGTACTGTTTAATGGCTCAACAAATATTTACATACTAAGCACTGTGGTAGCTATTCTGAGATCTAAAGACATATGAGATTAGGTCTCTGCCCAGAGCTTATATTCTAGTAAGAGATATAAGATATATAAAAGTTTATTCCAATAAAACATAAATTTCAATACAGCATAACACAGAGGTATATACAGGATACAATGAAACCAGGGAAAATACTTCTTAAGGCTATTTTTTTGTTTGTGATGAAAACTTAAGAAATAAATATATCTATTAATCAAAAATTTATAATCAAATAGCAGCTTCAGAAAACATAATTTTTGGATAAAATTGCAAAGCTGTGGTAAAAACATGGTTAAATCAAAGACAATGGAGGGTTTAACAATTGTGAAGAGGTATCAGGCAATCCCTTGAATTATCTCATAGTACTCTTAAATACAGAATGCACTTTTATGGAAAGACTACTTCTAATTTGTCATGATTTCACTCCAGGAAAAGAGTTTTGTAATAGATAGAAAAGAAAGAAAAAGCAAAAGAAAGTAAAAAGAACTGAAAAAAAAGTAAGAGAACATAAATATTTGGAGTTTAGAAGGGATTCACGTGTTTACCTCTCTTATCAGCCTCTAACTCTGAGGTGAGGAAAGCACCTGATCCTGGGCCAATATGGTTCCCTGGGGACAGTCATAGGAAATTGCTGATTGGTGGGGGAAATCTGTTTCCCCCACCAATCACCTTTTTCTGCCTCATCAAGGTGCATGCTGGTTTCCTTATGTCCCTCTTTTTTTAACCCCCCTCTCACCTCATTAAATATAGTATTATGCAATACTTTCACAGTTATATACTACCTCTTCTCTAAGTTCTTCCCTCCACCCACACATTTCTGATTCTTTTTCATTTTAACTCAGGAAAACATTTCTCACTAATTCTGTCTCTACCTTTTTTTCTTTCTCCCTCTCTTCCAAGAAAACACACACATGCACATACATACATACACACACACACACACAATCACGGTAACATGCTTAAAAGCAGAACTAGTGATACAAGAAATAAAGAACAGGGAAATTAACATGAAAATAGAAAAAAAACCCTAAAAACTAGTACTATTAGCTTCTAAAACCTTGAAAGTCCCCATATAAAGGAGCACTGAAACAGACACTGTTATACCCCTCTGTGAGTTAAATCAATACAATCCAATTGGAAAGCAATTTGGCAACTTGTGTTGAGGCTTTTTAAACTAGTCCCATAGCTAGACAGCAATCCAAAAGAAATGATCTGAAATACAGATGGAAAAGCTTCATGCAAAAGCTGTTTATCACAGAATTATTTACAATAGTGCATATTTGGAAACAATACAAAAGGTCAACAATATATAATGTAGTCTAACCACTAAAACAATATTATGAGATGTTTTAACAACACATAAAATGTTTTACTTATATCATTTGGTGGAACAATAGTATATAAAAATACAAAAAAAGGCCAGAAAGAAGCATACCATTTTGATACTGCTAAGCCGGCCCACAATGACCCCTACCATCCTGAGGGTCACACTGTCTGTAGTCTCCTCCCACATTGCTTCAGACTCCATCTATTTGGTATAAGTGATGGTATGTCACAGTTGAGCTTGGGTTATAAAAGACTATGTGACTTCTGTCTAGGGCTCTGGATCTGTCCCTTAGGTCACTTGCTCAGGCAAGCTGCCATGCTGCCAGCAGCTCTGTAGAGAGGCCTATATGGTGAGCAAGTGCTGTCTTCGGCCAACAGCCAGGGATGAAGTGAGCCTGCCAAGAACCATGAGAGTGAACTTGGAAGCAGATTCTTCTTTCCCAATTAGGACTTCTTGAAATGACTGCAACCCTGGCCAACAACTTGATTACAACCTCATGAGTGAAACTGAACAAGAACCACTCAGTTAAACCACTCCTGGATTCCTGACCTTCAAAAACTATGAGCTAAAAAAATGTTTGTCGACATAAAACTGTTAAGTTTTTTTTTTGGGTGGGGGGATTTGTTACACAGTAATAGATGGCTAATATAAACAAGATAAGAAAGGTTATATTTAAATAATAGAATTTCAGGTGATTTTTTTTTCCTTTCTATTTTTCATATTTTCAAATCCTCTGCAATGAAGATTTATTACTTTATAATTGGGAAAAATACTTTATTAAATAACTGTTTTAAAAATTATGTTTGAAAAGACAGTGCCCTAAAGTACTTTTTAGAATTGCTACAAATTTAGTTCCCCCAATCAACATTCTCTAAGAAAACTGGATTTATCTCAAACATAGGACATAAATATAAAATTACATTTCAATTTTCCTTTGTACTTTATTTACTGAAGCGAGATACAGAGTAGTATTTTACATTTTGTTAATACAAATAAACAGCATATCCACATATGATAAGTATCTTTCATGAATTAGCAGGGTATCTGAACACCATTCACAACACTGTTTCTGAGAAAATGCATTCCAAGTTTTATACAACTCACTTACAACGTAATCTATTTTAACTATCTTCCTATACAGTTGGTTCTTCATAAGTAACCTTGGGTTCCACATCCTCAGCTTTAACCAACTGTGGATTGAAAATATTTGAAAAAAAATTCCAGAAAGTTTCAAAAAGCAAAACTTGAACTTGCCTCTCAACTATTTACATAGCATTTACACTGTATTTACAACTATTTACATAGCATTTACATTGTATTAAGTAATACAGAGATGATTTAAAGTATACTAGAGAATTGCGTAGGTTATATGCTAATATTACACCATTTTATATAACTAACTTGAGCACCCTTGGATATTGGTATGTGCAAGCGGTCCTGAAATCAATTCCCCTCAGGGACTGAGGGACATCTGTACATGCCAATCAAAAAATCACACAGGTAAAAGACCTGTTAAGCTTTGATTATAGTGAACAGCATAAATGTTAAAGTACTTTCAGTCTTATTCCAGGTAAATGAATAAAAACAAACTGTGAACTGATACAGACTAGATTCTCACTTCATATTTAATCATAAGAAACAATGATTGTCTCTTGAGGTTTTCCTAATTAGGTTATAGCACAGTTACAGCAGTTGAGTAGAGAAGGTCAATGCAAGCTTTAAATTAGTTTAGCAAAAATTAGCAAGTCAATAAGCATGTTTTTTCAAATTACAATAAACATGCTAAAACAAATGGATTGCCTAATCTGTTAATAATTATGCCTTTTCTCTTCATATTATAAAAACCTCAAATAATTTTATGCTCAGTTGATTTCTCAAAAAGTTTGTCATTAAAAACCATAAAAGTCATTTTTGGATTTTTATAATATTTTTATATAATCAATTTTTGATTATATCTAGATTGTCTTACGGATTTAAATGTTGATAAAATAGGTACATTAAATAATGTTCATAACATTGGAATATGCAGCGTGGGTATATTATTTAGTTATGTTGATAATAACTATGAACATCAAGTACATTGTTGAGTTTACTTCAGGAAACTATTATACAGAATATTATCATTGTGTTCATGATCATAAATACATATAGTTCCTCCCATAAGAATATATCATAAGTATTAGACAGATAATTTTCTGCTAAAGCAAGATTTCATTTCCTTATCCAAAGATTCTCACATTTTCTGACTTATTTTTTGAAGTTAAAAAATCTTTTCATTACTTCTATGATCCTTTGTCCATCATGTTGTTGATTCATCTTCTATAACAATTCTCTTTTCCACCTCTTCACTAAATTCTGTGAATCAGGATCAAAGACAAAGATGTCTGAACTGGTGAAAGAAATGTATGATATTTTAACCAATTGAAGAAAACTCCTTGATACCATCCATGTTTTTTTTCAAATAACTAGGTCATTAAGGATCATAAATCATAAAGAATCTTTGCTAGAAAAAAATCGAGTATCCATTAAGCAAAAAGTCCATGCCCATTAGTCTATGATCCTATATGGAATCAAATTCAGGTAATTTATTTTCAGATAAGAGATATGAAAACTCTATGTTGGGACATAATACTGAGGAAAAGACACAAAAATGAACCACCAAAGGCCAACTTGACCTCTAAAATAGGGTTAGTAAGATGAGCTCTACCTCACAGATTTTAGCAGGGAAATGTGGTGAGCAAATGTAAGACTTTCAAAGAAAAGGAAGTTCATACAGCTGTTTGTGAGAATTAGATAAACTGTGGTCATAAAATATAGACCCTTTTACTTCCTGAATTCAACTCAGTTCATTTCAGCAAATATTTATTCAGTCTACATTATTTGTCTGTCAATATTAACATCTTAGAATCATAATCTTTAGGTTAGATAAGGGCTTAGAGGTCACCTAATCCAAGATTCTTCCCAAGGAAGGAATTTGGACTTGGATTTTTGTAACGAAGTGATATTTCTTGGAGACTTTTTATTAAGAATAGCCAGGAAGTAGAGTCCAGAGGTGGCTGGCTTCCCAAGATTTTTCCAAAAATTCTTGCATTTCAATGAGTAAATGTCTTTAGTGCATTTCTCGATTGCATGTTGAACGATTTACCTCTTGACATTTGTAGCCTAAACTGAAGCTGAACATACTTATTTCTTGGAAATAAGTATGCTTCCTGCTTTCCCCAGGCAAACCTAGACTCCCTCCTGTCAGTTTCCTAAAGGTTTACTTCTTCCTAGAGGTTTATCCTGGAGCTAACTCTTCATCCTTCTAAAATAAAGTCTGGAGTCAGACTCCCCTTAGGTGATCTTGCTTTTGCATTGCTTCTTCATTGTTGGCTTTGGGTATAGCCTAGGATACATATTTTGGTTGCCTTGCTTAGCAACCATCCTTAACTTTACACTGATTATTTGAGGGCAGCCCTTAATTCCACAATAATCAAGTTCACCAAGGATTCGATATCTCATCTTTGACGAGGAATCATCAAAGATGCTTCTAATGTCAAGAGCTGACTCAACTGGAAGAGAAGACAAATGCTGAGCACATTTGTTGGAACAGGCCGACTAGTCCAGTTCTTTCCTACAGCAGAACCTCAAGAAGTGCTTCCCTGAAAATATTCTGGGCTGCAGACCTTTGCAGTGGGTGCTTAAGTTTCCTTACCTTGCTCATTCTAAAGCAGTGCTTCTCCTAAGGTACTCACTGGCAAGAGCAAATCATCTTGAGGTGGATATACAGAACAATCAGGTACATTTGCTTCTCCACATATTAGCTGCTAAACATAAGATGAAATCTAAGGGATGATCTGAGTGGAGATTTGGTGGGGCAGCCTCAGTTAAAAGTGTTTTAGGGAATTCCCCGGCAGGCCAGTGGTTAGGAATCCCCCCTCTCACTGTAAGGGGCAGGGTTCAATCCCTGTTGGGGAACTAAAATCCCGCAAGCCACACAGCATGGCCAATAAAAAAGTGTTTTACACAAATCCTGTCTTTACCATTCATAACCATTAAACAGAATAGGTGACACTATTATTTTGCCAACTACAGTCAGCCCTCCCAACCTGCGGATGTGGTGGGCTGACTGTACTATGCTACTTTATGTAAGTGACTTGAGCATCCTTGGATTTTGGTATCTGCTGCGTCCTGGAACCAAACTTCCCTGGGTACAATATTGAGGGATGACTGTGTAGACTTAGATTTCTAATATACAAACTGAGAAAAACATGTAAAAAGAGAGATGACTGAACATATTGAATCTTGAATATTGTTTTTATAATAATGATAGAAACAAAAAGAAAAATCACCACGAAAAATGGTTCACCTCAATTAGAAAGATTTGAGATTAACATATAATAGGCATAAAAAATGCACTGAAGGGCTTCCCTGGTGGCGCAGTGGTTGAGAGTCCGCCTGCCGATGCAGGGGACACGGGTTCGTGCCCCGGTCCGGGAAGACCCCACATGCTGCGGAGCGGCTGGGCCCGTGAGCTATGGCCGCTGAGCCTGCGCGTCCGGAGCCTCTGCTCCGCAACGGGAGAGGCCACAATAGTGAGAGGCCCGCGTACGGCAAAAAAAAAAAAAAAAAAAGCACTGAAGTATTAATCAATTGATTTTATGTTGCAAATTTTAAAATCACATAAGGAAAGTATATTACTAATACATTTTCATTTTTCTTCTGTGTATTCTGACATTTTCTACAAACTATATCTTTCTATTTTCAGTTTTTGATTATTGATTCTGGTTTTGGTAGATTTCTGACTTTCATGAAAGGTAATAAATTTATGGGTGTTTATTGATGTTTAAATGATAACACAGCTAACTTTTGTAATACTTATTTAAAGTAACCCGGTTACTTATTAGATTGGCCTTTCTTAGGATAGGTTTAAATTTTTTTTTGGTTTCTTTTTTTTTTAATCGAAGTATAGTTGATTTACAATGTTGTGTTAGTTTCAGGGGTACAGCAGAGTGATTCAATTATACATATATATCTATCCATTCTTTTTCAGATTTTTTTCCCTTATAGGTTATTACAAAATATTGAGTATAGTTCCCTGTGCAATACAGTAGGTCCTTGCTGGTTATCTGTTTTATACATAGCAGTGTGTACACGTTAATCCCAAACTCCTAATTTATCCCTCCCCCCCTTTCCCCTTTGGTAACCATAAGTTTGTTTTCTATGTCTTGTTTTTTATATCTCTTTTGTATATAAGTTCATTTGTTATCATTGTTTTAGATTCCATATATAAGTGATATCGTATGATATTTGTCTTTGTCTGGCTTATTTCACTTAGCATGATAATCTCTAGGTCCATCCATGTTGCTGCAAATGGTATTATTTCATTCTTTTTTATGGATAAGTAACAGTCCATTGTATATATGTACCATATCTTCTGTATCCATTCATTTGTTGATTGACGTTTAGACTGCTTCCATGTCTTGGCTGTGGTAAATAGTGTTGTAATGAACAATGGGCTGCATGTATCTTTTCGAATTGTGGTTTTCTGCAGATACACCCAGGAATGGGATTGCTGGATCATACAGTAGATTTGATTTTAGATTTTAAGGAACCTCCATACTGTTCTCCATAGTGGCTGTACCAATTTACATCCCCACCAAGTATGTAGGAAGGTTCCCTTTTCTCCACATCCTCTCCAGCATTTATTATTTGTAGATATTTTGATGATGGCCATTCTGACCGGTGCGAGGTCATACCTCATTGTAGCTTTGGCTTCAATTTCTCTAATAATTAGGGATGTTGAGCATCTTTTCATGTGCTTGTTGGCCATTTGTATATCTTCTTTGGAGAAATGTCTATTTAGGTTTTCTGCCCATTTTTTGATTGGGTTGTCTTTTTTTTTTTTTTTAAATGTCGGTTCGTTGGTTTATTTATTTTTGGCTATGTTGGGTCTTCGTTTCTGTGCGAGGTCTTTCTCCAGTTGCGGCAAGCGGGGGCCACTCTTCATTGCGGTGCGCGGGCCTCTCACTATCGTGGCCTCTCTTGTTGCAGAGCACAGGCTCCAGACGCGCAGGCTCAGTAGTTGTGGCTCACGGGCCTAGTTGCTCTGTGGCATGTGGGACCTTCCCAGACCAGGGCTCGAACCCTTGTCCCCTGCATCGGCAGGCAGATTCTCAACCACTGCGCCACAAGGGAAGCCCGGGTTGTTTGTCTTTTTGATTTGGGTTGTTGTATTGAGCTATATGAGCTGTCTGTATATTTTGGAGCTTAAGCCCTGGTCAGTCCCATTGTTTGCAAATATTTTCTCCCATTCTGTAGGCTGTCTTCTCATTTTGTTTAGTTTCCTTTCAAAAGCAAAAGCTTTTAAGTTTAATTAAGTAAATAATTTTAAGTTTAATTAAGTTTAATTTTGCAAGTTCCTTGCAAAAGCTTTTAAGTTTAATTAGGCCCCATGTGTTTATTTTTGTTTTTATTTTCATTACTCTAGGAGATGGATCCAAAGAGATATTTATTTACTAGGTAGACATTTGAAGAATACCTCGAAAATGGAAGAGAGCTATTTCTTGGACAGAAGCACCCATATAAACCAAAATGATAGCTTATTATACTAAAACTATATGTGTAAATTGGACTTCTTCAAAACTTAAAGAAAACCTTTGTTCTTCAAAAAACCTGTCAGAAAGGCATGAAAAGATAAGCTATAAACTGGGAGGAAGTATTGGCAACCACATATCTGAAAAGAGTTTTGTATCTAGAGCATATAAACTATCCTCAAAAATTAAAAGCAAAAAAAAGAAAGGGAGGGAGGAAGGAAGGAAGGAAGGAAGGGAAAAAGAAATAAATACAAAAAGAAACAAAGGAAGAAAGCAAGCAACAATTCAACTAGAAAACTGACAAAAGACATGAGGAGACAATTTATCAGAGAGGATATACAAATGACAAATAAGCACATGAAAAGATGTTTAACATCTACATCTGTAGATGGCTATTACACACCTTTCAGGACTGATAAAAAATTTAAAAATAGTGGCAATGTCAAATGCTGGCAAGGATGTGAAGAAACTGGATTTCTCAAACATTGCTGGTGGGAATGTAAAATGGTACAGCCACCCTGGAAAATAGTTTCTTAAAAAAGTAAACATAAACTTATCACACAACCCAGCAATTGCACTAGTGGGCATTTATCCCAGAGAAATGAACATTTAGGTCCACCAAAAACCTGTACAAGAATGTTTATAGCAGCTTTATTTGTAATATCCCCAAACTTGGAACAATCGAAGTATCCATCAATAACTGAATGGCTAAACAAACTGTTACATTGATACCATGGGGTGCATGGAATTAAAAGGAAGAACTATTGATGCACACAACTTGGGTAGATCAAGGGCATTTTGCTGAGTGAAAAAGAGTCACATAGTGTATGATTCCATTTATGTAACACTCTCAGAATAACCAAATTATAGAAATGGAAAACAGATTAGTAGTTAACAGGGCTTAGGGACCATGGGGTGAGGGGCGTGGTTATGATTATAGAGGGGTAGCACAAGAGATCACTGTGATGGAACAGTACTGTATCTTGATTGCTGTGGTGGTTACACAAATATATATGTGATAAAATGTCATAGAACTATACACATACACTGTACCAATGTCAGTTTCCTACTTTTAATGTTACACTATAGTTATATAAGATGTAACCATTGGGGGAAACTGGGTGAAGAGAACACAGAACCTCTCTGTGATGTTTAAAAATCTTCCTGTAACTATTTCAAAACAAAACATTTTTAAAAAGTAAATATGTAGAACCGATAAAGAAAGCCAAGAATTAAAGGGGAAGACAATGGATTGTATTAATAACAAAGCCACAGCATGAAACCAGTCTATTTGTTTATGTTCGTGAATAGTATTTAAGAAAAACAAATCCTCATTCTTTTATTAAACACAGTTATGCCTATTTCTTCATGCCTAAATAGGTAATAGGTTAGGTTCGATTTTCCTGTTATAGAACTGCATATGAGCTGACTCATATAATAGTGTTTTGTATCTGTTTTCTTTCACTAGAATAACGATTTTGAGGTTCATCCACGTTACGTGTGTCAATAGTTCATTTCTTTTCATTGCTGAGCGGTATTCTATTGAAGATATATACTACAATTTCTTACTCATGCATTTTTTGATGACTGTGGGTTGCTTCCAATAACAGTAACAGCAACAACTATAGTTACAAACCCCCAAACAAAAAGAAAACCCTTGTGTCATTTAGGAATTCTTTTGCCTTTAAGTAATAGCATATTTAATCAACATATGGACATTTATTGTGCCTTAACCAAAAAAAACAAAAAACAAAAAACTCTGAAGATGCATACTTCCAGGGTTGGTCTAGCAGCTTAAACATGTTACAAGTGACTAGATTATTTTAATTTTTTGTTCTATCATCCTTGGTGTGTTGATTCTTCTCCATATGCTTGTGACCTTATGCTTGCAAGTTGACTTAAATTCCTGTTCACAGCAAGAAGGAGAGGAACAGGGCAGTTCCAGCATATTCTCTCCTATGTCTTTCTATAAGAAAGAAAAACTTTGCCAAAGCTCCCCAGCAGACTTCCCCTCATGTCTCACAGCTCTGAACTGTTATCTCACTGGCTCAAGAATAGCTGGGAAAGAGGGCAAAATTCTAATGATCAGCTTCCCTGAAACAATCATATTTCATCACTTGGGATGGAGTCCATTGTCAACCCAGACAAATTAGGGTTCTGTTAGCAGAGAGACAGAGGAATGGCTGATAGATATGGATCTAATAGTGTCTGCCATAGTACCTTCCCTTGATCTCTTTTTACTAATTTATATTTTGTTTCCTCAGGTAAGGGTTCTTCTTAACTTCTATCACCTCAAATATTTTTAAAGAAATGCAATTCTTCCAATGGCACTTGTATAGATATATACTATAAAATTTTTATTTGTTTGTTTTAAAAGAGACTGTAGATGAACAAAAGTCTACATTTAGGGCAAAATATAGTCACCAAAATATTTGTCTCTAATTGTGATATCCTGTTCATATTGAAGAGATGCTCTAGAAATACGATGATACCATTCCAATTTTACCATGTCCATGTCCCAGGAGGAAATGTTCCCAATTTTCTGTTCAACTTTTCCATACTTAGACCAACCATTTGTATATGAACCAAATATTATATTTAATATATACCAGCTGTATAAAAGTAACCTTGAATTTAAGATATGATAAGACTAAAAAGAAAAGCTTTTATCACAACTTCCTATGTACATTTTCATCAACTCATATGGTGCACATCTGGGTCTTTGATAGCTATGTGTTTAAAAAAAAAAAACCTAACAGATTCAAAATTAATTTTAAAATCCTGTGTTTTTCTCTAGTCATTTAAAAATACTAATATTATTAGCATAATCATAAAGCTATCTATGAAAGTAATTTGAAGATAGTGATAAAAGTGCATTCTTAAAATCTAAATGTTTTACATTAAAAAAATAATAATCTCATGGAAAAAGAAAACATAAAGAAGCTAATAATTATTGAACACTTAAGATATTCCAAGCAATAAACCTGGTGCTTTGTACACTGCCTGTGATTTAGTCCTCTCCAAATATCATGAGAAAACTAAGAGGCAGAGGAGTTAAGTAATTTGTCCTAGGTCACATTTAAAAAATAAATCCAGTTCTGTGGATTTATCATCCAGATTTTTAAAATTAATGAAGAACGAACAACCAACCAACCAAACATCCCAATAAGCCAAATGAGTGCAAACCTTGATAATATTAGAGAACTCTTTATTTATGTTGGATAAAATAGAATCTAGGAAACCCAAGAAAACATAAAATTTAAATGTGGTGTATTTCTCCCACTTTATCATTGTTGCCATCAGCAGTTTCTAATGATCTAACCTCTAGCAATGCTCACCTTCTCTTCCACCAAAGGCACATGCCAGATGAATTTAGAAAGGTTTAATTGAAGAAGATTTGTTCAATAATCAAGCAATTAGAATGGGCAGGAAAAACACAGAGTACTAGAAAAGCAATGTGAAAAATTCACTAGACTTTGAATCCAGTGAAAATGTAAAACTAACCTAAAACAAAAATGTCATACAATTTGGGCAGAGAAAGCACTTGAAGAATCATCAAAGGATTTAACCCCAGTGAATTTTATGAGGCACTGTCAGGCAAAAAGGAACTATGATAAAAGAATAGACAATAAGAGTGAGAAAAAGGGTGAGGGGGAGTGAAAGTATATGCTGAAAGAAAAAAAAGAATAAAGGGACTGGACTGTGTGTATAATAATGGGAAAATGAGGCTCTTTTCATACAGATGGCGATCAGTGGCTAGAGCTTTGAATACAAAGAAAAGAAGTGTGATGATGTAATTATAAAAGAAAGTTAATGGATAGATGAGAAAAGCCTTACCATGGTCAGAGTAACAGGAGGACAAAGCCACCTTGGAGGAGGCCTTTAGGCCAAGTGCATAGCCAAGGATCAGGTCTGTGCTGTGCAAACTGAACAGCAAGTAACCTCTGAGGCAGAAGTCAGTGTTTGTGTGAGTATGTGTGTGTGTGTGTGTGTGTGTGTGTGTGTGTGTGTGTGTGTGTGTGTGTGTGTGTGTGAGTGTTTTGGGGTAGCGGATGGGGGTGTCTTAAGGCATAAGAGAAACAGAACACATTTTCCTGGAACCTCAATTTTACTTTCTGGTAATCAAAATATCATTGCTAATTAACCTATGGTAATAGAATGTCAAATTCACAAGAATTTTTAAGATAAATTATTTTTCCCAACTTTACTTAGATATAATTGACATATGACATTGGGTAAGTTTAAGGTATATAATTTTGATTTGATACACTTACATATTGCCAAATGCTTACCATAGTAAGGTTAGTTAACACTTCCATCACTTTAAATAATTACCATTTCTTTTTTGTGGTGAGAACATTTAAGATTCACTCTTCTAGCAACTTTCAAATATACAATACAGTATTATTAACTATAGTCACCATGTTGTACATTAGATCCTCATGACTTACTTGATAACTGGAAGTTTGTACCTTTTGATCCCCTTCACCCATTTCACCCACCCTTCCACTGCCCACTCCCTTCCTATCTGGCAACCACCAATCTGTTCTCTTTATGACTCTGTTTTGTTATGTTTGTTCATTTGTTTTGTTTTTTAGATTCCACATATAAATGAAATGATATGGTATTTGTCTTCCTCTGTCTAACTTATTTCACTTAGCCTAATACCATCTAGGTCCATCTATGTTATCACGGACGGGAAGATTTCATTCTTTCTTTTATGGCTGCATAATATTCTTTAACCATTCATCTATCAATGCCCACTTAGGTTGCCTCCATAGCGTGGCTATTGTGAATAATGCTGCAATGAACATACGGGTGCAAATATCTTTGTGAATTACTGTTTTAGTTTTCTTCAGATAAATACCCAGAAGTGGAGTTGTGGATCGTATGGTAGTTCTATTTTAAATTTTTGAGGGGCCTCCATACTGTTTTCCATAGCAGCTGTACTAATTTACATTCTCACTAATAGTGCACTAAGGTTCCCCTTTCTCCACATCCTTGCCAGAACTTGTTACGTGTTGTCTTTTTGGTGACGGCCATTATGACAGGTGTGAGGTGATATCTCATTGTGGTTTTGATTAGCATTTTCCTGATGATTAGTGAACATATAGCTTTTTGATTGAAAAGAAATATGATCTCACAGATAAGACACTGATTCACATTATGCATTTTAAAACCCAAAGAGGCTGGGACGGAATCACTATCACATTCAAAATTCTTCAACAGCTCTGCACAGATGCAGAATGAAATTAAAAATCCTTTTCTTAGCACAAAAAGCCATTGTGCCTGCTTTTTACCCTTGTCTACTCTTGTCCCTTCTCCTCACTTGCCCCCTGAGACTTTCCTTTTTCAAAATTACAGTCTTGGGGTTTCCAGAATTTGTCATGCCCATAGTGTCTCCTCTACCTAGACTTGTTAACCTGGGGGAAGTTTTACTTGTTCCTTCCAAGCTCTCACTGCACTTTGCCTATATCCCATTAAGGAAAATATCTCCATGTATTTCTCTGAATAGTTTTCTCTTCATGAGATTCTAAGCTCCTAGAGAGTAGGGACCAATTCTTTTCTTTCACTAGAGGCCTCACAGAAAGTATATCACATATGGACAGAACCTAATAAATATGTATGGAATACACGTACTTTAATAAGTGAATTAGGCCATCTAATACAATATTTGAATATAGGTATGGGATAAAACTTATTAAATAAAACTTTACTGCAAACAAAAGCCACAATTCATTGAAGTAATATGCTGGAAGAAAGGGATATAGAGTTAAAAGAAAATTACATAAGTACTAATCATATGTCACATTTTTTCCCAGAACGCTTTAGGGACATGTTTTAAAAACTTTAAAGGAGCTCTTCCCTTCAAATCAAATCCCACTGAGAAGTGTAAATGAATGAAACTGAACAATACAAATTTTCTCCAATGCATGTGGGTGAGGCAGTTTTAGGGTTCTAGCGAGAAAAGCAAATGAGAGACGTACTGTCAAAGACACAGAAATATAGTAACTTACTTTTACATGGGACTTTTCAGCTTATAAATTGGTCTGACATTGTGTCATTTGAGCCTCACAAACAGTGTTAAAGTTGGCAGGGTAGATACTATCCCAATTAACTAAGTCAAGGAAAGCTTAAGTGACTTGCCCAAGTCTTGCCAAGAATTGCTCTCACTGCAGTTATATACTGTAGCTACTCATTAAAACCAGGTCCCTAGGATATACAGCTGATCCTCTCGTGTAGAGTTGCCATTTGAATACACAAATACACACACACGCACACACATATATGTCATGGTAACCCTGGAAAGCTCCCAGTGGCATTCCTCAAGCATAGTAATTGCATATCCCCTGGGCGCCCAGCTCTTTCTTCTTTGCCCTACTGCTATGGAATATGCCCAGACAAGCTGTTTCCCAGTCTTGCTGATTCTAGGGCAACAGAATTTTTAGTTTCTTGTTTTTTTTTTTTTAATGTAAGGTCTACACAATCCAGATATCCCTCTATAAATGCCTAGATGGAATCTTTCACTTGGAGTTTTATACATATAAGAAACTGTTTGTTCAAAACCACAGGTCTTACAATGTAACATGGGAATTTCACACATTTAAAAAACATAGAAATTCATAAACAACAAAAAAATTAAGAATTCCAAGGAATTAGGGCCAACTACACAATTGGAGGGTGCCACCTCTAAGACCACCCTCATTTCTGACACCAATTACAAGATCAGGGTGTTCCCAAAACCACTCTCAAGTTTGATAATTCTCTAAAAGTACTCATAGAACTCATTGAAAACTATTACACTCACAGTTACAGTTCATCACAGGAAAAGGATATGAATTAACTGGATTAAAATCAGCCAAAGGAAGGGACACATAGAGCAGAGTCCAGTAAGGTTCCAAACATGAAGCTTGCATTGTCCGCTCCCCATGGAGAAGGATGTGTTACTTGCTCAGCGTTGATGTGTGACAATATGCATGAAGTACTGCCAACCAGGAAAGCTCAGCCAAGTTTGGGAATTCAAAATTTGTCTTAGGACTTCATTCTGTAGGTATTATGGATTGACCGACGTCCCACATGGTTACTCTCATTCTCCCGCTTGACTGACACTGGATGATCCAAAGTCCTCACCCTAAGTGACACTGCTGGCCTGTCTGGCATGTCCAGCCTGTTTCCTAGGACAGTTGAGTGTGGCTGGTCACACCCTAAGTCTAGTGTGACCAGTCCCCACACTCAACAAGGACACTTCTATCGTGTATGACATAGATTACTTCCTAGAAACTGAAGGCTAAATCCAGACCTCTCCTTGGGCAAGACCAAATTCTTTACTACCTAGGCCACAACCAGTCTTTGGTCAAGGCTCTCCTACAGCAAAACAATCAAGTTTGAGCATCTCCACTTAATATAGCATTTATGACAGACAGAGAAATAGTATCATTATAAATATGCCTAACATTTGGAGGAGACAGTGTAGGGGCAGCAATAGATTTTAAGAAAAAACTAATCCATCTTATAAAGCCATCATATTCATTTTCATATTTTTGTCTTTTGATCTACCACTGTTTGTATCTTGTGATAAATTTGTGTAGAACTACTTAGCATATAGATTAGCTGATGGTTAACTAAATGTGGTTCTTTATCAGGCCAGTCATTTTCCAGCCATATTATATCCTGAGGAGGTTCTAACTTAGTTTCCCAATATATTTGATCATCAATATCATATTATAATCCTACCAACAGTGTTAGTGTTAAAACATATCACATTATGGCAGTAGATATAACCTGAAAAGAATAGTAAAAAGATATTGGCATATTACTATATTCTCACTTGTCATTAACAGTTAGTCCAGTCTATAATTATATTATGTGACCAAACATCTCACAGAGTGATGCTACTCAGGTTTGTAGGCTTCTAGTCAACCTTGTAAGTTTCCAAAATAGTTTCCAAAAGCAGGAGTAGCTTCATTCTTTCAGATACGTGGCATAATTAAACTAAGAGACAGTATCATCTCTTGCTATGGGTCTCTTGAGTAGGCAATATAATATTGGATTTTCCTCATTGTAAAACCCACTTATTCCTTCTCTTATCATTAGCTACTATTCCTCTTTCTCTACATTTATACCTACACTTCTTCATCTTTGGAAGGGATGTTAGGTTGAGACACTGTGCTGGTTCAGATTGCAGTAGCAATACTAGTCAAGCCAATGCCTCCTGTTCAGTCCACTTCTGTTCATATAGAGTTGCACAGGTAGAGAACTAGTGTGCTGTCTTGACCACTAGGCAATGTAACTGCATTGACTGTCAACCTAATTTTGCCAGATTGGATGAAGGCACATTTCACCCCATCAGACCCTAGTCCCATTGTCAGGAAAAGTCTTATCCCACCAGAGGAAGGAACTGAAAATGGATCATCATTTTCTGAGAGACCTGACGCTTCCTGTGTAATACCATTAAAGGTCCCCTAAGCAACTGCATCTCTAGTCATGTATTTTACTCACTTTGGATTACTTAAAATTATAGTACAGTGGTTCTCAAAACTTTATCAAAATCATCTGGAGAGAGTCTGATTCAGTGGGTCTGTAGTGCAAACCGGGAATTTTCACGTCTAAGTTCCCAGGAGTCACTAATGCTACTGGTCTGCAAACCACTCTTTGAGAATAACTGTTAAACCCCATGATTTTAGAAATCATCTGTTTATTTCTGTTTCCTTTCAGGAATATAAGCTTTTTAATTACAGGAAAAGTTTTATTCATCAATATGTTCCCATGACCTAGCAGAGCATTTAGTAAAGAATCAATAAATATTTGTTGATTAAATGAATGATAATGCTGTTTCTAGCTTCATGCTACTTATATTGATACTGCTTCTACTGGTGAAATCATTTGCATATTTGAGGACAGCAACATGACTTTATTTTTCATACATGTAGTTTAGTGTTTTAATATATAAATATCAATAATAAAACATTATTTATTATACTTTAATAACATCAGCATGATATATTGCTAATGATCTTTGCAGAAATATTTTGTTACTAAGTCACTACGTATATATGTCTGTGTATGTGTGTCCACGTGCTGGGTTTATAAGAATACTAGTTTTCTTTTATTATATGTGAATTGATAGCATAAAATTGTTACATGAAATATGTGGCAGCTGTATACCTTGCAGGCAAAGTTAATGAAAAAGAAAAAATTATAGAATCTAGGCTAATTTGAAAGTGTGATGAAACATGTCCTCACAAATTAAAGTTTGGAGAATGGTAGAAAGTACAAAAATCATTGATAGTCTTTCTGAAGATTGTTCCCCATTCTGTCTTCTGCTCATTAATTGTTAATATTCATTTAGATTCTAGTTGGCCTCTTTAATGCCAGGTTCCCAAACTCAAGTGGAACTAAAGGCAAACTACCTTAATTTTCTCTCTTTTACATTCCTCTTAAAGTTTTTAAACAAGTACTACTAATTTTAAGAAATTAGCAAACCAAGTACTCTGGGGGCCATGATTTAGTCCAATCTCATTAGCTAAGTGAGGCCTAACCTCAGTGTCGCCCATCTTACTTAGGAGATGTAATTAAGAGGCCAAGAACAGTGTGGTTGAAGCTATGCCAGAACTTACAAATGAAATGATGAGAAACTACAGCAACTGGGATCACTTAAAGTTGCAGAAGAGAAGGTAAGTAAATAAAATTAATGCTATAAATGATGTAGCAAAAGCTGATGAGTCTCTTCTTTGAATCAATCCAATGACATGTCAAAACTAGTCACTGGTTGTTATTAGTGGCATATAAATGTAAAACCAATAAAAAGAGGTACTTCATCATCCAGCACAAAACCAAACTATGAAATACTTAACCACTAAAAATTTAGTGTTAAATTCCACAGTTAGATTTTTTTAAATGACTTAAAAATTCATTTTAGTTTGATTTAAAAACTCATAACAGACATAAAACTAAGGTTTAAGGGCATGTGTTAAGTTTTATCAACTGAAAAGAACCACTTATTCAACTGAAGATGTGCAGCTTTTTGATAATTTTACCTAATGTGGAAACACCAGGCATTACTGATAGATAAAAGCAATGTGAAATGTGAAATATCCTGTTTGTGTCCTGTTTGAGGAGATATTTACAAAATGAGTCAAAACAAAAATCCCTGTTATTGCAAGAGATTTTTTTCAACCTTGCTGAGCCTAAAATATTAGTCTTGATTTCATTTTGGAAAATGAAAACTACACCAAATGTATTCAGTTGCAATCTAGTCCTAGTCAAAGCTGTGAACTAGGTGAAGTTTTCCTTTGAGGCTAGCTCACTTCCCTTTGGTGTCTAATGCAGTACTCTCATTCTATTTCAGGGTTGCCCATTTATGGAACAGGCTTCCAAATCCTGCAGGGTCCAGATCTCTAATAGGTGATGACTTGCTAATCCTATGAAGTAAACTGTGCTAATAATTGGGTAGGGTGCCATAGACTAAGACTTCCTAATTCAGTTAGTGAAAATTGCAGTCTCTTAGGATTATAGGAGACCTTAGAGGTTACACTCCACACAGTGCAAGAATCCCACCTAAGGGACCTCTTCAGTAACAGTTCCTATTATAGGAAGTACACTACTTCACCAGGTAAGGCAGTTTTAGATGTTAAAAAGTTACGTTTTATATTAAGCTAAAATCAAGAGGTATCAGGATGTAGAGAAAAGAACATTTGCTATGGAGAAGGCCCAAGGCCAAGTTCCAGCTTCACCATTCACTATCTGTATGAATCCGAGCATGTTTTTGTTTTTGACTTCACTGACATAAGTGTCCTGATAAAGAGGTATAAAAGAAAAATCTCAAAGAATCATGATAATATTAATTACTAATTATTTGTAAGGCATCATCTAGTGCTGCGTACAAAGTGATGATCCAATAAATCATACACTAATTTTATCTTTTCTCCTATTATCCCTAGTCTAGGTCTTCCTATATGAAACAAAATTGTTCTGTTCCTTTTATTTCATGACAACTTTCAAAATGTCTAAACCTAAGTGTCGTATTTCTTCTTTTACTCTTTTCTTTTTCAGTCTAAATATCACCATTTCCTTCAGCCATTCCTTGTATGGCCATGTTCTTCCAATCCCTCACTATTCTATTTCCTTCATGTAAGTGCATATTGTACTTTATAAATATCTTTATGGAATGATGGTGCCTGTAATCGGGGACGGTTCTCTAGAGATGGGTTATATAAAATAATTTTTGAGATGTTTATTCTCCATTCCCTACACCAACTTATCTTTATCAGTCCCTTTGCCCTGCTTCACAGCACCTTATCCTTATTGGGAATATTTTCTTTATTAATGAGCTGACTAATTAATTCAATAAGTATATGTTTGTTTATTATTTCTCCCTCTTACCTGAACATGTCACATCATGGCAGGAATCTAGTCTTTTTGTTCACCCTTTTATAACTGGTACTTAGTATAGTCTCTGGCACATCAAAGACGCTAATGAATATTTGAGAAATAATAAATTCAAAAGCAGTTTGAGAAATTATTCTAGGTAGAGATGATGGTAACTGTATACATGGAATTGACAACTCACAAATCTTGCATAAAAAAGTAATTGCTTAGAATTTAAAAAAATTTTATGGCAAAAATATATATATGATAGGAAAAAGAGAACAATAGAGGGAAATGATTCTGTCCTTGATTCCACTGATCAGGCCTTCCTTTTGGCTGCTCCCCAGGCATGGAGACTACCCTCCACCTAGAGACAGAGGAATTCCCTCTGCAAACAGAGCAGTATACTTGCCTACAACTGAGGGAATCCTCCTCCAAACGCCAACTTTGGTTGGCAGATAAAAAGGAAATTCTTGTGCCCTGGCATGCCTTAGGTAAGCAGAGTTGTGGCCATGTCCTTTGTGAAATGAAGATTGCAGTAAAAAGTACTGTAGAAAGGTACTTTGTAGTTTAACGAGGTAATTGTTCAGGTACTATTTAAGGGGCTAATTTAATATATAATAGTCTATGAGTACTTAAACTATCAGAGAAAATCATTTTTTGGTATCTCATTTTAAAATGAGCGTCAAGCTTAAAATATTACATCGACTCAGTGAAAACGTCTAATTCAAATGTATTCAGTTGCATCTGGTATTAGTCTATTCTTTTGTTACATACAGAAATAGGAGCTTCTTTCACATATTATTTAGTAATATATTAAAACAATTTGTATCATCAAAAAAAACCCAAAGGGGTGGTTCTAAACTATTTATAGAAAAATATATTGATATTTTTGGAAGGAAACATTTGACAATGCCTTGTTTTCCATTTATATTTTGCAAATAAAGTAGGCTTGGTGATTCATTGGGTTAATAACGAAAGCAAATAAAAGGTTAACTTTTAATTTTAACAAATTATGTCAAAATTTTATATGCTTAAGGAATAGTTAGTTCAGGTGTAGCCAAGTCAAATTGTCTAAGAACTTTGGAGGAAATAAAGCTGAGAAACTCAGGCCACCTTAGGGCAATTGGGAGAAGGCTCACCCCATCTAGGTGATATAGCCGCTGCTTGGTGTCAATGCATTGTGCCACTAAGAAACAGAGGCTTAGCGTTGCCAGATCTTACGATTTTTTAAAGAAAAGCTGTAAATCTGTATTTTTACCTAAACTCCTTAATACTTAAACATTGGTAAAATATATGAAATGTAAAAGAAATCACTATATTACCTGAATATGTTATGTCTGGGTCATATCTAGTAATGTATGAAGCTAGAGAATGATAAAGTTTCTATTTTACCAATAAAGAGAAATTTTCTCTCCAGTATTCAGAAATAGGGAAAATAAAACAATCAAATATAATTTCCCACCAGATCAGCAAAAGAAAAAAAAACACCACAAACCTGAAATTGATAAATTAATTTTAGTGTTTGTAAGCACACAGAAAACTATGCATTTTCATTACAGTGTTGTTGAGAGTATAAAAGGTAAAAATCTTTTTGAAGACCAGTTGAGTGGTAGCTTTCAAAAATATTTAAATTATGTATATGTGTATATATGCGTATGTGTATACACATACATATATTTTATATATACTCTTGGACTAAGCAAGTCCATTTCTAGGAATCTATTTTAAAGACAGACTCACGTATGTGTACAGTAGTAATATGTACAAGGATGTCACTTTCAGAATTGTTTATAATAGCAAAAGTGAAAATATCCTATATATTTGTTGAGCAGGTGAGGGATTCAATAAATGTGGTGTATCTAAATTATGAAATATTGGACAACAGTTAAAAAAAAGCGGAAGGCCCATATCTACTTATAAGGAAAGCATAAGATATATAATTATTAAAAAAATTGGAAGAATGGGTATAGAATAATTATGATTATATGAAAATAATATTTCTGTGTGTATATATACATGTGTGTTAGATATTTAAAAGAGTACTGGAAGAACTGGCATAGTATAATTATGTTTTCATAAGATATTTGTATGTGTATTTGTGTTAGTTCTTAGCAAAAGGACTGAAAGGCCATAAAGCAGAATTTTAACATATGTTGCCTTTCAGACAAGACATTGGAATGGAGAGGTGAGAGGGAACTTTGATCTTTTATAACTATTGCTTAAATCTTTTCCAATAAGGATATATTCATGAATTGTTACCTAAATAAAAAGAATAGTAAAGACAAAACAAAATTAAGCCAGTAAAATGGGATTATCATAGTGATGAAAGATAATAATGTGAAAAATAAATCATTGCTTATTGGTTAAAACTATTAATTAAGAGGATATGGAAGCTATGCTATCACATACAGAGCTCTATACTGAAATGATTTAGAACACAGGTTCTTTCATGTGACTGGGTTCAAATCTAAGCCAGTCAGCTGAGTGACATTGCCCAAGATTTGTGTATATAACAAATTCCTACTTATAGCACCTTACCAATAATAATTGGTAATGGATATAAAATACTTAGCATAGTTCCTACTACATTGAGTAAATTCTCCAAAAATAATGGCCATTATTATTCATTGGAGATTAATGTTATGAAACTAAATCCAGAGGATTTACTTAAAAATCTCTGGATACATTTTTCAGAGGTACTGGTCAGCTATTGAGATCTTGTTAGCTGTAATGCCTCCACCCTTTATTGAATCAAATAATTGGGTTTTTTTCTTAGTTTCTTTTGAAATTAACTAAGTTTCAGGTGTACAACATTATAATTCAATATCTGTATACACTACTAAGTGATCACCACCACAAGTCTAGCTGACCTCCATGTCCGCGCAGTTGGCCCCCTTCATCCATTTCACCCACATACCAACCCCTTTCCCTTCTGGTAACCACTAATCAGATCTTTGTACCTACAAGTCTGTTTTTCTTTTATTTGTTCATTTGTTTTTCTTTGGTGGATTCTGCACGAGTGAAATGATATGGTATTTGCCTTTCTCATTCTGACTTATTTTACTTAGCATAATACCTTCAAAGTCCATCCATGTTGTCTCAAATGGCAACATTTTTTTTGGCTGAGTAGTATTTCATTGTACATATGTACCACATCTTCTTTGCCCATTCATTTGAAAACATTTTAATGGTATATTTTTAATCAGAAATCCATGCTATTTTTGTAGTGGGTCAATAGCAGTACACAGGTATCTGGCTATGGGAAAGTTATGTATTCAAGATGATGTATTTGTGAAATTCTCCTTCCCTCTTTTAGCTGCTGTTTTGGTATTAGATAGTTCTATACATTATATGCAAAATATGGTAGCAAAATATAGTCTACCTCTGAGACCGTTGACTTTGCAACAGAACAAATTTCATCAGCTACTTCCATGCATCCTTATAAACATGCAAGGTCATAATGCCACCTCCAATAAGGCAGCTCTAGAGAGAAGTCGTTGTTTGGCCACTGAAACCAATAGTGAATATTAGTCAGTTTTTCTGTCAGTGTCAGGGTCAGCCTTATGTGGAAAATGGATGACACCCAAACTGAAACTTAACTGGATAGCCTAATAAACATTAGGCAGAAGTGTTCAAGGGTGTATTTTGTCAATACAACATTTCCATCATTCCTGGAGAAGCATATGCCGAAAGATCATTCTGGCTGAAGATAATCAGAAAACCAAATATAAAACTATTTTTGATTCAGAAAAGAGAAAACCACAAGTAATGACAGATACTGAAAGGAGAGATAATAAAAGCGACCAAAACGGGAGGGACCTCAGAGTAGATCTGGCACTCTTTTGTTGTACAGTAACTTAAGAGCCTTTTAATAAACGAAATTTATTAAAATAAACATTGCTTTTATTTATACAAAAATATATTTTCCATTTTAAAGTGATAATCTTTCCAAAAGTCACCTCACTGACAGTTTAAAAATTCTGTTTACTATTCCTACTTCTGATGAGAACAGAGTTTTATCATTAAAATCAAGAAATGTGTAGGTATTAACATTTCATTTCTCCCACTGCAGTTTCCCCAGCCATTTTTTTTAACCTACTTTTTTACTGACAAATGTAGAACCTTTAAATTAACTAATTTTTGGAAGTAGGCAATCACAAGTCCCATATATGCTAGACTCTGGTCAGGTAAATATAATCTTTAATTTACCCACTTTTCTTTTGCAGGTCATGGAAGAATTTGACATGCATGCCTCTGGAAAAGGCACAGATTTGAAATAGAATACCTGCTAAGCCCTTGTTTTCTTCTCATCAGTAGTTTCTGATTGAGAAAATTAGACATGCACACAATATATGTGTGTTACATGTTAAGCATACTCAAGCTAATTTATTTCTGTTATTCATATTGAATTTAGTTCCCAGATCTCTCAGTTGCTTAAAACCCAGGCAAGTTTGTAATCTTGAGACACTTACATCTGTCTTTATTTTATATTCTACCAAAGCAACAACTTATTTGGAGAGATACTGTATAATTCCAATGTAAAACTAGTAATTCAATATTACTGTTTTATATTTGCTACAATTATCCACTTTATAACAGTATAGCTTTTTATAATTGGTTACAGTGTCTTGCAGTTTATAACATAGTATCTTAATCATACTCAACACTCAAGAAATGTCTGCTAAATGTAACCATAATGAACTGTGGTACATTTAAGCTAGTTTTGCTATTCTGTTAATTTCATTTTTTTTTTTTTTTAGTAATTTTTGTTATAGATATCTATTACTGAAAGATTATTTCTGCTAGTTGTGAAAACTGAAAGAACCCTGTGTTTTGGTAGTCTCTTTTTCTCCACAAATAAACACTATTTATAGACTCTAAATTAAGGACCCACATTTTCAAGGAAATTCTGTATTGTGCAAAATGAGTTCTTTTAAAGCCAGAAAATGACATTGAGTGTAGAATCCAGGACCTCTAACTTTGAGTTCATCATCGCATCTTAGGAACTACCTGGTAAAATGCCTTAACTGCCAGGATAGGAAATGAGGATGTCATATAACTTACTTATAAGTCCTAGGCCATGGAGAGCTTTATAAATTAAAATGAACACCCAGAATGACTGTTGGAAGCCAGAGCTATGCACAGAGCATCCGTATAATGTGCTCTGTGTGGTTGGCATTGCTAAACAGACAAGCTGTCACATTCTGTACTAGCTGAATATTCCAGGGCTCTTCCTCTGTCAACCAAGGTAGAGGACATGGCAGTAGTCAAACCTCGAGGTGACAAAAACCTAAAGTAGTGTGGTGAGCCCTGTATTACAGAGAGAAATTTACAAGTGTAGATGGGAAGAAGCATCTCTTGCCACAACACCTATATCATAATCCAAACTCTTCCTTGGACTGAGAACATCACTATTAAAATAAAGGCATGTTGTGTAATGACAGGAAAAGAGATCTCAGTAAAGGAGATCTTAAAAAACAAAAATAAAACCTATAAAAAGGATCATCTTACATGCTTTTAAGCAGATATAAAAAAATATATTTATAATACTGCAATAATTTAATGGGAGAAAAGAGTAACATATTTTGAAATTCAGCAAAGAATTTTACCATGAATTTATTAACAGACTACACGAATATACTTCAACTTATTTTTTAAATTATGTTCTATTTACTTAGGAAAAAAACTGTGCTGTATTTCTTATTCTATAAAATCCCAAATTATTTGTATTTAAAAATTTTAAAATATTGTCTTCATAAGCAAAGAAAGAATGATAATCCGTTAATGGCCTGTGTATAGTTTTAGGATACAATCTATGAATTATGGCTATTTGGTGCCACCTAGTGGTAGACGGCTTTTAAAATCAGTTTAAGTTTAAATTTAGAAAATTTGTAATGAAAAATAATTCACAGATGGCTAGACTGTCTCCTTAAAGAGATAAAAGTTAAGACAAAGTATATTTGGCATTCATAGACATTAACTGAGATTGTCTCTTACCCTCAACACTGGAGAAACATTTGATTTGACTGATTCAGAATGTTTTCTGACTAAAAAGAGATTTGGGGTTGACAGGTTTTTACGCTATTTTTATTGTTTTATTCTTTGTTGCTCGGTTGACTGGTTGGTTTCTAAGGTCAAGGATAGATCTAGGATTGATATAAACTTAGAGATGGTGTATCATCTCAAATTTAATTATTATTAATTAAACATTATCAATATAGGAAATGACATAATCATACCATTCTGTGGACAAAGTGAAAATAACATATGCCTGTAGCATACAGAACGTATAAAAGTGCCAGATTCTTTTTCACAATTCGGGAATAATAGGCATTCCCATTATTTTAGTGGTCACATAGACATACCTCCTGCCCAAGTACCCTCCTCTCTAGAGAAGCTGATCTACTCACAGCATCCAGAAGGAGAGGATGCACAAGTGCCCATCCCTGGGGCACAGTTGATTGGCCTGAGTGGATACTGGGAAAAAACTGAAATAACTGAATTCTTTCTTCCGACCTTTGGGATGGGGACACTGAGAGGCTACATCAAATGAATGAAAGTACGCGTTTAATGTGAAAATTCCTCATAAACCAAGGATGAGACTACTACAATGGAATGTCAAAGCCATTTTCAAGTTACAGAATCCACAAAGAAACAGAATAGGCCAGTCTTCAGAGAAATTAGAGTAGTCAAGCCATATGGAGGGGAAAACAAAGATGAGGAAGGACTATAATTTATGAGAGAAAGGAGCAGTCTCATTCTTGACTTTCAGTTCTTGTGCTCAAGCTTTTAGCTTGTGTCTTGTCCTTGTTGCCCCTGACGACACCTTCACATAACTTGCTTCTTACTTGATCTAGGAATTTTTGATCCTTTCAACCAAATGATCCCACATTACAGAGTGGGATATTTCAATTCTGAAATACTTCAGATTTGGTGAAATATATTTCACCAGATGGGAATGATGCCTTTCCCAAAATGTCTGTGAATATTGGCTGTCACCAGGAAATTACAGAATATTTGACTGAAATTTTAATTTTATACTGAATTTCCAGATCTTTAATTGTGGCTTTGATAATATGTTAAGACATGTGTTTTTTTCTCCTGTATTTCCCTTTCCTTTCCTCCTGTTTAGCAAATACCTAACTTGTTGTCTCATAGGAGAGGTATTTGGGTGTATGGTGTGTGTGTAAACATTGATGTTCCTGGCTTAGGTTTCCAGAAGCTCTAGGCTGGGGCTGTGTTTGTTAAGGGGGTTTGGATTTAGGATTGTTATATGGCATAAGCCCATGTCTTGGAGAAGCAGAAGTGAGAAAGAATTTCTCTAGTCTCTAAATACAACAGATATACAGTCTTGATGAATCTAATTTCCTAACTATTTTGATTTTTCAGAGAGAACTACTAATAAAAATCTAAGAAGATGTGTCCTGCTGTGACAATTTCTTTATTGCCTGGGGCTGTTTTACTGAGGGGTGGAGGTGAGTGGGTTGGGTAGGGATTTCCTGCTTACATTTGCTGGGGATGGAGCAGAACCTAACGACTGATAGTGGGAAGTGGAAAAGAAAGAGGTTTGTAGGACTAGAAAACAGAGGGGCAGTTAAGCCCTATTTCTTGAAAACATTGCTGAGGGAGGGGATGGGGTAAGGTGACAAGACCCCAGGACGGAAATGGCTGTATATTTGGTCTAGGCAGAAGGAACCATAAACAGCCACAAAAAATCCTTCCTGTCTCCATAATACCTCAAAAGAAGCAGCAAAGAGCTCTGGGATGTGCAGGGCCATGTGGCAGAGAGACCTGTAGTGATGACCAAGACCAGTTGGTCCCTTTTACCCCATCCTTGACCCTGTGTAAGATCCTAGAAGTGGATCCAGATCCTAGAAGTGGATTCTGGAATCCTAGGAGGATTCCAGAGAGGGCTGAGGTTAAGTCTTCAAGATCCAAGCAGAACAGGGGCTAGAAGCTAAAATGAAGTTGTTCCATAAACAATAGTCCTTGTACTCCTCGTGCATGAGTTGAGATTCCACTACGTAACGCTAGAATATGAAGTGTTCCGCTGCTCTTTCATATCAACCAGTATTTACATTAGTTTTACAAACATGTTAAGAAAGGTTTTATTTTCTACTTTAGTGGTATCTCCAAAAATTGTCTGCTTCAGTATCACTCAAGTGCTTATGAAAACAAATACAGACTCCCAGGCTGCACCCCAGATGCCCTCACCCTCTGCCCCGCCAGGGTCAGGGCTTAGGGGAAACTTTTTGAAAAAGGGCCCCAGGTCCTTCTGATTTGTAACCAACTTGGGAACCAACACTCTAGCTGATTAAATTGTTAAAAATCACTCCATGGTTAAATCAGTCTTTATTACTCAAACCTCTTTTGGTTAACTACAATTAATTTGGAGGACTTTTGTACTGGAGAAAAATTTGTTATCTTCACTAAATTTACTTTAAAATCACTGTGTAAATGATGTATGCATAATTTAAATGTTAAAGATAAATGTTATATGGTTATATGGACTTTTCTGACATAAATCACTTTTTGGACAAGAGAAACGCTATTTGAAATACCTAAATAGAGCAGATGTGGATTTCTCGTTAGTTGTGAGCTCCTCCTTTTAACCTAAAATTGACCATGTCCTAACCTTGAGATCTGAAGGGCAGGAACGATGGAGTGTTACCAGTGGCCCCAGCCCTTCCCACTACTTACCTTTCAGTGCTACGGGTACGAATTGAACCACAAAAATCATTTTAGGGGTACCATTGGATCAAGCGTATCTTTGGCACTAAAATGTCACCATACCTATCTGAATTTTTCACCATAAATTGCTAATTTAAGATAAATTTTTTTCTCAGAAGAGTACAAGTTAGGAAGAGAAAAAAGGTGGAGAGAACAGATAACCTAACACCCACAAGCCCTCACAATTAGCACAGTGATAGAGATTCATTTTTGAACAGAACTATTCAAGTCATGGAGTATAAAGTAAAAACTAGAATATAAGAATATTTCTCAGACCAAAGTAAAGGGGTAAGTGGGTCCTACTATAAGCCACTGCCCTGGCAGAGTGGGAGGGTAGTACTCTCAGCGTTTGCACAGCCCAGGCACAACACTAGGCTAACAGGATAGGACAGAGATGACAAACAGGGCAGAACTAAGTCTTTCAAAGCTTTGCTTCCAACCACAGGGCCTGAGTCTTCTCATGCTTGTATTTAGAATATATACAAGGTGCCCAGTGTAAATCTACTGAATTAAATTGGATGTAGGAACTCCCAGGAGAGCTTACCTCCCTGTGCCTGAGGTAAACAGAAAGTACCAGAAGTTCTTGGACTCTGCCCCTGGCTTCCAATACTCATCCAACAGCCTTTGCTTGCTTTTATGTGGCAGTGTAGTTCACGTTCACATCCTTTCACTGAGAATCTAGTCATCATCTAAGCACTTGAGATACAAAAATGAAAAATCCAGTTAAAGCAAGCACAACTAAAAAAAGTCCAATATAACTTCATACATACCATGCCAGAGGGATACACAAAGTACTTTGGGTGCATAATGAAAAGACACTAAGCCAATCTGAGATTTTGGGGAAATTCCCCAGAGAAGATGTCAAAAAGAGTTAATTTTGGTTGATCTGGTGAAGAATGGGAGAAGGGCATTCTAGGAGACGGACCTCTATGACTCTGTGGGTAGAAATACAACACTGTATGGTGTATATAAGGAACACTCAATCTAACACAGATGACAAGCATTGAGGGCTCAAGGCACTGGTGATAAGGGTAGAGAAGATGCATTTGAGAAAAATTTAGAAGGTAGAATTGAAAGGCTTTAGCCTATCACTGGATATTGGGGGGGAGGGGAACTCAAGATGTCTCATGATTCTGCCTTTACTGATCGGGTAGAAGGTGGTCTCACAGAGACAGGAAATATGTTACGACAAAAGGGAGATTTAAGGCAAAGATAATAAGGCATATTAGATGAATTGCACTTGAGGTTCCTGTAGGACATTTATTTGACTACAAAAAAACAAGCAACTAAATATGTAGGTCTGAAGTTCCAAAGAGATGTCAGGGCTTCAGACACACATTTGGAGAATTTAAACATATAGATTTTAAAGGTATTTAAAAACATGAGAAAGAATGAGTTCATTCAAAGAGGTTTAGAAAGAGAAGAACAGGGCAAAGTGGAAACATCTCTGTTTATGGGAGAGTGGCTGCAGGGTGAGAGGTCACAGACTGCTTGCAAGTTAACTCGATTCATTTGGTCACTGTTGCCTTGGTTGACTCCATCTTGGTCTGTACTTGGTAATTGTCTGCCTGCTTCTCCTGAACTCACTGGCCTCCCAGACGCTGGGTATAACGCAGGCATCCTCTTGTTGCTCCTGTTCATTAGGGATGTCCTGACATCTCTAACGAACAAAGAAGCTGACAGAATCTCAGCTTCTTTGGCTCCATACTACTTGTAAAGTCTTTATTTATCAAACCACTGGCTTCAATCTGTTGACTTCCTATACTTGTACCATCTTCCAGGTGCCTAGGCCTCCCTGACAAACACAGGGAAATACACACGGTAGAATGCAGTGGTCTGTAAATTTTTTTTTTTTTTAATCAGTGGGATCAATGTTTCAAATGAGCTCTAATAGATGAGAGATAAATCAGTGTTGTTCTAATTAAAGCTGAGTGTATGTCCCAGAACAAGGCTCACTCAGATCCCATTTTATTTCTATAGTAGCCCCTTAGGCATCTCCTTAGGACCCTAGGGTTTTATAGGACACAGAAAATCACTGTTATAGGTAAACAGTATGCATTTTATGAAACAATTTTATGAACAAGCTGCTTAGGCTTTCTCAGTCTTATGTTCCTCAGCTATAAAATATAATTACTTCATGGGCTTGTTAGCATCAGATGAGATAATGTGTCAGTGCAAAGCTCAAAGGGCATGGGAGCCTCAATAAATGTTAATTTTCTTGCTTTCAGCATATCTTGGCCCTAGTGGACAATTTATGGAATCAAAATAAAATGATAGAGTCTCACAGTGGGAAGGGGTTGAAAGCTATCTAGTCCAGCCACCCTGGGGAGTTCCTTTCAAAATGTCCACATCAGATGGTCATTTAGTAACTGCCTGAAGATTGCTCAGAGACTCCAAATTTATTTTTTTTAGTGATGGATTCTCCTTCACTGATGTACACCTGAGTCAAATATGTGACCCATTCTTTTAAATGTTGTTCTTTAGAACTGCACATATAATGGTAGTCATTCAAGTTTTAAAGCCAGATTATCAAGTATTATGTAAATTGTGATGCTGTTTTGGTTAAAAGATATATAAACATACTCACATATGTATATATGTATGTGTACAGACATCTGCTAGATTTATATAAAATTTTAATAGCTGTTAACTGTGCATTGGTATTATAGAAACATTTCTTCCTAATAAAAACTCTATACTACATCATTTTTCTCTTTCATTAGCACACATTTTCAAATATAATATAGTCTTTTATCTATTTATTTATTTGGTCTTTTTTTTGGTTTTCTTTTTTTTGGTTGCATTGGGTCTTCATTGCTGCGCGCAGGCTTTCTCTAGTTGTGGTGAGGGGGGCTACTCTTCATTGCGGTGCATGGGCTTCTCATTGCGGTGGCTTCTCTTGTTGCGGAGCACGGGCTCTAGGCACGCAGGCTTCAGTAGTTGTGGCATGTGAGCTCAGTAGTTGTGGCTCGCGGGCTCTGGAGCGCAGGCTTAGTAGTTGTGGTGCACGAGCTTAGTTGCTCCATGGCATTATTTATTTGGTCTTGATCTTCATAACAATTTTTAATGAAAGACAGGGGAGATGTTATTTTTGTTCTGTACACACACACATACCTGGAACCCAGAAGAATGAAATGATTTTATGAGAGTGATTTTCTGAGGTTTGTTGAGAATGGTGGAACAAAATTTAAGCTCAGATTTTCTAACTATTATTCTTCCCACCACACCTTTTGTTTTGGCTTGGTCTTTTTTTAATCTAAATGTCTCAGTTTCCTCAGCTCTGTCACTTCTGACATAACTCTCAGACTTCCTATAATTCAGGTCATTCTTCCCTGAATGCGTTCCCGCCGGTTAATTTTCTAATTAAGATGTGTATTTGGAAGTGTTTGTAATATTCAAGAGTAATCTGAAAAAACACATAATAGACTGGATTACCTTCCTTGCTTAGCACATCACACATGGATTAAATTAAGATACAATACTTTTATTAAATATGCATGCCTTTCAGCAAATTTTAACATAACATTTTATATTTCCATTATGAATGTCATATATATTCACTGTACGATGTTTGCTAAGTACAGAAAAAGCAAGAAATCGCTCATATATCACCCAGTTCGTCTATCCCAAAATAACTTCTCTAAATATTCTGTGTCTTTTCCCACCAGAAAGGAGGAGCTTTGTGGGCAGAACTTTGATTTATTTTGTTCAGTGTTTACTCTGTGCCTAGAGTAATGCCTGACATATATTATTAGGCATTCAATTAAAATTTGTTGAATGAATAAAATATTGAAGTGTATACATTATTTTTGAGTACATATTAGGATCCACTAAGTTTTGTATCCTAACGTTTTTCAGTTCATATTAAGTTATTAATAGTACTAGTATTTTTATGTCATCATAAATTCCAACTCTCACCATAATGACTGCATAATACTCTATTGAGTGAATATTCTGTCCTTATTTTGGACACTTAGAGTGTTTTTAATATTTTGCTGCAATGACAACATTATCACAAACATCTCTTCGTGCATATTTTTATAATTTTTGAGAAATCTTTTGCAGGTATTTCCAAAGTGAAATTATTCATCCAAAGGTGTGAGAAGTTCAAAACAAACATTCTTCTTCCCTCCCCAAGGTTATACAAAATCTGAGTACATACTGAATTTATGGTCATCTACTGTCATTGGGCTCCCCGCTCTTTTCCACTCCACAATCTACATAGACACTAACCGACAAGTTTTAGGAGTGTTGCTGATGCAGGTATGAATTCACGTTACTGTAACATCCTTGTCTATATCTCCTCTCACTTCTCAATACCAACCACTTCTTCCCTTCTGGTCAGAATAAAGTAGCAGTTCCACCTTTTGCTTCTACTACCTTCTGAGAGATGAAATTGTCAGCAAGACAAGTCAAGAATTTGTCTGATTCTCAGCTTTTTAGTCTAATGAGATTTCTAGCAGATGTCTTTATAGTGGAAGTGCCCCATTACTGTTATAGCTTTTCTCTGTGACAGATTTTTAATCTGTGTTAAGAAAGCGATGCCCATATCTTTTGTCAGGCTGGGCAGACTATTGTAGGCTCTTCTAGTGTATTCCTTTAGTTTCTCTTTCTTCATGAGGCTTTCATCTTCACCAGTCCACAGACTTCCAACTAGAAGCTATCTTTGTAAAAATCAAAACATAAAAATGTTTCATTAAAAAAAACCATAATGCATATTTAGGCTTCAATTTTAGAGGTCACACTCGTCAATTGTAAAAAGCCTAGGAAATGCTGAAAAGTACAAAGAAGAAATCCCCAAATAACTCGTAATCCCACAAATTTAAAGAGAGTATTTGTTAACATTTTGCCGTATTTTTTTCTAAATTTGTTTTTTCTGTGTAGGAGTGTATAAGTGTGTGTGTGTTAGATGTACCTGGAGTAAGAGTATGTGCAACTCTTGAGATTATATTTGATATCATATTATAAGCATTTTCTTATGGCTTTAAAAACTTTTCGAAAAAAAGGTTACTTTAATAATTACAGAAATTTTTCATGGAAACCATCTATAGCTAATTTAATCATGTTCCTGTACTTCTCATTTGCTTCAATCTATCCCTAATATAGATAATTCTTCCACAAACGTCTTGGTAAGTAAATCTTTACATACTCCTGCAAGGATTTCTCCCAGATGGATTCCTAGATGTGGATTTGCCCGAGAACATGCTGCACTGCTTCAGGCTGTATCTATGTGCTCCTGTATTCATGCACCTTTACCAACACAGAGCTTCCGTAGTCTTGCCTAATTTTATAGGTGAAATTGAAGTCTTCTACTTTCAATACTCATTAGATTATTAGTGAGGATTAACTTTCTCATCATATAGGCCATTTTTCTTTTTTTTAATTTGAGCTTTGTTACCTTTACTGTGCTTCTTCTTCCCATGCAGGAACTTGCTATATCTGTTATTCGTATTTTTCAATAACTTGACAGTTTTTAACTTAATTTTTATTTTATCGTATGAATTGATGCATAATTTTAAAAGTCACATTGTATTATAAGGTTTCTCACCAACAACAGCAGTCCTCGGCTCACTCCTACCTACCACCAATCCTACTTTTTCAGAGGCATCCACTGTCATCTCTCTTAGCTGTGTTATCTGCTACTTTGTTCCACATTTCTGAATAATGTGCCAGGACATCTATTTAAAATATTTTAAATTCAGATTGACTTCCTGTTATGAAATTAGCTATCTTATGCACTCCCCATCTCCACTGATATGTAATTCCTCTCCACTCCACCTCTCAAGTATAATTATAACATGATTTTTGGCTAGAATCAGTAGCTGATATTTTCACTAGTGTTGTCTATGTAACTGTTATTCATAGTTAATTATATTCTTGTACATGTTATATTGTTCCCTTTTGTTGTGTGTTTAGTTTTACATCATTAATCACTAACTTATCCTCAAACCATTTGGAGCTATAAAACTTGTCTATGCGATCAAACACACCAGATAGACTTTCTTCTTCCTTCCCTTGGCGGCATCCCTCGTGGGGACCCTCTAGCCTCCTGCTGCAGTCTAAACTATTCACTTGCTAGTCTTGCTTCACATCTGTCACCCAGAGCTGCCTTTGCCCCTCTCTTGCCTAGAATTCCATGTGTTTTTTTCCTTCTTGAATTACTCCTTTCATCAGTTTCCTAGAAGAGGGTGTACAGTATAGGAAGTTTTTGTGATCCTGCATATTGTTTAACTGACCCTTATACTTGATAAATGGTTTGGCTTCTTACATAATGCTCTATTGGAAATAACATCCTCTCAGGATTTTTTAAATGGCTCCATTGTGATCCAGTTCCAGGGTTGCTACTGAGAAATTTAACATATTTCTCTTCCTACCCTCTGTATTTGTCCTGTATTTTCTCTCTCCATGCAAGGTCTAAAATCTTTATTTTACTTCTAGTGTTCGGACATTTCATCCTTTTTGGTATGGCAAGTCAGCCACCCGCTCAGCTGCTTCTGGCACTCTGCATCTTTAATGTCCCCAGAAAGTAAACCTCCTGTATTCTGGGTGGGGAAGGAGCAGTCATCTAGCTTGAGAAACAAGCATGGGGGTGGGGTGTATGGAGGAGAAGGATGGTTTCCTTTAATTTTATTCATTCATTTGTTGATTCATTCTTTTTCTGTTTGTTCAGTTATTCTTTATGCATTCAACAAACACTTATTAAATAATAAAAATGTGTGAAGCATGGGGCCTGGCAATGCTGATACAGGGGAACATGCTTTCTCCTCTCAAAGAGTTTATAGCCTTGGTCCTTTTACCTCTAATTAGCATCCTGATTGTGATGTTTTTCTGTTCTTTCAGTTGAATATTACATCTTAATATATACCTATGTTTTAACAGTAGTTTTGACTTTCCTCCAACCAATTAGTGTATCTTTTTGTCCCCCATAATGTTATTCAACAAACATTTATTGGTAGCCCACTCTGGGCACACTCGGTGCTTGGGGCCAGGGATACACAGGTGGGTAAGGATGGAGTCTCTGCCTGTACATTACTCTTCTGCTCTCTCTCTGCCTCTCTTGTGCCCCAGAGGCCGAGAGAACACTATGAGAGACTTCCTTTCCTCAGAGGTCCTGAAAGTAAGTAGAGAACACATCTTTTCTCTTAGATTCATAATCTTAGGTGGAATTTTATTATCTCACTCCAATCCCAGTAACTCCATCTGAGGGAGTCTCTCTCTTCCTTCTCTGATCAGATGTGTATGAAGTTTGGTGGTTGCACTCATAAGGTGGAAGGCAGGATTGATGCTACTGGAAAGAAATCTCAGACAGTTTTATTAAACTTAAAAAGACAAAAATTTGATAACTTAGCTCTCTGTTACCCCTTGACATAATGGAGGTTGGGTTCAACCATGAGAATGGGCAATGTCCCAGGGCAAAAATGAAGTGTGGAAAGGAACATTCAATTAGTAACATTCCATGTTTTTCTTCTCACAATCACTCTCTCCATTTCTTTGGTAGTAGGATTGACAAATGTCTTGTCAGTTGCTTTACCAGCTCTGACCTTTATGATTAAACAACAAGACAAAATTTTCCCTGACTCTTGCATTTTCATGCTCTGTTACATGCACATAAGTTTTGGGGATTCCTGAATTCTTCTACTTGTCTATTAAAATTTAGAAAGCTTTCTCAAAGAATTTTCTTAATGTCTTTCAAAGGAATATTTGAGATAGGATGATATCATACCACGTTTAAAATTATTTACTGTATCTGCCAACATCTGTATTTCTTGTAGTGTTTCTTTTTTATAGGACTAACAATTCAGAAAATTTATAATTTCATCCTTGTGTGTAAATAAATTATAATTTGAAAGTAAATAATTAAAATGATTTAATATATGCTAGGCATGCAGAATAATGCCTGACACATGGGAAGCACTATACAAGTGTTTGCTCTTATTCTTATATTCATTTATTCATTCTGCGTCTTTTATATGCCAGGAATTATACTAAATGTTGGGGATACAGAGTTGCATAAGACTCTATCTTTTCTACCTCCAAGGAGTTCAGTTTAAAATAGATGTAGGAACATGGCAATTAAGCTTTTGCAACAAGAGATTTAAGTAAAATACTCCATACTTTATAATTGATGACAGATATATTATTTACAATGTAAGATGTGACTAAGCATTGTAAATTAAGCAAAATTTATCTCTAATATTTCTCACATCATCTTTCTGCTTGCTGCTTTCCTTTCACATCCTTCTTCTCTACTCTCAACACTAAGTGTTTTTTGAGTCCAAATTTGCAACACATGGAAACTGTCTTCGGCCTAGCCCTTCGGGATTTGAACCTTTTCAGAAAGATTCTCTTTTTCCTGTAGATCTTACGTTTAATTTTCTAATTGCCTGGACAAATCACTGGCTAAATAGAAAAAAATATTGTGAATTTTAAAAGGCTGGGGTCCACTGCCGCCTCCCCCACGTATCGGACCTGGCGGTATACAAGGAGAAGGAGAAGAGGGGTCAAAGAGCAGCCGTCTGAGAACAGATGATGTCAGAGAGCGGAAATCAGAAGCCCAAATGATGAACTTGAGAGAAGAAAAACTGAGGCACATCAAATTCACGGGCTGGAACAAGGTGGTGAATGGAACACCGTTACAGAGGACAGCCCACAAGCAGGAGTTCAATGTCCTAAACAATTCAAACGAAGATGAATATGGGATGAAGTAGGAGAGAGAGTGGGATGAGTGCAAGGACTGGATCCATGCCCGCACGAGCCTGACCGGAAATGCTCCCCATGCCCTTTCTCTTTCCCCTTAAGATGTGGTGATACTTCGCTTACCAAGTGGCTATACTTCCTGAATTTGAATACGCAAAAGGACAAGAAGCAGCCTATACTTCAGTCCTTTGCTTAGCAGTGGATGTGATAGTGTGCAAGAGGACCCTGATTCTGGGAAGGGCAAAAGTTTGTTAATAGGGCAGCTAGAATTGGCTTGTTTCCTAATGCATTAGGAGTTATCTACCTGGAACTTCCAATCCATGATTATTCTTTCCATGATCTTGTCTCATGATTAGACTAATCCTTCTCTCAACTTTGCCTGTTTTTAGAAAATGCTCATGTTCAGTCTGTTTCTAACTCTATATGCTTTCATTAGAACTTCTCATGACTTACATACCTCCATAAACTGATGATACCTGTATACATATTTCCATCACTGAACCAATTTTTAAGTTGATTTGACTGCCTGACATATCTACTTAAATATTCCCCAGGCACCTCAAATATAATATGTGTAAAAGTGAATATATTTAATCCATTTCAGACCTTCCACTTTCAGCCACATCTCAGTCAACTAACAAACCAAATATCAAAAGTTGGAAGAGACTGGCGCCCGTGGGAGGGAGCTGTAAAAGAGGAAAGGTGCCCTCACCCTGGGAACTCCCTTCACCAGCTGAGAGGTCCGCCAGGACAGATAGCGGAGCTGGAGGGGCCTGAACTCTGTCCATGAGGAGTGCACCTGTGCTGGCTTGCTAGCCATCAGGGCGGAGGGGGGACAGCAGCGCTGACCGCTGCCATGTCCCAGTACTTCCCAAGCTGGGAAGGGCTGCTTCTGCACACAGCGGCAGGGCGCTACAACTCAGGCTCCAGCAGGTGGACCCCGGAGAGGACTCAGTCTAGCTGCGCAGAGACAGCTGGAAGGATCACACTCCAGGCCGCCACTGTTAGCATGTGCAGGGTGGCGCGTGGGCCCGCCACAAGAGCCCCATCGGCAGCCTGGCTACGGCAGGGCCAGGGCTTGGTGAGCACACACACGGTGGGGGCCAGGGCTGACATTACAGCCCATTAGCAGCACTCCCACAGCAGGCGCAGGCCGGAGGGCAGTTCTAGCAGCTGCAGACTTTGTTGGCGTGCACACGGGGCGGCATCACAGGATCACACGGCCTGGGCAGGCAGCCCCTGGGGAGGAGTACTCAGTGGTTCCTTTCCTGGCAGGAGTGCTCCATTCCACCTACCTCACACCGCAGCTTGGAGCCAGATTTGGGGCAGACAGGCCCTGGAAGCGCCCTCCCATGTAGGCAGCCCAGGTGTCAGGTGGCAGCACAACCACTTCGATCCTCGAAGCCACAACACCCTGGCCCCCAGTGTCCTCCTAGTACTAGGTCTGGGACAAACACAACGGAGAAAGGGTCACAACCTTGGGCTGCTTCTCGGCAGAACCTCAGACGCCTGCACAGGTGGCGCATAGGTTTGCTGTGACCACACAGCCCTCACTCGCTTCAGTGCTCATCTCCTTGTGACTCCAGAGCACACACTGAAGGGCAACAGAGCCTTATCAAACCCAACCCTCAAGGCTTCCACTCTAACAGCTGGGGAGCAGACCCTGCCCCTGACAGAACTGTGACAGCACAGAGCAAAGAGGAGGCCCCACCCAACATCCAGCGTAGGCTCTGGTCACAACCCCAATCACAACCCCATCAAGGGGATAATGGCCAGCACACTCTGAGGAAAGACATGGCAGGCATCCATACCAAAAACAGCCCTCGCACCAAAAATACTGGACTCACACAGTCTCCCCAGGGATGTTCCCACATAAAAACAGTGCTTCGAGACCACAGTAGATATTCATAGAAAAAGAGAAATTTAGGGAAAATGAAAAAGCAGAGGAACCACTCCAAATTAAGAGAAGAGAAATCCCCTGAAAGAACCACCAATGAAATGGACATCTCCAGTCTACTACACCCTGAGCTCAAAAAGGAGATAATAAAAATGCTAAAGGAGTTAAGAAAGATTATTGATAGAAATGCAGGTCACTGTAACAAGGAACTAGAAACTATAAAGAGGAACCAATCAAAATTAGACAACTCAATTGCTGAGATAAACACTGATCTAAAAACAATGAATAGCAGACTAACTAATGCAGAAGAATGAATAAGTGATATGGAAGACAGAATAATGGAAATCACCCAATCAGAACAGCAGACAGAAAGACAAAAAACATGAAAGTGACATGGCAAAAAGAAAATTACAGGGCAATATCTCTGATGAATATAGATGCAAAAATCCTCAAGAAAATATTAGCAAACTGAATCTAACAACACATAAAAAGGATTATAATATATGTGAAACGAAATATATATATTTGGGTTTTCCATAACCTTGTATGAAAAACGAGAACGAACTTTCTGGCCAACTCAATATTACTCAGCCATAAAAAATAATAAAATATTACCATTTTCAGCAACATGGATGGACCTAGAGAATACCATACTGAGCAAAATAGGTCAGACGGAGAAAAACAAACATTATATATCACTTATATGTCGATTCTAAAACAGAGTACAAATGAATTTATATACAAAACAGAAACAGACTCACAGACATAGAAAACAAACCTATGGTTACCAAAGGGGAAAGCAGTGGGGGAGGGATAAATTAGGAGTATGGGATTAACAGATAAACACTACTATAGATAAAATAGATAAACAACAGGATTTACTGTATAACACAGGAACAATATCCAATATCTTTTAATAATCTACAATGGAAAATAATCTGAATATATATATAACTGAATCGCTTTTCTGTACACCTGAAACTAACACAATATTGTAATCAACTATACATCAATAAAAAAAAATAAAATTGCATGTGTCCCTTTCATTAAGCTAAGAAATTAACATAACAAATATACTTGTAAGTTCTCTGTGGAATCTTCTCTGATCATACACCCTTACTCACTGTGCCATCCATTCTCCTATCTCTCCTTGTTACCAATATACTGAATTTCATGTTTATTTCTGTGCCTATATTTATTTCACTAGATTGTATGAGTCACCAAATCAACATATAATAGTATTTAGCTTTATTGATAACTGATATCATATGATATATATATAATTTTTGCAACTTGCTTTTCTCCCTTAACATCTTGCTTGGTAGATTTATTCCTGTTGATACTTATAGCTCTAGTTTGCTTCACTTCTGTGCAATAGTTAAATATACTACACTTTATTCATCTGTCCTCCCTTGATAGGCTTTTTACTAACTTTTTACTTTTACAAATAATACTATTAGAAACATTCTCATATACGTTTCCTAGCGTTCTTTTGTAAGAGTTTCTCTAGAATGCATGCCTAGGAATGGAATTTCTGGGTTCTGAGTTTTATTACGTATCTTCAACTCTATCAGGTATTGTCAAATTTCCCTCCAAAATTCGTATACCTATTTACATTCTGATAGCATAGAAGAGTTCCCACGGCTCCACAACCTTTCTGGTTCTTATTATTGCCACATTGTTTGCCAATCTGATGGGTATGAAATGGTGTCTCATTGAGGTTTAACTTTGCGTTTTCTTCAGACTGAGCTTCCTTTCATGTATCTATTGACTATTTGAGTTTCTGCTTATGTCTATTTTCTTATTTTTATACTATAACACATACTACTTTCTTAAAAATAACAGTAGAGGAAAAAATGGAAATGTAACACTGTTAACTTTCTCCACGACCCCCAAACTCTCTCCCCATCACCCCCAAATCCATGGCCTTATCAAAACAGACCTGTCCTGTCTTCTGCCTGACTTTCATTTGGGCCTCTGTGCATGCACTTCCCTCTGCTTGACTGAGCCTCCACAAACTCTCCTGAAGTATCCTTTCCTGATGCTCCTGCAGTACTGCTCTATTAATATATGAGGCACATTAGATTTGAACGACTTATTTTTATGTTTATTCCATTCCTGCCTTTCCCACATCCCTGCAACTGGACCTTAATCTCCTGAAGACCAGGGGTCAAATATACCTAGTTTTTGCTTTCCCAGAGCTCATCATATTGCCAGATATGAGATGAGTTTAACCTTATGGAGAGTTTACTAAGATCTGGGAAGAAAGTGTGCCAGCCCCACAGCTGCTCCTCGGTGGCCCAATAAGAAATCTGTGAGTAGATGCTATCTAGTTATGCTACTAAAAGGGTGATGCTGAGCAGGCAAGCTATTCACAGAACTAAGACTGTTCTAGAGTAGTGGTTCGCAGCCTTGGCTTCTCATTAAAATCACCTGGGGAGCTTTAAAAAATACTAATATCTGGCTTCTGCCTCCAGAGATTCACATTTAACTGGTCAAGGATACACACTTAGAACTGGGATAGTTAAGAGTGCCAGGTGATCCTAATGTGACCACAGTTTTTAAAAATGCTATTGTTCTAAGGATGCACTATTAGAATTGGCTACAGGAGGAGCTCTTTGTAGTTTTAATATCAAGAAATGGCCTCCGTGACAGACAAGGGAAACATCTCAGATTGCTTGCAGGTGTGAACTGCTACCCTTCTCATAATGACCACCATTAGAGAGCCACTGCTATCATAGGAAGGGGCTGCCACGAGGTGATGAGAAGATGCTATTCACATAGTATCACCTCTAGTTGCCGCTATAAATATAAGGCTGGGGAGACCTCAATGCACCGAGGTTTCTTTTCCTCCTTTCTATTCTAATGAACAACACGTAGCAATGAGGGAAGACCAGAAATCATATGCCTTCTCTGGTGGCAACTTTTCCTGAATAACCCTATCTAAACAGTTATTTGAAATAGTAGAAAAGACTTTGAATCATAAGACAACCTTCAGCTTTTCAAAGAAAGTGGATGACTTTGAAAAAAGTGAAATACATAGAGTGTAGATTAAATTTAATGTTTAACACAATTCTTCAGTATAGTTATGATAAAATTCTCAAAGAAAAGCTTTGTTATAGGACCCACAATAAAGTTAAACATGAACTATCCTATTCTCTAATGTCTACGTCATGTTTTATTTCCTCATTGACTTTTCCCGTTTCTTCACCTAACAGACGGAGCAAGAAAGAGGTGTGTTACAGGACGAGTAAAGTGGCAGTCATATTAAGTTCTGGTTATATATTGCTGCATACCAAACTACTCCAAACATTTAACGGCTAAAAACAGCAGCTTATTATTATCTCACGGTTCTACGTGTTGACTGAGTTTACCTGGGTGGCTCTCACTTGGTGTCTCCTGGGTTTCAGTCAGTTGGAAGCTGAGGCTGGAGTCTCTCAAGGTTGGACTGGGCTATTTAGACTCACGCACAGGCCGGCGCGCTGCCGCGGACAGTCTGTGCGCGGAACTCAGCGGCGCGGGCTGTTGACGGAAATGCCCAAGGCTACGCGGCCCCTCCACGTGACTTGGTTTTCTCACAACATGGCGGCTGAGTCCTGAGAGCGAGTCTCCTTGGAGGGAGCGTTCTAAGAGGCCAGGGATAGAAGCTGCCGGTACTTTTTAGACCTAGGCCCAGAGTTCCCAGAATGTCACTTTTGCCTCAGTATACTGGTCAAAGCAGTCACAGTGTCCACGCAGTTTAAAGGGTGTAGAAAATAGTCTTCATCCCTTGATGGGGGGGTGTCAAGGTCACATTGGAAGCAAGCAAGGGACCATCTTAGGAAGCATAATCTATCACCAACAGCTCTGTTTTTAAATTTTTATTGCTGTTAATAATTTGACCAGAGAAATGTCTCAGAGTTACTAAAGAGTTCACTATAAATGGTGAAAACCCGTACGTCGTTAAGACTATGTAAATTGTGACATGATGAGCTGCCTTCATGTTGTTATGAAATCAGAAACAGTAACCTCAGAGTTACATCTTGAGACTAGTTTTGATAAGTGAACCTCAAATGTTTTGTTTATTTAATGAAATAATTTAGAAATTATTTGGTCTTTTCAATAACATCATTAACGAAAGTTATGATTATTAGCCTTTAAATGTTCGGTATGATATTTAGCACATTATGATGACTGCATTATCTTTTTTGTGGGAAGGGGGAAGTATGGAATGTTTAGTGGAAAATTCAATTTACTACAAATATATTATTTTCAAAGATGAAATAGTAATTGTAAACTATTCTTATATCTTTAGAATCTTATAAAGTGAAGTTATGGAATGGCCTCAGATATATCTTTTTTTGTATGAAACATGTATACACACATATATTATTGGAGGTATGTCTTCTTGGTATGTAAGAACAAATTTGTTGGATTTATTAGAACGATAATTGCTCCATGTAGTCAACTGACTAGTGCTTTGGTATTTTATAATTGATGGGGAGCTACAAAATTCCCACATAACTTTATGCTGTGATAAGACTGTAGAAGGAAATATGTAATTATTCAATGGGCATTCATACTTGCTACATTTTTCTGTCAAAAGAAAAAAAATAATGTAACTAAACTCTATGCTCTCTTTTTCCCACACCATCTCTATTTTGTTAATCCCTCTGACAAGCTGTGCACATTTTTGTCAGTATATGAAGGGATGGAAATAGCATTTTGGCTATAAACGTGTCAAAATGATTGTGGTTAAAAAATGGCAGTTTATGGGACAAGGGGTTATTTTCTGAAGTAGTATTTAGAATAATCTGGGAATTGGGAATAGATACGTCAAGAAGTCTTTTGATGTATTGCAAAAAGAGAGTCATTTTAAAAATACATTGATTTGTAAGGTCTAGAAAGTCACTGTGGGAACTGGGGGGCTCAATCATAAAAACAACAAAGTGGGAAATACTTTGGCTTTCACACCCTCTTTTATTCAACTCATATCTCATTTCTTCCTCCAGCATAAACAGGCTTCAAACTTCAGTGAAGCACTTTTGTTATCATACCATGCATCAGATTTCCCTTTATGGGACACCCTTGGGAATACCTGAAAGTGAGACGCTGTATAGATGCACAAATTCAAAGGCGCCACTGCCTTCTCAGAAGAGAAGAGACAGAAACAAACTTATTAGCAATATACAACATCCAAATAGCTAATACGAAAAATTAATGCTATTAAAAGCTTTGATAAAAAAAATAATGAATTGGCAGAGATGAACATTTCCTAATCAAATTGGGCTAAACTGGTTAGAAAAAATATTTACCTTTTTAAATTTCTAACTTTTTCAGGAGAATATCAAGGTGAATTTTGTACCTTATTCAAGAGTATAGAGGTAGTCAGTCCATAATTCATGAAGGAAAATTCTGGAACTGAAATTATTTCTTCTGGCTAAATCTTAACCACGTGCATCAGTAGACAAGAGTTTTTTCCTTTGGGAGCATGAGAAAAGTATGAGGCTTTTATGTCCACACAACTATAGGGCAAATGTCAAGGCTCATTTTAAAAAGCAACTTCATGTATTCATTCATTCATTCATTCATTCATTTACTCGTCTATATATTCTTGAGCACTTATTAATGGTAAGCCCTTTTCTGGGTGATTGGATACATCACTGACCAAAACAGACAAACATTCCTGCCCTCATGGAGTTTACATCCTAGCAGGGACTGAAGTAAGTGTTATAACCTCATTCTTCCAAAATGATAGGTTGGAACAGAAAAACATGGTTTATGCTGATTAAGGTAAAGATATTTGCAGTAAAAACAAACAAGCAAAAAAGCCTCTAACTAAATATTAGTTGTGTATTAGAAACTAAAAGTGTCCCATTCATCTGAACTTCGCCTGCTATTCTACTCCATTCCTCAGTGATGTTTGCTTCTGTAAATTTTATATGGCTTTATAAGTATGAACCAGTTTTCCTTGGTTTTAAGAGGTCACCAATTGTAAGAGTTTCCATTCAAATAAAATATTTTAGCAAAAATATATCAATAAAAAAGACACTACCAATAGTGAGTAGACACTACTACTGATTGCAAGACACATTTCAGGGGAAAAAATGAGCTTTAGTTTCAATAAATGCTGTATGTGTAACCTGAGTAACCTCACGGTCTTCACCGTTATTTTGTGTAGTATAGGGAAGTCCCGTCCCCTTGCTGGAGTCGCTCCGAACTCTTTTTCCATATTTCATTGTTAAGTGCCTCAAGCAATCTTGGCCTCCCCGCTGTTAGTAATGATGTAGTTAAGGCTTCTGGCTACTTCCTGCCAGAGCCATGGCTTTCCAACTGTCTTTAAAGGCTGGCAGCTAGGACCTACTAACTTCCTCTAGAAAGTTTTTTTTTATCTCCTTGGTTTTCTGAGTCTCAGGACCCCGGCTCTTGCTACTTTGTAATATAGTTTAAGACCTTTCCTTGACTCAAATTTATCATATTAGGGCCTAGAAGAAGTCCAAATGTAGTTAGCTTTTAAAATATGAATTTTTCTGATTTCCATATATAAAGGATTATATTTATTAAGAACAAATGGAATCATGTTACATATTCTGTTCTAATGCACACACATATGTGTATATGTATATGTGTGTATGTGTGAATGTTTGTATATTTTGTGTAACTAAATATTATAGGTAATTACCTTATTCATTTTACTGGGTTGTATAGTGTTCTACTATATGAATATATAAAACACTAATTAATAAATATGTTGCTTCTATTTGTTATTACAATATTACTACAATGAATATCTTTTACACACACATATATGTGAAGATGTATATGTGTGTGTATATGTGTGTATCTTTGAACACTCATGTGAGTATATATATATATATATATATATATCTTAAATAAATAAATGAATTTATTTGTTAAATAAATTCCTAGAGCTAGATCTTGCGGGTCAATTAATATTGCTATTTGAAATTTTGATTTTTTTGCCTAAATTGTCTATCATATAACCTTGATAGCAATTCTAAAGTCCTAGGATGGAAGTCACAGAGGAAGCAAAGCTTCCTGCTTTGCAATATTTGTCATGGACACTGCATAACATGAAGAAAACATTTACATCTGCTTTTCTTGGAATAGTAGTATATTGATTAAAAATCATACTGAATAGAATAATTTTGGTTTAGTGGTTTGGGACATCAAATTTTTTGGGACATCAATTTTTTGGGACATCAAAAAATTCTATTGGAATAGTTTCCTATATGTCTGTCTTTTAAGACTAAAGGGATGTTACTGTCATTGGAAGTACTTGATAGATGCTGATAAAATCTAAATGGCGATTTGGGGCATGCCAGTAACAATCATGAATAAAGATATAGAGGCCACTCCCACTTATTGAACCTATTTTTATTGTATTTGCTGTATTGTATGTACTTATACAAAACTTATTAATTCTATTTTTTTTTCTATTTTCAAGTAACTCTCTAAATGTGCAGATAATGGCAGAAAATCAGCTTGACACAGACAACTGTGCTTTTGCAGTGCAGCGTACTCATCAAGCTGACTGGTGAATTATTTCATGATAAGATAATTTTCCTTCAAATCTTAATACCATAGAGGTCACGTGGTCTGGTGATATTCATGAGGAAACTGTCACTTTCAGGCTCCTAATATCAGTCACTCTTCTATCTATATTTGGTCTATGGATTCAGGAAAGTGTGATAGCAGTTATTAGCTGCTCTCAGAAAATCCTCTTCCAAGATAGATTTATTTCCTGATTAATGATGGGAATGATCCCATATTAATTTCAGTTTTTGGTATCAACAATTTTATGTTAACATCATTCTTGTTATGTTCACCTTTCAAATTACTATGATCATTCTAATGATTAAAAAGCTATCATTTGACTTAGATTCACTCCATAATTATCGATCATAGCATTTCTGACATTTCTTACTAAATTGGGGTTCAGGAGGTTGTACTCCAACTAAAAAAAGCTTTTCCTAAAGAAACTTCTTTTAAAAAATATGCATATTCAGGTAAATTTAAAGCATAGAAAACCAGGGAAGTAATATTAGTCATACATTCTATCCTGAGTATGATTTTTGATAGATGCAGTGAAATTTGTTTTACTGCTTTTTATTCTTGAAATTAGGATACCTTCTGCAATCTTGTGTTTGCAGTCATAGTTTTCTCAACATTTATGTTATAACAACATCAAATTGCTTTTTCCATTATTCTATTTTTAAAGTTGCATTCTTAGACCGTTCTAACTATATTCTACATAATTCACTATGATTAATGAGTTAGGGCTTTTAATTGGAGCATAAGAAAACTACTCTCAGTTAGTACCTAAAGAATATAATAATTCCCTTAATACTTCTCCCTTTTGGACATGTTCTTATGAAGTAAATCTATGAAGGCAGCAAACAATTTAAAAACTAGGAAGTACTATACAAAATTTTATATTCCCTTTTTCTTAGTCAATTCTGTAAGTGTGAATGACAAATGTTTGTAAAAATTTTTCAGTTATATACAAATCTTTACTTACTGGATTTCCTGTTGTTTATCTATTGCCTGTTTTGTTTTGTTTTGTTTTCAAATACCATAATATCTTCTCCAATAAAGTATCTCTTCTTTATTCGTTGTTTTGTTACGGTGGATTCAAGTAAAATATATGTCTCTTTTGTTCTAAAAATCTGAAGACTGCAAATAATAAGACTACATCTTATTGATATCCTTTGGTCATTTACACTTACCAATATTTTAATACTGGAGTTGCATCTTTTGAATTTTCATACTCTGCTTTTAATGCATTAAATATAACATCTACAGTGGATCTTCATTATGGAAACATCTGTGTAAATTTTAACAGTTACTCTTCTTTACACATTGGACAATCATTGAAGTGAGATCTTGAAGGTCAATCAAGTTCCTTTGACATCTGCCTGAGTCTTGTGATTAGATGTCATTAAAGAAGCAAGGAACTAGATAAGGAATTGCAATGGCATTGAAATTTAGAAGCAGAAAATATATTTTGAGAAGTTTGTTCCTAATGTTATTCTGCACAGCAACAAATGAGTGTGACATCAATAATTATCCTTGGTTTTACTCAATGGGATCAGAGCCACTGGTTGGTAACCCCTGAAATGTTTTCTGAATATTATTACCATGAGAAATAATTTTTTAAGATGGAAACTGGTCTTCACACTGGATCAAAACTTTATTTTTAAAAAAACTGTTATACTAAAGAGAATTTTCCATTCAAGAGCAGTAAAGGAAAGACCAAACTTATATTCTGCCTTACTTGGATATACTTTTAATCCCTATATAGATTTAAAAAGAAAGTGAAAATAGTAATTTAGATCACACCATAGAGGACAATTTAGGAAAAAATGCTTATTTAGTAAAGACACAATTTAATGGGCAGAATTTTAGAGTTGATTGATTTCTAAAGTTCAGATCCAGAAGACATTATCCATCCTCTTACATTATACTCAGTTTATTGACTCAAAAGAATGGAACTGGAAATGACTGCAAAAGGTTCATAAACTTTAATAGATAACAAGTGTTAGAGGCAACTCTGAGAATCAGTTTCCAGGTTCTTAGTCAAGTGTTCTATTACAATACGCTGCTTTGACTCCTTGTAACCCATCCTTCACATAAACCTTCCTTGCTTATTTAACATAGACCCCTGAATATCCCTTTAATTGTGTTTTTTAGCCATTATCATCTGTTAGAAAATACAATTAACATTAAATTCCTCATGATGCAACCTATGCTCATTTTGTTCTTTTTTAAAAAAAACTTTAGACATACTGACAAGTAGCATAAACTTAAATATCTTCTTTTCTTCCTTTAATCTAAGTGATATTCTAGTTTATGATACTAAACTTGCTTCACACTTCTTTTACTTTGTAAGATCTTGAAATCAATATAGAAATGTTATTTAATGATTTTCAGTGTAAAGTATGTGACTCTTTTTCTGTCTTTGTAAAATATATGTAATATAGGTAATAGCATCCCTGTCTGTAATGCTTATGGTAACAAATGTTATATATAAAGTATTTTTATCTAATCTCTAGAGTATACTCTGGTTGACAGATTTTCTTTTTAATTTTGCCATCTTCTATTGACAACAATATGTCACAGATTTTTTTATTCATTTCAAATAAATCATTTCTTCCCACCAAAATTTTCATTTTGTCCTGACTTCGTGCTTTCTTAGATTAACATTCTACCTAGAAAGCATTCCATCTACTTTATATATTCCTGGTACATAACTGCAGGTTAGTAAAATTGTTTTTGAGTGAAATAAGAAAAAGAGGAAGGGATATAACATTTACTTAGTGTCATTGTATCAGGCACCACCATGGTTTATTACCACCTTGTTACAAACTAGGCAGATTCCCAGGTAAAATAATTTGTACATGACAACAGTAAAGAAGCAGCAGATCCAAGATTTTAACTCCAGTCCTTCTGACTCTAAAGCTGCTTTCTACTTCACCAACCTGCCTTGGTAGAAGTACGTAATCTACAAATCTTTTGCAGTGATTTCTTAATATTAAAATAAATAAAATAGATCTGGTAGTACTATGAATGGTGATTCTATTTCTGCACCAAATCTTGCATTTAACCTATTCTTATCATACCTCCCACTATTTTTCTATTTCAGGCATTTGTTACACCCCATTTAGATTTCCATAATAACCCCTTAATTATTCTCCTCTCTCTCTGGTTCCCTTCTATACTGAAGTAATGTTCCCAAAGCATATCTTTTATCATGTCATTCTTCTGTTTGAAAGTGTTTCAAGGTTTCTAATTAACTACATGACAAACTTTAGTTTATGCTCTTCATTGACGTGGTCTCACTGTGCTCCCTCAAACACCTCCGCTGAACTCTTTACATCTTTGGGAGCTAATCATCCCTTTTCCAAATTCATACTTTGCTTTCTCTGCTCACTCCACCTGGAATAATCCCTCCTTTCCCCATCACTTATAGAAATGCTTTTCACCCGAAAGTGAAATGCTTCTTATTCAATAAATACAGCTCAGGACCCCACCTGGAAGTATTCTCTCCTGCCTCTGTTTCCATAGAGCTTTGTAGCTAGGTGACAACTAAAGTTATTGAGGATGTTTAGACTCTACAAGAATTTGCTGTGACAACTGTCTTCAGATATTAGAAGAGCACTCAGCTGGAAGAAGGGTAGGCTCTGGGAAGAACAAGAACCAGATGGATATATTATGGTGGGATAGGTTGCAGCAACTTTAGTATCTGCTTCAAGAAACAGTGAATTATTTCTTCAAAGGAAGCATTTCAGCAAACTCTGGATGTTCCCTGAGTGTGGATATTATAGGATTTATGATTCAATCACCATTATTTATCTTATAGTAGTTTGTGTTCATGGTATTTTCCCTACTAGACTTGAGCTCTTTAAGAGTAAGGACTTTAAAAAAAAATGAATAAGGACTTTTGATTATAGGTGTGTCTCTCATCGTGTTTATTGGTTTGGCTTTGTTACGCCAAGAAAAGATGAGCACATACCCCTAGTACCACATGGTGTAAATATAAAATAGATTTTATTAGGAGAAAAACTTTCAAGCAAAGAAATAGCAAAGTGTACCATCTTTAAAGTCTCACAATCCCCAGTAGAAGTGAGGTTATATTGTGCCTAGCTTGGCTGTGTGCACCTTGCAAAGTGCTCAGCTGAAGAGGCTTCAGTGGTAAGATAAATCTAGGCAAGCATTACTTCCCTGCTGGAGGAACTGGCCTTGTTAGAAAGGAGGAGCCTCTGGATCACAGCCTCTAATATCAATCTATTCTTCTCTTGAGCTAAGACCTGCTGAGCTAATTTCTCGCTAAATTATCCAAAGCGAGGTAATGAGTCACCCAGGTCTGTTTCTTCATATACTTGCAATGCCTTTGCATGAAAACAAGTACTCCTTAACAGCAGTACTGAAGGAGAAAGAAGGTAAATAGATCTCTATCATGTTCATATTTTTATTTGACACAAGAAAAAAGAGTAGAAAATGGAAATAAACCTTTGGACTTTTGTATCCATTTAGAAACTAATAATTAATGTGCCCAGTAAGGAAGTGTGCCAATTCATCATCAGTTGTAAGAAACAGAAACCAGTTTGCAGATGACATGATACTATACATAGAGAATCCTAAAGATGCTACCAGAAAACTACTAGAGCTAATCAATGAATTTGGTAAAGCAGCAGAATACAAAATTAATGCACAGAAATCTCTTGCATTCCTATACACTAATGATGAAAAATCTGAAAGAGAAATTAAGGAAATACTCACATTTACCACTGCAACCAAAAGAATATAATACCTAGGAATAAACCTACCAAGGGAGACAAAAGACCTGTATGCAGAAAATTATAAGACATTGATGAAAGAAATTAAAGATGATACAAATAGATGGAGAGATATACCATGTTCTTGGATTGGAAGAATCCACATTGTGAAAATGACTATACTACCCAAAGCAATCTACAGATTCAATGCAATCCCTATCAAACTACCAATGGCATTCTTCACAGAGCTAGAACAAAAAATTTCACAATTTGTATGGAAACACAAAAGACCCCGAATAGCCAAAGCAATCTTGAGAAAGAAAAATGGAGCTGGAGGAATCAGGCTCCCCAACTTCAAACTATACTACAAAGCTACGCTAATCAAGACAGTATGGAACTGACACAAAAATAGAAATATAGATCTATGGTACAGGATAGAAAGCCCAGAGACAAACCCATGCACATGTGGTCACCTAATTTATGACAAAGGAGGCAAGAACATACAATGGAGAAAAGACAGTCTCTTCAATAAGTGGTGCTGGGAAAACTGGACAGCTACATATAGAAGAATGAAATTAGAACACTCCCTAACAGCATACACAAAAATAAACTCAAAATGGATTAGAGACCTAAATGTAAGACTGGACACTATAAAACTCTTAGAGGAAAACAGGAAAAACACTCTTTGACATAAACCACAGCAAGATCTTTTTTGATCCACCTCCTAGAGTAATGAAAATAAAAACAAAAGTAAACAAATGGGACCTATTGAAACTTAAAACATTTTGAAGAGCAAAGGAAACCATAAACAAGATGAAAAGACAACTCTCAGAATGGGAGAAAATATTTGCAGATGAAGCAACAGACAAAGGATTAATCCCAAAATATACAAACAGCTCATGGAGCTCAGTATCAAAAAAAACAAACAACCCAACTAAAGAAATGGGTGAAAGAACTAAATAGACGTTTCACCAAAGAAGACATACAGATGGCCAAGAGGCACATGAAAAGATGCTCAACGTCACTAATTATTAGAGAAATGCAAGTCAAAACTACAATGATGTATCACCTCACACTGGCTAGAATGGCCATCATCAAAAAGCTACAAACAAGAAATGCTGGAGAGGGTGTGGAGAAAAGGGAACCCTCTTACACTGTTGGTGGGAATGTAAATTGACACAGCCACTATGGAGAACAGTATGGAGGTTCCTTAACAAACTAAAAGTAGAACTACCATATGACGCAGCAATCCCACTACTGGGCATATACCCTGAGAAAACCATAATTCAAAAAGAGTCATGTACCACAATGTTCATTGCAGCACTATTCACAATAGCCAGGACATGGATACAACCTAAATGTCCAACGATAGATGAATGGATAAAGAAGATGTGGTACATATATACAATGGAATATTACTCAGACATAAAAAGGAACAAAATTGGGTCATTTGTAGAGATGTAGATGGACCTAGAGTCTGTCATACAGAGTGAAGTAAGTCAGAAAGAGAAAAACAAATATTGTATATTAACGCATATATGTGGAATCTAGAAAAATGGTACAGATGAACCTATTTGTAGGGCAGGAATAGAGACGTAGACGTAGAGAATGGACATGTGGACATGGCGGGGAGGAGGGGGTGGGATGAATTGGGAGATTAAATTTGACATAAATACACTACCATGTATAAAATAGATAGCTAGTGGGAACCTGCTGTGTAGCACAGGAAGCTCAGCTCTGTGATGACCTAGATGGGTGGGATGGGGGGTGTGTGGGAGGGAGGTCCAAGGGGGAGGGGATATATGTATACATAGAGCTGATTCACTTCATTGTACAGCAGAAACTAACACAACATTGTAAAGCAGTTTTACTCCAAAAAAAAAAAAAAAAAAAAAAAAAAAAGACCTGGGTTTGAGAGTTGAATGTGACTTTCTTTGCAAACTGAGGCAGGTCGTCTGAATTTTCTGTAACTTAGTTTCCTGCCTCACAGTGATATTGTGCAGAGACTCATACAAGTATGTTATGATATACTTTCTGTTTTTTGTTTTATGGAATCTTCCTCAAGAGACAACTCTATTTTCTCAAAATACTGCTCATGGTTTTAATGTTGTTTGAGGTAAAATAAGGAAATATAGGAGCCAGTTAGTGCCACAAGTTACCTATTCTAAGAACAAGCTTATTCTGAAAATTGCTGTCCTTCCATTGGCAAAATCACACATTTGCTTCTGTTGTGGGGTTGAGGTTAATCCAAGAACCAGTAAATTTCGACTGTGGCTGCCACTTACTGCCAGCCTTCATCTCTTACTGCCTCCTAAACACATGCTTCACTCACAGTAAGGTTATTTAACACCGGTTCTTAGTTTTGCCAAGTGATCTTCAGTGACACAATTCCTGACAATAAAATAAAATAGAAGCCAAAAGACAAAACCAGCATGAAATCTGTAGGTAGCACGATACAACACTAGGACAATGGGGATGGGACTGGTAAAGGTCATTCTCTGGCTACACTATCAGTTGAAAATATATGGGAATGGTAATAGTAAATTACAGCTGGAGAGGAGTTGGCCTTCACTTATTCTATGTCGTGGTGGGAAATGGGGTGGGAATTGACAGGTGAGTAGTAGAGGGAGGGGAAGAACAGTAAAGGAGACTAGAGAGACTGGGCGGAACATGAGGAATGGGAGGACAAACAGTATAGGCATCCAAGCGCAAATGAGTTTTAATTAGATTCTATTTTAGATTATGTCAAATAACACTTTTACCCATGTAGCAATTGGGAACTGACATTTAATTAGTGAATGACAAGCAAGATATAGCAAGGTGACATGGAACCACTAAAGAATAAAGCCATCATTATTTCTCTCGCAGTTTATACTTGCAAAAGTTTTGTATTGTCCTTTATTAAACCTTTGAAATATTACTGTGAGAAAGATGGATAACGAGAACTAGCTATTGACTCTCTCTTGTGGGCTAAACAAAAGGAAATTGGCTTAATTGTAGTCAAGTAAAAATGTCTTGGCTAAAAAGCCCATATCTGTGCTAAAAAGTATTCCTAAATGAATTGCCCTTTCAGTAAACAGCTATTGAACCTACTAATTTTTATCTTTACAATACATCAGCTTTAAGCCAGGGTGATTACATTGGAAGACCCAGGGTTGAACACAGACGTAGAAGGCAAAGGCAGCTTTCTACACTGTATGTTTAACACTCGCTTGCCCTCAAATTTTTCCCAAAAGACTGCCACATTTCCTGAAATTTTCACATTTTTGACTCTTTGGGATGAGTCACTGAGGACCCCCACCGTGGAAAATTGTACCTGGACTACACTGTACTTAATTTTAGCCATCTGCATTCACCTAATTTTTTTAAGAATAATTCCCAATCATCTAAAAAAATTCCAAGAGAATGGAACATGGGAGTGGGGAAGTGAATGAAGAATTGTTTAAGACAAAAGTTACCAGGTAAAATTCCCCAGTGGTGGCTTGTGAGCATGAAAATCCCTAGAGAAGGAGGCCATCCATTTGAGATTACAAAGAACATGTCCAGTAACTGAATTATTCACTCAACAAATATTTATTGAGCCCATATAATAATGCAGAAGACACTGTCCTTGGTGCTGGGGCTAGGGTAGTTAATAAAACAGACAAAAATCCCTGTCTTCATGGACCTTTAATTCTAATGGGGAAGACAGACAAAAAACAATGATAAATGAGCCAACTATATATATATATAGAGAGAGAGAGACAGAGACACAGAGAGAGACACAGAGACACAGATCGAATGTGTGTTAAATATTGACATGGGTTAAGGAGAAAAAGAAAGCAGGGAAAGGGGACAAGAAGTTTGTGTGTATGTGTGCTTCCCAGAGAGGAGCTTGTAATTTTAGAGAAGAAAGTTGTTGTTGATTTTTTTTTTATTTTTTATTTTTTGTGGTATGCGGGCCTCTCACTGTCGTGGCCTCTCCCGTTGCAGAGCACAGGCTCCGGACGCGCAGGCTCAGCGGCCATGGCTCACGGGCCCAGCCGCTCTGCGGCATGTGGGATCCTCCCAGACCGGGGCACGAACCCGTGTCCCCTGCCTCGGCAGGTGGACTCTCAACCACTGCGCCACCAGGCAAGCCCCAAGAGAAGAAAGTTGTTTTATAGTTAAGGTTAAAGGAAGCCAGGGAATGAGCCATCAGATATCTGGGGAGAAGATCCTTCAAACAGAGGAAACAGCCAAAGGCATTGGATAATCTCATGAGGGTAAAAGGAAAGAGGAATTCCAAAAGGAATCAGGAATGCTGAGTTAGGACTGGTTCCAGAATATGATACCTATCTGGGTGCAAACCCCTCAAAGGAAGGTAATCTTTCATTTTAAAATTCTCAAGTAACTTTTCCTTAGGTAATGGGCTGCTTGCCTGCTTTACTGAGGATGCTACCCACAGGTACTCCATGGTGACTTGTCCCCTAAGGGAGGTTCTAGGTAGGAGGACTTGTTCAAGGATACAAAGGTCATTCTCTGGCTACACTATCAGCTGAAAAAATATGAGAAACATCCTCCTCATCACCCTCCCACAACGTATCAATTTCATCTCTCCTGGGGTGCCCAGCCTCACAACAGTAAAAAGGAGAATTGTTCTAAATTTTTAAGGAGTTTACAATCTATTTGAGAAGACTAAGGTTAACTTACCTTAAGGGGAGGAATGCTGTCTTTCTTCGCAGTCTTTTCAACCAAAGTTCTCAATTACTTGCTGAGGCCATTGCCACATAAAGTAAATAAGAGACGATAATGTATTCAGTTTCAGATTTGTAAAATGTATCAAAGGCCATTCAAGTGGAGACATCCAAATAAATAATGAAGATAAGCAAGGCATAGGCGAGCTTTATGACCTTAAATGAGGACTAGAGTGTCATCAATATAGTGATGAGAGGAAAAAAGGAGTAGAGTGTTATGCTAAAGGAAGTTAGTTGTAGTTAAAGATTACACTGCAAGAGGTTTCAATATGTAATAATAAACTGTTTATTTTATCCCCTGGCGTTATCTCACTTAAACCTCTCAAGTCTTACGGGGTAGATGGTATTATAATCCCTGTTTCACAGATGAAGCTCAGAGTATGTAGGTTACTTCTCCAAGACCATACAGTATACGGCAGAGATCAAGCTAGAACCTAAGAATTTGAGCTTCAGAGCTGCACTGAAAAAGACTAATGACTTGATGGCTTCTGCAGTTTTGTATATTGCCATATACTGTGAATTTTTTTGTTTTATATTTATGTGTATGTACGTGTATATGTATGGATGTATAGGTGTTTGGTTCTGCCTCTGATCCTTAAACTAATCTTGTCTCTAATCAGAGGAAATGTATAAGATCCTAGACTCGTAGCACAGAGCCTTAAACTTGTCTTCTATTCTTGACACCTTCAGGTCTTATACCTAATTTTAGGGATGGAGTTTTTGTCTCGTGATCTACTTCCAGGACCTTCTTGTCCCTTTTTATTTCCATTTTGGCTACATGGGCAGCATTCCAGTTCTGCCTTTTGCATAGTCTTCTGCTATGAAATTAAAGTATTCAAGTGTGTGAACTCGAATCTTAAATATGTGAATCTTCCAAGTATTCAAGTTTACACAAAGCTCAGTTTGATCAACCGCTCTATCATGTGAGAGAATAAATCTAAGAAACTTTTCCAATGGTAAGACCTACCAGCTTTGGTGACTGATTGCATTGGGTGGGGAGAAAGTACTATCTACATTGGTACTATCACTTTCTCTCTAGCTAGATAGATGGGATATTGACATGAGCCTGCTCCACATTTCTGGCCTGAATTGTTGGATGAACGTTGATGCCTCCATTTGAGATACAGAAGGAATAAATAATAGAAGATGAGGCCAAGAAAAGGACTAAGAATGAAGCCAGTCTGCTGACTGGCTGGCTGGTCGTGCCATCAACTAACTAAAATAGAAAATCTGAAAGAGAGAAATGTTTGGGGAGACTGTAGTAAATTATGAACATAATTTTGGACATAAGTTTAATATGCCTTTGAGAATGAAGGTAAATATATAACTCTTGACTTTAGGAGAGGGTTAGTATTAGAAAGATATGGGAGTTATTCACACATGATTTTATGTGTCTACAGTGGCAGTACCACTGAATGGCTTGAGGGAGGGAGAACATATTAATTCCCAATAATATTTTAAACTGTCTCTTACATAAAAATATGGTTGACTCTCTGCATCCATGAGATGAAGAAACTGTTGATACATAAAGCCGACTCCAGTATGCCATATGAAACTCCAGTATCGTCGGATTTTGGTATCTTCGAGGTGGTCCTGGAACCAATCCCTTGCAGATATCGAGGGACAACTGTAATGATAATATTTTTCATGTGAAGATTTGTGTTTTCTTAAACTTATGTAAAAGCCAAATAAAATTTTATAAAATATTCATGTTTTTATCCACTATAATTAACAACCCAAATAAAAGTAGTGTACTTGCTCTGCAAATGGAACTTCAACACAAGATCCTTGGCTTAACCAGATTTCTGTCCTAAAGCCCCACTTATGTAGAATTTCAAAGCCACCATTGATGGTGTTACATATAAATTTCTGGGCTTCATTTTCTTCAAGATATTCAAGACTTTGCTGGTTACAAATTCAGTATAATTTTTTTTTTTTTTTCGCGGTGCGCGGGCCTCTCACTGTTGAGGCCTCTCCTGTTGCGGAGCACAGGCTCCGGATGCGCAGGCTCAGCGGCCATGGCTCAAGGGCCTAGCTGCTCCTCGGGATCTTCCCGGACCGGGGCACGAACCCGTGTCCCCTGCATTGGCAGGCGGACTCTCAACCACTGCGCCACCAGGGAAGCCCTAAATTCAGTATTTTTTAAGAGGAGGTTCTACTTTTATTTGCTGTTGAACAGTATATGAGATAATTCATGAGGACGGTAATTTCTCCCTAAAAGTATGGAGTCAATACAAGCAGAATACAAGTACAGCATTATTTGTTTCTGAAACCCAATCTTGTCCCCACCAGTTGCAGTAATGATGAAAGTTATAGAATGTCATTGATTTAAAAATACTTATAGATGATAATTTTAATACTTTATTGGTTGGTTGATCAGACAATATTTGTTTTCAGTCATAACACTATTACTCTATAAGCTAGTTTTTCTACCTGCCTCATTTCCATTTATATCCTGTCACTTTGTATTCAATACAATACATTTTACATAAAAAACAGTATTATAGGTTAAGAGAATTTTTACTCAATAAATGGAAAATGATTATTTACATATTATACCTTCAGAATTGTATTTTGTGAACTTTTCTTACAATGTTATGAAATTAAAGAATAATGAGTGCAAACTTATAAACTTAAAAATACCTATTGGACAGGTGATTAAAAGTCTTAGTGATTATTGTAAATAGAATTTCAATAATAAACATGTGTGCCAAAATATACCCTATTCTACCTATAATCTTTCAATAAACTTTCCTATACTGGTCATAATCTTTCAGCATGTTTCTTCTCATGGAATGCAAGGGAGGTACCATCTGTGACTCTCTGAACAACTGGATAGATGGGACTCTGATAAAAGGATTAGTCCCGATTTTACTAGGAAATACTTGACTTTCATCATTTGGAAAATTATTTTTTAACCCTACTCAGTGATTACAACTCTTCTTCCCTTCTAAAATGTGTGTGCTGCACTGCAAGCTAAGCATTTTCAATAGTATGCTTGTATGTTGCCTGATAATAGGGAGTGTGTCTTTTCCATTTTTGGTAACACCTGGCACAATTCATAGATGTAATAGGTGCCTTATAGTGCCTGTCAACTAATGGAAGAGTTTTTTTTTTTTTTTTCAGATTTATTGAGTTTGATCCATAATTGTCAAGTGTTCTTGTTGCTGTTGCTGCCTGTTCTCTGGTGATATAAAAATGTGCCCAGTTTAGACAAAACCCATGGTTGTGCATTTAAACTGAGCCGATCCTAAAAATATTTTAACAAATATTCCTTTCTTCCTTCTAGATTCGGCACAAAGGTTATCTCTTCTGGGAAGCATTTTTAAGTCAGAATCAATCATTCACCTCTAGCTACTCAGCAAGAGTATAATAGGATCTATATGTTGAACATTATTTACGTGGCTTACTCTTTTGCCTTTCTGAACTATATTCCACCAAAGAGATCCTTCTGCTTTGATTTGGTTAAGGTTTCTTCCAAAAGGAATGAAAAGATACAGTTTGAGATAGTAATAAAGGTTCAAGAATAGAATTTGTAGCAAGGCCATAGTCTGGAGCTCAGTGATTGAGAACTGGACTGTCCAAATTTCATTATTTATTATTAGCATAGACTTAGGAACTTAGTCCATAGATATTTACATAAGCATTCTAGACAGGAAGAGGATGGAAAAGAAGGCTGTCCCTTTCAAATCTTGGAGAAATGTGTCAGGAAAAGAGAGATGTGGGAGAATATGATGAACAGATCTATCCTTTCTATGAATGAATATCACTGGGAGCAGCGTGAGGCCTCGCCCCCATCCCCATTTGGGACTTTGGGTGGAGGGCCCCCTCATACTTTTCTTTGTACCATCCTGTCGGGGACTCAGCCATAACAGAATTATTTTAAAGGCACAACTTGATATTTTATTTTTCCAATTCACTTTTACTCTTTCCTGTGTAGCACAGGCCCTTGGATGGCTAAGAGAAGTGTACTTCTGTGAGTGGACCACCTAGGCTTGTATTGAATGCAACATTCAGCTTACTGTTTATATCAGCAATATGGGCAAAACTGAGGCTGAACCCACTAAGGGAGCAATCTGTACATTGTAGATGCCAAAAGAATGGTTCACAATTTTCTTGCTCACATTTTAGCACTGGAGGCCCATAGAGCATCCATAAACTGGGCACTCAAGGAACACCACCAGGAGGCTGGAAGAGCCAGACTACTTCACCAAGAGAACTTCCCACCCCTGCCACCCTTACGCCACACCCAGATGCCCTGTTGGAGATGAACCTGAGAGGCAGAACAAAGAGTACTAAGTCTGAGAGGCTGATAACAGTTTCTTGGAGTTCCTGAATAGTACCCCACTGTATTACTTCAATTGTTGGATTAAGTTTTAGACTGGATTAGACAATTAGTTAATGCTTCTCTCAATAAACCAGAGGGGGGGGGCCTCTTGAAGAAGACCATATCAGCTATAGACAAAAGTAAAAAACTGCATGCTCTCTAGGGATTAAATTTTGTAACCCATCTTCATATTTTTATTAGAAAAAAATTAAATTTATTCTTTCCAGATATTTGATTTATACATCTATTCTTTTCATATTCTTTTATAGAAAATGATACATGTATCTGTCTTTGCACTAGTCTTCAAAGCTGCCCTAAAGAATACCACAGACTGGGTGCCTTCAACAACAGAAATTTACTTTTGCACAGTTCTGGAGCCTGGAAATCCAAAATCAAGGTGTTAGCAGAATTGGTTTCTGGTGAGACCTCTCTCCTTGGTTCCTTCTCACTGTATTCTCAGATGACCTTTTCTCCATGCATGGACCCTCCTGGTGTCTCTTCCTTTTCTAATAAGGACACCAGTTGTATTGGATGAGGGCCCCACCCTTATGATCTCATTTAACCTTAATTACCTCCTTAAAGATCCTATCTCCAATACAATCACACTGAAGAATAGGGCTTCAGCATAGGAATTTGGCAGGGGGTGGGGGGAACACATTCAGTCCATAGCAGTCTCCATTACTATATTAGTTATCTGAAGACAGGGACCTTATCATTATATCTCTAATCCCTAGCTGACACATTTTAAGTGCTTAATAAATAATGAATAGACACAAAGGAAAGTAATACATGCAAAATGCAGTATAATGTGGTGATTAAGGACACAGACTTTTGAGGCTTTTCTTCAAGTTCCAGCTATACCTCTTATACAAACCCAGTTTTTAAATCTGTAAAATAGGCATATTTAATGCCTCTCTTTTTTAATTGTTAGAAGATTAAAGGAGTGTGCTGGTAAATTACAAATGCTCAATAAATGTTAGTCGTGATTGTTATCATTTAACTGTGCTTCATTTGATCAGCCTATTTTCATTTGCATGTCAGCTAAAACCAACATCGTTCTTGTCTGAAAAGCAGGATCAGAGCACCCTAGGTTGTAATCAAGGGCTGCAGACAGGAGAGTAGAGTGAGCATGTCACAGAGCCATCATCCTGGGCAGTCATTCTCCAGGGATTGTTTCTGTCTGCTTGGGGGCGATACTTCAGCTCTTGTGATGGGTAATATTCTTAGTGTTTTCAGGCAAAGTTAGGCTGCATTAATTTTAGAACTGACCCACTTACATATTTTTAAACTTTGGGCTACGGCAGCTGAACAGCTAAGTTGGACAATTTACAAACTGTATTATGGCTTATATGGGGCAGGCCACTCTCAAAATAGGACCAAGAGGCTCGGGAGTCCAAGTGAGTGTGGTTCTTGACCAATTCAAAACATCAATTAAATACTTAACCCTTAGTTGTCTGCTGGAAATCTAACACTTTGGAGGAGGAAGTAAACATGCTATAGGCTGTTTGAGGAATAAAAAACAAAAAAAAAAATCAAATCTAGAATGTCACAGAATTGTTATCAAATAAATATAAATTTGGGCAAGTTTCAATTACACTGAACTATATTCACTTGCCAAATTTTGATTTTAAAAGTTGAATTAACGTTGTAAACCTGCAGGCTCTTCAAGTGTTCAGGGAATGATATAAGACTGATTGTCAATGTGAAAATAGTACTATTTCTTCAAAGAGCTGAGACTTATATAGAAAGTTTTATCCATTTTTCTTAGAAAATATATTACAAAACACATAACCATACAAACTTTACATGTCTAATATCACAAAGGACTACTATATTTAGAAGGAAATTTAAAGATATTAGAATTTTGTCTCATCAATCAAACTAAAGAATAAATTTACCTCATATGCTAGGATTTATTTAATGGCAAATAGTTTCTTCCTGTCAAAATTCTATTAGGATCTGATTTTCTAAGCCTATTAAAAATAATAGGTAAATCAATAATAATTTAGTGAACAACTTCTTTCCACTTCAACATTCTTCACATAAAATGAATAAGAACATTCCATTTGACCACTTATTGAAAGAGGGATAAAATCATAATCTATTGACATAGAATCAATGTCTCCTGTTTGCCTTGGACTTGCTATTTTACCTAAAGCAAGGAGATATTACCTTGTGAAAATATTTTGGTTTAGGTACATGCATTTTTTAATTAATTGGTAAGCCTTTCTAGTCAACTAAAGAAAGTCATAAAAGGGACACTTTAATGATGCCAACATTTTGCTAATAGTGAATACTGTTGTCAAAATTCCTGAAGTTCTCAGTGTTTATCAATGGCATTGGATTAATATCTGATTATGGATCACATTTTGATAGTATGTTACTAGTAACAGCTGTACATAGTTCTTCTAATACAGGGAAAGAACAAATTGCTTCAAAGACATGTTCATAGTTATTGGAATTTATTGATAGGTATTATCTATATCGTGTGAGAAACACTTCCCAAATACTTACCAATATAGACTAAAACCATTAATCACTAATGACTGATGGAGCAGATTGCCTAAAAGCACTTTTCAGTGACAATACAAAAAGTCTATAATTAATAAATGGAAGTATAAATGCCATTCAAATTTAAAATTACTGACAAAGTAACACAAACCCTTCTGCATGTGGAGGCTGTTTTCATTCTTAATGGAGAAATCATGGGATAATAATTCACTTCTTCATTAAAATATCAGTATACCACAACTTTTATCTCCTTTAGAAAAATAACTTTGAAAACTAAAATCACATCCGTTCTCAACTTTGTGTTTTTATTACTGTTAAAAAGGAAAAGTGCTATATTACTTGGAAGCTTGATGAAAATTTTAATCTATACCAGCTGTAAAGTTGTGGATGATATTTTTATATTTTTTTTTAGGTAAATGAATTAAGTGTATAAAAGACAGAAAGATACCAAAGGACTCTAGAACATCAACATTCAACTCTCCTCTGCCTTGAGCCCTGCCTTGTTTTTAGTCCCAAATCTGTTTTCAGTTCTTTCTTTGCTCTTAGGACATATTTTGAACTCCATATGAAGACCTTACAGGGAGTCCAGGCATGGATCATGACTGCCACATGCTGGGCAAATAGAACCCACTGTAATTATCTCTATTTTATAATGGATGAAACTGAGATGCAGAAAGGTTAAGCCATTTGTGAGAAACCACATATAAGTAAGCATTCTTTGAGATGGAGATAGAAACCTTTAATCAAGAAGAGGTTAAATGTCACGATTCCAAATCTGAAATAGATGGTCTGAAATGGCAGATTCTTAAGAGAGAATAATTAAATAAAGGAGTTGATGCCTCATTGTCTTTAACGATATTCCTTGCTGTTCCCTCAAACCATTGAACAGATAAGAGGTGAGCAATAGGTTTCAAGCTGATCTTTTGTGTCGCTAGATAATTTAGACAAAAGCTCATAGGGATGGTGTAGAAAGTAAATTCACCTGCCTGGCCTCCAAACTCCTCAACTTTCAGTAGAGGGTGAATGAGTGACACCTGGACACATAGAGGAGACTAAAATGACTCTAGATTTTTATTTCCTTTTTGGTATTTGCAGTGTTAGGCCACAGACCATGTATGCTGATTGTAGTAACTTGAATCCTGGAAACCGAGATTGCTATGCCACTTCTGAATTTTAGACTGGGCAAATGAACTTTATTCATATTCTATTTTCACTTCACCTATGCTCAGAAGACTTAACCTATAATTATATAAGATGGTTAATCCTTATTCTTTGCTGCAGTAATTATAATTTCTGGTGTTTAAGGATGGAAAAAAATATTGCCTTCCAAGTAAGCTAGGACTTTTTTTTTTACCCCTCATGTCTGGGAAAGTTCTGGATCAGAAACCTTGTAAACCTTCCCACCTCCAATTTAAGTTTTGATTAGTCCCCTGGGGAAAGGAAATGGCCAGACCTAAATTTAAAACTTTTACAATCAGGTGGAAGTAGTGACAGTATGTATTTATCACATCTTCTCTAACGATTCTAATTCCCTAATGTCACTTTTTAATGGATCATTTCCCTCACATCTTTATATTTTATTTAAAACTATACTTGAAAATGATCTAATGTTAGTCTGCTTGTCCATGTATTCATAATTCTGTTTTCTACTCTATTCTTTAAAGTTTCTTTTATCTTTTGCGAAGTCTATATACTACATGATGCAAATTTATCCCATAGGGCTTCTCATATAAATGAGTATGGTAAATAGCTTCATATTACATTAACACATGCTTATTGTTCTTTTAAAAGGATTTCTTCAGAAAGATAAAAAGCACTCTCCTTTAGACTCCAGATAGGCAGTGGAGAAATCGCCTCCAAGTGAGGATAAGCAGAAAAATGATGACATATCAGTGTTGTAGGAATCCTTTATCAATTGAGGAATCATCTTTGTACTTTCTCACTGCACTGGAATTTGATAATTATCCCAGTGTGGTTTACTTCGATTAAGAGGCTAGATACCACTTCCATTAAGGGGACTTGATTGATTCTCAGAGTTCCATTTTATAGACCATCCCTGTCTCAAGTATGGATACAATAAAAATATCTAGAAAAGAAGGGTTCAGCTGCTACTGATCTGGAGGACTCCTTCAGGAAAGGCACAGGGACACATGTCAAGCAGTCCTCTTAATTATTAAACAAGATCTGCTTAATGAGTTTGAGGGAAAGACCATTGAATTGTGAGCCAGCTGATGAAGTGCTGGCTTTGCCTATGCTGCTAGTGCACTCATAAAAGGAGGGGGGAAATTCCCTTCTCTCCTATAGACCTGCTTCTTTCCACAATAAAATGAAGCAGAGGATCAAAATGCTCTCTAGAATCCCTTCCAGTTTAAACATGTTCTAGTACACAAACATCTTCTAGTAAGGCTCTGTACTTGGAGCTGTGGGAGACATGATATCATACGAATGCTTTTCCAGCCCTTCAATAGCTAGCTCTCACTTCATCATATGTGAAAATGATGGAGATGAACTGAAATTTTGAGCCAATCCTATAATACTGTGCAAGTAATGGAAAAGAGCTCATAATGTTGTCTGATCTGAACCTAGTGACAACTATGATACTATCTTCATAGTCTGTTTCTTGGATATGCAGATCTCCTAATAAGAATAAAACACCATTCACCACAGCAATCCAGTGTACTTCAACCTGATGCATATTTGATGTAGGCAACTTACCTAAATAACGTGTGGAAAGCTATGCACTAACATTTTAAAAATTAAAAGAAAGTCACAGGCTGATAAACTTTTAAGGAAGTAAAAGCATGAACTCTAATGATTGCATACAAAAATATTTGTCTAATTCACAATGGAGAAGTTATTTAAGTTACATTTTCTGTGATAAATTGTGGTGCCCTTGAAGGCAAGGGCATGTTCTTATTCACCCTTTCATGAGGTTAGAGTATCAATAAATATTTACTGAAGTGAATCTTATAAAATGGAAGTCCTGGGGGTCAATCAACAGTGCCTGTCCCAGCACATACATGTACACACACAATCAACAAATTGGCAAAATTCAATATACAGGTTTAAGCACATTGCAATAAATTTCATGGGGCATAGAGTCAGAATCAGAAAATTAAAAAAGGACCTTGGAGATCAACTAATTGTTTTATGATAGTGAAATTTTGTTTTAATGAGAGAACATGATGAGGAATCACATTCTCTTTCTGTGGGAGCTGGGGATGAGAAAGAATTTATATTTATCCTTTCTGAGGGAATTATCAAATTGAAATAAGTTTAAATTCCAGAAGCGTAAAAAGGGTAGTATCAGAGCCTTCCTATCCCCACCTCTTTACACTTTAGGCCTGTAGGAAGTTCTTGTGTTCTGTTAGGCTATTTTGGTGTGGTTTGAGAGTATAGGTGGGTGTTTTTCAGATGGGCTGATGGGATTTGGGAGTGGAGATAGGAAGATTGGGACTTAACATCTTCAATGAAACAAGATACAATAATTAGGACTCTTCTTCTATGGTTGTTCAAGTACAAATTAAGCACTACAAGTTACTGTCTTTAAACGAAAGCTACACAGACAGAAACAGAATAAAATGTTATAAAAGTGATAATATGTAATGAATATTGTGCTTTAAAAAATGTAATATTTTTACACGAGTTTAAGGCAATGGACTATCTTATTTTTATTTTTATTTATTTATTTTTTGCGCGGGCCTCTCACTGTGTGGCCTCTCCCGTTGTGGAGCACAGGCTCCGGACGCGCAGGCTCAGCGGCCATGGCTCACAGGCCCAGCCGCTCCGCGGCATGTGGGATCTTCCCGGACCGGGGCACAAACCCGCGTCCCCTGCATCGGCAGGTGGACTCTCAACCACTGCGCCACCAGGGAAGCCCAAAATTACCTTATTTTTAATTTCCTGTACATTATTGCTAACTGAACACCGGCTATGTGCTAGGCACTGCGCTTGACCTTTAAAAAAAACACCTCATTTAACATTCATAACAGTATAGTTATCATCTTTGTTTTACGTATGTAAAGAAAATGAGAATCTTTAGAAAAGTTAAATACTTGCCCAAGTTCACATGACTGGTAATATATGAACCATAGTTTGAACAGAACTTTCCAGACTCTAATGCTCTTTTCATAATATGCTGCTCTCTCCCCAGTGGATTTCAGCTGAATTGAATTTATTGTAAAGCGGTGAGCAGATAAAAAGTACTAGCTCTGGGACTAATGCCATCCTTTTACTAACTAGCTGTGATGGGGTCAAGATATGCCGTGTACCTGCCCTTTAATATCTACATCTCTAAAAAAGAAGGGTTTTAGCTAAAGTTCTTTATTGCTCTAGAAATATGTTCTATTTAATTTTTTTCGAAGACTTTCTTGCTGGAGACCATCTAAAAAACATGGAAATAGCTTTTAAGTTTTTTTCTTTTTATCAGAACAATCTCATAGATCATCATTACTAGTTTACTGGAAGTTTGTACTTGTATGGGTGAGGAAGTTTGGAAATATTGCACCTATAAATCTATAGAGAATATAGATGTTAGAAAATTGTATCCTACCTAGGAATGCTTGTTGTAACAAAGCTGAATGCTATAACTAATACGAAAGCTGGATGCTATAGCAGATGAAAGAAGCTGACAAGAATAATATTATCTTACATTTAGGTTCATAAAATCAATTACACTAATACACATTGAGGGAGAATTGGTATATTTAAAAGACAGAAAAATTAATTTCCCTTTCTGTTACGATGCCATATATCTTGTGGCAGACTAATTATCCTGCCAAGACCAATGAGAAAGAAAGAAAAATGGTTATCAGACATGGATTTTAAAATCGCTGTGAACATAGTGTGAGAAAATAGGGCAAGATGGAGAATTTCACCAGAGAATTGTATCTTTAAAAATTGAGACATAATTCACATATCTTCAAATTCACTCTTTAAAGTATACAGGTTAGCGAGTTTTTAGTATTTTCACAGATATGTGCAACATCAGTATTATATAATATTTTCATCACTGCAAAAAGAAACCCAGTGCCCATGAACGGTTACTTCCCATTCCCCTTACCCTCAGCCTCTGACAACCACTAATCTACTTTCTCTCTCAACGGATTTGCCTATTCTGGACATTTCGTGTAAATGGAATTACACAATATGTGGCCTTTTCTGTCTGCCTTCTTTAACTTAGCATAATGTTTTCAAGGTTCATCCATGTTGTAACATGAACTTCATTATTTTCTATTGCCGAATGGCATTTCATTGTATATACCACAGTTTCATTGTATATACCACATTTCATTGATACACTGCAGTTTGTTTATCCATTCATCTGCTGATGAATATTTGGTTTTTTTTTTCACTTTGGGGCTATCATTTATGAGTTTTTGTGTACATAGATGTTTTCATTTCTCTTGGGCATATACCTAGGAGTGAAATTGCTGATTCATATGGCAACTCATATTTAACCATGTGAGAAACTGCCAAGCTGTTTTCCAAAATGGCTATAGCATTTTACATTCCCACAAGAAATGCATGAGACTTCGTATTTCTCCAAATCTTCAACAACACTTCTTATTGTCTGCTTTTTGATTATAGCCATGCTTGTGGGTATGGAGTGGAATCACATCGTGGTTTTGATCCATATTTCCTTAATTACTAAGGAGGTTAAGCATATTTTCATGTGCTTATTGACCATTCATAAATCTTCTTTGGATAAATGCCTATTCAAATCCTTTGCCCATTTTTGTATGCGGTTATTTGTCTTTTTATTGTTGAATTCTAAGGGCTCTTTATATATTTTACATATGAGATCTTTATCATATATTATTTGCAAATATTTTTCTCTCATTCTGTAGGTAGTCTTTGCATTTTCTTGATAGTGTCTTTTGGACACAAAAGTCTTTAATTTTGATGAAGTCCAGTTTATTTTTTTCTTTTATCATTTGTGCTTTTGGTATCATGTCTAAGAAACTATTGTCTAATCCAAGCTCATAAATATTTATGCCTATGCTTTTGTGTAAAAGTTTTCTAGTCTAAGCTCTTAAAATGTAAGTCTTTTTGAATTAATTTTTGTTTATTGGGAGGTGGGGTCCAACTTAATTCTTCTGCATGTGGATATCTACTTTAACCAAGGTTAAATTTCATACTTGATGGTGAAATATTGTAATCTTTACCATATAGATGAGACTTACACAAGGATGCTAGTTACAGCCACTACTATTGAACATTGTACTAGATTTTTCTTTTTTCCTAGTGCAATAAATCAAGAAAGTAAAGCAACAGATAAAAATATAAGAAACTAAGAAATAAACTTCCAGTATTCACAGATGATGTGACATTGTACACATAAAACACAAAATAAACTAAATAAACTACTACAATGAATAAATGAATTTAGTGAGGTCACTAGCTACAAGGTCAGCTTACCAAAGTCAATTGCATTTCTATATACCAACAAAAGGGAAAATAGAAAATAGAAATGGAAAAATAGAAAATTAAATACTTAGAATGACATTATATACACTAGCACAGCAAATTAAATACCAAGAAATGAATCTAATGATATATGTGAAAGGACTCCTCACTGAAAACTATCAAGTATTATTAAGAGAAATTTTAAAAGAGCTAAAAACATAGGCCACACAATGTTTACAGTTTGGAAAACTCAGTATTGTAAAAGTGTCATTTCTCTTCAAATTCTCTTCAAGTAACCTATAGGCTCAATGCATTCCAAATAAAATCCTAGCAGACAGAATTTTTTGTAGAAATTAACAAACTGATTTTAAGGTTTAAATGGAGTTACAAAGGGTCAAGAAAATTTTGAAAAAGAACAAGTTTGGATTCACTTTAGAGAATATGAAGACATTATGAAGCTACAATAATTAAAATGTGATATCAGCACAAAAATAGTAAGATAGAACAGTTTTCTTTTTTTTAAAGATTTATTTATTTATTTTTGGCTGCATCAGGTCTTAGCTGCGGCACTCAGGATCTTCGTTGAGGTATACAGGTTCTTCTCTGCGGCGTGCGAGCTTCTCTCTAGTTGTGGCGTGTGGGTATTCTCTTTCTAGTTGTGGTGCACAGGCTCCAGGGCACATGGGCTCTGTAGCTGTAGCATGCGGGGTCCAGAGGCAGTGAGCTCTGTAGCTTGTGACACACGGGCTCTAGTTGAGGCACGCGAGTTCAGTAGTTGTGGTGCATGGGCTTAGTTGCCCCACGGAATATGGGATCTTAGTTCTCTGACCAGGGATGGAACCCGCATCCCCTGCATTGGAAGGTGGATTCCTTACCACTGGACCACCAGGGAAGTCCCTAGAACAATTTTCTAGATTAGAGAGTACAGAATCAGACTCTCACACATATGGTCACTAATTTTATTACAAAAGTGACACCATGGTGTAGGGAGAAAGAACAATCTTTTCAATAAGTTATGCTGCACACACTGGATATTTTTATGCAACAAAAATAAATCTTGATTCTCCTACCTCATATTGTATCCATAAATCAATTCCAGATGGACTGTAGATTTAAATGTGAAAGGTAAATCATAAAGAATTCACCTCAAGGACTGGCAAATGAATTCTACTTAAAATAAATTCCATGTATCAAAAGACACCACTAGGGCTTCCCTGGTGGCGCAGTGGTTGAGAGTCCGCCTGCCGATGCAGGGGACACGGGTTCGTGCCCCGGTCCACGAAGATCCCACATGCCGCGGAGCGGCTGGGCCCGTGAGCCATGGCCGCTAAGCCTGCGCATCCGGAGCCTGTGCTCCGCAGTGGGAGAGGCCACAACAGTGAAAGGCCCACATACCGCAAAAAAACAAAAACAAAAAACAACAACAACAAAAAAAGACACCATTAAGAGTGAAAAGATAGGTCACATAACAGGAGAAATAATACACATATAGACATGCACACATGTATTTATGACAAAAAAACAATATCTATCTATCAATCGATCTATTTATCTGACTTGAACAGTCACTTCACAAAAGAAGACATCCAAATGTTCAAAAAATGAAAAGATGCTTTACTTCATTAGACATCAGGGAACAACAGTAAGATACCATTTTATAACTACCAGGGTGACAAAGAAAACTGTTGACAATGCCAAGGGCTTGCAAGGACTTCAAGTAACTCAAACCCTCATACATTGCTGTTGGGAGTGTATATTTGTCCCACCGCTTTGATAAACTGCTTGGTAGTAGCTATTAAAGGTAAATGTACACATACCTTAAGATCCAGCAAATGCACTCCTGGGTATATACCTAACAGGGGTGCATACACCTGTGCACCAAATGACATATACAAGAATGTTTACAGGATAACTGTCTTTAGTGGTTCGTCTATTAACAAACCCATGTCTTTCAACGGTAGAATGAATAATAAGTTATGATCTATTCGTAAAATAGAAGAGTATACAACAGAGAGAATGGATGAATCTCAAACATATAATATTAAGCAAAAGACAGTAGCCCAAAGAGTTTGGTTCCAGAAAAATTAAGCTTAAAAACAAGAAAAACTCATCAGTGGTGATTGGAAGTCAAGATAGTGGTTACCTTTAGAGGCAGCTATTGGGAGTAAGTATGAGATGGATTTCTTGCTGGAGTTGGTAATCTATTTTTCAAACTAGTTGGTTAAATGGCTAAGATCACTTTAGGAAAAATTCAGTGGGCTGCACACTAATGATTTGTGAAGTTGTAGAATAAATGTAGTACTTTTAAAAGTTTTGCTTCAGTTGACACAAATTTTTATGAAGACTTTGGTTAAGGCAGTAAGTTCTTACGAAGATATCAAATCCTACTTCTGAGACAAAAATAAAAATAAAACACAAAAACTAATATAAATTAAACTGTAGCACAAAATAATAGAACTTTTATTAATTTTTTAAAGTAGAATGTGATGCCTCATGAAGCAGTGAGTTTGTTATCACTGGATTTATACAAGGTAAAGATAGAAGCATTCCTATTAAATAATCTTAAAAGGGAGTCTTTAAAGGGTGGACTTTGGATAAAATGATTTCCAAGGATCTTTTCAACTCTAAGACAAAATAATGTCAACCTTACAATGAACAAACACAACCTCCCAAGTGGGTCATACCAAACAATTTGCCAAACACTGTTCATCGGTGAGCAAATCATTTAAACTATCAAGCTGATTCCACTTAAAAGAAAATATATTTCTCACTTCCTTATATGTTTGACAACTTTTAGTTACATAACTTAAAATATATATATTAAACTACTGAGTTAAGCAATACATTAAATTATGCCTAGATTTTTTTAATGTTCTTAACAAAAACCTAAAATAATCTAGTGACAGTTGACTGCTCTATTGGTCAAAGATGTTTTGCCATGGGAAAATTTAGAATGTTGCTAACTATATCTATTCACTGTACCAGGACTGCCTTATGAAAAATTAAGCAAGTTCTATTTATCGCTCACCTAAATAGTCAGATTAGATATGCATAATGTGTATATGTGTTGATATAAACACCATCGTGTATTTTTCACACTACATAGCAAAGAGATATTTATAATGGATACTGATTCAGTTTGGGCTGAACTTTAGGTGCATGAAAGGCAGAGACTGGCACATATTCTACTTTTAATTCATAGGACCAGCTCCTCCTGGTTGTCAAACAATTATTTGCAGATATCAATAATTCTTAAATTTTTTGGCTCAGGACCTGGAATAAAAATTGTGTATGGTCAGCACAGTAAAATGTAGACATGAATAAATTTAAAATATAATTTTAGAGACTTTTCAGACCCTTTGTTTTCTACCCACATATCTGGCAGTGTCCTGTACACATATATCACAGGTCCTGGCCTGGTTAACTAAAATAATGTATAGTTGGCACAAACACTGACAATGTTGCTGGCTTTGTTATAATATTAAACACTATTAGGCATCCTACCCTGCATGGTAAATTCAGTTTGAGATTCTTTAAGTTGTTGTGGAAGCATTAAGTATTTATCATCACCCAAAATTGCGCCAAGCATTGAATAAAGCATTTACCTGTCTTTGAAATTTTGAGAGAAATCCACAGTTAATGCTGAATTTTTGCCTATATTAACCAACTCAAATGACATAAGACATAAAAATGTACGTCACATATATTACAATACTACCTTGTAAGTAGATTGGAAAAAACTGTAGTTACCTACATGCTTACTTCTGTAGGCTCCCATAGTAAAATCCCAGAAACTCTTAATTTCCTTCCATGCCCTATGTTGTTTCATTCTATCTTAAACAATTTATTGAATTCAATGACTACAAGGAAGGACTAGTATGAAGTGGAGAAGAAGGCAAAAGTCTTCTAGTGGTTTGAACCTATGGTGACACAGTGGAAAGAAAATATATACCTCTAAAATAATGTAGCAGAAAATGAATCTGAAACAACTAATGCAATTCTTTCTTCTGCTTTTATCTGGATGTGCACATAATAAAACGTCACCAACCGCATGCATTGGTATTTACATTCTGTTTACTATGGGAAGTATCCAGCCTGAACACAGAATAGAGTACTCTGCTTAACAAATTATTTTGGCAGATGGAGAACTGCCACATATTCCACATATGAATAATTATTTTTAATAATTTAGGAGTTACTTCAGGATCTTACATTATAAACATTGATTTTTACTATATTGCAGAAGTACAGAAATAGTAATAAAAGGTATACTTGAATTCCAGGAAGATGATGGCTTATGTTGAAGTCATTCATTCTGCCTACCACTCATCCACCCATCCATCCAGCTATCCATCTGTCTTTCTATCCATCCATGCATACACCCACTCATCCATTTTACATAATATGGGATATAAGGAAATACAGTGGTACACAAAATGGATAATTTTTCTTATGAAACTGTCATGAATAAAAATGTAAGAAAAATACACAATGACTATACTAGATGATTGGATTTTTAAAAATTTAGTGAGATATAATTGACATATAACATTGTTCAAGTTTAAGGTGTACATGTTGATTTGATAAATTTACATTTTGCAATATGATTACCACCATAGCGTTAGCTAACACTTATATCATGTCACATAATTTAGATGATGAGATTTCAAGTGATCTTTTTCCTTGTAAATTTTAACCACCATAATTGTATATTTTTTATTGCTTCATAAGCTTTCCATTCATTAACTATTTGATCCTTGTAACCACTCTTGGAGGTAGGAACTACTAGTATTACTTATTGCACAGATGCAGAAATAAAAGCACACAAAGGTAAATAATTACCTAAAGTCACTCAGCTAATATATAGAAGCAGGATTTGAACATATGCAGTGCATCTCCATACACTGTGTTCTCAAATCCCACAGTTGTATTATCTCTCAAGAATGGAGGTATGTTAATATGATCAACAATATTGCAATATTAGCATCAGCAAGAATAACAATAATGATATACACAATTTTTATTGTTTATATAGACTTGTCACTGTTGACAACTGCTTATACACAAGTCCTAGTTTAATCTTTACAACAACCCAATGACTTAAGCATTATTGTGCTCCATTCACAGAATGAAAAATGAGGCACAGAGTAGTTGAACATCCTGCCCCAAAGCAAAAAGCTTATAAGAAAAACAGCAGGCATTTGAACCAGGTTTGTTTGACTCCAAAACTTACTCTTAACCAGTTTATTAAACTTCCACCATTAAATATGTTCAATGAAATAAACATTTGTGTCTGAAAAATACGACAAATGTGTCAGAGTGAATCTAGATAAACATTATCTAAAATTTAACTACTACTAGGGAGGGTGGGAGGGAAGGAGACGCAAGAGGGAAGAGATATGGGAACATATGTATAAGTATAACTGATTCACTTTGTTATAAAGCAGAAACTAACACACCATTGTAAAGCAATTATACCCCAATAAAGATGTTAAAATAAATAAATAAATAAATAAAATTTAACTACTAGAATTTATAACTTTAAGTATTAGGTTAATATTTAAAATAATTTTTTGATAATTCATATTAATATAATTAGGGGGAAAAACCCTTGAATTTGCTTTTCTTAATTGTGTAAAGCAGCAATTCTAGGCTAGGGCTACCTATATCATACCAAGGGATATTGCGCTCTCAGGTGGACTCCTAAGTATTTCTTAGCTGATTCCCTCACCTACAGGAAAAATGTGGGGCGAAAATTGAGCAGAGCAGGTTTGGTTAACATTCTAACACTAGAGTCTCTGAAAAAATAGTCAATAAAATTAACAAAGTAAATAGCAGCCACAAGAATCAGTATTTTGTAGGATGGGGAGTCTGAACTTCTTTTAAAAAAGGGATAGATCAGTCCTGGCTGCAGATGAAAGAATTTAAAAACCTGTCTACGAGACAAGAGTCCAATTCTAACACAATATACTTCTAACACAATAAAGAGAAGAATATTGTAAGCCAAGTTCCCCAAATTTTCCAATCAATGACTAAGGATGTTAGGGCAAGAAAGTGAGCTATATTATGATGAAGGGGACCTATTGTTGCCTATCTCTCCACCAGATGCTAGGCTATTGAGAAAAGATTGCATATTTTATATTTAACTTTGTAGCCTTAGGTTCTAGCACAGTATGTGGCACAGAGAAGGAAGTCAGTGTATGTTTGTTTCACATACAAATGGCAACTTGCAAAATAAAAGGCTCAAGGGTTTGCAGATTCCCAAGTTTTAAGGAGATCTTAAATAAATATCTGGGTATTTATACAAAGCAGGTAAATAATTTCCAATGTTATACAATTTCCTAGTGATAAACGTGACTCCAGAATTCAGGCCTACTTACTCCTAGTGCAGTGTGCCTAGCTGTACTTTTTAATATCAAAACACATACACTATGAGCATGCTTTTTATGGGTCAATCAGCAATTTACTAAGATATTATCAGATGGTATCTGTCTTTCAGAAGTTTACAATATGATTTCCTTCTAAGGTTAATGCTGAAATCACCCACAACCCAAGGTAAGGATCCAGCTGACCACTTAGATTTCAATTTTCTTATATGTAAAATGAAGGGGGTAGCCCTGATGCTTGCTTGCTAGCTGTCCTTAAAACTCTAGATTTCTATAACTACTCTATGCTTACATGCCTTTATTTTGATCAAAGGAGATTAAAGCATATTATACAATACATATAAAATAAGCACTTGGTGCTTGAGTATGTTACTAGTTTTTCTTTTATAAATTAAGCTAAAGAATCTATCTGCCTTTGGTGGCAAAGCCTTCTGCTGTAACATGATCAATTACCTATACTGAATTATTCACCTCTCCACGGAATAAATGACACATCCCTTTAAACATTTACCTGCATATGGCAAAGTTTTCATTTTCTGCTGACTTATCTGGGTATGCTTTATTGGTAGATGTGTACATTTTCAAAGGATTTTTTTTTCCAGTGACTGGGATCTGATGAACAAATCTGCGACTCAAGCTATGTTTGAAGTAGGACCCTTTAACAGTCCTTTAAAATAATAAATATCAATATTAGTTCTAAAGAGATCATATAATTCATTTTTATAACTGAGAACAGTAATTACCAAATAGGAGTATAGCAAAGTCTCTGAGGGAGCAAGAGAAAACAGTGTAAGATATTATATTTACCAAAGGAGCATAGGTTAAAAAAGGTTGAGAGACTCTGCCACAAATAAAAACTATCTGGACACCTCTGGAGATATTTCAACAAATGGAAAAAAGAAAGTTCACAAAAGTTAATTGATTAAAAAAATAAACTAGATCTAGAACAAAACAAATTTTAATGACTATTTTTCAAAGAATGATTAATTTGTTAGTTATGAATTGGTGTATGGGTGGTATAATGTGGAGAATACAGGACTGAAAGCAAGAGAGAGCTGAGTTCAAGTCCCAGCTCTGTTATCAAATGATGGGGTCCTTCATTGCTCTGGATTTCAGTTTCCTTATGTGAAAATGAAGGGACTAGACTAGATGATTGCTAAATGCCTTAAAGTTCTGATACTCTGAAACTCAACTAAATTTTTATGTCATTTTTTTGGTAAAAGTATTTTATAGCCTCTGTATAAAAAAAAGCATGAGGTATGATAGCTACATCTCTTTCTAACTAGAACCTAAGTCCTGGACCCTATGGGGATCATGCCTTGTAACCAGTCTGTATACCAGAATCACTTGCGGGGCATCATCAACCTGGAAGCTCACATTCAGTAGACCTGATAGTGCACCTGAGCCTGTGGAGTCTGAACATCTCACTCAGTGATTTTTACTATGTATCTCTTGTTAAGAATCACTGTTCCAGGTTCTCTTTTGACAAAATTTTCTTGAGTTTAGGTTGCAGACAAAGACATGCTAACAAGGGAAACAAATGCAACGTTATAATTAATCTCAAAAAGATCATTTCTTTCTTAGTCATCCATGGATAAGCTCAATATTTCTTATGTGGCTGGATCAGAGCTTAAAGATCTTAGATATTTGAACATTTTTTGCTAGGATAATAAAAGATCAGGTAATAGAAACTCAGTTGGCATTGAGATGGAATATGTATGAAGAAAGAGCAACACATACATATGCTTAAATATAACGCATAAGCAGATAAAGATAAGTAAATACAAAATCTTAATCTCCAATATCTTTTGTTTGCTCTTCCAAACCCACTCACCACTTTTTTCACCCTTTTCCACCCTGCTCTCTGCTCTGGGAGACTGACCTGAATGAACTGTAATAGAACCCATAGCCTCTGGTCAATGGGTAGCCCAGGCAGGATAGTGTAGGAAAGAAGAGTGAATTCAGTGTATTTTTGTCCATGGATCACTCCTGGCAAGGTCATCTTCAGCTGGCTGTGTCCCTTGACCAAAGATCACTGATCCCCTTCAGGCCGGTATATAGTTTATGGCACTCTGTGCTTTCAAGTTTTGATGATTGTCCCCTTTCCTCTTCCCTTGAGGAATGTAACAGCTCTGATGCGATTGGCCCCAGTTTACTGCACTAACCCTTGTGGCTTTTCTGCATTTACACGTTATAAATAGACCCTTGTAAATAAGCCCTCCTGGAATTATCTTATTTTGAGCATGACATCTACTTCCTGTTTACAGGGATCCTTATTGAAAGAGCCTTTTATGTTAAAGGTAACGTTGAGAATGTTTGATTAATACAAAGGAAGTGGAATGTGTGGAAACTTGAGCTGCCGTTTGGTAAATGAACAAATAAATAAATTTTTTAAAAAGTCATAACTCTGATAAAACCGGTGTACCTAAGGTATTGAGGAAGAGTGTGGTAAAAGTCACGTTAAAACTGAGGTAGTAGTGAGTATGAGAAAATGAGATGTTGGTTTGATCTATGATATGGAAAAAAAGCAAGGAGATGTGAATTTTAACTGATACAAACACCAAGTCACAAGGCTGAAATTGGCAGAGTTTCTTTACATGCCCCAGAGACACTCGATCTATGCTACTGCATTCATCTGGGGGCAGCTCATTAACAGAATAATATAGGCAAGCTGGAAGGAGTTCACAGAGGAGTAACAAAACGATAAGAAGTGCCAAAGGACTGACATGTGAGAAGAGACTGAAAAGATGATATCACTCTGCTTTAGCTAAGTGGTGACTAAGGGGGAACATGTCAACCGTCTACAATTACGCAAAGGTTATACACTCCAAAAGATAGGCAGTGATTATTACAAATCAAGGGAGTATTGCTCTGTGGGAAGAGAAATTAAGAACAGGAAAGTTAAGCTCAAATACAGGACCATTTTCTAATGTAGAGCTATTTTATGTCTTGTAAAGCTAAATTTTATATACTATAGCCTTTAAAAAAAGACAAAAATGACGCAAATTATAAACCATTACTTAATATTGTATAGGTAGATTCTCTATGTCTGTCCGTCTATCTATCTATCTGATCTACCGGTGTATCTTAAAATCAACCTTTCACAAATGTACATAGAAATAAAAATAATGATTGCTTCTATTACTATAAGTTTTGTGCTAAACATTTTAGCAAGCATCTCATTTAATTGTTAACATTGCATTTTAGCAATCAGGGAAACTTAGGGTAAGAAAATTTGAGCAACATTTGAAGGTCACCCAGCTAGTAAGTGTCACAGCCAGTGTACAAACCCAGGGGTCTTTATCTCCATGTCTCTGCTTATAATCCCTGGATGTACTACTTTAGTACATTATTCTATCTGCAAATTTTCATTATTCTATTGTTTATATGACTGTATGGATTAGTTACAAATTCTATGGAGTACTTTGTTATGAATTTCCTTGACTAGCTAATGACGTATTTTAGGTACCTTGGAATATGGCTACTCATGGCTCATGGGCATTACATTTGCAAGGGACAGTCATTTCCACAGCCATTTTCCATTCTTGAACAATCCATGTGGTCATCACCCATTCTAGCTATGTGGTAAAGCCTAAATAATTTTATTCCCTTATCCTAGACACTATTTATTTTTAATTTCAAAAATAATTTCTTGATCCACTACTGTATGCAATTCAAACTATTCAGTAAGTTATAATGTATTTATAAAGCAGTAATTTTAAAGAAATTATGCTATTGAGGTCTCTTTTTTTAAAAAAATAATCACCTCACACTTATTAATTTGAGTTGAAGATATATTGAAAGAAAACCTTTCTCATGGCTAATATTTCAAACAGTACAGAGACCATAAACTGAAATGAATGAGTCCTTCTCCCTTAGAAGCTTCACCCTCTGTGGTTAGAGATAACCACTGCTAATAGTTTCTTTTGTGTCTTTCCAGAAATTTTCTATGCACATATTTGTTCACACTTGCCTTTCTTCACTTAGCCATTTATTTTGGTTGCCTTTCCATATCAACACATAAAGTGGTACCTTATCCTTTGTAATGACTATAAAACATTCTACTGAATGGGTGTAACATTATTTGTTCATTTCCCTGTTGATGGATAATTTAGATAGTTTCTAGAATTTTAAAAATAATCCAATCCTATTATGAACATACATCTACATTTATCTTTGCATACTTATCCCTACTGATAGGGCAAATTCATAGCATTTTCTGGGTCAAAGCATATGTATGTTTAAATATTTTAAGGTTTTTCCCAATTGCCAATTCCAAAGTGGGTTTTACATTAATACAAAAAAATATGAGAGTCTAAACAGGCTGCTCACACTTTAAAACTCACATAGAACCCCAACATGTCATGGTATTAACTTCTGCTCTGTGGGCATAAAATGGCAATTTGCCAAAGAAGAACATTTTATTCTACATAAATATTTTACTCCTGGGCCGGGTTTACCATTGCCCACTTATATTTTCAAGTTAATTAAACATTACTTGTTTGTATTTTTCCATGGCTTAATTGAAAGAAACAATAATGTTTAAAATAACAGATTTGACTAATTATTTGTTCTAGGCCTTGGCTTATGCTATTTCTTCCACCTGGAAAATCCACCTCATTCCAACCCTGGATGTATATATTCTACCTACCCTTCACGGTTTATTTCAAATGATACCTTCTCCACCTAAATCATGTTTATTTCCTCAGAACTCCCAGCACCTCTATTTAACCCTTTAGAGTTCACATTATATATAAGTCCATGATAAATGGTAGCTATCATTATTATTAGACACTGGATCTTTCCAGTTCTATAAATGTTCTCATTCTCTCCTGTGTTCCCTTGCCTGCTCCAATGGATGAATTTAGCTCAAACTACATATTTAGTATTGTGATATTAATTTTATTGTCTTTTAAAATAAATGGTTCAAGTTTTCATTTTTAATATCAACTGGTTAAAATAATATTTTTATTCTAAAGTTTCAGATTGTTGAACACAGCAGAAAATGATTTAAGATGTCTCTTTGGAACTCATAAACATATGCAACTTTAAAAACTGAGAGTTAAACCTGAAACATGCTGGTGAGAGTAACATGGATGCTATCATATTAAAGGCCTTTGGAGGCAAGCGAGCATAGTTTACACGCCATCAGACCTATTTATAGAGCTGACTCCTTTCTGCAATGTCAACTGTAACCTTATACTTATTTTAAGCCTCAGTGTCTCAAGTATCAGCCTCTACTAGTCGTACAGTTCTCCCTTATTTGATATCAGAGAGCCCAATGGAGCCTTCTGAAGAACCTAGTCAGATTAGCAAAGATAACTTTTTAGAAGTTCCTAATGTACCTGATTCTCTTTCTGAAGATGAAGAAGTTAAAACTACCTTCAGACCTGGTTTCTCCCCTCAACCTAGCAGACGAGGTTCTGATTCATCTGAAGACAGTTACCTGGACAATCCACCTTCAGGTGCAAGAAGAGTTTCATTTGCTGACAACTTTGGGTTCAATCTTGTGTCTGTTAAAGAATTTGATTCCTGGGAATTTCCGAGTGGTTCAACTGATTTTGACTTAATGAAGGACATTTTCCACACAGAAGAATATGTTTTATCTCCACTATTTGACTTGCCTTCTTCAAAAGAAGACCTTATGCAACAACTTCAAGTACAGAAAGCAATACTGGAATCAACTGAGTATCTTCATGGATCTACAAGTATGAAGGGCATTATTCGAGTTTTGAATATTTCTTTTGAGAAGTTAGTATATGTGAGAATGTCCTTAGATGACTGGCAGACATATTATGACATATTAGCAGAATATGTCCCAAATTCATGTGATGGTGAAACTGACCAATTCTCCTTTAAAATTTTATTGGTTCCTCCTTATCAAAAAGATGGCAGTAAAGTTGAGTTTTGTATACGTTATGAAACCTCTGTTGGTACATTTTGGTCAAATAATAATGGCACAAATTATATACTGGTTTGTCAAAAGAAAGAACAAGAGCTGGAGCCTGGAAAACTACAGGAAGAAGTTCCTAACAGACAAATAAAAGGCTGCTTAAAGGTAAAATCAAGGTGAGGATATATCTTACATTCCTTACTTTTTTATAATCTTAAGGTTATTTAAGGTCATTCTTTATTTCACTGGTTGTAAGAAATAGCCATTCTGTTTAAAAATATATTTTTGTTATGTATAAAACAATGGTGCTAGGCTTTAATAAGGTCAGTGCTATTCAAATAAAAGCACTGTGTTATCTATCCTCCAAATGTAAGGAAAATATGGGTATAATGTAACAGATGGCAGGGGGACTGCAATGTGTATGTTGCCTACCTAGCAAGTTATAAATTGCTTAAATTCAAACCACAGAATCTAGATTCTTAACATATAAAACTATTTATTTTGTCATTTAATGTATATTTATTTTCAGTGGTTTTTAAATACTTTTGCCGTACTTCAAAACATTTCTGATTAACATAAAACTGTATTTCAGTATGTATCTAGTGCTCAGAAATTCACAGACTTCCCCCCAAAGCTGTAATGAACTTTTTAACGACTGATTGAGTCATACAGGGATGTTTGGAGTGATACATATTAAGTTAAATTGGAAGAGCTATGACTTTAATGATAAGCTAAGAGAAAGACAGAAGTATATGAGTGATGGATGAATTACACATAAAAGTTTATAATTATAACCAAATGTAACATTATAGAACACAAAGTAGTATAATTTAGTAAAAGTAAATGGAGCAGAATAAAAAAATGACCCAAATAGAAATAAGGATATTAGCTTTATAGATTAGAGATTTGGGATATGACCCCTCATTAGTAACCTTGCTCTCTTGTTAATGTAAAAAATAAAGAAAACTGAGTCTTCAATTCTATCTCTTGTAGAGTTGGCTAATTTCCATGACAGTAGGCGAGTAGATAAAATATCCAAGAGGAGACGGATGTCTCCTGTTCCTCCGAATCCACATGCTCTACCAGCCACAGGCAAATGTTTGATTATCCTCTGGATGGTCCACCATAACTGTCACTGGACCCAAGGATTCTAGTAACTGCACCAGAAATCGTGTAAGATGATGAAAAGGGAACTGTATTAAGAATCAAGACACCCAGATTCTAAGTGGAATTAAATAAAAACATAAAGAATTACATTGGGAAGGTTCTAACCTCTTATGCTTTAATGCCTTGATCTCTTATACAGCAATAAATAATAACTACTAAATGTGTTATTCTAATGCATTAATGAACTAAATATAATGTAGGTGAAGCAATTCAATCATATAAAATATTTCTGTTTTCATTATCCTTTAAAGTCATTTGAAAGATTGGTTTATCTGACTTTGTGAGATATGCTACATTTCTTAGTCCAAACAAAAGTTTCTCAGGTTTTAACTGATGCTATTGAGAGATAATATAATCATAATCTCTATGTGCTAAAGTAATAGTTTATTAGTTTATGAAATTATTCAGCAACATGTTAGCTATATAGATAAAATAAGTTCAACACTATTTAGTAAACTATTTATATACATAAACATACACATATTAAATACTTTACAAATAAGATCATCATCTGTGAATATCTAATATACATGCTGCAAGTTGCCCTATATATTAGAGAAAAGTGAAACTTAAAAAAGGCATAGCCTTATTGTCAAAGACCTCATAAAAGAAGCAGCGTTTAACTCTGGATTTTTCTGCAAGTTAAGAAATGCAGCTTTAAAATTACAAGCATTACATGCTGAACTATGGTAAAGATAGAGGATTCCTTTGATAGAGCAAACTTGACTTGATAGCAAGAACAAAAAAGGATAACTGCTAGGCCTAATCTACCCCAGTCATGATATTATTGAAACTTCTCCTAGTCTAAGATATGTATAACTGGATATATATCAATACCCACATTTGTATTCAGAACAGTAACCATTGGATTCATGGCGGACACCATTCAAGTTTTAATATTGCTTTGGGGAAAAACTTGAGAAGATCTAAACCACAAAATGGTCTAAAGGCCTGTAAAGTTTCCTAATGAGTTATAAAAATGGAAAAAATCTCTCTCCTTCAAAACCACAAATACATTTTCTGCACTTCTATAACTTAAAAATGACCAACATAATTCAAACCACATTTTGAAAACAAGCATTTGCCTCTGGAGGAGGCCTTTTGTGCTGAATTTCAGTCCAACGTGAATTTTTACATCTGATTTATATACCACTCAAAATGGAGTGTATGAAGGAAATCCTGACAGATCCTTAGAACAGCATGTGCCTTAATAGAATATTTATACAGCTTTTCCATGATATAATTTATATGCAATGGGGTTTCAAATATTCCTAAAACTCACACAAGAGAGCATTATCAAATTTCTAAATGAATATTGCAGTTGGATTTCATTGTGAAGAATTTGGTTAGGGAAAAACAGCACACCTTATTAGTGTTCTTTTACAAAATGTGTACTTGGCTAAAGCAAAAATGGACTAATACTTATTTGATCAAAAAAGTTATAGCTTCTAAAATATCTTCCTCCCATCAAAAGTTACAGAATCTAAATGGGTCTGTTTTGAGCATTTCCACACTTCCTATGTAACTTAATTTGGAGGTCACTTCTTTGAGAAGGTAAATGCAGAAGAGAAATGTATGTGAATTTTTACTTCACACATGCAAGTAGATTAATAGTAGTGTGTAACAAAAGTCAGAGTTAAACTGAAAATAAGTCTGTCTTAATGTAGAGAGTAACAACTAACTTGAATTCCTCTTGATACCAAAGTTAATTTGCTATCAGGGTCTCAGAGATTGTATCTTCCAGAAGTGTCAATAATCCCTTCTAATAAGTACAGAATGAACTGTGGGAACACACTGAGTGAGGTAGGATTTCTGTTATGTTTTCTCTACGGAGATTTTTTTCAGGTCAGAGTTTGCAAACCTCCACATCGATGTGGTTGTCTCTTTTCTTTGATTCTTGTTAATCTATCCACTTTAGACAGAAAGAAATATCTAGAGGGAGAGGGAAACAGTTTGTAACGCATAGGCATATGACTGAGAGTGACCCAAAGGTATTTAATTGCACTGAAAGTCATGCATCATGAAATACTTGGTAAGTGTCACCACATATGTGGCACTGGTGTATGTGTTAGCGAACAAACTAAGCAGATTTCTGATCTACATCTCAGGGCCATTATTTCAAAATAAACGACCAGGGGCTTCCCTGGTGGCGCGGTGGTTGGGAGTCCGCCTGCCGATGCAGGGGACACGGGTTCGTGCCCCGGTCCGGGGGGAATCCCACATGCCGCGGAGCGGCTGGGCCCGTGAGCCATGGCCGCTGAGCCTGCGCGTCTGGAGCCTGTGCTCCGCGACGGGAGAGGCCACAGCAGTGAGAGGCCTGCGTACCGGAAAAAAAAAAAAAAGACCAAAAGAATTAAATGACATTGATATAAATAATATTAAATGTACATAGATAAATAAACTAAAAATAGCATGCATAAGTAGTATAACTTCAAAGTTAAAATTTGGGGCTTCAGAATTAAACATGTCTGGGTTTGAGTCCAAGATGCACCACATGCTAGCTGTGTGACTTTATGCAAGTTAAACTTGGTACCCCTTCTGTTAATTGTGAATAACAATAGTACTATCTCATAGACATTGTTAGAGATTTCCATAAAATAATACATATAAAGTTTTGGCATAGTGTCTGGAACATAGTAAGTTATCAGTAAATAATAAATCCTGGAAAAAGACAAGGCTAACTCTAGCTTTAGGTGGATCTGAAAAACCCTAGAAAAGCCCAAACTGCCCAAAAGTTCTTTTTCTCTTTCCTCTCATGGGTTCTAAATTTTTACCTTTAGAGAGCCATTTCTTTGTCTTTTGCAGGCTTTTAATCAACAAGGGAAACTCATTGAATTCTAAATTTTCTTGAGATGTAGTCACCTGATATCTAGAACATCTTAAAGTTGGAAGAGATCTTAATGACTATTAAAATTTCCATGTTTAATAGATGAAAAAACGGAGGACCAGATCAAAAGGGTTAAAAAAGGCATTGATTATGGCATTGAACAGACACACATATTAATCCCAGGTAATATACATTTAACTATGTGGCCATGGACATATTACTTTACGTCTCACAGCCTCAGTTTATTCATCTGTAAATAGGGGTAATAGTGCCTGCCTAATGTTGTGATGATTAAGCTAAAATAAAATGAGATTATATTTTAAAAACTTCTAGTAAAGTGTTGGGCACATATAAAGTAGTCATTAAAACCCAAATATAATTGCCGTCATTATTACCAAATTGTGTTCACCTAACTAATTTCTTGGTTCTTGGACTTGTGTTTTTTCTCCTGACATCATAGTCTTCCTTGTTCAGGTTTCAAAATTCATTCCACAGGTGTTTATTAAGGGCCTGTGTGTCAGGTACTGTGTTGTTAGGCATATGGCTGGAAACATGACCCCGTGAAGACCAGAGGCCCCAAGGGAACAGGCCTCACAGGGGCAGAGAGCAGTTGGGGTGAGGGGGGAAGAACACCAAAACAAAGCTCAGATTCTCTGGGTATACCAGGGAAGCCATGGATGAAAAAGAACTATTTACATTACATTTCAGGTGTTCTTGGATCTGTGATCTATAACTGATCTTGTGTTCTGGACAGCGGACTGACCTTTTCAGCATCTCTTTTTTCCTCCCAACAGCTGCTAAATGTTCCTAACCATTGGGTACACAGACTGACTTCATATGGTTTTGTATTTTGTTAAGTGAAACCAATTTATTATTATAAGTAATGAAATGGCATGATATAGTGTTGGATGGTATTTATAACTTGGCCAAGTGAATGCAAATAAATGCCCGAAAGATTTCAATGCCAAAGGAAAAAAACTGACCAGTCTTCAATTTTTGTCCTTGAGGAACAGAACCAGGTACATTCAAGAATGGGAAAGAGAGAGATACTTTCTAAAGCATGACTTTAAGATTAGAGAGAGTTTATCTTTCAGGGTGGGAAAATCATTAAAATGAAGCCAAGAAAAGCACTGGAAAATGGTGCCTAAGATATGGTCCTGTTGCATGTTCCAGTCAGAGCTTTAGGATTGTGAGACTTCCTTAATTTTCACTTACAGTATAACCTGGGGTCCTGGAAGTAGTGCAAAGTGTCAATAGCCCCATGAGGCCTTTAGGACTTAATGTATTCCATAACTAACCTGTTCTGAGCGCACGCTAATTGTGGAAGCCGGGTCTGTTTAAGGGAGGGACCTCTGGCAGGGCCATATGGAAACCCAGAACACAGCTGCACAGGACCCATCAGGAGGACTGTTTGGAAGCTGCCCGATGGTTGACAGCAAGGAACCAGCTAGTTTAGAGTTTCCTTGGAGATCTACCAGGGCTTTGTGGCTTCCTGGTCTTGTGGGAAATCCATACCCCTATAAGCCTAGACTTTCCCTAGAGTAGTTCTGAATCTTTTCTGAGAGAAGAGGAAGAAGAGGGTCTCACCACTCAGGGTTTCTCTCAAGCCCTAGCGGAAGGGAATCACTACGGATGCCAGGCCTCACATGGATCCTCTGGGATCTCTACGAGCCTAACTTCCCACCTGAAGCCCATCTGCAGCCTGTAAAAATGGAGCAGGGACCAAGAACTCTGAGCCAATAACGCTCCAGGCAAAAGATGACTGTGAAGTGGGACACTTCAGTTTTTCACCTTCTTCCAATTCTGCTCACTGTGACTCTTGTCCTTGTTCCAAGGTTTTACCCCAGCACCCCAACAGGAATAGTATAAGAGAAGTTACCTCAGGGGCAGTCACCTGAAGTAGGCCTGATTGTCTACTGCATTGTCAGACTTAAAAGATCATACATATATAAGTGTGTGTGTGTGTGTGTGTTTATATGTGTAAGCACATATTTATATAATACACACACACATAGAAATTCCTTTCCTTAAATGCAGACCTCTAGGCTGGCAGGGACTATCACTATCTTACACCCAATTAAAGTCAGCTGCACAAATGGGCTTTGAGTTTGGATTGAGACAGTGGAAATGGATAATTTTAGAGCAGGGAGCACTATGGTGTACAAGGCAGATTTGAATACAGAGTTTTGGTAGGAGATCCACAGAAGCAGGAGGACCCTGGGGGTCTGGAGTGTGTGTGTGTACTTGGGAGGGAAGGAGGATTCCAAAAACAAGGCATATTGGAAACAGCATGGGCTTTAAAGTAGGGCAGATTTGGGCTTTCATTCTAACTAATTAGTAGCTGTATGAACTTGGATAAATTACGCTTTGTATCCATTTTATTCAGTTATAAAATAGGGATAATAATCTCCACTTGGAAGAGTTGCTATGACAAATACATTAGCTAACATATATAAACATCTATCCCAGTTGCTGACACTTAGTAGATACTCAAAATGGCATTGGTGATAAATTCCATATTTTAAAATCTTGTACATGGCTAGTCTTATGCCCAAGATTAATGGAGAGATGATTTTTCCCCTCAGTATCATTCCTGCTGCCTGGATCCAGGTTAGTACAAATACAGAGTTTCAAAATTATGGGTTCAATAAGCTTTTGGGCACTAACCAGGGAAGCTAATATTTTATGGCATTGCTACTATGGGGAAAAATGATTCCTAAACTCCAGCAACTTCTGGGTTACAAAAAAATTTTGGAACATCGACTGGATTTTTTAGGTATTTTTTTAATGAAGTACAACATGTTTTTTCTTAAGGTAGTTCTTCTTAAGATGGTTCTTTTGGAGTAAAAAACTGAGTTAGCTATACACAGTTTCACCTTATCATCCCTGTATACATATGAATAGAAATTGAATTTTTTTATTATATCTCTATTGGAGTATAATTGCTGTACAATGTTGTGTTAGTTGCTGCTGTATAACAAAGTAAATCAGCTATAAGTATACATATATCCCCATATCCCCTCCGTCTTGAGCCTCCCTCCCATCCTCCATACCCCACCCCTCTAGGTCGTCACAAAGCATTGAGCTGATCTCCCTGTGCTATGCAGCAACTTCCCACTAGCCATCCATTTTACATTTGGTAGTGCATATATGTCAATGCTACACTCTTACTTCGTCTCAGCTTCCCCTTCCCCTTCTGTGTCCTCAAGTCCGTTCTCTACGTTTGTGTCTTTATTCCTGCCCTGCCCCTAGGTTCATCAGTACTGATTTTTTAGATTCCATATATGTGTGTTAGCATATGGTATTTGTTTTTCTCTTTCTGACTTACTTCACTCTGTATGACAGACTCTAGGTCCATCTACCTCATTACAAATAACTCAGTTAATGAAACTGGATTTGATATAATTATTTCCTCTAAGAAGATCTATTATACACCATTGAATTTTGGTCATTTCTCTGCTTTTGAAGCATTTTCTGTACCCCACCACCACTATATAAAAAGAAAAAGCTCCTCAGGGCATAACTCTCAAATCTCTTCTGGTTTTTATTCTGCTTCCCTAATAGCTTTACTTGGGTAACTGGCATGGTAGTGTTATTATCTATTATATAAATAATAACTGGTTTTTAACCTCAGTTTATAACCTCAGTCATACTATCCTGCTGTTTAGAGATTTTATGACAAATAGAAATAGATTGCTAAATTGGACAGTTATACAGCATTGTTTAGTGACAGAGACCAATTGTACATTAAACAAACCTGCTTTAGGAAATTTTACTGTTCCCTCCCCCTCTAGTTATTCTGAAAATGGTCTGTCTGTGCTGTACATCAGTGTTATTCAAGTCACAACTACAAATGGGATTCTAATATCATAAGACAATGATTGTCCTGGGTGTGGTTGTAGATTTGAATTTCATTCACCCCTTTTGAAGTTTGCAGTAGTAAAAAAGATCAAAATATCCCCCAAATTTAAATCTGTAAAGCATGCCAAATTGTAGATGCTTTTCCTAATTATGTGAAACAGATTTTACACCCATTTAACACTGATGGTACTCTGCTTGTTTTACAGAATTAAACCATGATACAAAGCTAACCTATTGACTCTAAAGCTGTGATAAAAACCCTAAGCTGATTTTCATTCTTAAAAATTACTGTGGATGTATTCACACAATTACAAATTACATAGAACTGCTCAGGTAACTTTCAGCTTCATAAGCCACATATGATATAAAGCTGAGTATTTTCACATTTTACTAATATCTCCTTCTGAGGATTAATGTTTATAAATAATTTTATAATAATATATTGTTACAACTTAAATCTCTTGAGTATTTGCCAATGGAAAAATCTCACCGAATTTTAAAATCACATTCAGGCACAAGCAGAAGAAAATATGATCTTCACATATAATCTTGAGTAAGTGTATAAGACTACTGTGCTTAGTGTAAATAAAGTTATAATCATTTTTTTCCAATGCTAATACAGCACTTGATTTCTGAAGAGTCTTCCTTGAATTGTATTGTAGAAGAGACCATCTAATTCTATCCTTTGCTTTCAGGCAGAATTATTCTGAAAACTACCAAGCCAAATGCTTATAATATTCTCTTTTTAAACATCTCCTGGGAAGACTGTGTTCTTTAGTAAAGTATTCGATCAGGAAATTCTATGTTTTTCATGTAGCCATTCATGTTGTTATATACCTTTAATCTTGTCATTTGTTTACTTCGATTCTCAACTGAATTAAATGTTGGAGTTCCTATACTTATACTTTAAAATTAAAGTATTTAATTTCTATTTTCCATGTCAAATAAGCTCAACAACATTAGATTTCCCCCCTGAGTTCCTAATGATCAAACTAATAAACTAGTTTGTAGTATTTCAATGCAAAAGTCAGAGAAGAAAAAAATCATCACCAACCAGTGAATGATAGCACTGTTACAAGGACTGTGCACTGCCGCAACCAAGGTATCAGGGCAGCTGGATAGGTTAATAGGCTAGCTAAGAAGCTTTCCCAGTCCTGCCCTCTTTAGCTCTGAATCCTGAGTATTGGACTCCTGTGAGAGTCAGAGAAGGGAAAGAGGCTTTATTTCACTAAATCACAAAATTAAAAGTACTTCAGAAGATCATGTCATTTATTTCTCAATCCTACCTAAAAAGATAGCTGCATTAGAATTGTTGAAACTCTCTTAGACAAATAATGAATAATTTTGAATAATGGCTACACCCTTTTTTAGAAAGCTCATTTTTAATACAATTTCATTCAATAATATAATTTTGTAAGTACATTGAAAAGAAATTTTGAATAGATTTGTAAAAACCAAATGTAACACTGACCAGCTGAAATTTAAACTGTTGTAAGTGTACCTTAAGATTAATACTGTGCTCACAAGCAGAAGTCATTTGAATATATGTTAAAATTATTGATTCTGTGTGTATGTGTCTATGTGTGTGTACAATTTTAACTAAAAGGCATTGTTTGAAGCAATGAATATGTACAGAGGACTGGTACAGTCAATCGAGCTGATAATTTATTTAGTAAATGGAACATAGGGAGCAGTATAAGTAATATTGCCCACCTCCATTCAAGTTATCCTTGATGCACTGCTTTTTTGTGTGGAAAGCACACATGCATATGTATATATGAGCTTTTCACTTTTCACAAAGATAGTTCATAATTTTCTAGTATTTTATATTGTTTGTATTAGTAATACCTCATTCAAAGTTACCTTTGGCAAACCAAGTTAAGCTTTAGACAATGGCAATTATGTGAACATTCAAGGCACTTGTTTACAAATCTCATAAAACTCGTGTAGTTCACCAGGGCTACTCCTACTGTCGATTTATCCATGTTATGGAACTTGCTTTTGCCCTTTCATAGCTTCACTATACTGCCTTAAAATTACCAGCGTTTCTGGGAATATTTTCCCATGGAGTAGCTACTCCTATGATGCAAAATAAAACAACTTTCCTTAAATGAAAGGGTTGCTGTTTGCCATGTTTGCATCTGATGCAATTTATAAGCAAAGAAATTAACATTCAGTGAAACTTACTGTTTATCAGATATTTTTATTTGGAAGAAGAGAACTTTTGTCATATGTCCCTCTATATCTGTTTAGCCAGAATTCTTCCAATGGTGGCCTTTCAAATGGTGGCCTTTTCCTGCACTTTTAAAAACTTTTATGTGTGTGCCATCCTCTCAAATGGATTGCAAGATCCTTGAGGTCAGCAGTGGTATATTAGTTTAAGCATTATTCCCCACTGTGACTAACAAAGGGTTTTGTGTGGAAAAGCTCTGAAAAAATATTGATTAAACCTGATAACCGTAGAGCCTGGTAAAATCCTAAGGTATTCATTCTGAATACTTAAAGAATGAATTATGCTTTTTATAATTTTAATGATGAGTGCTTTTATTGTTTTCACAATCTTTAAAAATCAGGGTCCTACTGGTCATCTCCATCTGGATATCCATGTGGCAAATTAATTCCCTTACGTCCCAAACCAAAGTTAGATTTCCCTTTCAATCCTAATCCTTCTTCCTCTATCCTGTACTTTGTTTAAAGTCATAATCATCATTCCAGTCATGCAAATAAGAAACGTCAACATAAGAACTGATTTCTCTTTTGCCAACTCCTATTAATTCTACACTCATATTCGATTCCATTGCCACATAAGTAATGATTGTTCATTTGAATAAAAATAAACATTGTTTCTGGGGCTTCCCTGCTGGCGCAGTGGTTAAGAATCCACCTGCCAATGCAGGGGACATGGGTTCGAGCCCTGGTCCAGGAAGATCCCACATGCCACAGAGCAACTGAGCCCTTGTGCCACAACTACTGAGCCTGCGTTCCAGAGCCCTCGAGCCACAACTACTGAGCCCGCATGCCACAACTACTGAAGCCCGCGTGCCTAGAGCCCATGTCCTGCAACAAGAGAAGCCACCACAATAAGAAGTCCATGCACCGCAACGAAGAGTAGCCCCCGCTCGCTGCAACTAGAGAAAGCCCGCACGTAGCAAGGAAGACCCAACGCAGCCAAAAATAAATTAATTAATTAAATAAATTAATTTAAAAAACACATTATTTTAAAAATAAAGAACAGAGTATACAAAAAACATACACATTATAAAAACAACAGCTAAGAGGGAAATTTATTTCTTCAGTAACCACATATTTGTTGTCTAAATTGACTCAAAATTAAATATAGAATTGAACATATTAACCATATTAACATCTTGTAGTAGTCTAAATTTACTTGCAGTTACCAGGGTATCAAAGAAAGATCAAATTGAGAAATAAGTTAATATAGTTGACACTTTATTTAGTCTTTCCTTCTTTCCTGTCTTCTAATGAGCTGATTCATTGAGTCAGTACAATGTTACTATTCTGTAATATCAAGTAATCTTAACATCCCAAATAAAAGAAATACTCATTGGTCAGCTTTTGGCTTCCTTCATATCACAATCCAGACTAGTGGGACAAGAGAAAAATCCAACAGGCTGAATAATAAAAGACCAAAGGCAGATATTGAATGTCCACTGATCAGAACTGAGTCATTCATTCTTTCTCTTTGACAGGGCCAGGACCAGGGCCAGTACTCATGTTAGTTCTGCTGCCGCTGCTTGTGGCACTCACTGATTCTGACACCTGTGGATTCTGGGTCTGGCTGTTGTTCTGTCTGCTTTTCTTTACCTTAATGACTTCCTTTGACTGGGCCTTTTGCCTCTACCAGATTCCTCCCCTGTACCTAAACCTAAACACCTAAACCACGTCCTCTCTGTCTTGAGATTGCAGATTCTTGGCCTTCGCTTATATGAAACCATAAAAACAAAAACAATTAAAGAGAAAAAATGCAGTGCATGTAAATGTTTAACCTTAAAACCTACAAAAAGGTAGTATGATGAATCTGCTACATTCTGTTGAGTACTTTTTTAAAAAAATATTTCTTTATTTAGCTGTGCTGGGTCTTAGTTGTGGCATGTGGGATCTAGCTCCCTGACCAGGGATTGAACCTGGGTCTCCTGCATTGGGAGCACAGAGTCCTAGCCACTGCAGGGAACTCCCTATTGAGTACTTTTTCAAAAAATTACTTTAATATAATTTTAGATTTAAAGAAATTTATAGAAATAATATGAAGACTTCCCATATGCTTGTATATAAACGTTTTAAAACTATATAAGAGGAGTCCAGTTACATTGATTCTTATAGGCAAAAGCTTTTACCTTTGAAAACCATAAGCAATGGTGACTTTCTAGTTTGTAGCTAACTGCTGATTTTTGCAGAATATAAACTACAATTAAAATGTTTTGTGAAAATATTAACAAACTCAGATGGAAATAGTACTATTATTATATTATAATGCTTTAAATTTTAAAATTATATTTTTCTTTTTATGATATAAGAATTGGGAAACAAATATATGTTTTTAGGAAATTAGCATAAATAATTACATATTTTATATGGCAAAATAATAATATACCCCGTCTATAATGACACATCAATTAACTCTTACATCACTACCCTCAACTATCATCTCATAGTTTTCATTAAGAGTTTTACTATAATTTTCCTAATATCCTAAAGAGCTTCATTGTATAAAACCTGAAGTTTCCACCCAAAGTATAAATGTATTATTGAGGTAGGAGAAGAGTTAGGAGACTGTTTACATAGAATAAAAAATACTTGTGGACACGGCAGCAAAAAAGATAAGTCAGAGATTTTGTTGTCAATTTGACTGCCTGGAATGGAAAGAATTGTGAGAGCCAAACTTGAAGAAAAAGATTGAAAAAGAATTGCACAATCTTGCTAGACCAAGGATTTTGAACTTTAGTTCCTATGCTCAAGGATAAAGTATTATTTTAGTTATATCAATCCAGTAAGCATATGCAGAATAGAGTGAAAAGTATGAAATAGGTCACTGTCCATAAGAAGGGATATTGATTTTCTATGTTCATAACTGTTTTTTACTTACTGTTTCTGTATGTTAGAATGTTTAAAACATAGGTTTTATCCTTTTCTCATTATCAATATTAACTGAATTCTGCTATAGGTCATCTTTAACATAAATAAACACACATATATATTATGGCACTAATTTTTAGGTATTTCTATACTATTTCATGGGTGATTTATTTTACTACTCTGGTGACACTTGGGGGAAATTTATTTCTATAATTCTTTCTCACCCAAATTCTTCCTTCAAAATCTAAGGTTTACGTTTTAATTTAGTGAAAAAGATTAGTCCAGGCATCTCAGTCTTTATCTTCTTGGATGGATACATGGAAATTACACTAGTATATTTTTTTCTATAGTACCAATGACCTCAAGATTAAGAGGGTATGAATCTTGGTTCACATGAAAAAAAAGAATCAAAATATTAGTATCAAAGTTCTAACTATGCTTTTCAGCTTGTGTATTAAAAGAGAGTAAAAAAAAAAGATCGATGACTAGAAGAAATGAATACAGGATCTTCATACATTCAACAAATCTTTGTTGAACACATACTATGTGTCAGGTACTGTTCTCAGTACTAGAGATACATCATGAAAGAAATGACAATCCCTGTCCTCATGTAGCTTACATTCTAATGGAAGAAAAACTAATAAGTAATAAACATAAAGAATAAGTAAGTTATTTTAGAAGATGACATATGCAATTGAGAATATACAAAACAGAGCAGCATAAAAAGAATAAGGAATAAAGACTACTTCATTGAGAAGATGACAATTGATCAGAGACTTGAAGAAAGTCAGTCATGAAGAAATCTGGGGGAAGCAAGTTCCATGCAGAGCAAAGCAACCAGTGCAAATATTCTAAGTAAGTTCAAGTGATGGATCTCCCCTTCTGTTTACATTAGGTTCTCATGCTCTTTAGGTCGCCTGTACATTCTTGGGCTTATTTCCCACAGGACCCATCACTACCCACAGGGTCTCTGAGAGAAAGGGGCAGGGTAGCAAAGGTACAGATGAAAATATGTCATCAGCAGTTTGTCTTTGACTCTAAAGTCTTTTAGGGTCCCTTTCTGCTTTCTCTGGCTGCCCAAATCCCTATATCCAATCTTTTAGATTCATCTTTGCAACTGAAGGACTGAGTTGCAATTTTGTCTTGGTGAAGGTGCAGTTGTGTTACAGGTAATCTAATCAAAGAAGAAATTCCACATTGAGTTATCTTAAAAAGCACTGAAAAATTCTATCTATTATTATTTTATTTCAAATTTTTTTGATTATCCTGACAATAGACTATAAGTACTGTAGATACTGGATAAGTTTATGTAAATTGATACCTGTAAGAAGAAAACATTTTTCATAAATTAACACTGTATATGTATAATAAATCAAGCAAACCATTGTAATGATGATTTGGAAAGAAAGCAAGTGTAATCTTGCAAGTGCCTTTACTTATGTAGCAAATGAGGAAAAAAGAAGACCGGAATATAAGCAGTTTTGATCTTTTTATATGAAACATTATTTTACATATTATAAACTCCAAACACATTAAACTATCAGCATTATCCACAACTTACATTTAAGCCACTACATTGCGTGTTCTGCTTTTTTAATAACTGTCACCTCATCGCTACCATTTTCATCTCAAGACTAATTGTCTCTTTTATGGGATCTAACCAACTAGTGTCCTTGGCAATACACTTTACGGTGCTTGCATTTACAATAATCGTTTGGGCAATTTGCCATAGTACAACTGGAAAACATTTTACCATCCCAGGTCTAAATCTTAACAAACATGATCAGTGTTAGGGTAGAAAAGATTAATGTCTCTTACCCTAAACAGCATCTAGATTTCATTTCAGTTAAAAAAAATCAGTAAATTTAAATTCACTGATGTATGGATTGGTAATTCCCATGATGAATAAAAATTAATTGTGGGCTTCCCTGGTGGCGCAGTGGTTGAGAGTCCGCCTGCCGATGCAGGGGACATGGGTTCATGTCCCGGTCCGGGAAGATCCCACATGCCGCGGAGCGGCTAGGCCCCTGAGCCATGGCCACTGAGCCTGCGCGTCCGGAGCCTGTGCTCCGTAACGGGAGAGGCCACAACAGTGAGAGGCCCGCGTACCGCAAAAAAAAAAAAAAAAAAAAAATTAATTGTTTAATAGACCTAACAGTAGCAGAAGTAAAATCCCTAAAGAATTTACATTATTGCTAACCTGCCTGATTATGTATACCCTCTCCTCCCACCCCACAGAAAATCTTAAGAGCAGAGTATTTTCACTGAAGGATTTATTTTCCCACTAACCATACTTTGATATAGTAAAAGCCAGGGTAGAATAGTAGTGTAAACCAGTGTTTCTTAAACTTGGGTGTGCATAGGAAGGGGAAAAATAAGGCACCCACACCTAGATCCTCCTATAAGACCCCAATTTCATTGGTTGGGGTCAGGTTGCAGGCACTGGTATTTTTAAAAAGCTCCCCAGCTGATTCTGATATGCACCAGGGTTGAGAATGATATAAACAAAAGACTAAACACATGTGTTTTGAGTTGTAACTTTTTTTTAAATTTGAAAATCAATTAGTCTCAGTATCCACCAAAAGAATAATGCTATTAAACAAAGAAAAATTAGCAAATAAAATAATGCTTTTGCAAATATGGCCTGAGGGATTTTTAAGCATTAATAGCAACATTAAGTACTGTGGGAATTACGATACAAAAGATAAGCTTTTTAAATAGGGCATCTATTAAAGAAATTTTGCCCCATCATTTGTGATGACTTGGGGAAGGCGAAAAAGACACTTTAAATAGCATGGTAAAGTTAATTTCCATTTAGAATGAAGTAAACTTTCAGAAAGTATTTACTTTTCTTTTTGAAAAGTATATATTTTACAGTTCAGAAAAGTCAAACTTTTAAATATGATTTGTAATCATATTAAAGGATATGATCTTCCTTCAGTCTGCTCTCTTTACAAGCCCGTGTATATACACAGTTGCTACTGCCTTCCCTGAGTTTGACTTATGGATTTTATTACAGTTGACCCTGTATGGATCCTGTATGGACCCTGTTATGGATCTTATTACAACAGGGATATCAGGGGTGCTGACCCTCTTTGTAGTTGAAAATCCGAGTATAACTTATAGTTGGTCCTCCATATACTCAGTTCCTCTGTATCCATGGTTCTGCATCATCAGATTTAACCAACTGCAGGCCACGTAGTACTGTAGCATTTACTATTGAAAAAAAAAATCTGCATATAAGGGGACCCACGCAGTTCAAACCTGTGTTTTTCAAGAGTCGACTGTATTTTCTTCTATAGCACTCCATGCTTCCCCAATCACGAAATGTACAGCTGTGATTTTATACTGCCAGTTTTCATTTGTCATTCTTTAGACTGTAAGCTCTATGAAGTCAGAGTTGGTTCAATCTCAGGTTGTGCTAGTAGTTTAACGTCTAGCATGATGCCTAGCACAGATTAACTACTTGCTGAATGAATACATACTAAATTTTGTCCAACATTATTCTGACTTAGCATGATGTCCAGTAGAAGGACTGAATCCTTTTAAAGCCACTTGATAGCTGTATTCTTCAGAATGTTGACTGTAAAGTCTTGTGCTGCCTTGTTAAAAGTGTGGCAGAGATCCCCATCTTTGGCAACATAACTGCATCCCTTCAGGATTCAGCCCTTGCATTTGACTCCTTCAGCAATCCCAGCCTGTGGCCCAACTTCTTCAGTCGCCTGTTTCTTGCCTTTTAGTTCATACTGGTTCTCAACTTGTCCTTCCCAAGCATCGTATTGCTCTTCTATTAATCTCTAACCATAGTCTGTCTTAGTGAGACCTTCACACTTCATCTTCTTAGGTTTGCTGGCAATGAATTTTGCTTTACTTAATCAGGGATCCAAAAGCCTTCAACTGGGAGAGCCATCTTGGCAGTGATGAGCTCCTCCTACCTATTCCATCTCTTCCAGTGAAAGGCACCAACCAGAGGAGTAAGGTGGTGTTTGTACTGTAAGCTTCTTAAATCAGTTGGACTTCCTTTCTTGACTCTATAGGTTCATTTGCATCATCCCTGAATCTGCTTACATCTTCTCCAGTCTAGAACTTGGCTAGGACCAATAACTGGTGGACATTTTCTAGCATTTTAGTATTGAAATTAACATGAGCAAGAATATGAAATGTAGTTGGTTGCATGTGATAACTACACTAATAAAGATTATTTATGTTAAAAACAATATTGCCTCTTATTTAAAGAGTTTTAATCAAATAGATTCTATGAAGGATCTCTGCAAGTTAGCAAAGACCTTAAAGCTAATTTAAAAATTCTATTACTTGGACATCATCCAGATTAAGAACTCTTGCACCCAAAGACACAGTCAAGACAGTGAAAATGGGAGAAAACATTTACAAATATATCTAATAAGTGACTTATCCAGAAGAACTCTTACAACTCAATAATAAAAAGACAGCCTAATTTTAAAATGAGCAAAGGACTTAAATAGATATTTCTCCAGAGAAGATATATTAATGACCAATAAGCACATGAAAAAGTATTCAATATCATTAGTTACTATGAAAATGCTAATCAAAACCACAATGTGATGTCACTTCACGCCCACTATAATGACAACAATCAATAAGACAGATAATAAGTGTCGGTGAGGATGTGGAGAAACAAATTATAGGATTATCATAAACCCAGCAATTTCACTTCTAGGTATCTACCCAGGGGAAATGAAAACATGTCCATGCAAACACTGGTATGTAAATGTTCATAGAAGCACTGTCCACAAGAGCCAAACGGTGGAAACAACTCAAATACCCAACAACTGGTTAATGCGTAAAGTGAGTGTATCTATACAATGGAATACTATTCATCAATAAAAATGAAATATTGATACATCCTACAACACTGATGAACCTCAGAAACATTTTCCTCCATGAAAGAGGCCAGACACAAAGAATGTATATTGTATGATTCTCCTAATATGAAATATCTAGAATAGGCAAATATCTCAAAACAGAAAGAAGATTAGTGGTTGCCTAGGACTGGGGATGGGAGTAAAGAGTGACTCTAACGGGCTTATTCTTTTGGGGGTGCTGGAAATGTTCTAAAATTAGATTTGGTGATAACTGAACAACTCTGTAAATATATTAAATATACTAAATGTCACTGAATTGAACACTTAAAATGGGTGGATTTTGTGGTATGCAAATGATACCTCAGTAAAGCTGTTAACTTAAAAAATTATTTTACGGGGCTCCCCTGGTGGCGCAGTGGTTGAGACTCCGCCTGCCGATGCAGGGGACGCGGGTTCGTGCCCCGGTCCGGGAGGATCCCGCATGCCGCGGAGCGGCTGGGCCCGTGAGCCATGGCCGCTGAGCCTGCGCGTCCGGAGCCTGTGCTCCACGACGGGAGAGGCCACAGCAGTGAGAGGCCCGCGTACCGCAGGAAAAAAAAAAAAAAAAATTATTTTACTAATTTTGTATGGGGATACTAATATTTTATGATAAACAGATATAGATTTCTATAGACGGACTGTAGAATTTAGGGTTTATAAGTTTAGGGTCTGAAATTTCCCCTGAAATTTAGTAGAGAAATAGTAGTAAATGATTGTTTTGTATTTTAGATGAGGCTAGAATAAAATGGCAAGAAAATGAATACAGGTTGCATACATAGTCCCAGATGAAAAATTATATTTCCCATACATGGTATGCGTATAAGCTTTGAAAGATACTTGAGTACCTTTCCATGAATTCTGTAGATAATTCTGCTGCAGGAATAAGGACTATAAGTTTGATCCCCTTCTTCAGAGTATGTTAATTCAAGGACTGAACAACTTTCACTCCGTAACATTTTTCTTATTGTTTCAACAGGGAATGTGGATATTAATTTTATCTTTTTGCAAAGTGTTGATGTAATAATAATAGGTAATGTTTATTGATTGCTTGCTGTATGCCAGACACTGAGCAGTTTAAATCCATTTCCTCATTTAATGTGTTACATTGGTACGAACACCTACTCTTCTTAGTTTAATTAAACTTTTCTTTCTTGTGTCCTCTTTCATGGCCTTTCTCTGCTCTCATTTTCTTTTTTCTATTCTACTACTCTTTCCCTACCCACCTTCAGAGCAAAATTATTCAACTGCTGGTTACACTATTCATGTTTCAGAATCTCATTTTTTAAAAACAAGTGATTCGTTCACATTGTTCTGCCTTTAGCCAAAAAGCAATTTGACATTGCAGAAAAATAGCAAATCAGATTTTGTGCTGAATCTTGACTGATCTAGTCAAAATGTTCAAGTGGTTTGTATATATAAACCTGCCTTAAATCAAAGAAATGTGGGCTGAAGGGGAGGAGGTCTTTGAATATGAAGTGGTAGATTCCACAGGAGTGCAGAATCTTTTGTGAAGAAATCCACAAGAGGACAGAAAGAAAATACTAATTCACAAAAGGTGTGGGTGAAGGGCTGGCAAAGAAAACCTGTAACACAAGACGTGGACATTTGTGAGTATGCCTCAGTGCATTGCATTAATAATTTGCATATTAAGAAGTCACGAGTCTTCACGTTAATGAATCCCTAACTAGTCTCTGACACAATAGAATGAGTGTCCCTGGAGGAGTCATTATGGCCTATCATGTCAATGATCCGCATATTAATGACTCTCTTACAGGCTCATCAACAGGTAGCCTAATAGGCTTCCATTGAGTTCTTTTTCATTTGCTTTTTAAATGTATCCTCTCCTCCCTTCCTTTTGTAATCCAATTGTGAAGATTCGACAAAAAGGTGCATTAAGATGATTTTAATGTGTGACGTAAGTTCACAAAAGCATTAAATTTAGAAATAATGCTTTAAGACTTCCTGAGTCTGCCTAGAAAACTTTTCAAATGCAGTTAAATACAAATCCAGTTCGATAATAGGGTTCTTATTTGGAATTTAACACAAACCATCCAACCCAATTTACCATATTTCTCTTTTCCCTGATATATCAATTTATGCTGTGATTAGCATAAGTAGAGTAGGTAGTTTAAAAATGTTTGTGAAACTGAATTTCTTGAAAATGGAAATGAATTCCAATGGATTTCACATGATAGAGGTTACTAAACACTTATTAAAACTAAAAAGCAGTAGCTGATAATATTAAAAAATTTTAAATATAAAAGAATTTTAAATTTAGAGAAAATATGTTTATTAATTGCATAGCCATAAATAAAAGGTCCTAGGATTTTGAAAAAATGATTTCATAACTTTAAAATTTAACATTTAATTAAAAGCAATAACAGGAAGGCAGTACTTTAACATTTCTAACTTGATTTGGCATGCCCTGACTTTTGTTGGCCCTAATTATTATATTTAAGATACTTGGTGATTTTTCTTATGAACATAAAACCTACCATCTCCTATACGAAATACTGAAGAACTGCTTTACCAATATTTTACTGAATTATACATCATTTCACCTGATTTACTCTCCAGATAAGGGGAAGAGTATTGATACATGCTTGAAATTCTCTGTCAAGAGCCAGGAAGAGGAGAAAAGCTGGGGAAAGAGTTGGAGAAGTTTGGCACTTTGTTTCCCATTAAAGAAAAAACAAAACGAACAACCCCATGTAAACTTTACTATCTTGGGGAACAATAGAGAGCACAGGTGCTCAGGGGAGTGGCTGCCACCCTCAGCTGGGCAAAAGATCCTTTTGAGAAGTGTCACTTCGGAATGATTTGATTTCAGTTTGTAAGTCTCATGCTCCTTTGTTTTCCTTCCTGCTCCTAGCCCTTCCAAATACAACCTTTCCACACATACACTGGGAATATCAATTTACATTTTAAATTACTTTTTCTTAAAACAGTTTTCAAAACAATATTTAATACAAATTCTGTAGAGCTTGGATGTCAAATCTCAGTATTTAACAGACCAAATATCTTAGGTGATACTTACATGTAGATTTCACAGAGAAAACATGTTTAATCAGGATTTCCTTAATTGCAGTTAGTTAGCTCATAGTCATGATTTTGTGATAATGACTTCTTACACGAACACAAACAAATCAATATCTTTATGAAGGAAATAATGCCTGAAAATTAGTATCCTTAGGAAAAATAGATATTAACAATTCTCTGATAATTTTCAAAAGATGGATGCTGTATAAAGTTCTTAGAAATCACTTTGTAGGGGAATTGTGGAGAATCAGAATGTCACAATTCTGAAGTAGTAAGAGTCTCAGCTGGACAATGACTAATTTTTCTGTCACCCACATGCTCCACTGATAACAATTACTTCCATTAAGAACTCAGGTAAAATAAGGACTTTAGACCAATAAAGTTAAGAATTCTTTTCTGATATCTGTCTGATGTATATTCTTTAGTTTTTCCAGTATCCATCACTTAAAAACATTTACATTTCTCTCTTGGTAGAATATAATTGGCAGATTGTGGCAGAGAAGTCCTTTGGGCCAGGTTTACCTATAACTCTTCTTTCACTGAAAATTCATGGATTCTGCTTGTAATTACATCTCTCCCAAAGCAACCTACAATTTTTGTTGTTGTTCATACGTGAACCTCCAAGGTTTGACTTAATTAAGCACTAGATTCTCGCAATTTAGTACTCCTTTAGAAGACACTCTAAGGAGATTCCCATCTCTACAAAATTGCACATGATGCCCAGATTCAATCACAGAATTAAATCCAAATAATGTTTTCTCCCTAATTTCTGTGGGGTGGGTGAGCAAGAAAAAATAGCACACACTGCTTTGACATGACAAAGCAGATTTGAAAACAGCAATCCTTGGCAGAAGACAAAGAGTTAGGAAATGAAGCAACTTTGGAAAAGAAACTTACCAAAGAATTCTTCAACAAGGTTATGCTTTTTTTTTTGCGGTACGCGGGCCTCTCACTGCTGTGGCCTCTCCCGTTGCGGAGCACAGGCTCCGGATGCGCAGGCTCAGCGGCCATGGCTCCCGGGCCCAGCCGCTCTGCGGCATGTGGGATCTTCCCGGACCGGGGCACGAACCCGTGCCCCCTGCATCGGCAGGCGGACTCTCAACCACTGCGCCACCAGGAAGTCCAGGTTATGCTTTTTAGTTGCTTCTTTCTCTGCTATTGAAATTCCCTGCATCAAGAAGGCATCATACCATCGTTTTCAATATGTTTTCAAGATCAAGCACTGAGGCAATAGGGAATGTTCTAATTTAGTAAAAGAAATAGAGAAGATTTTTAGGAACATAGCAATTCAGGTTTGTGGAAAACAGGAAAGTGACTCAATAAAACCATCTGGTCACTAATGTGGTGATATGTTCTTAGTTACTTGAATACTTGAGCAGTTCACTAGACTTTACTCAAGGGGCTTGTGGTTTGCCGTGGTTTATGCTTACATTTTAAAAGTAATAAATTAACTTATATCATATGTATTATCCAATATATTCATTTATCCCAATCATTTGTAGATATTGATAATGTTCCACTATTTGAAAAGTTTTATCTGGACATAGTAAAATAATTTGGGAATAAATCATTGTATAATCTGCATTATAAATAATGTAAGTCTAGCTCACAAACTGTGTGGGTAGGATTTCTGTAGGTATTAAATTTGAAATGCTGACCATAAGATTTAATTGAGAATTTATCTTTGTATTGCAAAGTTAATGGTTATTTCTATTGATCCTACTAGCATTTATATCTTTTGAAAACAAATTTAAGAAACTTCCAAATTACATTTCAAAATTATATTTATGGAATATTATTAGTTACATAAATATGGAACTCCTAAAACTGGAAAGCATGTTATTTAATGTCAAAATTGAGAAAGGCAAATTGTTTCCATTTTGAGCAATAAAGGGGTTGAGAAATAAAGGGGTAGTGGCTGCCTGATTGTATAGAGAAGGATCACAGTGCTCAATCTGGTCTCAGCTAGGAAGTCCCTTGATCTGTTATCAGTGCTTGCCATGGGTGCGAGAGAAAGAGGCCTGCATGAGAGTATTGTATTTGATATCCCTAATCTAATCCAGAGCTTTCACTTTGAAGATGAGGAATCCCACAAAAACCATGTTCTTTACCATATTAGTTATTAGTCTCCAGATGCAGCATCTAAAGGAAATAGAAGCCATTTAAAATATTTGATGTTTTTTTCTTTGAGATTATTTCTTGCTTCTTTCAATCCCCGTTATTAATGCAGAACTGTCTTCATTTTGTTTTCGTCTGTGGAATTATTATCAAGGAACTGAATTTTAATTCACCTTTTCATCCTAGATTCCTTCTTGCATTATGCCTTTAAACTTTTTCCTTAGACACTTCTGTTCACAATTAGACATTTATTGCTCTAATTGTCTCTCTTTTGATCAAATATTTCTCTTCTGTTCTGGTTTTATTCCTGATCAAAAGACTATTGGTACTGTAACACCAAAGGAATAGATACTAAGCCCTAGTAGTTGGTTAATGTATTATGAACTTTACTTCTCATTAAGTACAAGTTTCTGCTTTCCTCCCTCCTCCAATTCATGGCTATAAAATGTCAGAATACTAGAAAGTCCATTTTTAGAGAAATATCACCATAAAATTATGAAAATAAACAGTACACAATATGTAATTATTTATTCCAGGAAAACCTTTTCAGTATTTCTGTAAGTATCCACTTAGCAATGCCAATCCTGATATATTCTTCTTAAGTGTCTTTAAAAAATTTTCAAGTGAGGTACATAATATTTTTAACTTAAAATCTCTCCATTCATTTAGGGAGAGTGGGTAGAGGAAATCAAATGAGAGCACAAGCTTCGAAGTAAGAAGGCACACTTAACGTCTTCTTGAAGAGTTCAATATTGACTTTTTAGCTGTTTATCAGAGTGAGAGGTGATGCCTAAGAATTCCAAGTTGGTTTTCTTTAGGCAATGCTGAGTACTTTCAAGCAGAGTGTTAAAGAGACACAAACGCAATATTCATGACTCATTTTGGAAATGATCCTTTTTTTAATGCCAACTTTTTGATTCCTCTTGGAACAGAGTTACATTTCTGCCACCTACAACCTAATCCTCACATTTACCCTGACTAGTTGGGTAATTCCACCACTTCAGACTTAGACTGGGTGGAACAGGTTTTACTCATATTTTAAGAGACATATGGGCTTTTAGCACAATAGCATTACAGAAACCCAGGAAAAATGATATTATTACTTATACTAAAACTACTATATTTTGACAGTGTTAAAATTAACCATAACTCCAAAAGCATAAGTGCCACATACCCAGAAACTGCAAGAATATTAACAGGGTGCCTAAATTCTGACAGTGAATAAATCAATTGGGTAATAGCAGAAAGTGTGAATTTGCATTCACATGCACACTGTATTTGTATTTTAAATAAAAAGTTACTTTCACTGATGATCTAGTGATCTTTCTTTGGAGGGTGGTCCTGATAATAAGAGTATACTTTAGAAAGACTAATAAGCTAGTATGTCATCATGGGCTGCAAATTTTACTCCTGAAAGTAACTTGTGGAAAAATAAGTAATTTGTGAATTAAAGATATGAGAGAATGGAGTAAACTTTAAAAAAATATACATAATTCCAAGTAAAAGGAGAAGCACGGGAATCGGGTACTGTGGCAGTATAGAACTAATGATCAGTGCGGTATTTACTACATGTCACTAATAATAATGGTAATAACAGTAGTGATAATACATTTATTAAACACTTCCGCATATTGAGAATTATGATAAATAATTGCCCTGTGTAAGGACTAGGCAATATTTTGGAGAAAAATGAGATACAGAGAGGTTAAGTATCTTGTTGGAGGTTACATGGCTAGTAAGTGACTTAGTAAGGTAAATAACAGGAAAGACTGTGATTTGAATCCAGGTCTTTCTGCTCTTTTTCGCTATGAATTGACTAGAATAAAAGCCAGGAAACTAGGTATAACTTGCTGATGCACTGTCCAGGCACACGTACCAGAGATTAGAGAAAAAGGCTGAAAGGTGTCTACATGGGCACCGCAGAAGCAGATTACCCAGTGTGCAAGACATCAGAAACCAGCCAGCAGACTAATTCAAGACCTTACCGACTTAACAGTGAAGGAGCCGCGGTTAACCACCAGACTTAACTCTCTCTTGCTTAGGTCTTGGAAAGGGCAATACTTGATTTCTAAATCTCATGAACACAGCCAAGGTCAGGCAGAAAGAAGGCATTTTTAAAATCTACATTCAGGGAATTGATCAACAAATCGCATTGATGCTACATCAAAAGTTTAACTCAAATTTGATTCCTTTTCTCTTCCTCATTGCCATCACCTTTAACAGTCATTATTTGTGCCTGAAATATTGAAGGAGCCTCCTGACTTGTCTTCCTGCTTCACTATGGCTCATCCCATCCAGGCTCTCCTAAAATAGATCCTTAAATGTACTTGCAGAGATTGGTCCCTAAATGTAAATCTGATGGTGTCTCTCTCCCATTTAACTCCTCCACTCGCCTCCCCCGCAACGGGAGCACTGCTTTAAAAGTACAGAAAGAATTCAGTCCCACACTTCCTGGCATGCTAAGCCGTTTAAACCTGGCTCAAACCAACCCCAGTTCTATGCTTTGGCATTCTTTCCTCAAAACACAGTCCAAGCCCTCTGAACATCTCATTGTTCCTGGATGGTTCTCTTCTTTTTGTGCTTTCTTACCTGTACTTCTTTGAGCACTTCTTATTCTCTCTGCCTGAAATGACCTTACCATTCTCTATTTGAGGAACTCCTATTTCCCCTAAAACCTAATTAGAATGTTACTTCCTTTGTGAAAAATTCCCTGATTCTTCCAACTGAGTGCTCTCCTCATTTCTGTTATTTTTTCTCTAGAGAATATCATATCCCATTATTATAATATTTATCACATTATAATAATTGCCTGTTGATGTGTCTATTTCCATCGTTACATTATAGCTTCCTTGAGGTAAGAGGCTACATATATATTATTCACCTTTGATTTCCCAGTGTTTATTAGAACTTATGGCATATAGTGGATATTCAAAATATCTATTAGAAGAATGAATGACCCCTCTTATGATTAAATAATACTAGTGACTATATTATATGATTTAAGGTGCACTAGAAATGAACTCTCCCTCCACAAACTACATACCTTTTTGACTTTTTAATTTCTAACTTTATATTAGAAGATTTTAAAATTTTTGTTTAGCTATTTAAACCCATAATTAAAAGCACTGTTTTTAGCTTTAGAGTGGGAGGTAAACATTATAAGACACACAAAAACATGCACGTTTTAATTTATTAGAATCTTTTATGAAAATAAACTTTAATGAGGAAAGAAAAGAAGAATAATGTTATGATAATTTTTTTTTTTTTTTGCGGTACGCGGGCCTCTCACTGTTGTGGCCTCTCCCATTGTGGAGCACAGGCTCCGGACGCGCAGGCTCAGCGGCCATGGCTCACGGGCCCAGCCGCTCCGCGGCACTTGGGATCTTCCCGGACCGGGGCACGAACCCGCGTCCCCTGCATCGGCAGGCGGACTCTCAACCACTGCGCCACCAGGGAAGCCCTGTCATGATAATTTTGACAAGAGGTGGACAGAAGGGAAGAGTAGAAAGGACACTGTGCATTTATTCAGCAGCATTTATTATGCCACTATTATGTGTCAGGTAATGTATTAGCCACTGGGAATACAGATCAATAAGAAATTCCCCTACTCCAAAAGGACTCAGGGAATATAAAGGGGAGACTAGAAATCTTCACTAGCATATTTCACTTATACCACAATTGTATATAGTTGTGGGTCCTATCTTCATCAACCATCAAGTTCTTTGCCTTTTTCCTCAAATTTTCTGAAGTGGTTTTAATTAAACCCTTTAAATGTAATTGGTCATATAACAGACACTTTGGATTTTGGAGTGGGATTTTATCTATAAACATTCTGTAATTTTGGCCAGACAGCAACCCATTTGTCTTAATAAATGATCTAAAACTAGAATTTAACCATTTAGATATTTTAAATAATAAACACCTGCAAAACTACCACTCAAAACAATCGATTTCTCACCATTTCCTTTGCTCATTCCTTTCCTCTGACTCACCCCACTTGATGTAAGCATAATCTTGAAAATCAACCTTTCTTGTTATATTCTATATATTATATTATACATATTCCTTGATAAATATATTTAAATTATTTTAGTAGGTTTTAGCTCAATAAAAAAGAACCTCCTCTGATGTAATGTTTTAGCACTGTTCATTCAATATTATGTTGCTAAGATTTATCCATATTGTTGTATGTTTCTGTAGTTTATTAATTTTTAGTGCTTTATAATATTTCTTTTGTGGTATTCCAAGTTTTGTATCTACTCTTCTGTTGATAGGCATTTGGATTGGTTCAATTTATGCAGTTGACAGCAATTTTTACCAATTAAATAAGTATAAGATAGCATCTCCTTGTGATCTTGATTTGCATTTCTCTGTTTTCTAATAATGCTGACCATCCTTTACGTGCTTATGGGCCATATGTATTTTCTCTTCTGTGAAATGTCTGCTCCTCTCCCCTGATTCTATTGAAATGTTTGTGCTTTCTTACTGATTTGTGGAAGTTCTTTATATATTCTTGATATTTATTTTGTGTTGATTTTGTGTAACATATGCATCTTCTTCCAGTTTATTTATATTTTTCTATTATAAAGATGTCTTTCAATGAACAAAAATTTTTAATTTTAATAGAGCTAAACTGACAATCTTTCTTATAGTCACTTTTTTTTTTCTTATTTAAGAAAACATTTTCTACTCTGAGGGCTGAAAGATATTTACATATTCTACTAAGAATTTCAAGGTTTTTGACATTTAAGATCTTAATCCATGTGGAATTGATTACCAAATATATGTTTTACCTATTTCATATTTTTTCCATGAGGGTAGCCACTTTCCCCATCTCCATTTACTGAAAAGTCCCTTATTTCCCTGCTTGGTGACATGCTATATTTGTCATATACCAAAGTTCTATATAAGTAGGGATCTGTTACTAAGCTCTCAATACTTGCCTGTCTCTGTACCAATATAACTGTCCTAATAACTATATCCTCATAAGAACTATTGAAACTAGGTAGAGCAGTTTCCTCTACCCTTCTATTTCTCTGTAGTCTAGCTATTTTCAGTCCTTTATTCTTCTCTTTAGAATCATATTTTCAAATTTTGTGAAAACATGTTTTGAAATTTTGATTAGAATTGAATTGAATCTGTAGATCAAATTGGGAGATAATATCTTCACAATCTTCTTCCTATCTATGAACATGGTATATCTCTCAATAATTTCTAGGTCTTTAATATTTATTGATACAATTTTATTCTTTTCCCTGTAGAAGCCTTACACATTTTCTATTCATTTTTTAACATATATTTGATATAACATTTAAATATCATCTATTTCAGGTTCTCTTTCTTGTATTTACCCCTGAATCTAAGATTTCCTTCCTATATTTCTGTATTTATATGTTTTTGTAAGAAGTCAATATAATAATACATGGTTTGATACCTAATTATTTGTCCCCAAAGTGAGCTAAAAGCAGGTTTCTTTCCTTTTGATGCAATCACTTTAAAAATTAAAGCATTTTAGAGAATTTAGTAAGAAAAATGATTAATAGCATTTTGCTTAGGCAAAAACAAAAAGCTTTAAATGGTTATGATCTTTCCCTCTACAAATGAGATTTTCAGCATTGCTATGGGACTAAAGATAAAGAAGGGATAATTAAATGCTGTTTAATGGTTTATATATTTTTAAGAGTACACAGATTTTCTATGTACTCTATGAAAGAAAAATGTGTCAGCTTGCAGTTCGATTCCACAAAAATTGAATCTTTGCATAATTATAGGCCTCATAAACAATATAGATTTATAGATTAAAGCAGTATCACTTATTGGAAGTACAATATTTTTCTAATAAAATTATACTTAGGTAAAAACATTATTTTCATTTCTGGGCCCACTTCAAGGTATCAAATAGTACCTTAGTAAAGCTAAAATTAAGCATCATAAAATGTACACAAAGCTGAATTACTTCTTACATGGTCAAGATGGAAGAATTTGCAATTTTCTTGTGATTTGCTGAAACAAGATTAGCCTTCCGGGGATTTGAATCAACATTGTCCATGCAACGAAAACTAGGCTCTATTACACAAATTTATCATCCATTGTGAACTCTCTGTATTTCTTTTATTGCAGAAAAAAGTCATTGAGAAAAGTCACTAGGAGAAAATTCAGCTGAGACAGTACAAGAAAATGGGGAGACTGGGCCAATCATTTCTGATAGACTGACTTGTGACATAACTATACACAAAGTGAGCTCTTCACTAACTCTTTTCTTGCTGAGTGTCATGGACAAATCTAAATTCTTATAATTCCACAAATACACCTACAAACATTACATTTGGAGGAAAAAGTATTTATCTTTCTCAATAAGCATGCAGAATATGAGAGAAAAGCTAGTATAATCTGAATTATTTTAAAGAAAGAAAATGTATGCTTCCATATGAATGATCTAAAGCCTTGGTTGTAAAATTGGCCTTTGGCGATACATGAAGTCTTTAAACTGGATATAAATTTAGCTGCCTTTCAGTTTCTAGTAAGTTTGTTTTTTTTCTCCTTTTCTAGAGAGAGAGAGTTAATAATATGTCAGTTCAACTGGAAGAATTTTGAGTAAAATGGAACACAAAAAAATAACTGGAACGTTAGAAAGTAATTTCAATGACCACAAATGGACTGTCAGTTCATAAAACTTCATAATTTAAAAGAAGAGAAAAATGTTTTCACTTGCAAAGATTAAATTCATGAATGATGGAATAATCTACACTTACATATATATTTTCGTTTGGTTATGTGTTTTAATATGAGTAAAATAATTTTATTTAGAATTATGGAATTGTGTAAATAATTTTTACATTTTTCTACAACTAATATATATTATTGCATCATTCTAAGAGATCAATTTAATTTAAAAATATACAAAGTAATGCAAGAAAATGTGAAAGGTTATATAATATTTGTTTGGCTTGTAATTGGTTTGAATTTCCTCCTCTATAAAAATACTTAGAAATATAGTCCCAGAAAAAAGTATAACATTTTGTTTTAAACTTAACAGTAAAGAAGAATCATTGGTAACATCAGATGAGAATAACTCTGAGAATTCAAAGATTACAGGTAATATTTCTTTAATTTTTAAACAGAATATATTTATTTTGTTAAAGCCTACAATTATAACAATCTTACATAGGTGCAATTATCTTAACTTTTCAGACACCTATGTCCCAACAATTGTTTTTTCTCATGAGGACAAGCAAGACTTGGAAACCAGTAATCAGAATGTAAAAGATGTAAACACGGAACACGATGAACATAATGAAAAAGAATTAGATTTGATGGTAAGTGTTCTGTTTGCCTCGGTATTAGAGAAGATGAATCCATTTATGCTTCAAAGATGCTGCAATGCCTGCCTTTCAATAGCTTCAATTAATAAGTAATTTGCAAATGTGAAAGTGCAGCCTATTCTGTCCTTGCATCTCTAGCTTGATCAACAAGGCACTTTGATTTCAGTATGTTGCTTCCGGTCTCTGCAATGGTAAATTAATGACATTCATTTCTTACCTATTTACCAGTGGCTCTGAGTAATAGTTTGTAGGAATTACAGAAGAGGTAGTACTATCCTGATGTGCATTTCTAATCTTTGTGACAAGTGTACACTTATCATAAACTCGTCTATAAAATGAGAGGGCTGGGCTAGATGATTGTTAGGGTTCTGTACAGCTCTACAAGTCTGATTCTTGCATTTAGCAGCATTTTTTTTTTTTTTTTTACTTACTTACATCTGTGAGAATCTCTAAGCTCTATATCATTGGAAAGTATTAAATTACCAAATGAGGATAACATAGCCTGTGCCATATTTTTCAAACAGGAAACAAATTCAGAACTGTACAATTTAGTATTAAATTTGTTATCATAAATTTCACACTTGGTGAACATTCAATCTATTTGGGATTTTTAGGGGGATGGTTTAGATAGCATTTTTATCACAAAGGAAGAAATAGGAGTAAATGAGTCACATAATGCAATTTATCCTTTACTGTATTTGGTTGGAGCTCATATCATTAGGATACATGGATTCATAATCATCTAAGATTAAAATGACATTTGCCTCTTCAAGTGTCAGTGCTGAAACAGAAAAGAAATGGAGCTCACCTCTTTCCCCACACATTCCACCCTTTCTATAGTGATATGGAAGCTGCATCACTAAAGTATGCAATTTACTTTGCTCCAACTTTAAGAAACTACAAAGTTGTCATCCATTGTGAGAATTCTCACCAGCTGAAAGTTAACATCGCCATCTTTTTCAAACCACAGAATATAATGAAAGGGCCCTGAAAAATCACATACTTCACCAATATACCTCATTACAATCAGCAGGCTCAAATATAAAAGTTTGTTTAGAAGTTACTGAGATTGTACATCCAATAAATGAATAGGGAGCTGTAATTTAGATGCTAATTTGCTCCATGCTGATGTTAATGCATAAAACAATGAAGCTCTATAATAGATGGAAATACAACCAAATCTGTGGAACCCACAGGCATTGGCTTACAAGACAGCTGTGCAGTTGACAAGTAACATGAGCCTTATGTGAGAAGAAGGGGAAAACGTAAGATTTGCATATAATTATTGAGATCATGCAAATGTCAGTTATGAGGAAAAAAAAAAAACACAGGCATCTCACTGTTAAATCCTGACAGTTGGCATCACTGAAGAGCTCAAATACATTTGAGCACCAGTTGGCAGAGGGTCATTAAAACAGAATTTGCAGAGACATTAACTCCCTCACTTTTCTTTGAGTGACGTTTTGCTATTAATAGTTTGCAGAGGCTTTGCAGAAAACATATTAATAAGAGAAACTGTAATAGGGGCACCTACAGCAAGTGTAAATGCAGAAAGGGGCATCTAGGAAGCTGCTCTCTAATTGATTAGCATGGAGCTATCAATGTGTATATCCTAAGTGAGGAGAAAGTGCAATGACAAGCAAGAATAGTTGAATAATACAATGTGATATTTGGAAGCTAGGAAAGAGAGTGATTAATTTTGGCTCCTTTTCTGATTAATCTCATTCCCAAGTCATAGCCTACATGGATCCCCCCAAAACATCCAGCTTCCACAATCTGTGCAAAACCCACAAATGAAATGAATCAAGGATATATACCAGATAATTACTAGCCAAGTTAATGAAACCTATCTAATTTGCTTTGTATATTTAAAATCATTTGATCATTATTTTTTGTGTTTTTATCCCTTAAGATAAATCAACATTTAATAAGAAGTACTGCTTCCAGAGATGAAAAGAATACAGTCAATTTTCCAAATAAAGCTGAGGTGTTACAGAAGAAGCAAATCCATGATGAAGTATACACTGACTTGTTTAACAGGCCTTTGTCTTCAAGTTCATCAGCAGAAAGATCCTTAAAGGGAGAGTTTTACCACAATGAAAAATATTCCTCAGGAAATAAGTGTAGTTATCAACCTTCAGAGGAAATTACTTCAGATATGGGAGAAATCAAGCCATCATTGGGAAATACTAGTAGTGATGAATTAGTGCAAGTACATATTGGTAGCAAAGAAGTACTGGATAATAATGCTAATCCAGCCCAAGGGAGAGGCAGAGTGCAAATATCTTGTCCCTCTGCAGATCAACTAATGGCAGACAACCTTAATCAAAAACTTGAAGGAGAAGCTAAACAAACTGAAGTAAAAGATTGGGAATGTTTAAGAAGTGATTTCCGTTTGGATTTCCATTCAGAAGAGTCTAGAGAAAAAGGATCTTCCAAGAAAGCTTATGGCAATGGTAAGAATGAGGAGGGGCAAAGAATATGTTTAGGTGTTAATGAAAAACACAGCAAAGATTTACAGTCAATCTTACATGACCAAGAAAGGAAGATGAGCCACTCTGAAATAAGTGTGGAAGGGATGGGAGCCAGTAACAGAGACCTAACTGCTCTGCCGAGTAAGGATACCCCAATTCATGACCAGTCAATCAGAGCAGATATATTTCATTCACCGAGGACAAATCTAAGCTGGGAGAAAGCTGTGTTAACAACCTCAGACCTTGATCTCTCGACTAGTGAAGGCACTATTTTAGGAGGGATGCCTGGTCAAGCTTGTTTACCAAGAAATAGAAATGTTTTGAGGAATGAGTATCTTTTCCAAGTTGAAGAAGAAAAATCAGCTTGGATTAATCCCGAAGATCAAAATAAGAACACCCAGCATAAACAAAGTTGGAATGTTCTGGAAAGTCAGGGAAGAGCAAGAGAGAGTAAGACAAATATAACAGAGCAGACCAAAGAACAAGCAGATTGTGGAGACATGTGGGAAAAAAGAGATAATACAAGGAATTTGAAAGCTAATCCTACAGAAGAATTGTTTACCTGCCAAGAAACAGCGAGCTGTAAACTGTCTTCTCTAGCTGATCATGGTATTACTGAGAAAGCAGAAGCAGGTACAGCTTATATAATTAAGACAACATCAGAAAGTACTCTAGAAAGCATGTCTGCTAGAGAAAAAGCAATAATTGCTAAGCTACCTCAAGAGACAGCACGAAGTGACAGGCCCATCGAGGTAAAGGAAACAGCGTTTGATCCACATGAAGGGAGAAATGATGATTCACATGATACCCTTTGTCAACGAGATACAGTAGGTATAATCTATGACAATGATTTTGAAAAGGAATCATGTTTAGGTATTTGTAATGTACATGTAGATGAAATGGAGAAGGAAGAAACCATATCTATTTACAATCCTGGGGAGACACATGACAGTAAGAAATGTGTCATTGGAAATACAACATCTGTAGAAGAATCCTCACAGGTCATTACAGACTATCAAAAAGCAGCCTCAAAACTAGATTTACATTTGGGAATGTTACCAACAGACAAAAAAATATTTCCAGAAAATAGAGATCACGGGCAGATCCAAGAATTATCAAAGAAAACGAATATAGATGCCATTATTCATTCTGCTTTAAACTCAGACACTAATAGAGCTTCTCAGAATGGCTCTCACATTTCTAATCACCATGTTAAAACTTCACTGCCATCTCATGAACAGGCCACTGCTATAGAGAATGCAATTACTACCATGACTCTCCAATCTATTTCTTCTAAATCAAAATATAATTGTAATCCAACAAGTGAAATCCAGGGTTCTGAGAATCACCATCATCCTGCGTCTACACCTGAAGAAGTTTCCAAAAGTTCAAGAATAGTGACATCAGGTAGTAGGAGGGAAAGGTGTATAGGCCAGATTGTCCAACAAGGAGAATGCAGTGTGGAGAAATCTCTAGGGCCAACAATTTTACTCAGTGAAGCTTTTGAGAACATGGAAGAGGCAAGGAATGAAAAAGAAGGATTAATAAACTCTGGACAATCACTGTGCTCTTCAGGAGACAAGGAATCTGAGAGCCCTGATTCTGACAATCTCCCTGCCCAGGAAAGTCAAGCTCAAAGGGAATCTCTGCTTTCGAAATACACCAACTCTAAAATACCTTATTTCCTTTTGTTTCTGATATTTCTTGTAGCCATCTATCAGTATGACTTAATGACCGGCTTGGCATTCTACGTTTTTTCATTGTACTGGCTGTGCTGGGAAGGGGGAAGACAGAAAGAGTCTGTCAAAAAGAAGTAACCTCAGCACTATTATTATTCTCTCTTAAAAGATAAGCTATTTAGCCCCAAACATTTGGATTGGTTAAAGAGACTATTCGTTGTTCAAAGAGCCAGCGCAGTTTTTCTCTTGAAGGATCATTTAGAAAGGAATGCGTATGAAGTTTGCTCCTTCATATAAGTAATTATTCTATATAGGACCATTATGTTTGGATCATTAAATACCTATATGAATATGAGATCTGAAGCACGTCAAGTTGAAATTAGGTACAGCTGTTGCTCCTTAGCAGGCTATGAAGTTTCAATGCTTCATGTCTCTTCACTACTTAAAGTGCCATTTCTTGCATTCATTTCTTTTGCAGTAAAGTTTCATTTTTTTTTTTCCTGAGTGTATTTTTCCCTCTACTGTTTCTAAAAATAGATAAAACATGGACAATGGCAGAGGACTTTTTTTTTGTCTTTTAATACTGACCATGAAATTTGCATTTACCACTGTATCATTTATCAGCACATTTTGATAAATCGAATCTTTCAACTTTGATTACATATTTTTAAGAACAACACCCATGCATATTGAAATGTGTAGATTTAACCTGAAGAAACACATTATGCACTTGAATAACACTTAATACACATACACATGTTTTATATCCTGCATACCTACAAAGTCAGGGCATTCGTAACCCAAATTTGACAAAGACTGAAACAATCAAGAGATGATCTTTCAGTTCTACAAAATTTGGGGGATGGCCTGTCTTTAAGCAATATTTTTCTCCTTTACAGGGAGACTGTATAACACAGCTGAACAATTTTGATGCCAACTATTATTCAGTTGGAAATTTAAATTAAAAGTTCCAGAAGCATTGCTTCAGAATGAATTTGTACCTATAAAGCATAAAGCATTAAATGATAACAATAATTAAAAAAAGATTTCCTAATGAACTATTTTACTTGGTAGTATTTTTTGTCTTCAAACAGATTTTTAACTTTTCTCATTATAAAACAATAAATTATTCCCCAAGGTGCATTTAGAGAACAAACAACTAATCATTGGTGATATTTATTATATAGTTATCAGGTTCTTAAATGACAACTCAAATTTTTAAGGAGACAAATAGGTAGATATGGAGATCTACTGAGAGAGAAATGAATATCCAGTACAGCAGTGACTTCAGTTACTGTTATTATCTATGGCTAAGTATGTGAAATAATGGAACTAATCATTTTAGCCACATAGTGGTAATGCAAATAATCTTACACAATTGATTTCAACAACTATTTATTGAATGACTAATATATGCAAAACCTTGTGCTCTGTTCTATGGCAGAGCACTTCCTTTGATACCCTGAATGGCTAGTCCTCAGGGAGGAGGCATCGATATGTATTTTGATGCTTTTGACTTGGCCAGAAATATGGGAGAAAGTCACATTGAGGGAGCCCACTTGGATGATTTCTTTTTAACAGGAACTTCTTTTATGGAGAATATAACATTGATCTTCAGAGAGAAAAAGTAATCTATTTATTAACCTGTAAAGGTAAATTCAATGACTAACACTTGTATATATTATCCTACACTCCTAAGAAACATGCATGCATGGGAAGACAACATGAGAATGAAGCATTTAAACTGACTTTCATGTGGTAGTAAATGATTTCCTTAATTTTCATTAGGTACACAACTATTTCCAAATCCCCTAATTGCATGCTTGTCTTAAGTCCCATTGAAATTGAATGCTTGACTTTAACTTTTTAGTTGAACAAATACAAACATCCTGAAGTAGAACTTAGGGCAAATATTTGATTGTTTGAGAGAGCATATTTTCATTTAATACAAGTGGGATACTGTAGGCTGTACCTAGAATATTATCTCTAAAATTGCTATGTTGATAATTTTGTTGACAGGTCTAGATTACTACGAAGTTAGGGTTAGCATTTCTTCAGTTCCTAATGGCTTGGTTTTTGCATTCTACCTTTAAGAGTTTCAGTCAATATGCCATATCTTATTAATGCAAAGAACACTATATTACTTTATGAACACAGGTGCACAAACTGTAATTGTTCCCTTATACATAAAAGAATGTACCTTTTTTTAATCTCTTTTATTTGACTTTTGGTAACATTAACTTACTATACCTTCTCATGCATATTTGTAATGTGACAATAGAAGTTTCAAAGGATTTAAAATACTCCATTGCGTACTTTTATGCAGGCAAAGAAGAAATAATTGGTGATTTAACTGACTTTCCAAACATTACTTATGAAGAATTAGAAATAAAGTCATAAGAGCTATGAAACTATTGCCAGGTGGAGAGGTAGATTTTTGCAACCTGTTTTGGTCACATCACTATGTTGAACAAGAAAAGTGGATCTCAGGAAGAACTGGCAGCCCCTGGTTAATAAAGATTTGACTGTGAATCATCATGACAAGGGTCAACTTTATAAGCAAAGCTGCCTTCATCGTGTCCCCTCAAGTATTGGTTAAGGGCCAAAAGGGTGTGGCATAAGAATAAACAAAAAGAAGTATATTGTACATATGCTTCTATAGTGGGTAAGAAATGTGATGTAATAACCATCACCTTTTTATCTTGCTGGGCTTCTGACTATTAGAAACAAAGTTCTAAAAATTAATTGATGAGTCAAGCAAGTGTAGGTAGTAAAATCAACTATCTCAAAAAATCACATCTGTATAAGCCACCAATATCTCAACAGATTTTTCAATGTAAGAGTAAATAGGTCAATGAGATGACATTCACCTCTCAATATTCAAGAACATTGGCTTAATGCAATTGTGTTTCCCTGCTGAGTTCCAATATTTTGATAGTGAATTTTTTCAAAGAATATATATATATTCTGCACCATTTTGTGAGAGAAACAGGATCATCTTTTGTCATCTTAAACCAGTCTTCTGGTTAAATGGAAAACTTAAAAATATCCAGACCAAATTTGGGGAAATAAGTATTTTTCCCAAATAGCATTCATGATACTTTCTTAATAATTTTTTTCAGTCATGAATATTATTTTATCTCACTAGGCCTGTTGTCTTCTTTATTAGTCTCAATTTTTACATATAAATTTTTGCAAAAAAGCAAACAAAGCAAAACAAAAAACTAGCAGGAAAACTAGTAAAGATGCAGGCAGGAAAGCTGTCATCCCCAGAGCCAGTACATCTACTGATTTCTGATGTCATGATCTCTGACTTTTTAAAATTTCACTGAGTGAATACAGAAATTGAACGATGCAATAAAGATCGTGGTTTGTTAATTTAAGTCCTGTCTTAGCCAGTTCCATGGAACTGAGGAATAGGACTGACTCTGATTCTGAAACAAGGTATGAAAGGACTATGACAGGCCACGCTCCTCCAGCATCTCCACAGTTGTACTCCTACATAAAGAGAACAACTAAAAAAGTTACTTTTATTTATTGGATTAAATTAATTTGCTTAATTTTTTTCTACTTAATTTTTTTCTACTTTCAGAAATAATTCATAATAAAACTCATGGCAACATAAGTTACTTTTCATCTTTTAAAAATAGATTCAGTCATTAATACATTTCCATAATTTTACCCAAACCTCTTTAAATAGCTAATCAAATTTTCACTAGAATTTCAGCTTAGTTTGAACATGTTTTATAAGAAATATTATTACAGTGTGTTAAAACCTTATTAAACAAACAACTCTTTAAAAAGTTCAGCATTTTTATTTTGTGTCATTTCTGTATTTGTTAGATACATACATACTACCTTCATTCATCAAATATGAAGCAATGTAGTATGTGAAAATTTAAGGAAAAATTCCCTAAGTCTTTTCTTAATATATTCAGCTCTTTGTATTCATAATAGTAAAGTAAAGAGTATCATGGGTAAATCAATAGTGGATCACCAAGAAATCACTTTTATTTGTCTGAGACGATGCAAAGATCTGATTTTGCAGCATATTTCAATGCCTAATTAAGTTACTGGTCTTGGTTGGAATCAGTGCATCGTCCTTTTTATCACCCCATCTGAACCACGCAGCCCTAATTCCCACTGCTCTTTCCTTCAAGTCCTCTGTCAGTCAAGCAAGTCACGCTGTCCCTAGAACATGCCATGCTCATCCATTCCTCTGTGACTGCTCGTGTACGCCCCTCTGTCTAGAAATCACTTTCAGTTATCTTTCCTCCTCTCTTCCTACCCAACTCTGTACATTTTTCTATGTACTGTTTTAGTCCCCATCCTTTTGAAGTCTCCTAATATTTCTGTTGGTGGGATCGCTTCGTTTTCAGGTCTCTTATGACACTAACCATCTTGCATGTGCTAGGTATTTGACTGATTATACTAACTGGACCATCTGCTTGTTCAAGACGGGAATGTGGCTTCTTCCCTCCAATCACCTCACAAGGTCTAGTTTATAGGAATCCTCAGTCAATACTTGTGGATAGAATTGAATTGCAGTGATGTCTCCTTCCTATGCTGTCCCTGAAACGTGGACAGGATACTTTGAGGTCTGATTTTAAAATGAATAAACTTAATCAAAGCAAAGCTGGAATGTTTTCATAAACTACCAAAGACAATGTAGAAAAAGGCAAAGAGAATGTAGCTACAAGACAGAGTGGTGCAGTGGATCTGGGATGTGGGAAAAAAAGAAAAAAATCCTTCCTCTCCATTCTTCTTAACAATTAAATTAGCTTTCTATATATATTAATTCTTCCTAGCACAGGTAACATTCCCTTCATTCTATTTCATGGGAAATACTATACAGATTATATATTAAAAGAATAATAACGCATAACTTAATTTGCTGGCTAATGTGAAAATTAAGAGAACAAGGCATGTCTTCAGATAAAGAAGCTTAGTAGATTAAAAACCAACAAACATCACAAGATATAAAGTGTAAGAAACTCAATCTTCCCAACTGCTGCCATGCCCTTTGAAAATGGCTGATCTCTGAATTTCACACCTGTTCTGCATGTCAACTTTTAGGATAAGCAAACAGAACAACTAGCAAAAATAGTAAGTGGATTTTTAAAAAGGAAACATTTGCCTGATTAGCCTATATATACTGAAACACACACACATATACATGCACACATACACACAAAGGCACACACATACATACATGTATTCCAAGATCTGATAAATGACAATATGGCAGTAAACAGTCTACTAATACTATGCATAGTGAATATATATAATGTAGTATATAAACGGTTTATCCTTTCTTTGAAGAGATTCATTCTATCATATTTAGATATGAAATTAAAATGATAACACAAAGATAGCCTGTTTGGGGGGCAGAGTCTAAACGAAAGCAGTATATGGCCTAGAGATGTAGTAGCATGCCACATAACAGCTTAAGACCATTAGCAATTAGTCTCTTAAGACTTAAAGAAAAGCCAGATACATGTCTAGTCTATTGTAGAATTCATCAGTATCATGCATCGGTTGAGTTGGTTCTGAGTGGAAACATTTAAAATTTCCTAAAGACACACTCTATAAAACATAATAGCAGAGAGAAAGTTTAAAAATCACTAAACGAGGTTAGAAATTCTCTTTGTAAACACTTAAATAACCCATAACCTACTTTTAATAATTAATTCTATGTAGGTTTTAATGTACAGTTTATAAAATTTTTTAGTGTGGGGTATTTATGAATATATCACACATGTAAATCATTTTTACACATACATTCTACAAATGATATTGATATTTTGTTACTACACATTAAGTGTCTTTTCCCAGTTAATCCATAAATCTTTGGGAAAATTCAATTGTCATTTTTTATTATGCACATAAACTTTCCCTGTGTTTCTCACTTCTCAGTCCTGCCTAAGAAAGAGAATAAAGGTTAAAGAAAGGATAATTTATTTCCTACCTTCACAGATATGAGTGGGTATATTTTAAATACATTTCTACACTTTGAAAGTTGGAAAGGAAAATGAGATAAGAGATTATAAATGTCCTTCATATTTATTTCATAGTCTTTAATATTTGGGATCAGGCATATAGACTTCAATTTAAGTCAGTTGTCTTCTCCCATATAAATTCTTTGGCCTACATGATCTTACTCCCATGCTTAAATTAATATTTAAGTGCAACATGTTGATTTTTCATTATGTGAATAAGTAAGGAAACCAGTTGCAGCCTGAATCTTTGAGTATAACAGCTACATCTGTATCTTTATTGATCTATGCATGTGAGGTTCAACCTTTAATAATAATAATAGTAGTTGTAATAATTATTATTGTTATAAAAACATAATTGCCAACTTTTGAGTGTTTACAATAATTGGGCACTGTTTTAAACTCTTTATGTGAAAAACTCATTTATGTTTTATGACTTCATGAGAGAAGTGTTATTACTTTCCCATTTTACAGATAGATGCACAAAGGCTGGTTTTCCCAAGGTCACATGCTAGTCTAGATTCAGACTCCACCAGTCTTTCCCCAGAGCTGAGCCTCTTAAACTCTGTACCATGTTGTTCCTTCAGTTCAGATATACTAAGTTATCTTACAAATTGCAGTTATATGTTAGCATGCTGCATGGTGCTATACTAATACATAAGTACATTACATACTATGAGATATGAGTATACCACTATATCTTGCACAGATAATCCTATCTTTATTAATGCTCCTAAAAAAAGAAAGCTCCTAAAAGTATTCTGTTCTTTTCAATTTATTCAAATGACCTCAAAAAATACACTTTGACTTCCATCCAAGACACAAACATTGCACTAGTCCCAAATCTTGCCTAGCTTGAGTATAGCGAAGGAGTTAGAGACCAGTAATTGCAATATCTTGTGACCAGTTCAACAATAGAGGTAAGATCTAAGCACAGAAGTGGCACAAAGAAAGGAATGTTTGGTCCTGTAAGCACTTTGCTTCTTATATTTCATAAGTGTGCCATCTTTTTTGCATAATAATTTTAGGTATCAAGGAGATCAGAATAAAACCCTCCAAATGCCTCATTACAACTGGCGTTTTACAGACATAATAACTACAATGAGAATACATCTTGATGTGACTGGTATAGTAGTTATTTATGCCTGATGTCCCAGTGTAATTATTAATAGCACTCCTTTCACTTTCAAAAGTAAAATAATTTGGATGAAAAATGCTAAGGTCAGCCTAAAAGTCCAAGAAAATATTTTAGCCAGCAGGTGTATATCACTCTGTGTCACAAGAATAAAAGGGGAAACTTCCAATATGAATGCCATCTATAACCTACCGGCAGAATTCTTGTCCTTAGGGTTGTAGAATATAGCTCAGATGTACCAGTCCCTGGTCAGCCTAAGTAAAGAAGAGCAACATTTTTGCAGATTCAGTATTGCAGAGGGCAATGATTTTTTTAAAAAGTAGGGACATTTTGTAAAGAATGTGCTGGTCAAAATCCATTAGAAAGAAGTCATTTACATTACTGACACTGGATAACCATAACTTTGTGGAACCTGATACTATAGCCTATAGCCTATTCAGAGGGCACAGGACATGATACTTCCACCATCCAGGATAGTCAAAGTGGAACAACATGGAAGAAGCTTTAGCAAAAGCTGTGGAAGCCACTGTGTGTTACTCAAAATTATAATGGCGTTATGTTTCTGGAAGCTGTATTATGAGTGTACATGCTGCTCATCATTTGTAAGAGAAACAAATATTTTTGGAAATTAAGCTACATATTACTGGCATTTAACAATCATGAGACAAGCTAATAGTATTTCAGTAGCAAAAATAAATTAAAATATAAACAAATGAGCCAAGATTTCAATAAGAGACAAGGACATTTTAAGGCAGAACCAGTGTCACTCCATCTAGTTTTGGCCTTTGCAATAACCATTACTTTTGGCCTCACTTCACACAGGTGTGCTGTGCTGACACTGTGAATGACGATGGATCAGCATTCCCTTCACTTCTGCTTAAGGGATATGTGCACTGGAACCTTATCCAAAGAACTACTACCATAATTTAAGACCACAAAATATGTTCATACTGAATGAATGGCAAAAGGCTAGCATAGTTGCCCTAAAAGTGTTATGCCTCTGGTGACTTCAACCCAGCCTTACACTTACAGGGTGTAGAAGAACAGTTTTTAAATAGTGGTCTTTCTCTATGTACTCTTTGTTCATTTAAAAAATGTCACTGGGGTCACTTTTATGTACCTATAAAGCTGTTCTATCACTGAAGGTGTAGAGCTCATGATATTTTATAAAGTTGCATATTATCATTTTTAATTGTTAGGGACAAGGGAATTTTGGTAATAGTCAATGTGCATTACTCAAAGCCCTTTGGTTGGAAATAACCAAAACCTTTCAAAGTAGTTTAAGCAAAACAAAACAAAACACACAGAAAAAAACATATCTTAAGGAAACAAGACCACTACCCCAGGGCTAGATGTGAAAACAGGCATCAGTAGGGACAGAAGCCGGGTCATGAAAAGCCATCAGAAATGGAATCTCTCCCGACTTTCCTGTTTTCCCATCTTTTTTTCCCTTTTCTGAGTCTACTTTATTTTTCTGTTTTTTGCCAGTGGATTTTCTCTTTCAACTTACTCAAGATGCATGGTCCCTGAAGTAGAATTTTCCAATGGCAATCTTGCATCCTGATTATATATGTCCAAAGGTTAACTGCTTAGAGATACCTGGATCTCAGTTCTAAACTCTTAGAAGACAGAAATTTATACAGTTGTTCGTTCTACATGCAATCCATTGTTTCCCCGTAACTGGAGGCACAGGGTGATAGAGGGACTCACTGTAACGGAAATGTTTGTAGGTTCTCGAAGGGTAGGTGGGAATATGGAATTTGTAATGTGTATCTCTAACGTGCCAATTGTCATATATTTATGGATATATTTCTGCTTCTCTTTTTCCTTTTGTAGATCTACATGGCCCAAATTTCTGTAGATTTATAGTAGATCTTGATATTAGGTGAGGCAAGTTCCTATACATTTTTCTTTAAAACTCTGTAACTCTTGGCCCCTTGCTGTTCCATATGAATTGTAGGATCAGCTTACCAAGTTTCATGAAAAAACTTGATTTTTAATGGAATTTTACTGAATGTGTACATTAATTTGAGGAGAACTGACATTTAAAAATATTGAGTCTTTCCACCCATGAGAATAGTATATTTCTTATTCATTTTTTGTTCCTTCAATTATGATTTATAATATTCTCCATGAATACATTGCATATTTACTATCAGATATACTCCTAAGTACCTCATGGATTTTGTTACTATTTTGAATGAATCACTTTTTCCTATTATATTTTCTTTAGGGAAATTATTGATATTTCGTAACACTTGATTTTTATTTGTCACTTATTCAACTATTTTGCCAAAGTTTCTCATTAGTCCTACTAGTTATTAGTTTGATATTTTGGTCATTATGCCAATAATGTATAAGAACAGTATTGATTTTTGTATGTTCTTTTATGCATCTTGCCAAATTCTATCATTAATACAACTAGTTGGTATTATTTTTAATTCACTTGCTTCTATTTTCTTTTTCTTGTCTTCTTGAGGTAAATGTATGTCTTATTTATTTTTAATCCTTTCCCTTAAAAAAGTTCATAAAATACTATAAAATAAACCAAATATTTTTAACTACATTGAATTGATTTTGAGATAATTACCTGTAACTCAAAAATATATGTGTGAATACATATATATAACATTTTAAACATTTTTATTCCCTTTTATTTCCTGTTTCCCTCTATAATTCCCACTGTAATTTAACACATGAGTTATTTAACAGGACATTTAATTTGTTATGATCTTTAATAATTGGTACAAATTACATTAGACTATTGTCATAGAATGTGGTTGACTGCCAATTATTTGAAATGTGATAATACTTCCTTTGTGATCCACTGCACTGTCAATGTAATTATTATTCTATGTATTCATTCTTTTGGGGGGTACAGAGTTCTTTATGTATTTATCAGGTCATGCTTCATAAGTCTGTTGTTCAAAACTATATTCTAAGTCCAGAGGTAATCCCACGCACCTGTGGTCACCTACTCTATGGCAAAGGAGGCAAGAATATACAATGGAGGAAAGACAGTCTCTTCAATAAGTGGTGCTGGGAAAACTAGACAGCTCCATGTAAAAGAATGAAATTAGAACACTCCCTAACACCATACACAAAAATAAACTCAAAATGGATTAAAGACCTAAATGTAAGACTGGACACTATAAAACTCTTAGAGGAAAACGAAGGAAGAACACTCTTTGACATAAATCACAGCAAGATCCTTTTTGACCCACCTCCTAGAGAAATGGAAATAAAAACAAAAATAAACAAATGGGACCTAACAAAAAGTAAAAGCTTTTGCACAGCAAAGGAAACCATAAACAGAATGAAAAGACAACCCACAGAATGGGAGAAAATATTTGCAAATCAAGCAACTGACAAGGGATTAATCTCCAAAATATACAAACAGCTCATGCAGCTCAATATCAAAAAAACAAACAACCCAATCCAAAAATGGGCGGAAGACCTAAATAGACATTTCTCCAAAAAGGACATATAGATGGACAACAGGCACATGAAAAACTACTCAACATCACTAATTATTAAAGAAATGTAAATCAAAACTACAATGAGGCATCACCTCACATCAGTCAGAATGGCCATCATCAAAATATCTACAAACAATAAATGCCAGAGAGGGCGTGGAGAAAGGGAACCCTCCTGCACTGTTAGTGGGAATGTAAATTGGTACAGCCACTATGGAGAACAGTATGGAGTTTCCACAAAAACCTAAAAATAGAGCTACCATATGATCCAACAATCCCACTCCTGGGCATATATCCAGAGAAAACCATAATTTGAAAAGATACATGTACCCCAATGTTCATTGTAGCATTATTTACAATAGCCAGGACATGGAAGCAAACTAAATGTCCATCAACAGGAATGGATAAAGAAGATGTGGTACATATATATGATGGAATATTACTCAGCCATAAAAAGAATAAAATAATTCCATTTGCAGTGACATGGATGAACCTAGAAATTGTCATACTGAGTGAAGTAAGTTAGACAGAGAGAGACAAATATCATATGATACTGCTTACCTGTGGAATCTATAAAAATACATTCATTTAACCTATTTACAAAACAGAAATAGAGTCACAGATGTAGAAAACAAACTTATGGTTACCAAGGGGGAAAAGGCGGGGAGGGATAAATTGGGAGATTGGGATTGACATATACACACTACTATATATATAAAATAGATAACTAATAAGAACCTACTTTATAGCACAGGGAATTCTACTCAATACTCTATAACGATCTAAATGGGAATAGAATCTAAAAAAGAGTGGATAAATGTATATGTATAACAGATTCACTTTGCTGTTCAGCAGAAACTAACACAACACTGTAAATCAACTATACTCCAATAAAAATTAATTAATAAAAAAACCTGTATTCTAACTAATATTTAGTGTGCTTTGACTACCATTACTTGAAATCTCCTAATATTATGAAACTATCCATTTCTTCTTGTAATTGTGTCAGTTTTGCTTTAAATATTTAAGACTCTTAATTCTTAGCTGCAAATAAGCTCATTGTTACCACTTCTTAGTGAATTTGTCCTTTATTATTATACATGATATTCTTATTAATATTCATCTTAAATTATATGCCATCAGATATTAATATTGCTGCACTAGTTTTCTCATGATTAATATTGACATAACATAGCTTTCCTCATAACTTTATCGTATCTCTTGCCAGAAACTTATAGCTATATTTAAAAAAATTCAACCTATAGTCTGTCCTTTAATAGAGGAGTTTGAGCCATTCGTGGTATTTCGATCAGCTAATACATTTGGACTTATTTTTACCATGTCATTTTGAGTTTCTATTTTATATTTTTCTCTCCTTGTTCTCTGTCCTTCATTCTTAATTTCTTGAATTATCTTTCCAATTTACTAGTTCTCTCTTCTACTTTGTTTAATATAGAATTATTTTTCATTTCAATAACGATGACTTTTATTTAAATATATAGAATTTGTTCTTTTTCATACCTAGCCATTTTTTTCTTCTTTAAAAAAATAATTCCATACACCTGAAACTAACACAATATTGTAAATCAAGTATACTTCAATAAAAAAATAATTCCTTCCCATTTAAAAAATAAAAGTTATTCCTCCATTTATCACTTTGAGTATCTTAAATGTAGATATTTAAAATCTTTAGTGGAATATCCCATTAGTTTGAAGTGAGTGTGCCAATTCTTGGTTTGGTTTTAGCTGTATTTGGTATTTGATTCCTTCATGTGTTTTAGAACTTTTGTTTATAAATTCATTGTCTCTCTCCTTCTCTGAATTTATTTCTCCCTGTCTCAACTCTGTTCATCATTGTCTTCACCTGGCTTCTTGATCCTCACACGTGGAGCCTAATAATATTACCAGAAGTGGGGGCTTCTGTACTATGGGGAAAATAGAAATACTGCAAATTCTGTCAATTTCAAAGTCAGCTGGTTGTTTTGTGCTATTTTTAGTAGGGAGGATATGATATGTCTGTATTCTCCTTAGGTCTGGAGCTTGTTAAAGTTACATTTTAGGTTTTAGTTTATTCATGAAAAGGAGAGATCACTTTAATCCATGGTTTCAAATGGAACATGCCTTCTGTACAGCAGAAACTAACACAACACTGTAAAGCAAATATACTCCAATAAAAATTAATTAAAAAAATTAACATGCCTTGAGTCACATTGTCAAATGTTTTTAGTTATTGTAATTTTGTATGTGTCATATCCTAGGAAATGGCAGGAGTGAGAATTAGGAGGGAGAGAAATTCAGCCCTGTGTATAAGCTAAAAAGGATATTAAAGGGATATGAAGACATTAGGTGCACTGGCTGTCTCTGTTTCAATACTGTATATTTAGGATTACCTTATAGCCCAGTTTACTCCAAAGAAAGAATCTGTTTAGAAGGCTTAATTGATCAATGCCAATTTTAACAGTAGTAAGAGACAGTGGTTGAGTGTGTTGTCTCTTATTCTCTTTGACAGGTGCTAAGAGTATCCTAAAATTAATAAGAATTTAGAATTAGATCAAAGATGATACGTGAAATTAACTTCTCAAATATTTATGATGTATCCATAAATCATACCACTACATGTCCTTTTATGGATTGCAAAACATGTAGAGCTTATATTTGAAAATCATTATGTTTGAAAGAGAAGGAAATGACCTATTATTAGGGGCTCTTAGACACTTGATAAAACGCTTGTTTCATTGTGATCCACGGATTCTCTAGGGCTTGAAAGGTATATGTCTGAATTACTGGTGGAATCAAACACCCTTTTGTCATGAAATCCAGGTACATGAATTTGAAGTAATTGACATTATTTTTCTCATATTCCTCACACTTGTAGCAGGGAAACTGAAAGTGGCCTGTGCAAGAGAAAACAATTTCATTGAGAAACCTGAGAGAAAACTCAGCTTTTGGATTTTTAGGCTTTATCTTTTCCACTTTCATTTTACATCCAACTCTCCTCTTTTTTCTTTCTGTCTTTGCCACTATGAGTATTTTACAAGTCAAGTGATCTCAGACATTAAATATATATATGTGTATATGTATACACACAAATATATATATATACACACACACAATCTCACAAGATTTAGGACTGAGTCAAGGAAGATTTGTGTTTGCTATGGTGCAACTAAAGTATGATCTCACTAAAATATGAACTAATACCTAATATTATATAGATTATTCTCATTAAATAACTAGAGAAAAGAGATGAAAAATTATTTCAGTGCTAAAAACCACATTAGCCAATGATTGACTTAGATTACTCTTATGTTTCAGTTTCAAAAGGCATCACCAAATCTAGCAACATCAAAATACTTCATTGCAACCTCACTGCTGATTATTTGTGCCACTCTCCTGAACCACATCATGGAGCATGGCTGAACTAATAAGCTATCAAGTCCTGACAATTGTAAAATCCCTTTCACCTTATTCAGGGAAAATGCCTGGTATATATTTACTTTTCATTATAGGAAAATACATTTTTATGGATTACCTCATCAAAAACATGCCTTAATATTACCTAGAAAATTGAGTATGGTTCCTCAGATACCAAAACAATTCCTGCATGGGAAAAGATTGAATTAAATTGGGATTTTACTAGAGTATTGAGTAAACACTTCATCTTTGATATGTTAATGCTACCTGGGTACCTTGAGAGATTTTTTCCTTCCAATTTATAAATTAAAATTCTGCTGTAGTTGTGACAAAGTATAGAGTTTTGTATATTCCCACTCAGGTTTTTCAGAGTATCCTACCTACCACAAGAAGAGTTTTTAGAATAACTTAGGCAAGTCAGTAGAAAGATTGAATTCAAAACACAAGAGTTTAGACAATAATGCTTTTTATAATGAGAAAAAGTTGATAACTCTATAGCAATTTCTTACATTATTGCAACTATAGTTGACCATAACTATTTCCTGAAGTAACTTTTTTTTTTTTTTTTTTTTTGCGGTACACGGGTCTCTCACTGTTGTGGCCTCTCCCGTTGCAGAGCAGGGTCCGGATGCGCAGGCTCAGCGGCCATGGCTCACGGGCCCAGCCGCTCCGCGGCATGTGGGATCTTCCCGGACTGGGGCATGAGTCCGTGTCCCCTGCATCGGCAGGCGGACTCTCAACCACTGCGCCACCAGGGAAGTCCCCTGAAGTAACTTTATAGTCAGCTGCTATATAAGGTTACAAGTATACAACTCTGTGAAAATAATCCTGGTGGCACTGGGAATGATTTCACGGAGAAGTTAGCTCACGGACAGGTTCTTAAAGCTAGAACAGGATTTTGATAGGAGGTGAGAAAGTAAGAAGTGTTTTACCTAAGAGGGTTGAATTAATTTAACTCAACAAATACTTAGAACAAACTCGATAACATGAATTATCTAATTTAGAACAAACCTTGATAACATGAATTATCTAATTTAATCTATTAATTTAATCTATTAATTAATTATCTAATTTAATCTATTAAAAAACCCATGAGTTAGATGTTATCAATATTTTCATTTTATAGATAAATCCCTGAGGCACAGAGAGATCACTCAGCTGTTAAGTGGTAGAATCAGGATTCAATCCCGAGCAGCTGACCCCAGAGCCCACACTTCTAAAAACAAGGATCAACTGCCTGCCTTCAAATTCTGACTTCATCTATAACACTTAGGTTAGTGCCTACCCTCACTGGGTAAGTGCCTAATAAATGTTAACTATTTTAAATATGTTTATTGTTATTACTAGTGAACTGCTCTGTCATTGCTACTTCTCTGTGGCTATGTGTAAGTTATTCAATGTATTGCAGATGATGCAAATATGCTAGATTGAAGGTCTCAGTCTTCAATGAACTTTCAGTTTTTTGGGAGCAATGGATATATACCACAGAGGTATAATAGGCTAAATATGGGGGAGATTAATTTCAACTGGAAGAGATGAAGGAAAACCCCAGAGGTGGTTTTTGAGCTGAACATAGAATGGATATGCTTGCAGTTGAAGAGATAAGAGGGAAGGCTTACAGGGTGAAAGGACCATGTGCACAAAGGCACAATGTTCAGAATGTGTTTGGAGAATAGGTTAGCTTATATTTACTTTGTATAAGAGAGGGAAGAGCAGTGAGAGGAAAGGCAGGAAGGCAGCCTTAAGTTCATATCTCATGGAGCCTTGAAGAGGTCTTTAAACAAATCAGTGACAGTTCAAAGGCATTTTTGGAACACATTTTAGTAACAAGGCACAGAGTGGAGGAAAGGAGGGCAGGGCTATCACTATAGACATGAAAAGATTCAGGTTTGCTGCCACCGTTTTCTTCTATCTTCATAATTCTAACAGCACACTCTATTATTAATTTTTTGTGTGTGCTGGACAAGTCACTTACTATTTCGGTCCTCTGTTTCCTCACTTACAGAATAAGAGAGCTGAATTGATAAGTATATGATCAACAGTTTTGAGAAGTCATGGACTCTCTGTGGCTTGACTTTGTGCCTATATATTTTCACATGTAATTTTTGTTCATGATGGTGGTCACAAATATGAATATCTTCCGTCTCTTAGTAAATACCTATTTTTATTTAATATTTCTATTCATTTAGCACATACTATATTATTTTTCCCTTATGTTCATTTCTTCTCAACTGTTAGTTCATTGAGAAAAAGACCATATTTTATACTTTTATATATGCTTTATGTTCCTTTACCAGCGAGGTGAAAAATTTACCAAATCCAGCTTTCACAACAAATTTTATATGTGAAATTAAAAGGATAATTTATTTTACCATCACTGCTTATGTAAACTAAAAAATTGATATTAATTTCCATTGTGTGTATTTTTATATCTCATATCCAAAACCAGAAGACATACTACAAAAAAGAGTGGAAGAGGATATGTTTTCTTTTTCTCAAAATAAATATACAAATCCACAGCATAAGAAACAATTATACAAAGATTACTTTTAAGATTATGAAAAGTCTAAATATATTATCTATTCCAAGTAAGGAGAACTAACGTCAAGTTAAATGGCTTCTATTTGGGAACTTTTTCTATGATTTTTACAGTATGAGCATATTTTCACATAGCTTTTTGAACTAGAGTAAGACATAATATCCCTTGATATTTGAAGCCTGAATGTCCCCTAGATACTTTAAGATGTTATAGCAAACAAAGTCCCATTGGTCTGAGAAGCCACTAGAAGTAAATCTTAAAACTAATTATGGTTCTCCTGCTGAGAGTTTCTTCAAGAGCCACTTTCCAATTTCTGTCAAACATTTGCAGTTCTAGTACAAATACATTTATTTTTTTTTCAGAATTAATTCACCTGCATTTCAACTTCAAGATAGTGTTTGCCTTTCATTGTGAAACAGAGAAAGGTTATGAAGAAATTTCCAAGGAATTAAAAAATTAACTCTTAAAATCCTATTTTAATTTTGCAAAAACCTAATAGGCCCAGTCCTAACCATAATAGAGTTACACAATTATCTGATAGATTTAGAATGGTCTCATTGCCAATTTGGGCTTTGAAGAAAACAAAATCAGGTTCATAAAAAATTCTCTGAACTGACTGTATTGCAATCTAAACTTTAGTGGAAAATTACTAAACATCCTTTATTCTTTTGGTTACATTTATTATTTTTCCCCACCGAAGACAAACATAGCAGCAATGGATTCCCTGTACTGTTCTCTGACCAACACAGCTGAGATAGAATTGCCTGTGAATGACACGTCTCCCCAGTCAGGAGTTGGGTGGAGACTTTCTACATTTAAGGTGTCTCTGGCTGACATCATTTTTTTGTTCTAGAAAAGGAAGAAAATTGGACTTAGTTCAATTTGTCTCTAACGTCGGTATCTTAACATTTGGTCAAAGAAAAGAAGCAAAATCAATAATAAGTCTAATTGGGCCATTTTCACCAACTAGAAACTTGTTATTCAAAAATCAACATTTGATACTTAGGTAAATACCATATATATAAGAATTATATGAATACAAAAATTTAGTTTGTGTTAGACTGTGAAATGCAAAGGTTTATTGTCACCATCTCAACTAAATAATTCATGGAAAGCATCTCTTGTGGCCACTAATATATTAACTACCTGAATGAAATGAAGGCTACTATTTAGAATTTACTAACATATCCAGTAAAATGTGTAAAGTTAGTTCTATTAACTAGGTTTACATAATGCATTTTTCTTATGACAATCATACCTCTTATGACATTCAAAGATATATGTGTTTAATAAATTTTAAATGAATTTTTAAAATAATTTTTAAATTTTAAATAAATTTTTTCTTGGTTCATTGTCATTTGACTGAACCCCACAGTTATATCCAATAAGAACTAAGTTAAAAATGAAGTTTCTGTCAACTATTTTCCACTAGCAAACATAGTGACTCACCTTCCAAATAAAAGCATATCAACATGAAAGTTTCCCAAGGGTATATTCTAGGTCATAATCTTTATGTTAATGAATTCCTTACTGAATAGTAAATTGTAAGAATATATTACCTTATTCCTCTAACACATTACCTGTCAGCAGGTAATTACCCATCAAAACCTAAACAGAGAGGAAGATTGCCCTGTGACACCAGTGACCCCTACAGGTAAAATTAAGGAAAAAAAGTACACTGTAATTGGACAAAAGATACCACTGCATATCTGAATGTAGCTAGATAATGCCAAAGCATAACATTTATCAGTAACTCCCCATAAGACTTATTATTATTTTCTAATTGCCATTGGAGATTTTGTAAACTGTGGAATAAACCAGGCATACCTTTTTGGATTTTATTAGCTATTATTGAACTCATTTACATTTTGCGTATCACTATAGTTTCTAGAGAACCTTGTCCGGATAGGGCCTTTAAAAAGCTGTTTAGAGTTACCTGGTTAAGGTTCTGGAAGAGATCAAATGGCCATCTGGTTTATCGGCATGCCTGATAATTAGTTTCATAACCAGCTTACTGGGTGCTTATGATACAAAGTATTGCATATGCAGTCTGAAGAATTCCCAGTGAGATAAATAATATTATTCACACATTATAGAAAAAGGTAGCTAAGTGGCAATAAGTTGCAAAGCTGGAAAACATCCCCCAAGTATCTACTCCTGAGCATTATACTACAGGGACAGGGTGAAGGTCAGGTTTAGGAAAGGTCACACAGACACTACATATACTTCAATTCTCAACTTAATAGCATACATTCAATGGCCACTCATTTATTTAACATGTAGGGAATGCTTACTTATTATGTCATTATGGGCTGTGTTCTGAAGAGGTATGAAAAATAGCCAAAATTAAGCATGGGGGATTTTTTTAAAACAATAATCTATCACATTCATAGTTTAAATAAATGCAGTTTGATACTCTAACTGATGGTAATAAAGAGAGTAGACACCAGTCCAACCATTTCATATACATAACTGAGTCATTATTTGTAGTACTTATATCAACATTAAAATTCCCCAGCAACCTATGAAAGGTATGAACAATTTTTATAGCTACACATATTTTTCACCTGATTTTTTGTATTATTTTCAGAAAATATAAAGAGCTATCTTTTTAAAAAAATATGTGCTTTGGAGTTTACTGGTAAGTATATTTTTTCTCTTTTATGTTCCCAGTTACTTCATGTAAAATGTAATGCACACACAGAAGGATGATGATTTTTGTTACTTTTAGAAAATAATGATGGAGGGGTGTGGTCAAATATTGTTTTTAAAAGAGCTATCAATCAACTATAAAACTCCTAAAATCTTAATGTTGTTACTTAACCACATAACAAGAAATAAAAGCAGAACATTCAGTGTCTTGGTATTTCTTTGACTTCTGCCACACAGTAGTAAGCAGACTGACAAAAACATAAATAGTATTAAAAATGCACCAGGGTTTCACAAGGAAACCAAGTATTATATATCTATTTATTTTTCCACAAATATTTAATAAACACCTAATATATGCCAGCCAATGACTTAGAAACTGGGTGTATTGTGGTCAAAAAAACAGACATATTATCTGTATTCACAGAGCTTACAGTCTAAAGGGTGAACTGATAATAACAGGTAAACAAATAAATAGTAAAAGGTGTTGTGTTCTTAAGGAAGTAAACAGTGCAAAATGTTAGAGAATGACATGGCTGGAATCTATATACAAAGAATAAGCCAGGAGGGCAGTGAAGAAGTGTTGCAATTTGAGCTGAGGCCTGTAAATAGAAGGAACAGCCCTGGAAGAGCAGAGGGAACAGCGTGAGTGGAGGATCCAGGAAGGAAAAGAACTTGCTCTTGTTGAGGAACTAACTACAGGGTGGCTGGTGTGGCAGTGTGGTGTGTGCTGGACAGCAGGACAAAAGAACTGAGTTAAGACCAGGCAGTATCTCATGAACCATGATGGGGAGTTTGAATCTCATGTAATGTGTAATGGGCTTCAGGTAGAGACTAACAGAACCTTCCCTTGCTGCTGTGTAGTAATAATTTATGGATGGAGATGATTGGAATAGGGAGAGAAGAAAGAGGATAATATAGTAGACAAAAGCTAAATCTTACCATTACAACAAATTATTTATTCAGGTTCCTGTAAATGGACCAGATCTAGGGATACTGTCTTAAAAATATCAGATTGACATATTAATTCTAAAAGCAAAGGTTTGTATAGCTTGAATTGATTCGATATTGGTTATACCAGGTAAACAAATGCATTGACATAGTATAATGGTTTTAAATGCTGAGTGTGTGCTCTACAATCAAGTAAAATAAAATTATATCCCTTTTATGTTTAAAAAAAGCAGAAAAATATTTTACCAGTCTTCTGAAAGACTAGTGGGGAAATAAATCTTCCAAAAGGTAAATTAAGGATGAATTTTACCCTCTATAATAAACATAGCCCAAGCATAAAACAGTAATGAGTCAGTCTGCACATAATGCCAAACAACCACTCAAGTCAGTGAGGAAAAATTAGGGAAGCCACTTATTTAGCTTCAGGGAGAATTCAAAAGGGTGGGTTTTCTGCATTTAACACTTTATAAGAAGCAGTTGGCCTCATGTAACTATGATTACTTTGTTCAATTATATGTAAGATGGATAGAATAATGCCAGTATAATGGGATTTTAGGGAGAACTGTATGAAAAGCTTCTTTCCCAGAGCCTGGAACATAGTAGGCACTTGGTTTATAACCAGAGTTACAGGCCCATCTAAAGAGAATCTGAATGACAGAATTAGAGGTTATGGAAGCTCAGCTGATTCATTAATATTCCAATATAAAATAAAAATTTTTAAATATATATAAATAAAATTTAAAAATTTAAAAACCTACTTTGTATGATATTAATATAACTACTAGCTTACTTTTGGCTAATCTTTTCTGTTATATCTATTTATACCTTTTTATATTTGATCTTTGTCTTTATCTCTTTTAAGCAGTACAGAATTAAGTTTGTGGGCTTCTTTTGTTTTGTTTTTTCATTGAAGTATAATTGTCATACAATGTTAAAAAAATTTCAGGTTATTTAAAAAATTCCATCAAACAAATCATAAACTAAGAAACTCTGTGCTTCAAATATTCTATAACTTTTAAAATATAACAATGTGAGAAGAATGCTGTAATTAGATTGAAAAGGTAAGAGAGGTGGTGAAATTCAAACATAACTTCAAGTACTCCTACAATTTTGTTCCTTCCTGAAATGTACTTCTCATCTAAATATATGATTCAAAATGTATCAGGTTTAGGAGGAATATAATTGAGAATTGTATGGGTTAAACTGTGTCCTTCAAAAAGATATGTTGAAGTCCTAACCCCCTAGTAATTCAGAATGTGAACTTATTTGGAAATAGGGTCTTTGCAGATGTAGCTAAGATGAGTTCATTCTGGAATAGAACGGGCCTTTAGTACAATATTACTGGTGTCCTTATAAGACGTGGAGAACACAGAGACAGAGACACTTAGGGAAAAGATGGCCATGTGACAACAGAGATAGAGACTGGAGTAATATGTCTACAAGCCAAGGAATGCCAAGGCCCGCTGGCAAATAGCAGCAGCTGGAATAGGCAAGGACGGATTCTCCCCTATAGATTTCAGGGGAAGGATGGCCCTGCTGGCACCCTGATTTCAGACTTCTAGTTTCCAGAACTGTAGGACAATAAATTTCATTTATTTTAAGCCACCCAGTTTGTGGTACTTTGTCACCGCTGCCCTAGGAAACTAACACAAGAGTAGAGCCACACAGAGACCTAGCTGACTGTAACCTTCAATGTGTAGTTTTTGCTCCATCAAACAAGATAAGCTAAAAACCACATGGAATGAGAGGGTACCAATACCATTTTATTCTTAACCTTGATTTTGGTCTGGCCAACAGCATGCCTTAGCAAAATCAAAACAAATCCCAGCAATAAAGCAAGGCAAACAAACACCCCTCCACATACACATTAATTGGATCTTCCCTGCTGAGTCATTTATGCCTCATTTAAGCGACAAATGTTTATCACTGCTAGACCTCCAGAGCCTCCCCAGCTGTAGAGATATAAAGTCTATTCCATTGACTTCATGCATCTTTAACAAAGGTGCCATTGCGGTCCAACCCCAGAAATCTCTTTTATTGGTGATGATGTACGCAAGTAAAAGAACACAATCTGATTTTTTTTCAGACCCAGGTACATGAAATTGAGCTTACAGTGCTGCAAGTTAGGAGAACCTTGTTTTTAAGGCTGTAAACTGCATATAACTTTGTGAATGTATTCATAAGCATGATATTAAAATAGCTTATCTGTGCCTAAAATCCTAGCTTATAAAAATAGCATCTAGCTAAGAACTGGATTTTTTTAGTTGATACTCTTTCTGTGACCATTATAGTTTTCTGTGTCCTGTCTTTCCTGCACAGTCTTATTTGCCATCAGTCTTAATTCATTCTCACAAACAAATTAAGGCAGAGAGCCAGATGAGGTATGCAACTCTACTCTCTATCATCCACTTCCCTATGCTTCTGTCAGAATCAATAAATACTCATTCAAAGGAAGGGGGCTAAGCAACTCATTAATTCTCCTGCTCACTGCTTCCAAAATATGGGTGGCTTGTTAGGTGCCCTCTGAAATCCACAGTGCAAAGTGCAACTCTTGAGTCCTGTTAAAGAGCCAGCAATACAGGCGCAGAGCATGAGGAGAGGGACTTAGCAGTGATAATTAGACTGGTGCATGCGTGTTCTGTGATTTACCCACTCACAGCATTTTCCAAATAATACTTTTTTCTTCATAAAAGATATAGGTTGTCTTTGTTTTCAAAGACTCTTCCAAGCCTGATGTCACCTCATTGTTTAAATCTGTCCTTGAACATAAACAACACCCTGGAAATTTCCAATTTTATACAACATTTTTCAAAGCACATAAAAAGAAAGTTCTTCAAACTTAACAGAGTGAATAGTGATTGCTGATTTGTTTGCAGTGAATACTGAAGGAGAGATGCTGTGTAGAAACTCCTTTAGCAATTCGTGTGAGGAATGTGACTATCCAACACCACAGAAATTCACAGGTAATACTGGGGGTTAAAGGAAGCCAGACAAATAAGACTTTGAATGGATCTACATCCTTAGGTTTCTCTCTCTCCTTGACCTTAAAGTTAGAAGTGTGATATCTTGGGTTTACTCTAATTCTTTTGTTGCCTCCAGTTTGGGGGATTTTATTGTTATTCCTCATGGATTTTCTAACTCTAAGAGAAGTGACATGAAAAATAACGTCAGCCTGAACTCAGTAACCTCTACTGTTTTTTTTTTAGTTTCACTTGGCTAAAAGCCATTGTAGCTGCTGTTTATTAGTTCAAAACGCCATGAATACTTACTATGTGATTCACTTCCATGTAAATTTTTCATTTAGAGATCTTTGATTTAGAGCAATGTATGCATTAGCAGGAAAACATCATACAATTATTTACTGAAAAAACAAGAGAGAGGAGGGTTGAAGAAGGCATATCCCAGGAGATTTAAGACTGACAGATTAGCAGCAGAAAACCTTTTGTCTGAAAAGTACAAAAATGATCATAAGAACTAAGAACAATATACCGCTCATCTTATCAAAACCAAAGAAGGTGCCTTACATGTGCAAAATGTCCAATTCTGTATTCTCAATACACAACTAACTTGGAAATTCATCTGACTTGGAAAATAACCAAGTTGAAAATAAAACCTGCAATCATAAACACAATATTTTTATAGATTAAAAACAAACAACCGTAGGATTTTTTTCAGAAGTAGGATTTTGCTGCTCTATACCTTTAAATATTTATTCTAGTATATCAACTTATTGGTAAAGTATAACAAGGTGATAGTTTACAGTTAGAGAATATAGAGCATCAAAATTTTAAAGATAAGGAGGGAAAGATGGCGGAAGAGTAAGATGCGGAGATCACCTTCCTCCCCACAGATACAGCAGAAATACATCTACACGGGGAGCAACTCCTACAGAGCACCTACTGAACCCTGGCAGAAGGCCTCAGACCTTCCAAAAGGCAAGAAAGTCCCCACATACCTGGGTAGGGCAAAAGAAAAAAGAATAAACAGAGACAAAAGGATAGGGATGGGACCGGCACCAGTGGGAGGGAGCTGTGAAGGAGGAAAGGTTTCCACACACTAGGAAGCCCCTTCGCGGGCGTACACTGCGGGTGGCGGAGCGGAAAAGCCTCGGATCACGGAGGAGAACACAGCAACAGGGGTGCGGGGGACAAAGCGGAGAGATTCCCGCACAGAGGATCAGTGCCGACCGGCACTCAGCAGACCGAGAGGCTTGTCTGCTCACCCGCCGGGGCGGGTGGGGCTGGGAGCTGAGGCTTGGGCTTCGGCCGGAGCGCAGGGAGAGGACTGCGGTTGGCAGCGTGAACACAGCCTGCAGGGGGTTAGTGCACCACGGCTAGCTGGGAGGGAGTCCCGGGAAAAGTCTGGACCTGCCGAAGAGGCAAGAGACATTTTCTTCCCTCTTTGTTTCCTGGTGCTTGAGGAGAGGGGATTAAGGGCGCTGCTTAAAGGAGCTCCAGAGACAGGCGCGAGCCGCAGCTAAAAGCGCGGACCCCAAGGACGGGCATAAGGCGCTAAGGCTGCTGCTGCCGCCACCAAGAAGCCTGTGTGCAAGCACAGGTCACTATCCACACACCCCTTCCTCCGGGAGTCTGTGCAGCCCGCCACTGCCAGGGTCCAGGGATCCAGGGACAACTTCCCTGGGAGAACGCCCAGCGCGCCTCAGGCTGGTGCAACGTTATGCCGGCCTCTGCTGCCGCAGGCTCGCCCCGCACTCCGTACCCCTCCCTCCCCTCCTCCAACGACCTACACGCAGAGGTGGGGCCAAATCCAAACCTGAGCCCCGGGAGCTGTGTGAACAAAGAAGAGAAAGGGAAATCCCTCCCAGCAGCCTCAGAAGCAGCGGATTAAATCTCCACAATCAACTTGATGTACCCTGCGTCTGTGGAATACATGAATAGACAACGAATCATCCCAAATTGAGGAGGTGGACTTTGAGAGAAAGATTTATGATTTTTTTCCCCTTTTCCTCTTTTTGTGAGTGTGTATGTGTACGCTTCTGTGTGAGATTTTGTCTGTATAGCTTTGCTTCCACCATTTGTCATAGGGTTCTCTCTGTCCGTTTGTTTAAAAAATTTTTTTTCTTAATAATTATTTTTTATTTTAATAACTTCATTTTATTTTATCTTACTTTATTCTCTTTCTTTCTTCCTCCCTTTCTTTCTTTCTTTCTTTCTTTCTTTCTTTCTTTCTTTCTTTCTTTCTTTCTTTCTTTCTTTCTTTCTCCCTTTTATTCTGAGCCATGTGCATGAAAGGCTCTTGGTGCTGCAGCCAGGTGTCAGTGCTGTGCCTCTGAGGTGGGAGAGCCAACTTCAGGACACTGGTCCACAAGAGACCTCCCAGCTCCACATAATATCAAACGCCGAAAATCTCCCAGAGATCTCCGTCTCAACACCAGCACTCAGCTTCACTCAACGACCAGCAAGCTACAGTGCTGGACACCCTATGCTAAACAACTACCAAGACATGAACACAGCCCCACCCATTAGCAGAGAGGCTGCCTAAAATCATAATAAGGCCACAGACACACCAAAACACACCACCAGACGTGGACCTGCCCACCAGAAAAACAAGATCCAGCCTCATCCACCAGAACACAGGCACTACTCCCCTCTACCAGGAAGCCTACATAACCCACTAAACCAACTTAAGCCACTGGGGACAGACACCAAAAACAACGGGAACTATGAACCTGCAGCCTACAAAAAGGAGACCCCAAACACACTAAGTTAAGCAAAATGAGAAGACAGAAAAACACACAGCAGATGAAGGAGCAATATAAAAACCCACCAGACCTAACAAATGAAGAGGAAATAGGCAGTCTACCTGAACAGGAATTCAGAATAATGATAGTAAAGATGATCCAAAATCTTGGAAATAGAATAGACAACATGCAAGAAACATCTAACAAGGACCTAGAAGAACTAAAGATGAAACAAGCAACGATGAACAACACAATAAATGAAATTAAAAATACTCTAGATGGGATCAATAGCAGAATAACTGAGGCAAAAGAACGGATAAGTGACCTGGAAGATAAAATAGTGGAAATAACTACTGCAGAGCAAAATAAAGAAAAAAAGAATGAAAAGAACTGAGGACAGTCTCAGAGACCTCTGGGACAATATTAAACGCACCAACATTCGAATTACAGGAGTTACAGAAGAAGAAGAGAAAAACAAGGGACTGAGAAAATATTTGAAAAGATTACAGTTGAAAACTTCCCTAATATGGGAAAGGAAATAGATAATCAAGTCCAGGAAGCACAGAGAGTCCCATACAGGATAAATCCAAGGAGAAACATGCCAAGACACATATTAATCAAACTATCAAAAATTAAATACAAAGAAAGCATATTAAAAGCAGCAAGGGAAAAACAACAAATAACACACAAGGGAATCCCCATAAGGTTAACAGCTGATCTTTCAGCAGAAACTCTGCAAGCCAGAAGGGAGTGGCAGGACATATTTAAAGTGATGAAGGAGAAAAAGCTGCAACCAAGATTACTCTACCCAGCAAGGATCTCATTCAGATTTGATGGAGAAATTAAAACCTTTACAGACAAGCAAAAGCTGAGAGAGTTCAGCACCACCAAACCAGCTTTACAACAAATGCTAAAGGAACTTCTCTAGGCAAGAAACACAAGAGAAGGAAAAGACCTACAATAAAGAACCCAAAACAATTAAGAAAATGGGAATAGGAACGTACATATCGATAATTACCTTAAATTACCTTAAATGCTCCCACCAAAAGACACAGATTGGCTGAATGGATACAAAAACAATACCCATATATATGCTGTCTACAAGAGACCCACTTCAGACCTAGAGACACATACAGACTGAAAGTAAGGGGATGGAAAAAGATATTCCATGCAAATGGAAACCAAAAGAAAGCTGGAGTAGCAATTCTCATATCAGACAAAATAGACTTTAATATAAAGACTATTACAAGAGAAAAAGAAGGACACTGCATAATGATCAAGGGATCGATCCAAGAAGAAGATATAACAATTGTAAATATTTATGCACCCAACATAGGAGCACCTCAATACATAAGGCAAATACAGCCATAAAAGGGGAAACTGACGGTAACACATTCATAGTAGGGGACTTTAACACCCCACTTTCACCAATGGACAGATCATCCAAAATGAAAATAAATAAGGAAACACAAGCTTTAAATGATACATTAAACAAGATGGACTTAATTAATATTTATAGGACATTCCATCCAAAAACAACAGAATACACAAGTGCTCATGGAACATTCTCCAGGATAGATCATATCTTGGGTCACAAACCAAGCCTTGGTAAATTTAAGAAAATTGAAATTTTATCAAGTATCTTTTCTGACCACAACGCTATGAGACTAGATATCAATTACAGAAAAAGATCTGTAAAAAATACAAACACATGGAGGCTAAACAATACACTACTTAATAACGAAGTGATCACTGAAGAAATCAAAGAGGAAATAAAAAAATACCTAGATACAAATGACAGTGGAGACACGACGACCCAAAACATATGGGATGCAGCAAAACAGTTCTAAGAGGGAAGTTTATAGCAATACAATCCTACCTTAAGAAACAGGAAACATCTCAAATAAACAACCTAACCTTGCACCTAAAGCAATTAGAGAAAGAAGAACAAAAAAAACCCAAAGTTAGCAGAAGGAAAGAAATCATAAAAATCAGATCAGAAATAAATGAAAGCAAAGATCAATAAAACAAAAAGCTGGTTCTTTGAGAATATAAACAAAATTGATAAACCATTAACCAGACTCATCAAGAGAAAAAGGGAGATGACTCAAATCAATAGAATTAGAAATGAAAACGGAGAAGTAAAAACTGACACTGCAGAAATACAAAAAATCATGAGATATTACTACAAGCAACTCTATGCCAATAAAATGGACAACCTGGAAGAAATAGACAAATTCTTAGAAATGCACAACGTGCCAAGACTGAATCATGAAGAAAGAGAAAATATGAACAGACCAATCACAAGCACTGAAATTGCAACTGTGATTAAAAATCTTCCAACAAACAAAAGCCCAGGACCAGATGGCTTCACAGGAGAATTCCATCAAACATTTAGAGAAGAGCTAACACCTATCCTTCTCAAACTATTCCAAAATATAGCAGAGGGAGGAACACTCCCAAACACATTCTACAACGCCACCATCCCCTTGATACCAAAACCAGACAAGGATGTCACAAAGAAAACTACAGGCCAATATCACTGATGAACATAGATGCAAAAATCCTCAACAAAATACTAGCAAACAGAATCCAACAGCACATTAAAAGGATCATACACCATGATCAAGTGGGGTTTATTCCAGGAATGCAAGGATTCTTCAATATATGCAAATCAATCAACATGATACACCATATTAACAAATTGAAGGATAAAAACCATATGATCATCTCAATAGATGCAGAGAAAGCTTTCGACAAAATTCAGTACCCATTTATGATAAAAACGCTGCAGAAAGTAGGCATAGAGGGAACTTTCCTCAACATAATAAAGGCCATATATGACAAACCCACAGCCAACATCATCCTCAATGGTGAAAAACTGAAAGCATTTCCACTAAGATCAGGAACAAGACAAGGTTGCCCACTCTCACCCCTCTTATTCAACATAGTTTTGGAAGTTTAAGCCACAGCAATCGGAGAAGAAAAGGAAATAAAAGGAATCCAAATCGTAAAAGAAGAAGTAAAGCTGTCAGTGTTTGCAGATGACATGATACTATACATAGAGAATCCTAAAGATGCTACCAGAAAACTACTAGAGCTAATCAATAAATTTGGTAAAGTAGCAGGATACAAAATTAATGCACAGAAATCTCTGGCATTCCTATACACTAATGATGAAAAATCTGAAAGTGAAATCAAGAAAACACTCCCATTTACCATTGCAACAAAAAGAATAAAATATCTAGGAATAAACCTACCTAAGGAGACAAAAGACCTGTATGCAGAAAATTATCAGACACTGATAATTCTGATTATATCAGACACTGAAATTAAAGATGATACAAATAGATGGAGAGATATACCATGTTCTTGGATTGGAAGAATCAACATTGTGAAAATGACTCTACTACCCAAAGCAATCTACAGATTCAATGCAGTCCCTATCAAACTACCACTGGCATTTTTCACAGAACTAGAACAAAAAATTTCACAATTTGTATGGAAACACAAAAGACCCCGAATAGCCAAAGCAATCTTGAGAACGAAAAACGGAGCTGGAGGAATCAGGCTCCCTGACTTCAGACTATACTACAAAGCTACAGGAATCAAGACAGTATGGTACTGGCACAAAAACAGAAATATACATCCATGGAACAGGATAGAAAGCCCAGAGATAAACCCATGCACGTATGGTCACCTTATCTTTGATAAAGGAGGCAGGAATGTACAGTGGAGAAAGGACAGCCTCTTCAATAAGTGGTGCTGGGAAAACTGGACAGGTTCAGGTAAATGTATGAGATTAGATCACTCCCTAACTCCATACAGAAAAATAAGCTCAAAATGTATTAAAGACCTAAATGTAGGGCCAGAAACTATCACACTCTTAGAGGAAAACATAGGCAGAACACTCTATGATATCAATCACAGCAAGATCCTTTTTGACCCACCTCTTAGAGAAATGGAAATAAAAACAAAAATAAAGAAATGGGAACTAATGAAACTTAAAAGCTTTTGCACAGCAAAGGAAACCATAAACAAGATGCAAAAACAACCCTCAGAATGGGAGAAAATATTTGCAAATGAAGCAACTGACAAAGGATAAATCTCCAAAATTTATAAGGAGCTCATGCAGCTCAATAACAAAAAAACAAACAACCCAATCCAAAAATGGGCAGAAGACCTAAATAGACATTTCTCCAAAGAAGATATACAGACTGCCGACAAACACGTGAAATAATGCTCAACATCATTAATCATTAGAGAAATGCAAATCGAAACTACAATGAGATATCATCTCACACCAGTCAGAACGGCCATCGTCAAAAAATCTAGAAACAATAAATGCTGGAGAGGGTGTGGAGAAAAGGGAACACTCTTGCACTGCTGGTGGGAATGTAAATTGATACAGCCACTATGGAGAACAGTATGGAGGTTCCTTAAAAAACTACAAATAGAACTACCATATGACCCAGCAATCCCACTACTGGGCATATACCCTGGGAAAACCATAATTCAAAAAGAGTCATGTACCAAAATATTCATTGCAGCTCTATTTACAATAGCCAGGAGATGGAAACAACCAACGTGTCCATCATCGGATGAATCGATAAAGAAGATGTGGCACGTATGTACAATGGAATATTACTCAGCCATAAAAAGAAACCAAATTGAGCTATTTGTAATGAGGTGGATGAACCTAGAGTCTGTCATACAGAGTGAAGTAAGTCAGAAAGAGAAAGACAAATACCGTATACTAATACATATATATGGAATTTAAGAAAAAAAAAATGTCATGAAGAACCTAGGGGTAAAACAGGAATAAAGACACAAACATACTAGAGAATGGACTTGAGGATATGCGGAGGGGGAAGGGTAAGTTGTGACAAAGCGCGAGAGTGGCATGGACATATATACACTACCAAACATAAAAGTGATAGCTAGTGGGAAGCAGCCGCATGGCACAGGGAGACCAGCTCAGTGCTTTGTGACCGCCTGGAGGGGTGGGATGGGGAGGGTGGGAGGGAGGGAGACGCAGCGGGGAGGAGATATGGGAACGTGTGTATGTGTGTGGCTGATTCACTTTGTTGTGGAGCAGAAACGAACACACCATTTTAGGGCAACTGTACTCCAATAAAGATGTGAAAAAAAAGAAAATGTGGAAGATGTGGTGTATACATACAATGGAGTACTACTCAGCCATAACAAAGAATGAAATTTTGCCATTTGCAGCAACATGGATGGACTTGGAGGGCATTATGCTAAGTGAAATAAGTCAGACAGAGAAGGAAAAATACTGAATGATATCACTTATATGTGGAATCTAAAAAATAAAACAAACTAGTGAATATAACAAAAAAGAAACAGACTCACACATATAGAGAACAAACTAGTGGTTACCAGTGGGGAGAGAGAAGCGGGGGGGGGGGAAGATAAAGGTTGGGGATTAAGAGGTAAAAACTACTGTGTATAAAATTAATAAGCTACAAAGGCATATTGTATAACACAGGGAATATGCAATATTTTGTAATAACTATAAATGGAATATAACCTTTAAAGTTGTGAATCACTATGTTGTACACCTGAAACTTATGTAATATTGTACATCAAATATACCTCAATAAATAATATTAAAAAAAATTTAAAGATAGTGAAAATAATAGATCCACCTTCTAATCATTTACAATATTCCAAGCATAATGCTAAACTCTTTATTTAAAAATTTCCCTCTAATCCCCACAATAAGCCTATGAATTTAACAGTATCGTTTCCATTTAATAGACGAGGTTATCTTAGAATCAGCTAGCTTGCCCAAGATCACATAACTGAAAAGTGGCGGAACTGGGGTCATATGCAGGTTCATGTACCCTGAAATACGTTTTCTGTCTACTGTGCCCAAGGAGCTGTGCTGACCAGATGTTAGAGATGACAAGTCTTACCAATTCACTGGATTTTCCAAACTCAAAATGACCCCCCTTATTATTTCTCTCCCTTTCTTTTTTCCTCCCTCTCTCTCTCCCTCCCACTTTCTCTCTCTCCTTCCTCCCTCCCTTCCTTCTTTCATTCCTTTCATTCGACTCCAAAAATGATTAGAAGGAATTTACAATGAAATACATGTATAACTGGACAACTGAAAGCTCCCCCAAAGATTATATGTCCATAAGTGTGTGTGATAACAAAGATTAAGAAATAGAACTCCTTTTAAAACACAATATTAACAGAGCAGTACTGTTTACTCATTCGACACAATATATTGAGCTGCTCCTATGTTCTGGGGATTGTGATGAGTCCTGGGAATGTGAATATGAATACATGCAGGCCTTCCCTTCATGCTGTGTCCTGTATTATGACAGTACACACAGAGTAATGTACGAAAGTGGTGGAAATAGAGGACCTAAGTAAAAGTGTTCAGGACAATTAATAAGGCTCGACAGGAGAGTGAGCATTTCAATGGGTCATAAAGAATAAGGAAAGACTTTCCAGGAGAGAGACAAGAAACAGGTCTTCCTGGAAAAGGATTAGTGAAGGCTTAACCAGCTCTGAAGCTAAAACATGTGGTTATTGCCAGGGAAGTGGTAAGATGCAAGGTAAGATACAAAATTGGAAAGTCTGTGGATTCCATGCTAAACAACTTGGATGTTTACTAAGCCTTGTATAATTCAGAAAATCAACATTGATACATTACTGTCATGTGATTTTCAGACTCCATCCAAGTTTTCTCATGGTCTTGATGATGCTCTTTACATCAAACACACGCAGTTCAGAATCACATGTTGCAGTTAGCCCTTTTGGTCATCTCCAGTCTGGAACAGTTCTTCAGTCTTTCCTTGACTTTAATGACTTTGACACTATTAAAGATTACAGGCCAGTTATTTTGTAACTGTTCCTTAATTTGGTGTCTGATGCTTCCTCATGATTTGTTTCAAGTTATGCATCTTTTGCAGGAACATCACAGGAGAGGGGCTATGTTTTTCTCACTGCATTCTGTCAGGTGGTGTGTAATTTTAATTTGTCCCATTAATGATGATGTTCACTTTGATCACTGGATTAAGATAGGGTCTTCCAGGATTCCTATCTGTGAAGTTCCTTTTCTACTTCTGTACATAATAAATATTTGCATGGGGAGGTAATTTGAAAGTGTGTATATATCCCATTCTTCACTAAAAGTTTCATTTATTTATTTAATTCAATGGGTTATAACCAGTTACTTTCATTATTTTGATGTTCAAATGGTTCCAGAATTGGCCAACGGAGCTCCTTTAAGCTTTCCCCTGTGTCCTTTTGACAACCCTCATCATTCTTTTATTTCTGTCACAAGTGGTTCTAAAGTCACCTTGTTTTTTCTCTAGCTCTTGAATCAGCCATTTCTCCAAGGAGCCCTGGTTCCTTATAATAAAGAGTGATATCTGGAAGTCAAGATCTGGGCACCAGGTGTGCTCACTGCTGTTGAAGCAGAGTGCAGTTGCTGCTCTTGTGCCCTCTCATTGGACTTAGTTAGGGAATGTGCACACAAACACACACATGTATGTGTGTATATATGTATATGTGTGTATACAAGCATACATAATGTGGCAAATTGTATTTTGCAAGCTAGCTATAACAAGATCTCCCATTCCATATAATCCATATGTTCTTTTTACAATATAACGTTAATGCTCCTCCCATCCAGAAGTGAGAGCCACGCTTGTCTCCTACCTTGCACCAGTGGTTGCTAGGGACTGAACTGTGTCCACACAAATTCATAAGTTGAAGCCCTAACCATCCAGTGTTATGGTATTTGAAATGGGGCTTTTAGGAGTTAGTTAGGTTTAAATGAGGTCATGAGAGTGAGGCCTCATGATGGGATTAGTGACCTTATTTAGAGAGCCACCAGAGAGGGTTCGTTCTCTCTCTCTCTCTCTCTCTCTCTTCCATGTGAGGACACAGTAAGAAGGCAGACCCCCCAATCATGCTGGCACCCTGATCTTGGTCTTCCAGACTCCAAAGCTGTGAGAAAATAAATTTCTGTCATTTAAGATACCCCATCTTTGGTATTTTGTTATGGCATCCCAAGCTAATTAATACTTGTGACGATAGCGTAAATGAGGCTATGAGACTTCCCAGTCTAGCACTTAAAAGATTATACAACTTCTTTCTGGTCCTCTTGGGATGCTTGCTCTTAGAATCCAGTCAGCATCCTGTGAAAAACCAGACAGCTACAAGGAAAGGACAGGTGTACATGCTCTAGTCAACAGCCTCAGTGGAGACCCCAGCTAACAGGCAGCATCAAACTCTAGCCTCTGGATGATTCTAGCTCCCAGCTGCAAAGTCATCCCCAGCTTTCAAGCTTCGCACCTGAGCTCCTGGGGATAAACTGTCCCAGTTTCTGGGACAGTTTATTTGCAAGTTCCTGATGCACATAAATCATGAGAAATAACATAATAATTGTAATGTTTTAAATCACTGCATTTGGGGGTAATTTGTGATGCATTAATACATGGCCAGAACGCATACCTCCATTATAATGCAACACCACAGGGTTCATTCTAGCTGTCTCCCTTTCCTAATTTGTACCCCACCCTTTCAAAACTTGGGAAATCTGACTCCCATTTTCCTTAATATCTTTAGTTGTTTGATTGATCCTCCTGTATCTAACCAATCTTTTATAAATTATATTGCCCCTACTCTTATGTGGATGCTCTCCTGATTCTACTTGGATATTGCTACCCTGAGATGGATCTTCTTTCTTTCTCATGGGACTCAGACACTTGATGCTAGACTGCCCCCCACCTCTGTGTGGATGCCTTACTCACCCTGCTTGGGCTCTGACTCTCCACTTTGGTCAACCCCTCTGCACAGATACCTGCCTTACTCTGTCTCATTCAATAGCATTATCATTGACTATTTTAGGAAAGAGAAGGAAATGAAGGAAAGGGAAGGGGAGGAAAAAGAAGAGAAAAGAAAAGAAGGGTAAGACATGGAAGAGGAACCATGTGGCCAAAGTGAAAACTTTGGAAATTTTTACATAGATGACTGTTAAGATCCAAAATGCATTTTAGAAATATCAGCAAGACTGTTTTCTAACAGTTTACTGATAATAATTTTTTTCTTATGAAATGTTTATCTAATGATTGAATAGAGTAACTGATGGAAATAAAGATGATCGTAGAACAAATAACTAAAACTGTGGTCCCTAGGCCAGAAATTTTCTTCATAGGAAAGAAGTAGGAAATATATTTTTATTTGTTTGTTTGTCTCTATTTCTTTTGGTTTGCTTATTTTGTTCAAAGATACACACATGGGATCAAGTTCAAAATCAAAGAACATTTTGAACCTGCCCCCTACATAACACATACCACATTTCTACTTGTTTTCTTCTGCATCTATCTACATGTAAGGCCAAATTAACTAAAGAAATACAATCAATTTCTCAGTATTAAGTTTACTGCTTCGTAGTTTTACTACCTAACACAGTACCTGGCATAGAGTAGGCATTAGATATAAGAAATTGAATGAATGAGACAATACAGTAATAAGGCTGTAGCTCAGCAATTCTTTAAAGTTCCACAAATGGGACTGACCTCAGAAATTCCATAAGGATACATTCCAGTACATACTCAAGTCGTCCACATCAGAAGAAATAGTGGGAGACAGTCTAGTGATAATAACCAGAGCTGGGATCACTTTTAATGCTCTTAACTATTTCTAACATCTCTATTAATACACGGAGCATTTCTTGATTTATCTTTTTGAAACATGTATTCAATTCCTGGGAAGATAGATGAGAGATTTGGCTGTTATATGACCTCAACACCTTGCCTCACCCATTCTCCTGTATAATTATTTTAGCTAAATGAGTGAAGAATATTTTCATAATTAAGCCTGCATATATTGTACACTATGGAGCCAAGACTTTCAGTTTTATTTCTTTTCATTTATCATTTTACTTTTTGGTTTTCATAGTGTGCTTCTTGCATTTCTTTTTTCCTACACTGTATGCCTTTGTCATATTTCTTTTTTCAAACTCTCTGTCATATCAGAAATTCTGTCATATGGCATTTCCTCCCAAGATGTCTTTCCATTTTTCCTGCTTCAGTTAGGACTAGTTGCTTTCCAGGTCTGTTGCTCCTGGGCTGCATCCACTTCTCCTGGTTCCTATGTCTCTCTCTTTCTTGATTTCTGGTGTCACTAAAGCTACTTCCTAATGTTAGATGTAAGAGAATTAAAATTTCTGAGCTCTTACATGTGTGAAAATTTCTAAAGGATAATGTTTACATAAAGTCTAAAGTAACTGTTAGGCCACTACATTCAAATATATGTGTAATAAAATAATTGCCTTCTCTTAGCTCCTTTCCCTTAACCAGTTTGAATGAATTATGAGCAAAATACTATAGAAATGATAACTACTTTTCAAGATCATAAAAATGACTTGGAATCTCATTTATTAATAATCTTGGGATTCAAATTTTAATTAATATTGAAGCTTTTATTGTATATTAGAATTCATTCTCTCTGGAAATGGTTTTTGTACCTATTATGCATAAATATACACTTGTATTATATACCTAAACTAATTTGCACTTAAAAATAGTTGTCTCTGGGCTTCCCTGGAGGTGCAGTGGTTGAGAGTCCGCCTGCCGATGCAGGGGATGCGGGTTCGTGCCCCGGTCCGGGAGGATCCCACGTGCCGCGGAGCGGCTGGGCCCGTGAGCCATGGTGCTGAGCCTGCGCGTCCGGAGCCTGTGCTCCGCAACGGGAGAGGCCACAACAGTGAGAGGCCCGCGTACCAGAAAAAAAAATAGTTGCCTCTGACTCATCCTCTTGCTCCCATTGGTTCCCTCCTCCCCAATACTGCTGCTGAGAGAATGAGTGTAGGAAAAATTTTGGAGCTTTTAAAGAACTATTTAGAAGGGAAGAAAGTCAAGGAACTTGAAAGCAGAATTAATTTAGAAGGCTAACCCTGGAAACACTTGTATATGTAGTGATTCCCAAGTCATCTTATTATATTTCAAGTCACACTTTATTAAAGTTATGACACTCTACAGATGAAAATTTCATTTGGGTTAACAATGAATTCTCCTTTAAAGATGTGATATGGCTTTTAGAGTTTAGTAAGTGGTGTCAGTTCTCCACACTTTAAAGAGAATTACCTCCCACCTTCACCCCCCTCGATGTTTCTCTAATATCTAGCTGAGGTCAGTAGCACTGGGACAGAGAAAGTAAAGATAATTTTAGTGAATGGTTCAGCAGACTCAGGGCAATGCCAAGGCACCCAAAATGTGTATCAAGCTAATGTGACTCTGGCGTCAGTATCAGGAGGCAAAATTTGTCAGGTAAACCCATGAGAAACAGAAGTGATTCTAATGGGGTAATTGATAGTTGAGGCAGCCGCTCCATCTCAATAGGATAACAGATAGTAGCTAGCGATAAACATGACCTAAACTGGCTGTGATAAGACTAAGACTTTTCCACATATTTCCAATGGCCTCCTATGACACTTAAAACCACACTCTTTCCCAGGACCTATTCAGCTCTACTGAATCAGGCATTTGTTTATTTCTTCAACCTCATTTCCTACCACCACCACCTTCTCAGCTCACTAAATTTCAGCCACACTGGCATTCCAGCTATTCCTTGAACATGCTAAACTTGTTCTGCCTAGGTCTTTGTACTTGGTGTTCCCTCTGCCAGGAATGCCCAGCCCCAGATCATCTGGTGTCTTTTTCATGTCATTCATGGTCCAGCTCAGAGGTCACCTCCTTAGAAATGTCTTCCAACTTAAAATAGACACTCTCCATTTCTACCAGCCCTGCTTCCTGCATTCTCTATCTCTTCACTCTGTTTGTTTTCCTAGCACTTATCCCTTTTTGAAATTGTCTTATTTTCGTCTTGTTGCCTGACTCTGCCCTGAGTTTATATGTGCTTATGAGCAGGGACTTTGTCTTGTTAACTTTTTTCCCCAGTTCCTAAAACCAAGCCTGCCCTGTAGAAGGTATTCAATAAATGTATGCCAAATGAATAACTAAATAAATGAGCTACAGAGATGATGGAGCACGAATTAAGACAGTACCTCAGTGGGCTAGTCTGAGAGGGTGGAAGGAGGCAGGGAGGGAAGAACCATGATGTGGTAGACAGTGTGTTCAGGATGGAATAAAAGCTCAAATTTGCCATTCTGTGACATGGAAAAATTACTTACCCTTGCTGAATGTCAGTTTTCTCAGCTTTGAAATGATAATCACTATTGTATGTCCAATTTAAAGATTCCATTAGGTGAAATTATAATATATAAATGTGTATATAAAGAGAAGAGGCACAGAGAAGGTTCTCAATATATAGTAGCCATTATTACCATCAAAATTGGGACAAATGAATTTTTGAATGCTCATTGTGTTGACACTGAAGAAGGGAAAGCTTAAGTACTCTCTATTCAATTTTCTTATTTTTCTAAAATATCCCTTTTTATAGGATTTATTATATGTTTATAAAAGTAACAGTAACTTTAGTGTATTTTGCATATAAAATAAAATATTCATATAGTCTTGGTTTTCAGATGCAGCCAAATAATAAATTGGACCATAAAGTATGAATACTGTACCTAGCAATGAAATAGTTGTATACATGAATAGAAGAGACATAATGGCTGGTCATAAAATATGATTAACCTAGTTGAAACAAAAGGCCTCAGTACCTCACAAGTGGTGATCTCATTAGCGGGTTATAGGAGTTCCACATGAGTGAAGAAATCATGTATAATGGTTGCTCATTACACACCCTATTTATTCTTAGGGTGCCTTTTTTGAAGCTTGTTTTATTCTATTAAGTTTAAGCAAGAAGAGAGAAAAGTATGATATAAGAATATGCCAATTATATTTTAAAAGAATATTATTATTATAAGTTGGTTTGTATTAATCAAAAGAAACTTAACCCTTAATAATAAAATGAGTTTGGTGTGTATTCCATGTATGACCAAGCCATTTAACATTGCTTTCAAATCAAGACTTTTATGAAGCAGAACCTTTTGATGGGCTATTTCTGTTCCATCTCTCCTTTGTATTATTACCAGTATTGCTTCTATAGCCCCAGTTTCACCATCACTTCCGTGACTTTGGATAGTATAATTAACCATATTGGGCCTCAGTTTCCATGCTTGTAATATAAGAAGGACATCAATGTGGCCCACCTCATAACTCAAAACGTGACAATACTTGTGAATGCTGGAAGCACTTTAAATTACCACATGCAAACAATGTGCTATTACAGAGAACTTAGTGCAGTACCTTTTGTATAATGGGTGTTTAATAAATATTAACTGAATGGACAGAACCATTGTGATAACAAGATCAGTCTTGTTATACAGCGATTGGGAGAGTATGACTCTGACTTACCTTTCTTACATGTATTTTATATCTGTAAGTGCCAGGTGATAAAGATAGGAAACCTACAAATGTTTACCTCATATCTTCCTCCATTAAAATATTTTGAGGATTAATATTTAGCTATCTTTCATCAATGCTGAGGGTTTTTTTGTACACAGTAGCAAATGCTTTATATTTTTCTTTAATTGAAAATTTTGCATCTTTAAAACTGGTTGTTAATAGGATTTAGTAGTTTAGTAGATTTTTAAATGTATTTTAACACACTATAATATCTGCTGAAAATGTTCATATTTGAATAAGATTTTGTATTTCACTGTTAGACAACAATATGGTGTTATCAGAATGCTATGTACTCAAATTGTTGAGTTAAATTTTTTAGCCCTGTTAAAATAATCACAAGAAAAATCTATGGTAGTTTATGACTCAAGGGCACAAGTAATAGACTAGGCTAATTAAATTAGTGATCAATTTTCTTTTAATCCAATGAAGTGGATTAATATAGCCTATCCATCTGATTAATTCAGGCCAAAATATTTTATTTTCTCAAAAACAAAATTTCAATCTGAACCATCCAGTTACCCCAAACCATTCCTTTAACTTGTCAGTGTGTTGCATTGGTCATTCCATCACTTACCTTTTCAACAAATTTTTGACTGTGCGACAGAAAATACATCAGGTTCAGGAAGTAGAAATAGTTGAGTGGTCCTTATGCTGGAAGAGGTCACAGTCTTACAGGCAGTGCTAATGGAAAATAAAAAATTGTATCTAGTTAATATAGGCAAAAAGACTTTGAAGATTAATTTTCAAAATAACTACCCCAACTCAAAATATCTTCTTTGGGTTGGGCTGTTAGCCTAACTCTCCACACTGGTATTTCAAGGGCTTCATTTAATAGCTGTTTTGTAAAGGCAATATAAGGTAAGATTTGAGAGCACAGACCCTGGAGCCAGACATGTGGGTTTGAATCCCAGGTCTAATACTTATGAACTGTGCAACCTTGATCTTATTACTTAACCTCTCTGTGTCTTAGTTTCCTCATCTGCAAAATGTGGATAAGACGACTACTCACCTCACAGTTGCAAGGTTTAACAGCAAAGCACTTAGAACAGTGCCTGATAAAGTGTAAGTTATAGAAGTGTTAACTATTACCAGCAGAAATAAAATATTTATTTAAATATACCATGATCTGTGTAATTATAACATGATACATGATAACTGCATATATCATACAGATATCTATATACCTACACATACATAAAGATGATAAATGAAGCAATGTTGTAATAGTAGTAAACTATAAGTTATATCTTAGATGAGGAATACACTGCTTACGTTGAGTTGGAAGAATAAAGAATAAATAAAACCTCCTCTCTTGTTTTTCCACTAAAATTTAAAATTTATCTTTTTATAATGCATATGGCTCAAAGTGAAGTTGTGTTGATATGGACTGGCATACTTTAGTAACCACTGTTGCACTTCTTAAATAATGACGATAAGAAGGAAAGATGTAAAATCAAATAGAATATTTACTAGCCATAAATATGAATATTTTTAATAACTTGATTTAATAGGATTTATTATCTAGCACTACAACACTTAGATCTATTTATAGAGCTTAAAAAATGAGTTCTACAGCTCTGAGTCTAATTTAGGGCATATGAAAATTCTTAATGTTTTAAAAACACCTCAGAGAAATAGAGCAGCCTCCCTTATCAAAATAAAATACTAAATCTCCCAAGATTTGAGCCAGGTAATGTTTTAATTTTAATGAAATTGGCCTTTGTCCTTGAAAGGGACAAAATAAACGGATTGGCTAGTTCCTGAACGCTGCTACATCCAGAATTTTTTTTTTTTTTTTTGCGGTACGCGGGCCTCTCACTGTTGTGGCCTCTCCAGTTGCGGAGCACAGGCTCCGGACGCACAGGCCCAGCGGCCATGGCTCACGGGCACAGCCACTCCGCAGCATGTGGGATCCCCCCGGACCAGGGCACGAACCTGTGTCGCCTGCATTGACAGGCAGACTCTCAACCACTGCACCACCAGGGAAGCCCCAGAAATATTTCTTAATCCATGAGTAGGCCTTAGGAAAGGAAAGCAACCCTGGCAGCTAGTGGTGATAGTAAGTAAGCAGCTCTAAGTACAACATAAAGGCAAAAGGAAAAGCTCAAAAGGAGAACATCAGGACTGTTCTCACTGACAAATCTCCTTCCTGGTTCATAACTGCTAAATTCTTATTTAAGCATTGTTTTAATAGAAAGACTGTCCTTCGTAAACTTTTATTTCAATTTTATTTTTAACTACATAGAATCCATAAAAGTATTAATTATTATACTTTCATACCTTGCAGTTTTACAAAGTAGGTAATAATTCATATTCTCTATTGCTATATTAGGCTGTAATTTTTCTGGCTGTGTAATATTCCTTTAGGAGACTATATCATGATTTAGTTATTTTGTGGATAGACATTTATGTTCTAGTTTTATTTTTCAATTTTTTAACATATTTATTGGAGTATAATTGCTTTACAACGGTGTGTTAGTTTCTGCTTTATAACAAAGTGAATCAGCTACACATATACATATATCCCATATCTCCTCCCTCTTGCGTCTCCCTCTCATCTTCCGTGTCCCACCCCTCTAAGTGGTCACAAAGCACCAAGCTGATCTCCCTGTGCTATGTGGCTGCTTCCCACTAGCTATCTATTTTACATTTGGTAGTGTATACATGTCCATACCACCCTCTCACTTCGTCCTAGCTTACCCTTCGCCCTCCACATGTCCTCAAGTCCATTCTCTAAGTCTGCATCTTTATACCTGTCCTTCCCCTAGGTTCTTAAGAAACATTTTCATTTTTATTTTTTTTTTAGATTCCATATATATGCGTTAGCATACGGTATTTGTTTTTCTCTTTCTGACTGACTTCACTTTGTATGACAAACTCTAGGTCGATCCACCTCACTACAAATAACTCAATTTCATTTCTTTTTATGGCTGAGTAATATTCCATTGTATATATGTGCCACATCTTCTTTATCCATTCATCTGATGATGGACACTTAGGTTGCTTCCATGTCCTGGCTATTGTAAATAGTGTTGCAATGAACATTGTGGTACATGACCCTTTTTGAATTATGGTTTTTTCAGGGTTTATGCCCAGTAGTGGGATTGCTGGGTCATATGGTAGTTCTATTTGTAGTGTTTTAAGGAACCTCCATACTGTTCTCCATAGTGGCTGTATCAATTTACATTCCTACCAACAGTGAAAGAGGGTTCCCTTTTCTCCACACCCTCTCCAGCATTTATTGTTTCTAGATTTTTTGATGATGGCCATTCTGACCGGTGTGAGGTGATACCTCATTGTGGTTTTGATTTGCATTTCTCTAATGATTAATCATGTTGAGCATCCTTTCATGTGTTTGTTGGCAATCTGTTTATCTTCTTTGGAGAAATGTCTATTTAGGTCTTCTGCCCATTTTTGGATTGGGTTGCTTTTTTGATATTGAGCGGCATGAGCTGCTTATAAATTTTGTAGATTAATCCTATGTCCGTTGCTTCATTTGCAAATGTTTTCTTCCATTCTGAGGGTTGTCTTTTCATCTTGTTTATGGTGTCCTTTGCTGTGCAAAAGCTTTTAAGTTTCATTAGTTCCCATTTGTTTATTTTTATTTCCATTTCTCTAGGAGGTGGGTCAAAAAGGATCTTGCTGTGATTTATGTCATAGAGTGTTCTGCCTATGTTTTCCTCAAAGAATTTTATAGTGTCTGGCCTTATATTTAGGTATTTAATCCATTTTGAGCTTATTTTTTTGTATGGTGTTAGGGAGTGTTCTAATTTCGTTCTTCTACATGTAGCTGTGCAGTTTTCCCACCACCCCTTATTGAAAAGGCTGTTTTTCTCCATTGTATATTCTTGCCTCCTTTATCAGAAATAAGGTAACCACATGTGCGTGGGTTTATCTCTGGGCTTTCTAGCCTGTTCCATTGATCTGTATTTCTGTTTTGTGCCAGTACCATACAGTCTTGATTACCGTAGCTTTGTAGTATAGTCTGAAGTCAGGGAGCCTGATTCCTCCAGCTCCATTTTTCTTTCTCAAGATTGCTTTGGCTATTCGGGGTCTTTTATGTTTCCATACAAATTGTGAAATTTTTTGTGCTAGTTCTATGAAAATATGCCATTGGTAATTTGATAGGGATTGCATTGAATCTGTAGATTGCTTTAGGTAGTATAGTCATTTTCACAATGTTGATTCTTCCAATCCAAGAACACGGTGTATCTCTCCATCTATTTGTGTCATCTTTAATTTCTTTCATCAGTGTCTTATAGTTTCTGCATACAGGTCTTTTGTCTCCTTATGTAAGTTTATTCCTAGGTATTTTATTCTTTTTGTTGCAGTGGTAAATGGGAGTGTTTTCTTAATTTCTCTTTCAGACTTTTCATCATTAGTGTATAGGAATGCCAGAGATTTCTGTGCAATAATTTTGTATCCTGCTACTTTACCAAATTCATTGATTGGCTCTAGTAGTTTTCTGGTAACATCTTTAGGATTCTCTAAGTATAGCATCATGTCATCTGCAAACAGTGACAGGCTTACTTCTTCTTTTCTGATTTGGATTCCTTTTATTTTTTTTTTCTTCTCTGATTGCTGTGGCTAAAACTTCCAAAACTATGTCAAATAATAGTGGTGAGAGTGGACATTCTTGTCTTGTTCCTGATCTTAGAGGAAATGCTTTCCATTTTTCACCATTAAGAATGATGTTGGCTGTGGGTTTGTCATATATGGCCTTTATTATGTTGACGTTAGTTCCCTCTATGCCTACTTTCTGGAGAGTTTTTATCATAAATGGGTACTGAATTTTGTTGAAAGATTTTTCTGTACCTATGAGATGATCATATGGTTTTATCCTTCAGTTTGTTAATATGGCTTATCACACTGATTGATTTGCATATATTGAAGAATCCTTGCATTCCTGGAATAAACCCCACTTGATCATGGTGTATGATCCTTTTAATGTGCTGTTGGATTCTGTTTGCTAGTATTTTGTTGAGGATTTTTGCATCTATGTTCATCAGTGATATTAGCCTGTAGTTTTCTTTGTGACATCTCTGTCTGGTTTTGGTATCAGGCTGATGGTGGCCACGTAGAACAAGTTGGAGAGTGTTCCTCTCTCTGCTATATTTTGGAAGAGTTTGAGAAGGATAGGTGTTAGCTATTATCTAAATGTTTAATAGAATTCTCCTGTGAAGCCATCTGGTCCTGGGCTTTTGTTTGTTGGAAGATTTTTAATCACAGTCTCAATTTCAGTGCTTGTGATTGATCTGTTTATATTTCCTATTTCTTCCTGGTTCAGTCTTGGAAGGTTGTGCTTTTCTAAGAATTTGTCTATTTCTTCCCTGTTGTCCATTTCATTAGCATATAAATGCATGTAGTAATCTCTCATGATCCTTTGTATTTCTGCAGTGTCTGTTGTTACTTCTTCATTTCTAACTCTATTGATTTGAGTCTTCTCCCTTTTTTTCTTGATGAGTCTGGCTAATGGTTTATCAATTTTGTTTATCTTCTCAAAGAACCAGCTTTTAGTTTTATTGATCTTTGCTATCGTTTCCTTTATTTATTTTCATTTATTTCTGATCTGACCTTTATCATTTCTTTCCTTCTGCTAACTTTGGGGTTTTTTTGTTCTTCTTTCTCTAATTGCTTTAGGTGTAACTTTAGGTTGTTTATTTGAGATGTTTCTTGTTTCCTGAGGTAGGACTGTATTGCTATGAACTTCCCTCTTAGAACTGCTTTTGCTGCATCCCATGTGTTTCAGGTTGTCGTGTTTTCATTGTCATTTGTTTCTAGGTATTTTTTGATTTCCTCTTTGATTTCTTCAGTGATCTCTTGGTTATTTAGTAGTGTATTGTTTAGCCTCCATGTGTTTGTATGTTTTACAGGCTTTTTACTGTAATTGATATCTAGTCTCATAGCGTTGTGGTCAGAAAAGATACTTGATATAATTTCAACTTTTTAAAATTCACCAAGGCTTGATTTGACTCCCTCCTGGCTCGCTGTGGCACACTAGCCCCCTTCAGGCCGTGTTCACGCTGCCAACCCCACTCCCCTCCCTGGGATCCGACCTCCGAAGCCCGAGCCTCAGAGCCCAGCCCTGACCTGCCCCGGTGGGTGAGCAGACAAGCCTCTTGGGCTGGTGAGTGCTGGCCGGCACTGATCCTCTGTGCGGGAATCTCTCCACTTTGCCCTCCACACCCCTAGCGGAGCAACTAGGTCTCTGAGCCACAGCTACTGAGCCTGCACGTCTGGAGCCTGTGCTCCGCAACAAGAGAGGCCGCGATAGTGAGAGGCTCACGTGCCGCGATGAAGAGTGGCCCCTGGTCGCGGCACTAGAGAAAGCCCTCACACAGAAATGAAGACCCAACACAGCCAAAAATAAATAAATAAAATTTATTAAAAAATAAATAAATAAAATAAAATAAAATATATACCCAAAGAGAGGACTTTTATACTGATAATTTTTAAAGAGGCTATGATCAAAATGAAAATACAGATTTGAAATATTACTGTGGAAATTTTGACCTTGAAATTGTGTGCCCTGTTTCATTCCAAGTTTTCTAGAGATCCTGGGAAACCAGTTTCTGAAACTATGCTAGACCAATTCTCTTCCTGGTGAGAGAACTATTTTTACACAAAATACGTGGTAATAGTTTACCTTGAATTTTGTTTTAACTTTCTATTTTAAAGGAACAATACTTTTAAGAGCCAAATAAATGGAGCCATATAGGGACTTTTCTATTAAAGAAATCCTGACCTTTAACATGTAAAAGTATAATTTAGAAATTTTTAAATTAACTTTATCTACTCTCCGATGTACATATTTAAAGCCCTATAATTTTTCCCTCTAAGTATATTCCCTCTAAGTATAAGTATTGCCACTGTGGCAAACTGTCAATCAGCCTCTCTGCTCCCCTTTTAGAAGGACTGTCTACATCAAATGGCCTTGACATGTAACAACTGGCAGATGACAGTCTAGGATTACTGCATACTACTTAAACAAATGATTTGCCCATATTGCACCCAGGAACTCCCAGTTTTAAAACGGGGACATTTAATTGAATACTAGGGGGAAACTACTAATAAGTTGATTTTGCTTATGATGAATTTTTTAAAAACCTGCTTTTTCCAGAAAAAAAAAAAGTGTCATCTCTGTCTTAGTGTTAATGTTTGTCAATACTAGGCAGGATTTTGTTGTTGTTGTTGTTTTGCTTATCTGTGTATAATATATAGTTAATATATTTGAAAATTTAGTAGGATGAACTTACAAAATATCATAGGAATGCATAAAACAAATGATCAAAATCAAATTTCTAATAGACTTTTCCTCCCTCAGATTCATGTTCATTCCTTTACAAAATAATTTACTGAGACTGGTCCTGAACAAACCAACAGAGGAAGCTATTTAATATTTGCCAGCTGGTGGTAGTAACTTATAATGTAAAAGAACGAAAGTATAATGTATGCACTATTTACAGAAATTTGGACATATGGGAAAAAAACACGCAGAAGTATATCTGGCACCTAGGGCTTTTTGTCAAAGAAGTAGCAGAAGCTGGGAGAGGCATGCAGGTGGGGTAAAAGGAGAATTTTACCACAGAAAAGCCAAAGCAACTAAAATATATATCTGTTCAGGGTTGTAAATGCCAAGAATGCACAGCTGAAGGAATTCCTAAGGCACCAACTCTTGAAAGATTTGTGGATTTCAGATTGTTGATATTAAATCTAAATATGCTGGGATGAAGTTGTTGGATTTTTTTTCTTTTTACGCAGTTTGGTTACACTTTCCTGATCCATGCATACATATAGTATGTGATCCATAAATGTGGATTTACTAAAATACAAGAATCTTGTGGCCCTGACTCTATTGGAAAGTACGCACGTTAGCTTTTCTACTCTGAAGAGAAAGGTAAAATCAGTGTCGTTTAAGGCATCAACGGCTTTAATGAGGGTGAGTCATAGCACTCAGGGAGGTGAACCTGTTTATTTTTATTACACAACACTTTTAACTGGGACCATTTTAAAAAAGCCAAATGACAGACAGGGACCAAGATTAGATGCATCCTCAGTAGACAGCTGGCATGCCCTGCCAGAAGGAGGATTTAGTGGAGTGTGGCTGGTAAGAAATAGTCAACAATTGGGGGAAGGGGAAGTGAAAAAAAAACTCCCTGAAGAAAGTATGAAAACAGGTCACAGTAATTTCCCTCAGGACTAAAATGTGTGACATGAGCTTTTGCATTAAGTCAGAAATTTCAGAGTAAGAGGAACCAGGAAAGAACCAAAACCATGTGGAATAACGTTGCTATTGTATTTGGGAGGGCTCAAATAAAAAGTTACTGAGTCCTTTCCAAACTAACTAGCTAAATGGTGTGCTATTTCTCAAAAAGAACTTGCTTCCAGGAAAAGGGAATTAAACTTGTTTTCCTATTTCAGATTGAATTATAGTAGTGAATTTATTAACTAATCAACTAAGGTACATATGGTTAAAAAAAACACAAAACTTCCTCATACTGCAGCAAAAAAATGTATTCTAAGACTTACCAGGTGACAATACCTTATATTGGAGACATGATATCAATGAAGCAAAGTCACTGTTGACCATCCCAGAAAGTTATAATACTGTTTCTAGCTTCTTCTAAAAATGTCCTGTCTATAGCCAGCCTTTCCAAGAATGTTATTCTCCTGCATTTAAATTAGGCAATAGTTTAGTGCATAAGTTTGCATTGGGGATTGGGGATATTTCCTTGAAAACACTTTATTTTTTTTCCAGAAGCAATATAAAAATGATTGTCCAAGAAGCCTAAAATAAATGAGTAGCTCCCCAGGAGTAAATGGTGTACTTCTCTGAGATATGTGAATTCCAAAAGAGGCAAGGGTTTCATGCACAAAATAAATGGAGAAAGGAATCAACAGCATTTTCTTGATCCAAACTACAGAAGTTGCAGGGGAAGCTGGAGGTGCATTTTTATAGCCGTGCACCCATGGGAAGAGAAGAGGCTCTGCCAGGAGATCCTTAGGGATACAGGGGAAAGAAGTGATGTTTCGGTATTGTCAGGAACTAATAAGTTGTCTGGAACTCAATAAATGTTTGTTGAAATAATAAGGAATGACTTTTGATATGGCAGTTATGAATAATTCTGCACAGTACAAAAAATTGCTACAGATAAATTTTAACTATAAAGTCATACAAAAGTTTTCTAGTGGGTTGAAATTTGTATAGTTGTAATGTCTCAATAATGATTTTGGGAAAGATTGAGGAAATAAAATGTGAAAATAATTTAAAGTGATTTTTAAAAAAATAAAACTTATGTGATGATTTTCTAATTCAGAACTACTTAAAGATAATTGTTTCTTTGATGATATACATATTTTCTTATATATATATTTTAAAGTATATCCTATATATTTTAACAGCAGCCAAAATTAATCTTTATAAATTAAAAATTTTTAATAAAAACAATATAATCATTCTTAACAAACTGATTTGCTAATAACGGTATAAGTCAATGACTTTATCAACAGACTAAGATTTTGAGACTATATATCTATTTAATACATAAGGTAATGAATTTGTAGCACGGAGGATTGATTTAAATTTAGGGGGATATTTCCTTAAAAGAAACAAGTTCATGGTCACTTTGTATGTAGAAACATGGTTCTCAAGGCAGTCCCTCAATTAGTAAGGAGAGAAAACGAGAGAGAAAATTATTCTGCATTAAAAATTCTTCAGTTTCCTGAGAGAAGTGTTGGTAGGGCCCAAAGTAAAGTAAACAGAGAAAAGAGTGAAGAGGAGGACGAGAAGAGAGGACTTAGGAAGAGCATTGTCTAAGAAGTGATGGGAAATGTCTAAGGAATGTGAAAGAATAAGGGTCTGATCTTGAGCTACAAATTGTTTATTACACAATCCTGACAAAATAAACCTTGTCTTTGACTTCAGACTTTCAGAGCGTGGTACAGACATTGCATTTTATATCACAATTTAAAATATTCTATAGTAAAATGAGCTTCAGACTGACAACTATATTTTTTAACACATATTTGATGTTCTTTTGGAAACATTAATATGGAAAATTTCTATAACATAAAAAGGAGACATTAATTTAATGAAGTTATCGCCTAACATAAACAGCGATCAACTCATAGTCAATTTTGTTTTATGTATACCACCTCATCCTTTGCTGCCAGCCTGCCCGGATTATTTTGAAGCAAATGCCAAACATCCTATCATTTTATCCATGAATATGTCAGTGTCTTTCCTCAAAATACAAGGACTTAGTTAAAAAAAAAAAAACAATATAATTATCACACATAAATTTTACCAAAAATTTATTTTCGTAATCGTCTAGTCAGTATTCAAATTTTCTGATTGTCTCATGATTCTATCTGTTTTTCAAATTGAAATCCAAATAAGGTTCAAATTTTTCAGTTGATTGATGTATATCTTTGGATCAATGTATACTGATCCATCTTTCACTCTATTTTTCCTGTCAATTTATATGTGTATGAAAGTGGGTTATTTTTCCTTTTGAGTCTAGATTTTGCATCGCTAGCAGATAATAACAAAATTTTGAATTTTGCCAATTAGGTGAGAAACTGTATCTCAGTGGATTTTAATTTATCTTACATGTGATATGGAATATCTTTTCACATATTTGAGCACCACATTCACTTATTTCTTTTTCTGTGATCTTGTAATTCATATATTTTGTCCATTATTCTATTGTATCATTGATACATTGTTTTCTTCTCTATCTTTAGAAGTCCTTTATATATTGGTATTAAAGATATTAATTCTTTGTGATATAATTTGCAAATATTTTTGTACTATTTTGTCATTTATCTTTTGACTTTGGTGGTGGTTGTGTGTGTCTTAATATACCAAATAAAATTTTATTTTTATGTTGTCAAATTTATCAATTTTTTTCTTCTTTTTTTATTTTTTTATTTTTGCTTCTAGAGTTTGTCACTGTTAGAAATATTGGGTTGGCCAAAAAGTTCATTTGGGATTTTCATGAGATGTTATGGACAAACCCGAACAAACTTTTAGGCCAGCCCAATATTTTCACCTCTCCCAGGTTATAGAATTCACCCAGGTCACAATGTGTTGCTGGTAGGACTCTCAGAAGTGAGTAATTGCTTTTGTGGAATAATATGATATAAAATAGGAATGGCATGAGTAATAAGTGAGACACAGAGCAGAGACAGAGAAGCTGGGGAAGCTGAATTAAAAGTTAACATTTAAGAAGCCCCCAGAGAATCTCCTTATCTATAGGGACACTGAAGTTTCTTCTCTAGAAAGGGGGATAAAATCACTTTTATCTGAGGGTCACAGCAAAGAGTACTTCCAGAATGCTGGAGGCCTGAGGCTTGGGTACACCCAAGGAGTGGACAACTTGGTCACATTCAGCCATGTGCAATATAATTATTCACAGCACTTTTCCATGGCCTAACCATATCACTTCAGAGGTAAAGTGACAAGTAGACTGTTAATTTAACCTATATCTAAATATCAGCATATTGAAAAGAAAGAAGTATTTGATAAATGAAAAGCCTTGTTTTCAAATAATGAAAGCATTCTCTTTGTAACTTAATATGTCAAATAGACTATTTTAAAATCAGTTAAGCAAGGTAACTCTGTGGTGTTAATCCCATGACTACTGACTTGACTATCTTTTGGTTCAATCTAATTCAGTGCTAGATCTGTGGTTACGAAACTATGCTGCCTGAGTGGTCTTAAGTACATTCATTAATAATAGAGGCAAAATGCTTTCCACAGATTTCCCCTAGGCTGACACGTACACAGGCACACATACTCTATAGTTATTACCAGGCATACCTATAATCATACTGTTTATGATGAAGAGATTACAAAATAATCTGAGCTTCAAATTTTCATTTTAAAATAGTGTATCTTCTCATTGATGCACATGAGATACATCACATCTCATCCACATGAGATACATCAAATTATGGGATTCAAAATAGAACCTACTAGAAAATTTACCTTGAAAAAATATGTGAAAGGATAGCTATTATCTCAGCTAACCCTGTGTAACTTCCTCTCTTTCCCTTTGGTCTATTAACTAAAGGACATGTTAACTCTTGATAACAGGTTTTGAAGGATTCCAATCATAACTGGTTAATGCCCTCTATGTTGGAGGCTACATACTGTGAACAGCATGGCCTAAATCTCTCTTTTCCCAAAGCCACGTTGATTCTTCTGAGTTTTTCCTTCTTTCTTTTTAAAATTTTACTCTCTTAGAAAATGTCAATGATACAATACAGTGTTATCAACTATATTTCCTTATTTGTTTAATTAATTTGATAAGCTGACACTACATACCTTGTAGGATCTTGGTGAGTATGAAGTAAGGCTGTCTGTGTAAAGTTCTCATCACTTGCTGGCTATATAATAGCTGTTCAATAAACACTAGCTCTCTCTCCCCAACACTCTTTTCTATACTGTATATACACAGCCTATAATGTATATTTGAATGAACCATGTATTTGCCTTGATATTCTAGGGAAGAATAGCTTTTCCTAGGGTAAGGTCATTATACGTCAAATATTGTCCCAGGAACCTGAGCTGCATCTCTTAACCTTTTCCAGTTTATAAAAAATCTCCTTGGATTGCCAAAATGAACAGGGATATTTACTGCCTCTTATGAAGCATGAGTCATCAGTTTAATTTAAGAGCTCAAGTGTTTCAGAGGACATTTGTCAGTTGAATCAGAAACATCTCTATTAACCAGCAGACCTTACCATAGCATTAGCTGGCTCTATAATTAGACACGACTAGGAGTTATGGGGGAAAATTAACAAGGTAACAATAAAAATAATAGTGAAGTTTACTCTTCTGATGGATGCAAAAATTAATGTTCCTTTCAAAGCTGCAGGAAGCTCTGGTTAATTCTGCATCACAATGTCTGTTTGTAAGGAGACACAACACAAATGCCCACGACCCACTGTGTCCTCCAAAGTTATTCATCAGTTATGAAAATTGGATTTGGGTTGATCTGGAGATTTCCTGAACAATATCTATAAAGAAAAAACTTTTTGATGAAATAAATTAAAAAGTGAGATGTGTATTTAACTTCAGAGGTTATTTATTTAAAGACAGTTATTAGCACATATTTAAAAATGATGGAGCTAATTACAAATGAATCCCTTCTCATTAAATTAGGTTTTGAAGGACCTCTAGTTGAAATCCTCATTTTTTTTTTTTAATCTTTATTGGAGCATAATTGCTTTACAATGGTGTGTTAGTTCCTGCTTTATATCAAAGTGAATCAGTTATACATATAAATATGTTCCCATATCTCTTCCCTCTTGCATATCCCTCCCTCCCACCCTCCCTATCCCACCCCTCTAGGTGGTCACAAAGCACGGAGCTGATCTCCCTGTGCTATGCAGCTGCTTCCCACTAGCTATCTATTTTATGTTTGGTAGTGTATATATGTCCATGCCACTCTCTCACTTTGTCACAGTTTACCTTCCCCCTCCCCATATCCTCAAGTCCATTCTCTAGTAGGTCTGTGTCTTTATTCCCATCTTACCCCTAGGTTATTCATGACTTTTTTTTTCTTAGATTCCATATATATATGTTAGCATATGGTATTTGTCTTTCTCTTTCTGACTTACTTCACTCTGTATGACAGACTCTAGGTCCATCCACCTCACTACAAATAACTCAATTTCGTTTCTTTTTATGGCTGAGTAATATTCCATTGTATATATATGCCACATCTTCTTTATCCATTCATCTGATGATGGACACTTAGGTTGCTTCCATCTCCTGGCTATTGTAAATAGAGCTGCAATGAACATTTTGGTACATGACTCTTTTTGAATTATGGTTATCTCAGGGTATATGCCCAGTAGTGGGATTGCTGGGTCATATGGTAGTTCTATTTGTAGTTTTTAATGAACCTCCATACTGTTCTCCATAGTGGCTCTACCAATTCACATTCCCACCAGCAGTGCAAGAGTGTTCCCTTTTCTCCACACCCTCTCCAGCATTTATTGGTTCTAGATTTTTTGATGATGGCCATTCTGACTGGTGTGAGATGATATCTCATTGTAGTTTTGATTTGCATTTCTCTGATGTTGAGCATTCTTTCATGTGTTTGTTGGCAATCTGTATATCTTCTTTGGAGAAATGTCTATTTAGGTCTTCTGCCCATTTTTGGATTGGGTTGTTTGTTTTTTTGTTATTGAGCTGCATGAGCTCCTTATAAATTCTGGAGATTAATCCTTTGTCAGTTGCTTCATTTGCAAATATTTTCTCCCATTCTGAGGGTTGTCTTTGCATCTTGTTTATGGTTTCCTTTGCTGTGAAAAAGCTTTGAAGTTTCATTAGATCGCATTTGTTTATTTTTGTTTTTATTTCCATTTCTCTAAGAGGTGGGTCAAAAAGGATCTTGCTGTGATTTATGTCATAGAGTGTTCTGCCTATGTTTTCCTCTAAGAGTTTGATAGTTTCTGGCCTTACATTTAGGTCTTTAATCCATTTTGAGCTTATTTTTGTGTATGGTGTTAGGGAGTGTTCTCATACTTTTACATGTGCCTGTCCAGTTTTCCCAGCACCACTTATTGAAGTGGCTGTCCTTTCTCCACTGTACATTCCTGCCTCCTTTATCAAAGATAAGGTAACCATATGTGCATGGGTTTATCTCTGGGCTATCCTGTTCCATGGATGTATATTTCTGTTTTTGTGCCAGTACCATACTGTCTTGATTACTGTAGCTTTGTAGTATAATCTGAAGTCAGGGAGCCTGATTCCTCCAGCTCCGTTCTTCGTTCTCAAGATTGCTTTGACTATTCGGGGTCTTTTGTGTTTCCATACAAATTGTGAAATTTTTTATTCTAGTTCTGTGAAAAATGCCAGTGGTAGCTTGATAGGCATTGCATTGAATCTATAGATTGCTTTGGGTAGTAGAGTCATTTTCACAATGTTGATTCTTCCAATCCAAGAACATGGTATATCTCTCCATCTATTTGTATCATCTTTAATTTCTTTCATCAGTGTCTGATAATTTTCTGCATACAGGTCTTTTGTCTCCTTAGGTAGGTTTATTCCTAGATATTTTATTCTTTTTGTTGCAATGGTAAATGGGAGTGTTTTCTTAATTTCACTTTCAGATTTTTCATCATTAGTGTATAGGAATGTCAGAGATTTCTGTGCATTCATTTTATACCCTGCTACTTTACCAAGTTCATTGATTAGCTCTAGTAGTTTTCTGGTAGCATCTTTACGATTCTCTATGTATAGTATCATGTCATCTGCAAACAGTGACAGCTTTACTTCTTCTTTTCCAATTTGGATTCCTTTTATTTCCTTTTCTTCTCTGATTGCTGTGGCTAAAACTTCCAAAACTATGTTGAATAGAAGTGGTGAGAGTGGGCAACCTTGTCTTGTTCCTGATCTTAGTGCAAATGGTTTCAGTTTTTCACCATTGAGGACGATGTTGGCTGTGGGTTTGTCATATATGGCCTTTATTATGTTGAGGAAAGTTCCCTCTATGCCTACTTTCTGGAGGGTTTTTATCATAAATGGGTGTTGAATTTTAGTCTGTAGTCATCATTTTAGCCATTTCATTGATCACCATGGAATTAACCCCTCAAATTAGTCTGGATCAGTGTGGATTTACATTATAAACTACAAAAGTTGGTTTGTAGGCCTGACAGACATGGCAAAAGAAATTAACACTTCAAAACACTACCAATTTAGTGACCTAATTTAGGGAAGATTAACGTATATTGAGGATGTGAAACTAAATTAAATCCAGTTAAATACAAATATTTTTCTTCACATACTGAGTCATCTGATTCAGACCCCACAGGGTGCAGTGTTACCTTGCTTGGTGAACTGCATAATTATTTATAGATTTCTCTCAACATTAAGTTTACCCCTTATGTAACTTTACACAGGCAGTCTAGCTAGTGACTCTCAGAGAGATACCCTCCGGCATAATATGTTCCCACATGGTAGGTCAGGGCCCAGGTGCCCCTTTTTCCATTCTTTGTTGATGGTTTGAAAATATCAGGACAAGGACTGCATGCCACATTGGTTTTATAATTCCTAATCAAATGTCTCTACAGGGGGCTCTAATTCCACATAACGTGTATAAAACAAAGAGATAAATGTTACTTATTATTAGGAATGGAGGTTCAAGGATCTATTGTGAAGCTTTGTACTTATTGATGGAATTCTAAAACTAGGCTATAAAAAAGTTATTTCTTGATGAAACATTAATGATAAATAACAAGCCTTCAGGCGGTTAAATACTTAACACTCAAAGACATTTCCATCTGAAGCATTTTTAAGAATATGAACTAATGGAATGAAATTGTATTTCTAATAAAGTACAATATTAGTTCTACAATGAAACTCAGTGTTAATTGAGTGAAATCTTTAAGTTCTTAAAAGTAATAATTTGTGTGTGTGTTTGTGTTTTAAAGAGATTAATTTTGACTTAGAGGATGCATATGGTTGACTTTAGGCCAACTAGACATGTTTCTCTTGTTTAAGAATAGAGAAAAAGAAAAACTTCTTAGAAACATACTGGTGAGAACATCTACTTACTGTTCAGTGTAGAAATGAATAAGAAAAGGAAGGAAGTGATAATAGTGTCATCTAAGGGCAGGCCTCCTGGAGCCAGACAGAGTCAGATAAAGTACAGATTAGGCTGCTCATTCTTTTTGAAGGCCATAACACTAACTCAAATATAGTCTTAAGAAAATTCCTGAGGATAACTGGCATGCACAATAGTCATGAGGGACAGATACCAGAATGTCAATGTATTAATTTGCAGTTAGAACTAGTTCAATCGCATGGGACTAGAGTACTCTACTAGCCTGATTAGCATATTCTCTCTCTATAGTCAAGCTACATAGAGAAAGTAAATCATAATCAGAAAGATGTTATTTGAGAGTAGAATCAGAACAAAAGAAGTTAAACAATATAAATATGGAATTGCCTCATTCTAAGGTGGTTTAATATACCCCTCTCACAAAGTAAAGTGTTTGCCAATAAAACCAGAAATCAGTAAAGTCCACCAGTTATCATCACCTCCATCCGTCTCCATTGGAGGGATAGACTTGCCATATGGACTGAAAATACCTCATGGCTGGAGGCTAAGTTTTTCTCTACCTTATGGTGTTTGAGTAGGCACTGCTAACAGCTGCCTCTCTGACTCTTCTTATTTTTATGCTGATCAATTGCTTTTCTAATAGACATAGTCCTTTTGAATGGGTGTGCATGTATGTGTGTATGCAAGCATATGTGTGTATAACTGGATTAGAATTAAATCCAAATGTATGGCCTATAAGCCGTCCTGTCTCTTTCCAGTGATTGTGTTATGTCTTCTCTGATCCATTACTTGTTGCTTTTACAATTTACTTCTCCATGGACAAGTTCATTTTACTTATTTCCAAGTTCCTTGAGGGACATCTCTGTGTAAGCTCATACTTATTAAGAAATGTTATCATATACTTTCTCTCACCAAAAAAATAGATAAATGGCCTTGGCATAACAATTTTGACAACTAATAAAACTGTTCTACCTCTTCAAGTAATGAAGTCTTTTTAGTAGTGCTAAGCAAATTTCTATTAGATGGTTGCAAAGATTTAGTTAATGAATAATTTGAATTATCTGTGGTTAACCATCTATTGAATGGTTTATAGCATTTGAGCACTACTTATATAAATCCTGTATTAATCATTATACGAGCTGACTTATGGCATAAGGGAAAGCAAATTTGATGTTTGTTCCCAAGTTTAGACTCCATATTACCACCACTTAGACCTTGTCTTGGTTTGGATACTATGATGTAAGCACTATAACATTATTATAGAAGCAAAAAAAATTATTGAACATTAAAAAGTGGAGTTTTAACCAGTAAAAACACACTATTACATTTAATTTTTCACAAACTGGGCTCCTGGGATTTGTTTGAAAGCACCACTGGATAATGCTGAGTAATACTGCATGAGTAGGGCTTGGGGGTAGTACTTTGAATTACCTCCTGATGTTTGCTTTAAGAGGAGTAACTTTGCTTTCTAAATTCTATTAAAAAATCAATTTGGTTTCCAAAAACAGTATTCTAATTTAAAGTTTTCTCAAGACATTAGTCAGTCTCTTCACTGATAACTGATTCCTTACGGACAAATATCAGCACTTTATATGCTACCTTATTGAAACCACAACTGGCTGGCAACAGACAGCTTTCCAGCATCACATCTAGTATCACAGACAGAGTCCTGGACTAGGGGTTAACAGATCTAGATTTTAATCCTGACTAACTGTGTGATTTAAAATTATTTAATCCTTGGCTATTGGCCTCTGTTGGGTTGGATTGTTTCCCTCTCAAAATTCATATGTGGAAGTCCTAAGCCCCAGGACCTCAAATACAACCTTATTGGATATAGGGTCTTTACAGAGGTAGTCAGGTTTAAAATGAGGTCAACTAGGGTGGGCCCTAATCTGTTATGACTGGTGTCCTTATAAGAAGGGGAAATTCGTATACAGACATGTACACAGGGAAAACACTATGTGAATATAAAGACAGTCATCTATAAATTCAAGACAGAAGCCTTGATCAGATCTCTCCCTCACAGCCCTCAGAAGGAAAAGACCCTGCCAACAACTTGATTTCAGACCTCTAGACTCCAGAACTTTGAGACAATAAGTTTCTGTTGTTTAAACTACTCAGTTTGTAGTACTTTGTCACAGCAGCCCTAGCAAACTAACACAGCCTCTTGGGCCGAAAGGAGATGATGAAATCCTTCTATAACAGCCCTCTAGACCCTTGTTTTATCTCTTCTGTGTTAATGAAATTATTCTTTTATCTCTGTGCTTTGCAATCATATTTCTGAAATAAAGATCTGATCTTGCCAATGTGCTGCATAAAGCCTCCAAGGGAACACCTCCATATATGGCAGACAGAGCCTTTCCTGGTCTGTTCCAAAGCCACAATTTCAGGTAGCCTCTCTGCCCCCAAATGCCATTGTTGTCCATTTCCTCCCTGGACAACTCTGCCCTTTCTTTTAGTTTGGGAGATCAAGACCAAGGGCAAGAGAATTATGGCAACACGACCCTGGACAATGTTGGAGCAGATCAAAGGGAGAGCACATGGGAAATGGGAAGAAGAGAGAAAAATGGTAAATTTACATAGTTTCTGTGTAAAAACTTGTTGACTAATGTTTTAGGTCAAACAAAATGAATCAGAACGTTTATATATTGAGATTTTTTGTTTGATGTTGCCAAAATTTTTTCAGACCTCTAGTGGCATGAATGTCTGCTTTGTAAACAGTTAAAATTGCAGGTTTTTATATATGGAAGCAGATACCTTAAAGAAGGCTTTCTATATATCCAGGAAAGACTAGTCAGCTTTGCTCAGTGTTGACATAATACACTGTCTAAACCCCTTCTCCATCATGCATTACACGAGGCAAATATAGTTTCTTACCTCACAGGACTGTCAGTTATTTGAGGTCAAGTACTACAACTTAAATATTTCTTTCAATTCACTATATATAGCATAGTACTTGACACTTGGTATATAGGAAAACTAAACAAAACCAAAGAAAAAAGTGTATTGAGTTTGAGCTTGGTTTAGGTCTTGATTTCTTCTCTTGAAATTTGCATTGGTTCTCTTCCAGAAATATTTTGGTCCAAGTGTGAAACAACGTAAAGCTATCAATTTATACCATTTTGGTAAGAGTATAAATAATATTTTTGAGAAATTAAAACTACAACATGGTATTGTCATATACCAGCTGGACACTCCAGAATCGCTTGGCATAATCAAAGACTATCTTTAAATATAGAAGTCCTTGCTACTGCTCACTTACAGGAATGTCCACAAGAAAGGTAGCCCAACTGCAAGTCAACCCCTGCCTTTGGGGCTCATATTTGAAACCACTGTCTTCTTTCTGCATAGCAGTCCTAAGGGTCACTTTCAGCAGCAATCTGCAGATGACTGCCCACCCTTGGAGATGCCCTTTATCACCACCGCCAGCCAGGATGCTCCAAAATGAATCTTGTACATACCATACCAAACACACCATCCAAATCCACCCAGCCGTTCTCCTGTGACCCAATAACCAATATAGACAGAAACTTGATTTCAATAGATGAAGATGATAACCAGAGTTTACTTAGGAAGAGAAATAGCTTTTTTCACAGCCTATCAAGTCCTTTACATTCAGTATTTTGCGACAACGCATTCAGACTTTAGGAGACCCAGTTAATATACAATTATAACAAAATTGAAAAGATTATCAGCAGCAAAAAGTGACTTAGAGAATAGGTTAAAGGATAGGGTTGGGGAAGACGAGAAAGGTGGAGGCTGTAAATGGAAAAAAGAAAAAAATGGCAAGGCTTACAATTTACGCAGATCCTTTGTATATATTTCTTGACTGTTCAAATGAAAATTGAATTATGGGGGGTTTTATAGTGAAGGAAAAACCCTCCAAACTTTAGCAGCTTAATTGGTAGCTTTTAAAAAAATTGTAAAGGGTTTTAAAACTACAATTCCACATTCTATGAAATAGAAACATTTTAGTGCTTTTATACCCTATTATTTTAAGCTTTAATATTTTTTCTGGAACTAAGTGTGGAAGATTAAGATAACAAAATTTGGCTTCTGGGTCTGCCTTGGCATTCTTCACCTTGCTCAGATGTATATGATTACATTTTCTATTATGCAAGCCATGGGGACATACGGTATTTTCACCAAAAAGTGATGAAAGGAACATCTTTAGGAAAGTTGAAAATATTGTCTAACTTAGGAAACAAACTTCTGAGACTGGGGATATTTTTTTCTGCTTGGCTACCTGGCAGTCTAAGTGTTGCATGTATGCGTAGAGTGTTGAGGGAAGGGGTATAGTTAGAGAACAGGCATGCAAACAAATAACCAAAAATATGTAACTCACAAAATTTGGTCAAATTCTAGATTGTTCATGATTGAGTGATACATGTAGAAATTGATCAATTTTATTTCTGAAAAACTTTGGCAAATGGTAAAGATGCTTGCTAAAAAGTAAGACTACTTACTTATTCTCCCTTGTTTCTGGACTTAACTCTTGATTAACTCAAAAGTAGGCTGAAGACTATGCAGCCGTTCTGCCATCTGCACTTTGACTGAACAAAAAAAGTTAGGCTTCAACTCCCTCCTCTGCCTAATATGTTAGGAATAAAAAATGATAGTTACTAGCAGGTCCCACAGTGAAGTTTGAGTTCAGCCTTGACTTCCCCATAAGCACTTTATGAGCTGAGCACCCAGCATGTAAATTTTGGTCATACAAAGAGTCACTACATCGTTATAAAATGATTGCTACCCTTTTGGAGAATTTGGTATATGCTGGATTTAACACTCATCTCACATTCTAAGAACAACAAAGCATAGGATTTTGTTCATCAAAACATCTAAATAATTAAGTGAATGGGAGACAGTATTAAGAATATTTTCACCACACATTCTTCTTTTTTTTCTGGTCCCTCTACAGCCAGAGCATTTCTTTTTTCCTTAAAGTGAAATGCAACTAAAAGTTGTATCAATGTAGCATCCATTTAACAAAATTGGGACAAAAGATATGATCGCGTTTTCTAGGAAATAGTCTTCTTTGAGAACACATTTTAAAGAACTGACACAAAAGCTTTCTTCAAGGTAGAGGTAGTATTAAGACATTAAGTAACTGGGACGAAGTGAGAGAGTGACATGGACTAATATATACTACCAAATGTAAAACAGATAGCTAGTGGGATGCAGCCGCATAGCACAGAGAGATCAACTCGGTGCTTTGTGACCACCTAGGGGGTGGGATAGGGAGGGTGGGAGGGAGACGCAAGAGGGAGGAGATATGGGGTTGTATGTATAGCTGATTCACTTTGTTATAAATCAGAAACTAACACACATTGTACAGCAATTATACTCCAATAAAGATGTTAAAAAAAATCTATTTCCAGTACTTTGTTATGCAGGAACCATTTCTAAATAGAGCATTGGGTTTTTCAAATGAAAATACTTTTCTCATGTGCAGACCAATTTGTTCCATTGCTTCTGAAATGATAAGGTAATAGAAAACGCAGCCCAATACAAATATTAGAATGTACATCAAAGTACTTACTTCAGATGGATGTGTTCTCAAGAATAATTTTCACCTTTTCCTTTAAATATTCTTTCTTTCCTAAAAAGCAAAATATTAGAAAATAAATAACTTTGGGTAGAAACATAAATAATGTTCCAAAAAATGTAGAAAGGGTCAAAAATCTTTCAAGAAAACTGCAGATTTAAAGATGATTATAATATTAATAGAGAAAAATGAGATTCAAGAGTAAATATAAGAAGCATAAGAGAATTTAATAGTAATAAAATTACACTAAAAAAACCAATAGTTATTCTGTGTGTTCATTACGTATTTGTCTTTAATGCATTGAATTTTAGTGACAGTTCCTTCTTTAGTACTTTTGCAATATGCTTTGGCTCTTGCACTCTGAATCTATATGTTTGAGCTAATTTCTTGTTGATAGCAAGTAATGCTTATAAGCATACATAGGTCCTCTGCACTGGTCTTAACAACTCATAGAAACAGTGCATCTGTTTTGATCTAATCATAATTTTGAAACCACTGGTTCATGATTATGGCTCACTTTTCTATTCAAATACCTGTTTTGAACTTTGATAAAGTTCTCAGTGCTATTCTTTTTGAATAACTTCTTTCAAGGCACCAAATATAAAATAGTACAAAATATGGAAGGTTAGTAATATCCATTCTTTATATGAAAGTGGCTTGCTTTAAGGAGGAATAGTTACAGATTTGATAGTAACATGAAAGGAGTAAATTTCAAAGTACAATAATTTTCTCAGCATAAAGTGAAATGGAAATTTGGTGTTTTTCTGGTAAGTTTGACATATATGCAGAAATATTTGAAAATTTCACTTTTTAAAATGTGTACACAATAACTGATTTTAGAATGTATTTGAAATTGTTCTTTTTATCTCCCTTTACTCACTGGTTAAAGTATTATTCTAGAGATAATTTCACAAGAAGTGTCTTCAGAATATAAATAGTTACAGTACAGAAACCTGATTATTTTATTGGGAATATTCTGCAAGCCCTATGAAGGCAAAACTGCCTTTCAGAAATATTAAATTAAGTATTTATATATTAAACATTTATAAAATTAAATATATATTAATTAAATTTATGTATAATTAAATATATAATAAATTAAGTATTTAATATATATTAAATTATATATTACATGACATTTCCAAAGCAAATAGACCACTAATAAATCTAAAAGCCATTTTTAATGCTTATTATCCTCTCCTTTTTATAGTGTTTGCTTTAATTCACCAGCTCCGTCTATGTGAAATGCTGGCTTCCGTGACACTAGAACCCTTCTGTTTTCTTGTCACTGTTCATTGCTCCCTCTCATGAGAAAGAAGACAGTGTACACAGTTCAACTACTCTTTTCCTCTGACAGCTCTGCTCATTCTGTCCCCGTTACCTTGGTAGCTTCTTTTCTTCTTTCTTCTTTGACCTGTTTGTGTCTTAAGGGTGCATGCTTTGCCCTCTTTCCTTTCACACAACTCACTCTTCCTTAGTAATCTCATCGCTCATATTACCAGCCCTAAACTGGTAACTGCCAACACATCTTTTATCTAGAGTAGAGGATGCAAACTTTTTCTGTAAAGGCCCAGATAGTATATAATTTAGGCTTTGCAGGCCATATGGTCTCTGTCACAACTACTCAACCCCACTGTTGTAGCACAAAAGCAGCCATAGGCAACGTAAATGAAGGAGCACAGCCATGTTCCAATAAAACACTGGAATTTGAATTTCATGCAATGTGGATGTAGTCCTAACTCCTAATACCTCAGAATGTAACTGTATTTGTAAATAGAATCTTTAAAGAGGTAATTAAAATGAGGTCATTATGGTGGGCCCTAATCCATTATGACTTGTGCCCTTATAAGAAGAGGAAATTTAGACAGAATGATATAGAAGGAAGACCATGTGACAACACAAGGAGAAGACAGCCACCTACAAATTCAGGAGAGAGGCCTTGGAAGAAACCAACCCTGACAATACCGTGTGGACAACTCAGACTTCCAGCCTCCAGAACCGTGAGAAAATAAATTTCTGTTGTTTAAGCTATCCAGTCTGTGGTACTTTGTTGTGACAGTCCTATAAAACTAATGTAACATATTCTTCTTCTTTTTTAAATTAATTAATTTTTTTTACAGTAGGTCCTTGTTGGTTATCTATTTTAAATATAGCAGTGTGTACATGTCACACTTCTTCATTTTTTTTCAACCATTTAAATTAGGCAAAACTATTTTTACATCACAGGAGGTACACAAACAGGTGATGGGCAGGTCCTCGTTTGCTGAGCCCTGATCTAGAAGTCCCTTTTCAAGCTTCATTTTATAAAGCAGACAACTACGTCTTCACTTCCTCAGATTTCCTCAAACTCAACCTGTTCCTAGGGCAGGTCATCCTGTCCTTCTCTGTTATCTAATCTGGTTTATACTTTCTCCTCGTTTGTGTTCCCTGCCTTGCTGAGTGGAACCACCATCTACTTTGTCACCCAAACCTTAAACCTGGTAGTTATCCTAGATTTCTCATTTCCTTCATTTCCCACATCTAATATGGAACCAAATCTTACTGATTCTGTTTAATATTTCATTGACTATGTGGTGTGTCCTATCACTTATTCTTTTATAATACTGTGCAAATTTGTCCAGATCTTTAGTCTTACTGTCTACATTGCTGCCAGAGAGACTGTCTAAAGTCTAAATCTAATTACATTGTCCTTCCAGTGAAAACCTTTTAAAGCTTCTCTGTTATCTAAATCCTAAGCTTCTGAACATGATATACATTGTTTTCCATGAGGTCTTTCTTCATCAAATTCATTCCCTAATGGACTCCTCTTTCAACAACGGTTCAAATGAAATACTTGCCATTGTCAAGAAGGGGCGCAAGGTTACCTACTTCCCGGCCTTTATTTATGCTGTTCTCTTTGCAATACTTTACTTTTCCTTCTTCACTTGATGGACATTTGCTCCTTGACGATGGGAAATATTTTTCATCTTTAGCTCTTACACAAGGCTTAGCAAAAGGTAGACTCTTCAAAAATACATTAATTATTAACTGTGATCAAAAGAGCTGTGTGAAAGATAATAACATATATATATTTGCACATACGTATGTATGTGATGTTAATGTGTGTGTGTATGTGTGTGCTTATGTACATAAATATGTGCACACAAAATCTCTGCTTTCTGGCCTAACTAACAGTGGTGTAACAGGTGCAACAACTTTTAGAGCTGGGTTGAAGGATAATTGGACTCCAAAGAGTTTGGGTCCAGAACTCCATCAGTTCAGGATGTATCCGGAAGCATCAGGGAAAACATCCCTGTCCATTTCCTGCTCACTCTGTCTGTAGCCCATTCGAAGCATGCATTATCTTTTGCTTCCAGTTACTCAAGCCCTACATGACCTTCAAGGCTCCACTTAGAGCTGTACTCCTTCAGGGATCCAGAAGCCTGTTCCCACTATTCCAAAGTTTAGTGACTATTCGTTTCTCTCTTGTAATATTTAATAACGGCGTTTAGCACTCGCTTTTAAAATTTCCTTCTGATTTGGAGGTTTGTCTTCCCTTGCTTTGCAAAATACTTTGTTAAATGGTCATCTCAGCACATAGCTTAGTCCCAAGCACCATGTAGGCAGTTGGCAATTGAAGGACCAGGTCAGAAAGAGTCCTTTGTTTGATCACTCTTATAGCTCTGAGAGTCTACCCTGTATTGCATACATGAACTTTAACATTTGAGGGGTCACTGAACTTTTTGAGAATCCAGCAGATAGTGCCCCTCAGAAAAACCATAAATGTACACACACACACACACACACACACACCATCTATGCAAACAATTTTGTATATGATTTTAAGGATTTATCAACGCCAGCTTACCAGACTGCAAGTTCCTTTACCTACAGATGTGTTGTATTTTTTAATACTTAGCACAGTACTTAGCTGTTCAATAAATCTTGTCTAAAATAAACAGTACTGAACTCAAGCCTTTACTAGACAACATTTCCTATATTTGTATTCCATACAGTACTTAGCACAGTGTCTTGGCCATAATAGTAATTTAATAAATATTTGTTGAATCAAATTGAATTCTGCTTTCTTTGTATCTCAGAGAAATACCAATTATAGTGATATAGGTAGGTGGGGCTAAATAAATATTTACAATGACCCTTTTAACACTTAATCTTATTGTTTTAACATTCTACAGACCTGAATCCACTAATTTGAGTATATTAGTGTTAATAGATATACTCTTTTAATCTTTTTTTCATGAAGTGTTTAAATTTTAAAGCATTTAGTTAGAAAAAACACAAAGAATTCATCTGTCCTTTTATAAATGTCACTACATTCTATTTTGAGAATAATGTGAATAAGGACCAGGTCTGAGAAGTCTAAAATAAAGCATTTCTACCAGTGAAGGGAAAGTGTGAGGCACCTTTTTCTTCCACAATCAACCCAAATGCCTCACCACTTAAAACAGATTCTCTTCTGCTTGGGTAGCAATCCTGTTCTTAGCAGTTTTTGGAATAATGAACAACCCTCTTCATAATGACAGAACTTTAAGCCTTAAAAATAAAATAAATAATTAAAAAGGAGAAGGGAGAGCTGATTGATTGGAACGACACCAAATTTTTATTTTCAATGGCATTTGTAGCTGCTAGAAGTGACACAATTTATGTCAGTCTAGGAACTCGAGGTAACCAAACATAATAAGTTGTAATTGACCAAATTAAAGTCAGAAGAATTGTAGTTAGTTCATTAAATAAATAATATGGAGAATTTCCCAACTTAGCGGTGAGGTACAAAACAACAGATCATCTATACAGTAGAAAACAAGATGAAAAGGGATAAAATGAGAATAAAAACCTAACTTTCTCTTCAAAGAAAGCAAAGAAAAGACAAAGAAAAGAAACATTTAAAAAGGAAGATTCAATTAGCAAGGAAGGGAGAAAAGAGAGAAATCCAAGTGGGATTCTCTACGAAGGAAAAGAACGTGATGAGAGTTTAGATCATAATCTATAAATAGTCTTTTATTTTATAAATCCTTCATGTGGTGCATAGATTACACAGTGAGCCTCCCGTGTCCTTAAAATGTATAGTCTCACAGCACATCCCTTTTAAGGCAATACCAAGCACAAAGAATTAGGTCTGGAAAATGACTTGCGCTTCTCTTGATGAGGAGGGAATTTGGGAATATGGCACAAATTGTCAGGAGAGCACAGGAGGGATAAGGCTTAGTTGTCTATGAAATATTTCGGAGAAGTAGTATGCCCCGCTTCTAACTTACCAGTGTGAGGGATAATTTTAATTACCATTCTGTAATGAACCTTCCTCCAAATAACACAGAAGACCACTTTACCTGTCATTCTTCACACACGTGTCAGGTCCTGTGTTTTTTGTCTCTTCTAATCCGTTTGTTCTGATTTTCAATTCTATAAGATGCTAGGGGTGATGGAAGGGGGCTAAGGATGGAAAAGCAGAGTGTGAGAGGGTCAATATTTTACAATTAATTCTTTGATATGTTTTGTTGTCTTTTATTGTATTTTCAAGGACTCCTTTCCATAATATTTCCAAATGCTTGAAATAAAGAAGCAGCCTTTCAAATCCTATATCAAACATAATACTCTTTTTCCGTTTTTTAGCAGGGCAAAGAATTGGCAAATGTAACCACCATCATATTTGGCACTTCTCTAGAATATTCTTTATTACTGGCCTTTACGATTTATTTTTAAAAAGAACTGTTATTTTTAAAGAGGAATTAAAATAGATTCTGACATGCCTGAGCTAGGGATGAGTTGTACACATCTGCATTCTTAGCTCTCTTCCCATCTGGCCCAGAGAACCAGAGTGGCTGAGGAAAAAGCACTCATCCGTGGTTGGATGAGCATGGTCAATGGATTTCCCCTCCTGTCAGACAGGTATCAAGACATTTAAAAAGCTATGCCATCTTTTTTTAGGAAGATAAATATATCACATCTTCCTTCAGTCACTTATCTTGAGAATCACTGTCTTCTGAACATTTCTTCTTGCCAGAAAGATTATAGAGTTTTATTTTTAGTATTTTCATTACAAAAGAAATGTGTTGTACTTTAACAATTAAAAATATATATATATAATCTATACTCCTCACTACATTTTTTTCACCCTAAATATCTAAATATCACTGAGTTTTTCAAAATGTCCATGGAAACAATGATTTAATATAATAAAGTTATGTGTGTCAATAAGAGTTGTACTTCTCCAAGGATTATCTTCCCTCTTCTTCGGAATAAGAAGTCATTCATTTTAAGAGTCACTTTCTAAAAGAGTTCTTTCTAAATACAATATCCCTACTTTCATTGTCTAAACTTCTTTTGCTGACCACAAAAAATGTTGCTTTGTACATTTCCATCTTCAGAATTTTTGTCATATTTCATATACTCTCTCTGGGAAATCTCATTCTGTACCATAATTTAAAATCTTTTCTTTGTATCAACAGCTCCCAAATCTACACTTCCAGCCCAGAACTCACTCTTCAGCTTTAAAACTATACGACATATCCACTTGTTTGTTCAACATGTTCTTAAAGAAGGTCATTATTCAGTGGGAACCTAATCCAGGCCCACTCCCTCTCCCAGATTCCACCTCTTAAATAAGATATCACAATTGACCTGGGTATCATCTTTAACATCTTCTCTTTCACAATTTCCTTTCATCCCTGCCTGACATAGTGGAACCCAAAGATATATCATATCCTGTTAATGTTCCTTCTGATACGTCTCTCAAAGTCATCCTGTCATTGCCACCCCCACTGCTAGGTTCTATTACAGTGTCTTACCATCTCTTGCCTGGGGTTGCTTTTAGAGAAAAGAAAAATTCATCATGCCCAGTAATGACTCATACTCCAGAATTATCAAAATAGTTCTACATACCCCCCTCATTTTGCCCTGATCATTATGATCATTATACAGGAAGTGGCCAGAGAAGATGATCCACTTTTGTAGAAAGTCATATTCAGTGACCAAACTGTCTTTCTGAACAGTGTGGACGAGGACAAGGTAAGGGAGAGTCAGAAAGCTTCTGAAGTCAATGTTTTATGAGACTGTTCCAACACTCAGCAATACCAGATGATTGTGAATCGCAGAGTACATGGAAGACCATCAAAACCTTGAGTATTATCCTCTTGTTCACTGGCTGTTGCATGATTTTCAAACTGCAAATGGACTGGAAAGCTGAAACCCTGATACCTGTTAGTGGCCAGTTGGCTGATTGGACTAGAACAGCAACATCATAATCTGAAAATGTGTCAGTGATGGTGAGGCACCACTAAAAACCCTGAAAGGGGACCAAAGGCTAGATATAGCCAATCTGCCAGGAAGATGCTTATAATCTGCTGGATTATAGTTTCCCAAGTGGCAGACTAAACATCTAGGCTACTTGGCAATAGCCCAAGATTCATTAAAACTATAACTAGGTTCAGCAAGGGCTGTAATAGCTAGAGCTATGAGAACTGCCACACTAAAAGGAAAAACCACAGATATCTTTGATTCTGTACAGCTGGCGCTGAGGTTGAAGAGCCACAATACCCCAGTGGACACCACCAGGTTTCTGCTCCGCTGAATTGTTCAAAGAACCAGGCCCAGATATTTAGGGGAAATTCTGTGAATTCAGGGTTCCATGCAGCCAAAAGCTTTGCTTTAGGCTGCAGGGATGACAGTGAGATGGGTTAAGAAGTATTTTATGTGTCCCCCTAGCACTTCTCCAGATGTAGATCTTTTTTTTTTTTCTTTTTTAATTAATTTATTTATGGCTGTGTTGGGTCTTCATTTCTGTGTGAGGGCTTTCTCTAGTTGTGGCAAGTGGGGGCCACTCTTCATCGCGGTGCGCGGGCCTCTCACTATCGCGGCCTCTCTTGTTGTGGAACACAGGCTCCAGACGCGCAGGCTCAGTAACTGTGGCTCACGGGCCCAGTTGCTCCACGGCATGTGGGATCTTCCCAGACCAGGGCTAGAACCCGTGTCCCCTGCATTGGCAGGCAGATTCTCAAACACTGCACCACCAGGGAAGCCCCAGATGTAGATCTTTTTGATCAGAAAAGTCCCCCTAGACTTTATGAACATTCTCAGTACCATCATGTGAAACACCAGTGTCAATTATACATTCAGCAAGGGAGGTCACGACAATACTACATTAAATTAACTCAAAGCGTCACACCCATACAAGATCACTGTTAACTTCTTTTCCCCACTGCAAACCTTGCCCAAAGCCTATCAGTTGAATTTGAGTGTCCCTTCCCCCCATGGGACTGTATAGGATAGTAACTTTCTCCCTATACCAAACAGAGCTATAAAAATTTGAGTCCTTACACTCTCCAAATTTCCCCAGATTACTAGGATGGGTATGTATGGACTTCAGTTCCCCTTCGGGATAAGGAAGTTCCCCCTAATTATCTTTCTTTTTAAAGCAGTTGTGTAAGGTTAGAGAAGGAGAGAGGGAACAGGGAATGTGCAGGGTGAGAGTGGAACTAGGCTATTAAATAAAGCACATTTACCTTAGGTCTCCAGCAACATGGTGGCTGTTCATGGCTCAACCAAACAAACTTCCAATGTTATTGGCCCACCAAAGGCCTATATGGGGCAGCAAAGTCAGCATTGCTGGCACCAATATTACAGATCTGGGGGCCCTTTGATTCAGCCATGGACAAATAGCCTTTGAGCAGCCACAGACAAATTGCTTTGAGACTGTGACCCTGAGGTTTGTATTCCTTGCTTGACTTGGGCTTAACTCACATAGAAGTCTTCTTTTTAAAAGGAATCTACCTTAATCTACACCATTTGCTATCCCATTATCAAAACGGTATACCTTAAGTGCTTACTCAATTTCAACATAAAGGCTAGGAGAGTTTTCTATGGTGTCAAGGCTGACTGCAACAATTTATCTACATGTCTTTGAGTGGGTTTCTAATTCTCCAGTGGGGTGAACTCCATCACTCCACTGGTATTGTTAAGTCAATCAGGGCAATAAGAGTCCAAAGTTTAGTCAATGCCTCATCTGGGGTTTCTCAAGGGAGCTCGTCTGTCTCAGGGAAATCTCTGTAAAAGGGCCATATCTCCCTTATAACAGCCATGAACCACTGCAACAAACAAACAGAAAACGACAATAAAAAGACCTTTGTGACCTTTTGCTGTCAATTCTAATGGATCTAAGTTAGTCATACTAGACTGTGGGTGGGGCTGAGCTATGAGCCTGCCCAGCTGTTGCATTCCTCCGTAACAAGCAATTAAGTCCCCTGCCTCTCATTTCTTCATGTCTCAAGTAAACCAGCCAACGTTCTAAACTTTGTCTGTGTCCTGTCCATACTATTCATTAATTTTCCTTCTTTCAACCAGTGTAGTGTACATTCTTTAGTTATTGTCTGAAATGGATTGGAAACATCTGACCCTTAATGTTAGTTGTCTGGGTGACAATGGGGCAAACCTGAGACTGACTACCAGATTGTCAAGGAATCCTCACCCTCCACCTTAGGAGAAAAATTAGCAGCAACCAGGGCACCATTCATGCATCTATCTCTGAACCAACTTCCTGATACTTGGCCTACAACCACCCTCCTAACGTTTCCTCATTCATAAGTAATAAAACAGAACACCATTTACTGACAGGCTGGCCATACAATTTGGTCAATATGTTTACTACTGAGTCCTATGGACCTCCCTCAGATACCATTAATTGCCCTGTGGCACTAATTTTTCCTCTTCCAGAAAGCATGTCTTTGTCAGTATCATATTCATCACCAAACTGTCAAGAACTGTGAAGGATCTGAGCTTTACTTTACAGGGGGTCTATGGGTGCTTGCAGTAGATGTGAGACTCCTTTGTCAGAGTCAAAGAACTTCATTACTCATGGCACAGAAACCAGCATGAAAGTCAGCATACATTATGCAGAGTCTCCGAGCCCAAGTTCTCACAAAGAGGGCCAGATGATACCTGCATGTGCAGTAGGTTGCACTCCAGGAGATGAACTCAGAACTTGGGAACCCAAATCTTTTATAGTGGGCAGTAAGCATACCTGACTATGCCCTGGAGGGAGACATTATCTTTATTACCCCAGACAGTAAGCAAATCTGCCTCTTCCTCTGGAGGGAGATACCATCTCTATCTTCTAAGGCTGCTTTCTATACAAATATCCTTAAAAAGATAATCTGGGGCAAAGCACTCTTCTCCCAAGATATGCAGAAACATGAAAGAACCACAGAGATACTCTCTTACTTTCCTCTCTACACACTCCACCACAGCCCAGGAACCAGGTGCCAGATTCCAAGATTCAGAATGTTTAGCTCTGACTCATTTCACCATGGTTAACATAGTACTTAGATTGTAAACCTTTCCTTTGAGAGTTCCTGTTATATTGGGACATATGCCAGTTCAAAAATCAAGGCATTCAAGGCAAAGTTATGTTGCACAGCATAATTGCTTATTCACTTTTCTAGTTTTCTTACTTCCTCTTTTCACCCCTTCTTTTACCCTTTTCATGGGTAGATTATACTTCATGATAGATTATATTCCTAAAATTTAAATACTATTTTAATAAATGAAATAGATTTTATTTCATTAAATATTATACTCAGTATGTTTAGAATATGACTAGGGAAAAACCTACTTTATTCTGGACAGCTATTATAAAACCTAGAAAAGTATAGCCAGTACTCAAATAGAGATGGAGACAATACGTTAAGTTTATGAGCAAATGAAGATTTACACTCTGCACAAGATTTAGTATTGCTATTTCCCCTCAAATCTGAGAATTGCATTATAGAATGAAGTTGAGGAGGGAGGACTCTGCCTCATATTTCATTTATTTGATTAAGTTTTTACAGAGGAAATAAGATTTCAATTCAATAACTCTAAGATACGTTGTTTCAGCCCTTACCTTAATACCTTCAGTCAGATTCTATATAAGATGTTTATATAAAGGGACGATGGAATACCAGGGTTTTGGTATAAGATCAGAGTAAATGTTAGGACATCTATAGCAGAATATACTAATGGTTCAAATTAATTCATTCCAATGGGATGTACTTAAACTGGGTGTAGCTCAGTCATAGAAAAACATGAGAAGTCCAAAATATATGCGCATATCCAGCAATGCATGATCACAAAAAAATTCTTTATAAAATAAAGAATTGAGGGAAAGTTTCCCTTCACCATCCTAAAAGTATACTGTATTGTAATTTAGAGAATTATAAACAAATCCTAATGAGTTAATATCAACCACTTATCTTTTGTCAGACTACCCACGAGTAGGCTGCCCATTTACAGAGTAAAAAGGATCTAGAATAATCTTTGTTGCTGCTTTCCTTTTAATGAAGTGCAACCATTTCTGAGATGCATATATGACTTTAGAAATACTTAACATTTCTTTAATGATGAGAAATCTCAGCGCTTACTGACAGTGAGATGGAAGGTATTACATTTTACACCATAAAACTTGCTTTCTGTTCCAGAATTCAAGTAATATGATAAGTGAGGCCTATGACATGTCCTTTAAAGATACAAGGACAGAAAGGCATGCCATTTGCTTCTAATTTTAATTGTTCTAGTGAGCAATAATTTTCGAGCTCCTTGTCAAAGAAGGGAAAATGGTAAATTAAGTTCTTATGTACAAATCCATCCAAGACCAGAATTCTCTAGCCTTCATGTAGAAACCACTGGATCATCACAGGGTTTACCTACATCCCATGGAGAAAACTATTCAAACTCATGTCTGGATTACACAGGTGATCCCATCTGTCAGTCTTTTGAAATCCTTTCTGCTCTCTGGCCTTACTTGTTCTCTATTTTCAGCGAGTCTTCTGGCAAAAGAGCAGTAGTCAAGGCAAGCTGGGAACCAGAGTGTTATCAACTTGTTTGTGATGCTTTCTCACCTGGCTTTCTGCAAAGCTCTAATAACAAGAGGAGGTGGTATTGGCCTGTTAATAATTAATAGCACCCAGTGCAGATGAAGCACTTCTGTCATAGGGCTTCATCAGTAAGGTCATGGTACAACAGGGGCTACAGGTTTTGTAAGCGTGAGTGGTATTTGCATATGTCAGAACAGACCGTGCATGCTAACAGCACAAACACTTCACATCTGCTTCTGTTTACTCCCATGCTAACACCCCAAAGAACAGAGGTCCTGTGTTAATTGCTCAGTTACATACTGACTGTTGATGTGTTTTCCACAGAGCTTTTCCTAAGTGCACTGTTGCAAATAAACTGCTAATGACTTTGCTTATTCCAGGCACCCTTTCAAGGAAATCTACAGCACATACTCAGATTAATGATTCCTCTATTTAGCAGTGTGTCTTGTGACTAGGTTTGCATAGAAGCAGCATCAATTAAGTAGCAATTATCTGCAAAGTGGGAAAAAAAGAGGGAAGATATAAATAGGTAATGAGCATGATGCTAAAACCTCTGAGAACAACTAAAATTGAAGTCTGAGGCAAGGGCACTGACTAGTGAACATATTTTTCCCATATTTTCTTACCTGAAACCCACAGAGCCCCTGCAAAATCCAGAACAATTACAAACACTTATGTTCTTAAGTGATATTTTTATATTTGATATTCAAGGTGACCACTATTTTGAAAGAGCAAAGAAACGAGAAAACAGAGTTGTATCTAAACACCACTAACAAGACAGTTTAGAAAATGAGGGAGAGAGGGAGAGGAAGGATTGGCCTATAAATGTTTATTTTGTGAAAGGACTCGACTAAAACATATTTTCTATGGACTAAAACATATTTTCTATGTGCCTTAGTAACAGAGGTCAGCACCATGTCTCAATTTATCCCTCTATTCTTGTCAAGCAATGGCCTTTATTAGTACCTCATAAGACTTATCTGGAAAACTACATTATCTGCCTGTAAAGAAAAAGAACAAATGGGGTTCTGAGGCAATACAAAGTGTTCAAATTAGTAGGCTTGGTAACAAACTTTATAAGATTTATCTTTCCTTACTAACCTTGGCTTATAACAGCCAGATAGGTTCTTTCAGCTCCGGATCCCCTTAGGAGATACACAGAAAGGCAGAGACCCTGGTGGCATCCATCTGGCCTTGGTCCTTATCAACCAGGATGTTTTTGACCTCAGTCTCTTCCATTAACATGGACTGGGCAGAATGTGAATTAGAGCAGTAGGCAAATGTTTTAAGGTTTCTCCAGAAGATCTAGAGCCCAGTAATTCCTTTGATAGCTTTTTCCCCTCAGGGCTCAATGACTATGATAGTTCAAAAGTGTGGTTTTCTTTTCTTTTTTCACTTACAATGATCATATTTTCCTGCTCCTAAATGATGACATTTAGTTTGACAAATTATACATGAAGAAAGACAATTACAATTGTGTAATGTATTGACTAGAATACCATTAGGCTAATATAACAAAGAGACCCAATAAAACAGGAGTTTACAGAACGAAGAAGATGTTTCATTGTAATATCCCAATCCAAAGGGAAGCTCCTGGCTGCTGGGCTGGTCTGCCCCATGTGGTAAGTCATGGACTTCGGTGACCATGAAGGGGTACCCCCCAGATTTTCTTGAAGAAAACCTGCTAGAAGACAAGCTGCTGCACCTTCAGATCCTCCAAGACATTCATGTTGATGCCATACTAGCCCCCCAGGCTACTCTCAGCCAATGACTAAGCATGGCCGGGGTGCCAGAGCCAGGCCATCTCTGCCTGATGCAGGACCTTCTCATGGGAAATTCTGTTCAGGGAGTCCACATTGGCTTGGCTGACATTTCTCAGAGATGTTCTTTAGTTTGAAACATACCCTGCCCATCCTTCTTACCTCCTGCTCTCCTTTCACAGGTGTCAAAACGGCGCTCAGGCCAAAAGTCTCTCCCCACCTCTTCTTCTCCCTCTCCCCTTTTAAATACCTTTCACAAATATTCCCTCCAATATTTGTTGTAGGTTCAAGCTCATTTAGCTGCACTATTTTCTTGCAACTGAGAAGTCTTTAAACTTCTGCAGGTACTCACTCTTTTACCTGAAACCCTTTGAGCCAAAGGGTTTTCTGAATTCAGAATATGGTGCATCTACCTTATATTATATACTGACCCCATTTGGAGTATTATGCAGTAAAATCCAAACACACACACACACAAAGTAGGATAAATAGAGGCTATACATGATATCACATAATTATAGGTCACTTTATTGCCAATAAATACGTCTAGATACGGGTGGGAATGGTCTCTAAATAAATTACCAAAAAAAAAGGTGTTTGGTTTTCAGAATTGTGAACCTATATCTTTTGCACTATTGTTAACAGTTACTGTAGGCTCAGATCCATAATTTCCCCCTCCTTACTTTATTGAGCTGTTAGATCCCAGTCCAATAGTTCTCACGCTTCAGCATCAATAAGGGGGCAGTTTTCAACTCCTAAATTTTTGTTCAGTAGGTCTAAGGTAACACCTGAGAATCTGCCTTTTTAACAAGCTAGGCAGGCCCATCACCACCTGTGATTCTGATGCAGAAAGCCTTGGGATTCACACTTTGAAAACACTGTCCTAGACTTTATGCTTCACTATGGTAAACTACTAATGTCCTTAGTTCCAGGTGTAATCTGGATTTTGAGGCTTTTTGTTTTTTAAACGCAGAAACAGCTAACTCACTTATTCTCTTGTTCTTCCTCTCTGAGTCTGGCTACTTCTGCAGACAAGTCCTATAGCCACTGACTTCCTAGTATGATATTAATTTCACCAATAACTCTTCAGGGATGTTTATCTTGCAATGGCAGGAGTTAGCTTTTTGAACTGAAATAGAGCTGAATAATTTCCACTTATCTTTGAATATCTGTCTCACCAGAGTATCAGCTTGAGCTTACAGAGTTGTGCAAGGAGGCCCCTGTTCCCCTTATAGTTGGAGTTATAGGTAGAAAAACTTTAGATAAACTCTAATGGGTAAATGAATCCACAACAGGTATAGCAGAACAACTGGCATGAAATAAATTTGTAAGTGTCCTCTCAACTCAGGACTACTTTTAGCTTGGTTCTCTTGCAGGACCAATTTTCTTTTGAAGGAGTAAAACAGTTATATTTCTAAACTTTCCTTTCCCCTTCCAAAGATATTTCTGATTTTCTATTTTAAGCTGAGTGCTTCCTGAAACTGGAGACTAATCAGAGACTGGAAGGTGATATTTTAAGAGGACAGGTTAAGGGAAAAAAAAAAGTTGTTTGTAAAGGGATCTGGGTATTTATTTGGGCAGTATGTTTTCTGCAAATAAATGTTTGCTCCCCTCGTAATAGGAATTTAAAGTCCTCTGCTAAGCACAGCTTGAATGGTTATTAATATTAATAAGGGAAAACACAAGAAAAACCATGTCCAAAAGCATCCTTTAGAATTACATAAATACCATCATTTCTACAGTTTTACAATTATCAAACTGAAGAATCCTGACATTTTGCCAGGATTTAACTGGAATTAGAGGTTAAATGTGGTGTATATCCCTGGAGAAACAATTTTAAGAAAATGTTAGAAAAAAACTAATAATTTTATGCTAAAATAAACACAGGCTTTATGGTACAGAATATGAAGTTTGTGTGCTTTAATTAGTAAAACACATGCCTGTTAAGAAATATCAAAAATAAAAATGCCTCTTTAGTCCAAGACCTCACATCCTATAGAGCTCTGTCTTCTTTCTCAGTGATTCAGGGTAAGCTGGTGGGTAGAAAACACTGCAGTTGATTGTGACATGTGTGGTTAGGTATTTCCTGTAAAGAGTGTAAACGTGCCTACTTTGTTATTCTAGTGCCTGCTCTTGAATTCTCCATCTCAACTGGCAATATATGGAGTTGAAAACTGTATAAAAATTGTGTTTTAGTTATGCTACTAAGGATATGCAACAGGATGTTAAAGTTGAACTATTTCTGACTCTGTTTTGGCTAAAGCCCCAAGACAATATTTGCCAACTATTCCACATTCTAAAGCTAGACCACCTATGTAGGACTTGTAAAGAAATGGAGGAAATGAAGAAGGAATCCACAAAGCCCTTTTCCCCCTTCAGGTAACCACCTATAGGAGTCAATAGGGGCTGAGGAGAAGCCCTAATTTTAGATGACTGGACATTTTAACTGCTGAAATGAAACTTTCTTTTTGTGACCACACGTGATCAGAAGACTTTTTATTACCCATGAGTGACCCCAAAGTCATAATATTTCCTTTCAATTTCATTTGCATAGCAGAGAAAATAACCCTACAAAGTGGGTTTTAATGAACATTAAACAAAATAAATTTTTTTTATTAATACCTGTGACTAGGACATGAATCAGGAAAAAAGAAGCCATATGAGGCAAAATTCAGAGCTTTCTAACAATTCTTTTCTTTTTGTTTGCTTACATTTGTGAACCCTAAGCTTCCACCAAAACAGGACTTTTCCTTTCCACTTTACAATACATTCTCTGCTTCCCCCTCCTACAGGTCATGAACTCTTTCCCCATTCAATGCTGTCCTTGGTGTTCGTTTTATCCATACTTCACTTGATTTAAAATATTGGGATGGAATTGTGGTACTACCTTCTACAGCGTCTATATTCTCCCATTTGATGATGCTGGGATGACGGTAAGTGTCTCTCAATTTCCAGAAATACTTAAGCTAAAAACAGAAAATTACACTCTAAAAGATATGGTAAATAAATAACAGTTATAACTTATTAAAAAAGTGCTTATCACTTGGCTTATAAATTCCTGACCTGCTTACCAGTTTATCTAACCAGGAGGAATAGACTGGGATCCAGGTTATATAAATTGACCTAATCCTATTATTATGAGAACTCTGACTTCCAGATCACAAGACATTTTTTTCCAAGCTGAGCAAAGGAAGAATTCATTTTACCGTCAGGGAAAATATTTTTTAAGGAAGTCTTTTTAAGTATATGAGAATTGTTTTAAAAATTCTCTAAAACCAGAGGCATAAATTCATACTGAGATGCTTCCTAAAGGTTACATATCAAATACTGAGAGATGTCAAAAAATGGATCTTAAGAAGACACTAATAATAGATGCAAATATGAACAGATATTTATGGGGCACCAATTGTTAGGCACTGTGCTGGTTCTGGCCATATAGTGGTAAATAATGGATAGTTCCTGGTCTCTAGGTGTTCACAGGGGTAGAAAAGAAAACATGTGATTCTAAATTAATATTTAGAATCATGCGTATGATAAGAGGATATGTGAAAGATAAAATGAGAGATGACCACAGGAAAGGGGTTATCTCTGTTAGGAAGTCAGGGGAACCCTCTGGTCAAAGGTCAAGTCAGCACTGGCTTTTGAAGAACAGATCAGGAGATGATGGGAACTTCCAACTGAGGAGCAGAAAGGGAGGATGCCCACATGCAAAGCAGCGTGGTGTATTCAGGGACACCACTAGCAGATTGGTAAAGCTGCAACATTAAATGCACCCGAAGAGGAGTGAAGCTAGTAAAGGAGGCTAGCACGGCCAAAAGGAGCAGGTGATAAAAGGTCTTTGCTAAGGAACTTCACCTTGAGAGCAATGGGAAGTCAGTCAAGGATTTTATGCCAATGAGAGAGAGATGAGGAGATGAGCATTTTAGAAGAATTCATCTGGTGCAAAATAAGACATGAAGTAGAGGGCAGGGGAGTCTATAAATAAGTAAAAAGAAACCAGATTCCTAGTGGCAGAGGAAGTAGAGAGAGGAGAGACAGCTGCTTCTACTGGAAAGAACCGCCACTGCCAGGATGAGGAGTCATTGCTGGGATGATGCTCAGAGGAACAGGAAGCAGAAAGCAAACAAAGCAGGAGAGAGCTCTTCTTCCTCTTTATCCTAGCAGAATCCCTCCAGTGTCTCCTACTGCACAGCCTAATAGCCTTCACCATGGACGTGAGATGCAGAAATGTGCTTTGCAGAGTTCCAGCACTGGCATCACAAAGCCAAGTATGGAACAGTGAGTCTGGAGCTAACAGACAACAGCTTGATAAGCAGCACAAATGGAAATCAGAAGGTCTTGGGCTGTGTGTGTGGAGGAAGGGGCTTGCTAGAGAGAGGATCTTTCTAATCCTGGCTTTAATTCAGTGACTTGATGAGTCTTCCCACAGCCTAAGTTTCAAATGGACACTGAGCAGTCCTTCCTGATGAGCCAGCTGCTCCGGAAGATAGCTGAGGGGCACAGTTCTGCAGACGGAGAGGTCCATATCCTTAATGCTTTTGTAAATTTTGAAAATAAGTTAAGGATAGGATGCTAAGAAATGCACTCTCTCAAATGCCAAGGAATGTGCCTAGGAGACAGGAAGTTTATCCTGAGATGCAGAGATTGGAAGAGCTGGACAACTCTTTGGCACAGAGTCATCTCAGTGGGTGGGATAATTGTACATCTTAATTGTCTTTGGACCCCAGGTCAAGAGATCTTCTCCCAGTTCCTCAAGGCTCTTTTAAGAAACATAGATAGTAGACTCCAAATTTTTTAAGTAGTTGATATGATTAAAGTAGTCTATTGAAAAGATTAATCTAGCAATGACATGTTAGATGAAAAGGAAGAGTGAGAATCTGGAGACAGGAAGGACTATTAGACAAGTAAGCCTATGGTCTGACTTATGGTTGTGACCGGGGAACTAGGAAGACAAAAACATAAACATCATGCGAGAGGGAAAGGAGAACCGAGTGAAATTATAGCAAATGAAACTTATCACATAATTTTATAGCCTGTTGTTAATATGTCCATCTCCTTTGCTAGACTCTGAGCAATGTGCTTACAAAGACAGTTTCTCATTTATCACTGTTATGGAAGGAGGAGGGAAACAAACTCTAAAGGAAGAGTTGTAACACTGTTAAAACATCAAGAGAGCAATACTTCTCTGAGCAGCTTAGTGAGAAGAGTATCCCTGGTGGAGACTTGGGGGAGGCCGCCGAAATAAATGTGAGTGGTGTTGGTAGCTGCTGGACGGTAACCTGAGAGATACTGGCAGGCTCAACCTGTGGCAACTGGGAAAGTCATGAAGTCCATTGTCATCAGCAAATGTCATGCAATAATAGCTGAGTGTATGAGGCTGTCAAGTAGATGGAGAGGGGCACACATTTCTTCAGTGCTTGTAATGGCTGCCAAAGCAAAAGTATCTAAAAACTCCACAATCCTGTTCATAGAAGGGACCACCTCGAGGATAGGACAATTACAGTGATGATGGTGGTGATAGTGTAGCATCTAAACATTAAGTTCCTTCCATGAGCCAGGAGCTAACACATATGTTATCTTATTTAATCCTTACAGGTGATTATAAAGTAGATACCATATTTCACTCTACAAATTATGGAACCTGGATTTAGTAAATTAAATTAGTCAAGATTACATGGAAATAAACAGAAGACCCAAGTCTGCTGTCTTAAAAGACTATGATGTGAACTACTAGGTTTTGTAAAGACGCTCAGGACCAAGAGCTCAGCCACCTTCTTCTCAGCCCTTGCTCCCTACAAGAGATTGTGTGACCTTGGACAAATTACTCACTCTTGGTTTTAATTTTCTCCTTACTCAAGCTGAGACAGCTGGATTTGTACTTTATTTCTATGATTTCTACCATTCTATGATTCCCCCTCTTCACCTACCAATCTGCAAAGATGAAATTGGTTAAAAATTTAAAAAGCAGTAGAGAAGCAAAAGAGAGAAAATAGAGTAAATATTACTGCTCTTTAGTTCAGGAAAATATTTGTTATTTGTTAAGCAATATTTGCTTACAATACAAAATATTTTATATAAAATATAAATACAAAGGTATTTGCTTCTGTTTTTTTTTTAAACATTAAGTGGCTTCTCTCCTTTAACTGTTCCTTTTTTATATTATAGTACTCTCTTTGAGGTTATTTTTAGTTATTTTAAAGTCCCATTCCTATTACTATATTAATTCTGTTTTTTCAAGTGTAAATTCAGATTGATGGTTTTATTGCCCTGTCCTTCATAATGTTGGTGCTTTTTTTTTTTTTTAACATCTTTATTGGAGTATAATTGCTTTACAATGGTGTGTTAGCTTCTGCTTTATAACAAAGTGAATCAGTTATACATATACATATGTTCCCATCTCTCTTCCCTCTTGCATCTCCCTCCATCCCACCCTCCCTATACGACCCCTCTAGGTGGTCTTAAGTATTTGTGATTTGTGATTCTTGATCATGAACTCAACTTTCCAAGTGCTATTTCCCACTAGATTGTCCATGGCCAACTTAAGTTTGCTGTAGATTTCTGTAGATGCACTTTATCTGGTTAAGAAGCTCTTGTCTATTCTTAGATTGCTAGAAATTTTATCATGAATTGCTTTAATTCATCTATTGTGTTTTTAATATCATTTACAATATTTTTTATTTTTTGTTCTATTGATTACCATTTTTCCCATTCTTTCCTTCTTTTTAGCCTTTGTTATACTTCTATTACTTTATTATAATTTCTATTTCTTCATATATTTCTTCAATCATTTTAAAATTCAGCAAGATACTTTGCAACTTTCTCTGGCTGTTGTGACTGCACTTTCAAGGCCCATTCATATGAATGCAGCCGCTTTCGCTGTGAGGTGTTTGCAGGACATGGGGTCCCAACTACTCTCCTTGCACTGGTTTAACGATACTCTCCTATTTCAGGTGAGTGTTAATAGCTCATTCCCGAGTGCCCTGGGGCTGTGTCATGTCCGATACCCTTGTGCCTGGTTATGGTATCAATTGCATATATATGGTTTTGAGTATACTCTTCAGTTTTGGCAGTAAAGAATTTCCCTTTCTTTTATTCTGTTCTTTTCTTTAAGCATGGCTGTGATTTATGTGGTTTTGTTTTATTTTGTCTAGTACATCTATATGTTTCCATGTTGCTGGAAAGCATTAATGTTATAGTAAACATTTCTCTATGTGTTCTTTACACACTAGTTTAATTTGTTTTTCTTAGAATAAATTCATACATATGAACCTTCTGATAGAAAAAAATGCAATTTGGGCTTCTGATTTTTCTTCCAGTTGTCATGCAGCAAGTTTACCAGTTGACACTGATACCAGTAGTATCTGAGAATACCTGTTTCTCCAGAGACATACTATATCTTGAAGGTTGAATAAAAGGTCACTAAGTGAAGAAGAAGAAAAGACATTCTTTCCAAACAAAAAAGAACAGTAGGTGACAGTGCAAAGAAATATTCAAAACATGTGTTTGGGGAGTTACAAGAGATTCACTAGGATCTAATGGAAAAGTCATAGGTTCATGAATCATTAAGTATTAAAAATCTTTGCTCTGTTACTTCCCTACAGACATCCTGGAAAAGTGGATAAATTAATTAACCTCTTAGATCTGAATTTTGTCCCCTGTGAAATGGTAGTCATCCACTTTTTAGGTCTCCAGTATTAAATAAAATATGTTGGTAGTGTACCTAGTAGGTGATCATTCCATAGTAAGTTGTAGCTCATATATTCATGCCAACAACAATAGAGCCATAATAACATAGAGTTGAGGCAGAGGATGGAAAATAATCCTGACTCCATAGTATGAAGGTCTCTTGAGGTCAGAAAAGGAAAAGGTTTAGATTTATTTTCTGGGCTACGTAAGATAAGACTTTTTGCTTTTGCAGTTTTAAACCAGCCATGCATTCCTCAGATAAACCTCATTTGGTAATGATATATTGTCATTTTTATATATTGCTGAATTTGATTTGCTAATATTTGCAGAGGAGTGCGAATCTATTAACACAAAGGATAGTGGCCGTAATTTTGTTTTTCTTATGAAGTCTTTTTTATTTTAATTTTAGAATCTGGGAAATGCCAAACCCATAGAATACATTGGGAATTGCTCTATTCTCTTCAATTTTCTGGAAGGGTTTATTTAGAATTGGTAACATTTTTTCTTCAAATATTTGTTCCCCAGTAAAACCATCAGGATCTGGAGTTTTCTCTATGTAAAGGTTTTAACTACAAATTAAGTTTCTTTAATAGATATGGGGTTATTCAGGTTATATATTTCTTTTTGAATGAGTTTTGCTAGTTTGTGTCTTTTAAGGCTTAAAGATATTCATAATAATTTATTTTTACTGCTTAACTATCTATAGATTCTCTAGTGATGTCACCTCTGTCATTCCTGATATCAGTAATTTGTGATTTCTCTGTTTTATTACTAATCAACTTGGATAGAATTTCAGAGATTTTATCTTCTCAGAGGGCCAGCTTTTGTTTGTGTTGATTTTCTCTATTGTTTTTCTGTTTTATAATCTATTGATTTCTGCTCTGATATTTATTATTTCCTTTCTTTTACTTCATTTGGTTTTAATTTCCTCTTCTCTTATTTCTTAAGTTGGAAGCTGAGGTTATTGATTTGAGACCTTTCTTCTTTTATAATCTTTGTGTTTAGTGCCACAAACACTGTAGTGCTATAAATTACTGTATTACTGTATCTCACAAATTTTGGCCTGTTTTCATTTTTGTTCAGTTCAAAATACTCTCTAATTTTCTTTTTTCATTTCTTTTTTGTCCAATAGGCTATTTAGAAGTATGTTATTTCTAAATAACATATCTAGTTCATATCTTTGAGATTTTTAGAGATCTTTCTGCTAATGACTGTTCTATGATAATTATGACCAGAGAATATACTGTATATGACTTGAACCCTTTTAAATTTATTAAAATTTGTTCTATGATCCATATTATGGCCTATCTTCGTAAATGTTCCATGTGCACTTGAAAAGAATGTATATTCTGTTGTTGTTGGATGGAATGTTTTACAAATGTCAAGCAGGTCAAATTAGTTGATGGGGTTGTTCAAGTCTTCTACATCCAGACTGACTTTCTGTCTATTTGTTTTGTCAGTTACTGAGAGTGTGGTATTTAACTATCTGTCCATAATTGTGGATCTGTCTACATCTTGCAGTTCTACCCAGTTTTTTTCCCCATGAATTGTGTAGCTCTGTATTAGATGCATAAGTGTTTAGGATTGTTTTGTGCTCTTAATGAATTTCGTTTTTATTATTATGAGGTAATCTTCTTTATCCTCATTACAATTCTTTGCTCTGAAATCTACTTCGTATGATATTATAGCTATTCTATCATTTTTAAACTAATGTTAGCTTGGTATTATAATATTTCTTATACTTTTATTTTTAATCTATTTGTGTTTTATAGTTAAAGCACATTTCTTGTAGGCAGCGTATTGTTGGGTCTTGCTTTTCTACCCAATGTAACAGCTTCTATCTCTGAATTGGGGTGGGTAGGTTATTTTCATTTCGTCTGCATACTGATATGGTCAGGTTTAAGTCAATTATCTTGCTATCTGCTTTCTGTGTCCCATCTGTTGTTTGCTCCCCTTTTCTTCTTTTTCTGCCTTCTTTTTGATTACAGACTATCTTCCATGATTGCATTTTATCTCCTTTGATGGTCTTTAATTTTTTACTTTGGTTATTGTATTAGGATTTATAGTAAACATCTTTAACTAATTAGAGTAACTTCAAGTGATATTATACTGAATAGGGACCTCATAATTATATACTTTCATTTCTCTCCTGGTCTTGTGTTTTTGTTGCCATATATTTACATATGTTATATACCTCACACAATATTCTTATTGTTTTTAAGCAGTCAATTATCTTTCAAAGAGACTTAAATAATAAGAGGACAGTTCTCTTTTAAACTTTTTAGTGTTATATTTCGATTTGAGAATGTGCTAAAAACTATGAATTGATTCCCTAGAAAAAGTACACATCAGCACAAAGTATACTCTAAATACTGCAGATAATTAATGGGGCTTTCTGAAACCTGAAGCCCATTCACAGACACCTGCTTTAAAAAGCAAAGTTGTCATGTAAGCAGTGGGAGTTCAAAAACACTGGAACTGGAGGTATTAGTCTTAATACGATTTCATTTACAATAACATTTGTGAGCCTTGTGGAAATTCTCATTGTAGTATATTTATAATGTCATGTTATGCAGCCATTAAATAATAATTTTGAGGACTATATTCTAACATAAGAAAATGACAATGAAATATTGTGTGACAAAAATAAGACACAATTTTATACACACTGTGATCATAACTGTATATTTAAGCACGTATGTCATTTATGATGTTTTTGGCTGCAAGTAACAGAATACCTGGCCAAAAGTGGTATAAAAAATAAGTGCTGCTTTTTTCTCACTTCAGTCAGTTGTATACTTCAATAGAGGTATACTGTTTCAATGTTGGCTCCACAGTGTCAGCTTCTGTTGGCCATCATCTCATGATCATGAGGTGGCTGAACATTTCTCACCTCAAATCCTTCTCACACATCTCTAATTTAACGGGAAGCAAGATATTTCCCAGAAGAAGTAAGTGCCCTTCCTTATTCAGACTACCCCTCAGCCCTCACTGGCCAGGACTGGGTCACATGCCCTTGCTGCAAAGGAGTCTGGGAAAACAAGCATTGGGTAATTTTGGCCTCTGTTGTGGAAGGTGGTTTCTTTTAGCAAGAAAGCAATGTTGGGAGACAACTGAGAGTCTCTGGCATGGTAAACATGAAAATATTCTGGAGAAAAATTCATCAAGACAATAATACATAGCAGATTATTATTGATTTGGGATATTTGTTCTACATTTTCCAAACTTTCAGAACTATGATCACAATATTTTCATGAATAATTTATTTAACTGAAGAATAATTATCTTAGGTTGAGCTAGACATAATAGTTTATAATAATTCAAGTTCTTCTTTTTCCTTTCTTAAGATGATGAGGTCACATTGGTTGTCTCCTTTACAATTTGCTAATATTTCTAAATTGACCAAAACATTGATTTCTTACATTAGAACATTTAAATGAGCTAGCCATTAACTTCTCATATCTTGGAACTTCCCTGGTAGTCCTGCAGTTAAGACTCCATGCCTCCACTGCAGGGGGTGCAGGTTCAATCCCTGGTCAGGGAACTAAGATCCCGCATGCCGTGTGGTGTGCCCAAAAAGTAAAAAACACAAGCATTTAAATTAAAAAAAAAAACAAAAAACTTCTTGTATCTTTCTTTCCCTTTCTTAGTTTTATTATTGATGGTAATAGTACCTGTTTTATGATGGAAGTATAAAATTATTAGTGTAAAATAAATATTTTTCTTCAAGTGGAATTATTATTTATTCTACTTCTCAAATATTTTTATGAATACCCAGCACATATTAATTTATTAAGTGTGGTATCATTTACCACCAAAATGATACTTACGGTATCATTTATTATGTTTAACTGAAAAGGTATATATAATCTTGTGTACTTTAAACAATGAATCTTTGTTAAAAAATTTATCTTCTGAAAAAGTTGAATGAAAACTTTTCCTTATTTTTGGAACATTTATAGATTTCTTCCCATTCACATATCTTAAAGCATTTTGATGAATCTTAATGAGGGAAGAAGTGCAATAGAGGTGACTTCCTTAGGGTATTTACTTAGAGTGAGAAGAACTTTGGTATCTTTGATAAGTTACTTAGACAAGAAAAGAAAATGAGGAGTTTTGTGGACACGATGTCAACAGATGGATTATTTTTCTTGTCTTCCCCATAGTCCTGTTGTGTTTTGTTTTTCTTTACCACTTCTATGTGAAATCAAAACATAATTTTTTTTTTTTTTTTTTTTTTTTTTTTTTTTTTGCGGTACATGGGCCTCTCACTGCTGAGGCCTCTCTCGTTGCAGAGCTCTGGACGTGCAGGCTCAGCGGCCATGGCTCATGGCCGGGCCCAGCCTCTCCGCGGCATGTGGGATCTTCCCGGACCGGGGCACGAACCCGTGTCCCCTGCATTGGCAGGCGGACTCCCAACCACTGCGCCACCAGGGAAGCCCCAAAACATAATTTTAATGTTAGCATTTGGAAGATGTTGTTTGAATTTAGTACGTTCTCTCGGGCAGTTATGTGTAGGGCAATTTTAAGTCAATAATAATATATAATTGTAATTCAAGTTTTAATTTTTTCTGCTTGCCAGTGAAAACTGGATAGGAAAAGAAGGAAACAATAAAAATGTCAACATCAGTGGAAAAGTATTATTCAAAATGTACATTGTGGAGTTAATTCAAACATTTTGTCCATATCCAGTTCTTGAGTCATTTTTTGCAGTTCTACTTCACTATTTTTACTGTGTAATCTTTTAGTGCCACCAATATATTTGAAAATAAAGCTTCAATCAGATAACTGTAAAAATACTTAAATAAAATAAGAAAATACACTGTTAAAAGAAATATTGCCAGCTATTAATAAGTAGTCATGCTACTATACCTAATATTCCTGACAAAAGGGGGAGGGGCATCAAATTAGCTTCCACATTAATTCCCTTTTCAAAATTTTAGTGTGTTTGAGTTTAAAGCAATACTAATATCTTCTATCCAGACTTCTTAAAATGTATTTTTTATACCCTTGTACAGTAGATATTGAAATATATAGTGAAAACTTATATAACATCACCCATTCTACATATCCTGCAAAGTGGAATTTGGCATAAGGCTGGTTTAACTTATACAACATTCAGGTGAATTCATTACTGTCAGGAAGACAAAATAAAAATTTCAGAGGTGTTATTCTTCCTTAATATCAATCCTGAGGTCATGCCATAATAGCAAGACCCGACTATACTATAATCTCCAACTGAATACTGCGCATAGGTAATAAAACATTGGTTATATATTAATCCTAAACTATACATTCCATCTCATAGTAAAATATAGTTTTTTCCCCACTTCCTCCATCTATTGATATTAGAGAATCTACTCTATCCTGAGACTAATGATGGAAATAATCAGGTTACAGGAAATTGGCATGCCACCAAACCTTTCTTAATTCATTTAGGATGCCAGTCTAATCAGGGATTATGCCAGGTATTTGACATTCAAAGTTAAGTAGAATGCAGTTCCTAATTTCAAAGATCTTAGTGTCTAAAAGAAGGACAACCAAGAAATAATACATGTCCATCATATATTTCTAGCACCGAGTTCAGAACCTGGGATATGCAAGGCATTTTAATAGTAATACTAATAATAGTGGTAACACTACTACTGCTACAACTACTACTGTTACTACTAGTGGCTGACATTTATTGAATGTTTGCTATATACAAGGCACTTTTCTAAGCACTTCATTTCATTGCTCTTAAAAATGCAATAATGTAAATTCATTATTTGCCCATTTTTACTGGATGACAAAACAAAAGCCCAGATATCCATTGTCAAGGTATTGATTTGGCACCATGGCCAGCTCTGTCTGGTGATATCAAGGAAAGTGTCATAGATGGGGTAAACAGAAAACGGTGTATCTGAAGGCAAGAGGACATCTGTCTCTCTTCCCTTGGCCACGCTACAATTAAGTTGTCCCTAAGTATGAAAATATACAATCTTATGGAAAATAATAAACAGTTTTAACAATTAATGCTTTTTAAAAACTGTGTTCTTGTTTTACCCTAAAAATCATTTATTTTAACCTAAATCTTATTATTCTGGATTCACTGATGATGGGAAATCTACAATCACTTGAATGGTGCCATTCTCTTAGATAATTTATGTCATTAGATATGGATTGAAATAGTTTATTATTATTTTTTCTTTCTTATTTCATAATGAAGTATTCTGGAAAGATAAACAGTAGTACATTCAGGAGCTACTGGGCAAGCACAGAGTTTTGTCATAAGCATTGTTTATAATAGCCAGGACACAGAACCAACCTAAATGTCCATTGACAGAGGAATGGATAAAGAAGAGGTAGTACATATATACAATGGAATATTACTCAGCCATAGAAAAGAATGAAATAATGTCGCTTGCAGCAACACAGATGGACCTAGATATTATCATACTGAGTGAAGTAAGTCAGACAGAGAAAGACAATTATCATATGATATCTCTTATATGTGGAATCTTCAAAAATGGTACAAATGAGTTTATTTACAAAACAGAAATACAGTCACAGATGTAGAAAACACACTTATGGTTACCAGGGGGCTTGGAAGGCAGGGGGAGATAAATTGGGAGATTGGGACTGACATATACACACTACTATATATAAAATAGATAACTAATAAGGACCCACTGTATAGCACAGGGAACTCTACTCAATACTCTGTAATGGCCCACATGGGAAAAGAATCTAAAAAAGAGTGGATATATGTATAACAGATTCACTTTGCTGTACAGCAGAAACTAACACAATATTGTAAATCAACTATACTCCAATAAATTTTTTTAAGAAGTTTGTTGAAGAATTAATAAATGAAATTAAAAAGGGGCTATTACTTTAAGTCCTTTAAGGGTAGTTTTGGTCACAACTGGCTTTTTAAATTTTAGAACATCTATTTTAAATCATACCTTAATTTGGCCTCAGTAGAATAAAATGAATACTTAAAAAAGGAAACATATTTAAAGCAAAATGGTCCCAATCCCTACCTTAGAATGATGCAAATCAACTAACCTGTGTAAGAAAGTTTAAATCTCACAATTTCTTTAGAAGTTAGAAAACCTGAAAAAAATAAAAAGGTATTATATATTTTCTTGTGTAACCATAAAATCATATGCATTTCAAATTTAGATATCTGACAAGAAAGTGTTACATGTCTGTGGCAGGATTAATTTTTGCTCTGTCAGAACTGACCTGGTGCTATAGTTATTTTAAGCCCTAGAATTAAAGTGTTATGGTTGCCAAATACTAGGTGCCATCTAGTGGCCATTGAGAGGTAAGACAAATGTTCACAGGAATTCCAAAGTATCCTGATTTTCTCCTTTTTTTCATGGTGAGTTATATTTATCTCTTTCTGAATGATATAATCCATTTTAACCAGGCTTCAACTTCCTCAAATTTATATTTCTACAAGTGAAATTACCTTCAGAGCTATTGGTGTCTGTTTAGAATCTTGATTGGTTTAACATTTCAACTTTGTGTCAAGAGATTTTCTTACTTGATTTTAGTCGAAGGGATATGCTCATCTAGTATATTCTAATTAAAATGAATGTCAGATATTGTATTGTTTCCCAAAAGTCTCAAATCTATGTTTTCATTTTCTTCCCCAAATTATATCTAAGTTGGGGATGCCCCACAAAGCTAGACAAAGGGTCAAACAGAAGTATTTGACTGCCATTAATAATGCTCATAGTTAGTCATTTTGAGTGTAGAAAGTCAATAGCTTTGGATTTATACAGAATATAGATGTAAAGTCTCAAGAAAATCTTTAACATTTTAGAATTCCCGTATTTAAAACTAGAGAGAAATGTGGACGAAAACCAGTTCTGGTGAATGTTAAGAATTCTGTTTCCAAGAACTTGTTGGAAATAAAAGATTAATAAATTATAGGGACTTCCCTGGTGGTCCAATGGTTGGGATTTCACCTTCCAGTGCAGGGGGTATGGGTTCAACCCCTGGTAGGGGAGCTGAGATCCCACATGCCTCTCAGCCAAAACACCAAAACATAAAAAACAGAAGCAATATTGTGACAAATTAAAGACTTTAAAAATGGCCCACAGCAAGAAAATCTTAAAAAAATAATAATAAATAAATAAGTTGTAGTGCATCTAATGTTGTGCCTTTAATAAGCATAATAATGTGATGCATTACTTGATATTGATACTTATTCTGATTTTAACAAAAATCTATAAAGAAATGGTAAATGAGTTACTGCTCATTTGATCAAATCAAAGTGAAAATTGAGGAAAATTAACATTAACATCATCTTGACATCTGGCGTTTATATACATTTACTATATAGTTTTGATATAACACATTCATTTTATTTTGGTAAGTTATCACTCACTTTTTAAAATAAATTTATTTATTTATTTTTGGCTGCATTGGGTCTTCATTGCTGTGCACAGGCCTCCTCTAGTTGCAGCGAGCGGGGGCTACTCTTCATTGTGGTGCTCAGGCTTCCCATTGTGGTGGCTTCTCTTGTTGCAGAGCACGGGCTGTAGGCGCGCGGGCTCAGTAGTTGTGGCTCGCAGGCTCTAGAGCACAGGCTCAGTAGTTGTGATGCAGGGGCTTATTTGCTCTGCGGCTTGTGGGATCTTCCCGGACCAGGGCTCGAACCAGTGTTCCCTAAATTGGCAGGTGGATTCTTAACCACTGCGCCACCAGGGAAGTCCCTATCACTCAATTCTGATCAGTCACTTCCAACTTGGGAAATTCCACATTAACCCCATGATAAAGCAAAGATTTATCAAGATTCTCTAATCTGACCTGAAAGGACATCATTTCTATGTAGCAATCCTGGTGAGTTAATGGGAAATGAAATATTTAGAACTTATGAAATATTACTTGTTTAGTAGAAATTATATACAAAATGCATGGGTGCAAAGGTTACCTTCAATCAACAAATATTTATTGAATATCTACTATAAGCAAGGATCTGGGGATATATCTATGAACAAGATACACAATGTTGTCACCTTTAAGGAGATAGTATTTTAGGAGGAATATTTAGGAGAGATATTTGATGGATAAGTGAAAAAACTCATGGTGGATTGGAAAATAAAGACTATTTAGATGCAAAATAAAAAAATAATTAAGGAGGTTCTTAACTTATTTGGTGATTTGAAGTTTGGAAACTACTTATCTAGGCCCTTCTATAAGCACTTAGAGATTTATATTGAGAGTAATTTGGTGCAATATTCTTTCCTATCATAACTAGTGCCATTATAATGAGTTAACACCTGTCTCTGAGTTTTAAAAATGAAATACTAATGAAAACAGTAACCCATCACTATAACTGTGTCCCACTATCTAAAGCTTTGAAGAGATTTGTGTAACCAGGATATTGAAATATCAGTAGGACATAACATGAAATTATTTTTTTTACCAATCACTGCCCTAACCAGAGCTATGTTAAATCTTATTTTTCTTGTAGGTATCAGATCTCCTAAGAATATCTGAGCAGATTTCTATAGCTTTCTAGTCATTTCCAGTTATTAAAATCTCAGTTACTCTTAGTCCAAGTTGTTTCCTCCCAGCTAGAACCTCAATCACGGAAAGGGGAGGAAAATTGGTATGCTACTGCACTCTGATTCTAGACTCTTAAATTTGGGATCGGGTAGAAGGATTATGGAGAAAGGGCAAAAATCTTTTTCCGAACTGAGCACATGGTGGAGTGCTGTGTTGGGTGATGCTGCTTTCTTAGGTATCACTGGTTAACGCTGTATGGAGGGAGTATTGATGCTGGTACTCTTCTAGGAAATGTGCCTTAGCCTTGTAGCTGCTCCAACTCAGCCTCGTTCAACTTCCTTCTACTTCCAGAATAAAACTCTAGCTCCAAAACCCACTCTCAGCTTCTAGCGCTGGGGTCCCAACAAGATGATTCAAGTTCACGTATCCTCAGCTGTGTCCATTTAATTAGTAGGAAACTGATGTATCCTTGGCATGCCAAATAGTGGGAGTGGCAGTTTTGATAGTTAGGAGGATACAGGGCATAACAAATGCTAAATTTAGAGACTGAGAGGGAGGCCTGACAAATACTAAGGACTCCAAAATTAAGGGGAGAATAGTAGTAGTTAGGTATTGTGATGAAGATTAGGATGTGTGATACATGAAACCATTGCCTAATTTATGAGCGAAGTGACCTTTGATTCCCCAATATTCTTAGGTATTTTTAATACCCAGCATAGCCTAGGGAAGACACTAGAGATTAAGCAGTGTCATTTAAAATTTTTAAGTTGAAGACCCACCATGTTTCCAGGTTCAAGATACAGATTCTAGGGAGGTAAGGAATTGGAAAAGGTTGAGTGGAAAAGGGAGATTGTTTAATTCAGTTAAACAACCAGGTAAAGTGTGTCACTAACACTAGTGGCTGGTTATTTTAAACAAAATTGGTTCTACAGATGCTGCTTTAGGTGACATTCCATACCATGTAAAATCATTTCTACAATACCTAACATTTTTGTTGCAAAAATATGATTTTCTTATTAAAGTGGTGATGAATAAATACAACCACTTTTTGAAACTGTATATGTTTCCTTTTTCCTTCATGTCTTATTGTAACTGTGAAACATGAATATTAAAACCATGTCTAGAAAATCTTTTTGAGTTCCTTAGAGAAAATCATCTATAAATACAAGGGTTTATTATTATTACATAGTGGGTGTTAGACTATAAAAAAGCCCACATGACTCATTTGTATTTGCATGGCACTTTTATTTATTTATTTTTAGCTCAATTGTCTTGATGCCATTGTAGAAATAATGCTCTATTGAATCAGAGCCCACAAAATCTGTGTGAATAATCTATTAGCACTCTAGGTCACACCTGATTAATGCTAATATAAATGTGAATACAGTTTTATTGCTGTTAGAAATGTTAGTTCTACTTATTTACCTTCATTTTTTTTAATGATGGGAGCAAAGAAAAAGAAAGTCGGGTATGTGTGAAACTGATTATGGAAATTGTGCTGGTAACATATTTAAATTTCTATTCTCATCAATGCTACACTACTTGTTCAAGTGAGGAAACACATGGGTGCCTTTATTCTGAGATGTCTTATCTCATATGGGAATAGAGAAATGAGGAGCTCACTTAAATAATATTTACAAATATGCTATAAAATATTACTCATTTTGTCTTGATGTAAATCCCTCTAAAGTCGATTATACACATTCCAATATTCTTAAAATTAAATACAATAACATTTACTTGAGACAAAAGCAATATAAAGTAAAACTATTAAAGGTAGTTACGGGAAGGGGAAAATATATGCCAAGGAGTAAAAAAGAAATACAACAAAATTATTTTAAAAAAAATCAATGTAAATTAAATTTAGTGGAAATAGCTGCTAGGAAGGGAAAGGTATATGCCAGGAAGTAGTAGCCATAGGGAAAGAAAGACAGGAGGTATTGAAGAAAGACCTTCTGCTTTAAAAAATTTCCATACTATTGCCCTTTACCCTCCTCTTTTTTGGAGTCTCAACAGAAAGGAAATAAAGGCTAGCATTGGGAAGGTTTAAGTTTGTTGATCCTTCCCTTTCAAAAATTAAATTGGGGCATCTGCTTGAACATGAGACACACACAGTCTTCTTGTGTTTATTTCCTACACCTATTCAAATGCCATTAAAATACAGTAAAGAAATAGTAAAGTGTTAGAAAAAAAGAAAAAATAAAGTTGGGGGAAGAAGTAAAAACTGAATGAAAGCTTTCAACACAGTTTCTAAAAATGAAACTCAGAAGGATAATTGATAACTAAAGGGGGAATTGAGGCAGTTATAAGATAAATGCCTAAGGAGGGGAGAAAAAGCAAAAAAAAGCAAGAGAATTTTCTCAAGAACTCTTGAACACAGGGATTAGAAGCACCAGCTATGAGAAAAGATGGAGGATGAGATGGATGGTCTTATTCAGAACAATTATGTCCTTGGGTCTCCTCATTCTTTCTGAGAAGCCTGCTATGATCCCCCTCACCCTTAAAGGGCACACTCCTAGTTCGGTGAATGCAAACAGACCCAGGACAAAGACACCTCATTAAGACATTTCAGAATACCATAAAGATGTTCTGAATAAAGGAATAAAAAGAAGATCCCCAAAGTGACAGACACAGGACAGGTCACAAACAATAACGGGAAATCAGAGCACAGCTGGAATTCTCTCAAGAATAACACTGGAAATTAGAGAACAATGGAGCAATATTTTCAAATTTCTGAGGACAAATCATTTTCTATTTGATACAAATACCCAGCCAAATTATCAGTAGCTAGCAAAACTATCAATCAAGTATGAAAGTAGAATAAAGGTACTTTCTAATGTGCATGGGCAAAAGAAGTATAATTCCAATACATCTTTTCTTAGGAACCTAATAAAGGGTAAGTATCAGCAAAATACAGGAATAAACTAAGAATAGGGAAAATTTAGGATTTAGGAAATGGGTGATCCAACACAGAAAACTGGTGAACGTAGGTCGTAGAATGACAGTTCTATTTCAGGCTGAGAGAGAATCAGTCCAAAGTTGAGAAAAACGAAGGTATAAGGAAAAGGTCTTACCCAGAAAAGAAAATGAAACTAAGATGAGTTTCAACATCTAGAAAATATTGTTAGGTGTTTGATAGATCTATCAAAATAATCGGCAAAAACAGTGAAAGCTACATCACCCATTACTAAAATTAATGATAAGCACCTAGATAACTAAGCAAACAAATGTTCTTTGTGAAAAAGAAATTCTAGTTCATTACTTGGGTCAGCTCAGCACTGAAAAGAGTTGCATAGTCTTAACAATGTAAACACTTACTATTATTTAACTGAGAGCAAGGAGGCAGAAGTGAGTGAGAGGAAGTGTATAGTAGTTTAAAAGAGCTAATTAACTAGTCATAAATTAAGAAATTAAGCCGATACTGTATAATATTGATAAATCAAGTATATCTAGTATAAATAAATTCTTTAGGAATATTTAAGTTAATACCTGAAGAAACAGCTAAGAAAGTTGAAAGATTCTGCCTGTAAGGTACAGGACTGGGACGAGGGTAAGGTGGCGGAAGAGTAAGACGCGGAGATCACCTTCCTCCCCACAGATACACCAGAAATGCATCTACACGTGGAACAACTCCTACAGAACACCTACTGAACGCTGGCAGAAGACCTCAGACCTCCCCAAAGGCAAGAAAGTCCCCACGTATCTGGGTAGAGCAAAAGAAAAAAGAATAAACAGAGACAAAAGGATAGGGACGGGACCTGCACCACGGGGAGGGAGCTGTGAAGGAGGAAAGGTTTCCACACACTAGGAAGCCCCTTCACGGGTGGAGACTGCGGGTGGCGGAAGGGGAAAGCTTCGGAGCCACGGAGGAGAGCACAGCAACAGGGGTGCGGAGGGCAAAGCGGAGAGATTCCCGCACAGAGGATCAGGGCCGACCGGCACTCACCAGCCTGAGAGGATTGTCTGCTCACCTGCCGGGGTGGGCGGGGCTGGGAGCTGAGGCTCGGGCTTCGCCTGGAGTGCAGGGATAGGACTGGGGTTGGCGGCGTGAACACAGCCTGCAGGGGGTTAGTGCACCACGGCTAGCCGGGAGGGAGTCCGGGGAAAAGTCTGGACCTGTCGAAGAGGCAAGAGACTTTTCCTTCCCTCTTTGTTTCCTGGTGCGCGAGGAGAGGGGATTAAGAGCGCTGCTTAAAGGAGCTCCAGAGACGGGCGCGAGCTGCGACTAAAAGCGTGGACGCCAGAGACGGGCATGAGACGCTAAGGCTGCTGCTGCCGCCACCAAGAAGCCTGTGTGCGAGCACAGGTCACTATCCACACCTCCCCTCCCGGGAGCCTGTGCAGCCCGCCACTGCCAGGGTCCCGTGATCCAGGGACAACTTCCCCGGGAGAACACACAGCGCGCCTCAGGCTGGTGCAATGTTATGCCGGCCTCTGCTGCCGCAGGTTCGCCCCACACTCCAAAGCCCTCCCTCCCTGCGGCGTGAGTGAGCCAGAGTCCCCGAAGCGGCCGCTCCTTTAACCCCATCCTGTCTGAGCGAAGAACAGACATCCTCCGGCGACCTACACGCAGAGGCTGGGCCAAATCCAAAGCTGAGCCCCGGGAGCTCTGAGAACAATGAAGAGACAGGGAAATCTCTCCCAGCAGCCTCAGAAGCAGCGGATTAAAGTTCCACAATCAACCTGATGTACCCTGCATCTGTGGAATGCCTGAATAGAGAAGGAATCATCCCAAATTGAGGAGGTGGACTTTGGGAGCAAGATTTATGATTTTTTTCCCCTTTTCCTCTTTTTGTGAGTGTGTATATGTATGCTTCTGTGTGAGATTTTGTCTGTATAGCTTTGCTTTCACCATTTCTCCTAGGTAGGGTTCTATCCATCTGTTTTGTTTTGTTTTCCTTTCTTTAAAAATTTTTTTTTCTTAATAATTATTTTTTATTTTAATAACTTTATTTTATTTTAACTTACTTTATTTTATCTTCTTTCCTTCCTTCCTTTCTCCCTCTCTCTCTCTTTCTTTCTACTTTTTCTCCCTTTTATTCTGAACCGTGTGGATGAAAGGCTCTTGGTGCTGCAGCCAGGTGTCAGTGCTGTGCCTCTGAGGTGGGAGAGCCAACTTCAGGACACTGGTCCACAAGAGACCTCCCAGCTCCACATAATAGCAAACGGTGAAAATCTCCCAGAGATCTCCATCTCAACACCATCACCCAGCTTCACTCAACGACCAGCAAACTACAGTGCTGGACACCCTATGCCAAACAACTAGCAAGACAGGAACACAACCCCATCCACTAGCAGAGAGGCTGCCTAAAATCATAATAAGGCCACAGACACCCCAAAACACACCACCAGACGTGGACCTGCCCACCAGGAAGACAAGATCCAGCCTCATCCACCAGAACACAGGCACTAGTCCCCTCCACCAAGAAGCCTACACAACCCACTGAACCAACTTAAGCCACTGGGGACAGACACCAAAAACAATGGGAACTACGAACCTGCAGCCTACAAAAAGGAGACCCCAAACACACTAAGTTAAGCAAAATGAGAAGACAGAAAAACACACAGCAGATGAAGGAGCAATATAAAAACCCACCAGACCTAACAAATGAAGAGGAAATAGGCAGTCTACCTGAAAAAGAATTCAGAATAATGATAGTAAAGATGATCCAAAATCCTGGAAATAGAATAGAGAAAATGCAAGAAACATTTAACAAGGACCTAGAAGAACTAAAGATGAAACAAGCAACAATGAACAACACAATAAATGAAATTAAAAATACTCTAGATGGGATCAATAGCAGAATAACTGAGGCAGAAGAACGGATAAGTGACCTGGAAGATAAAATACTGGAAATAACTACTGCAGAGCAGAATAAAGAACAAAGAATGAAAAGAACTGAGGACAGTCTCAGAGACCTCTGGGACAACATTAAACACACCAACATTCGAATTACAGGGGTTACAGAAGAAGAAGAGAAAAACAAGGGACTGAGAAAATATTTGAAAAGATTACAGTTGAAAACTTCCCTAATATGGGAAAGGAAATAGATAATCAAGTCCAGGAAGCACAGAGAGTCCCATACAGGATAAATCCAAGGAGAAACATGCCAAGACACATATTAATCAAACTATCAAAAATTAAATACAAAGAAAGCATATTAAAAGCAGCAAGGGAAAAACAACAAATAACACACAAGGGAATCCCCACAAAGTTAACAGCTGATCTTTCAGCAGAAACTCTGCAAGCCAGAAGGGAGTGGCAGGACATATTTAAAGTGATGAAGGAGAAAAAGCTGCAACCAGGATTACTCTACCCAGCAAGGATCTCATTCAGATTTGATGGAGAAATTAAAACCTTTACAGACAAGCAAAAGCTGAGGGAGTTCAGCACCACCAAACCAGCTTTACAACAAATGCTAAAGGAACTTCTCTAGGCAAGAAACACAAGAGAAGAAAAGACCTACAATAACAAACCCAGAACAATTAAGAAAATGGGAATAGGAACATACATATCGATAATTACCTTAAATGTAAATGGACTAAATGCTCCAACCAAAAGACACAGATTGGCTGAATGGATACAAAAACAAGACCCATATATATGCTGTCTACAAGAGACCCACTTCAGACCTAGAGACACATAAAGACTGAAAGTAAGGGGATGGAGAAAGATATTCCATGCAAATGGAAACCAAAAGAAAGCTGGAGTAGCAATTCTCATATCAGACAAAGTAGACTTTAAAATAAAGACTATTAGAAGAGACAAAGAAGGACACTACATAATGATCAAGGGATCGATCCAAGAAGAAGATATAACAATTGTAAATATTTATACACCCAACATAGGAGCACCTCAATACATAAGGCAAATACTAACAGCCATAAAAGGGGAAATCGACAGTAACACATTCATAGTAGGGGACTTTAACACCCCACTTTCTCCAATGGACAGATCATCCAAACTGAAAATAAATAAGGAACACAAGCTTTAAGTGATACATTAAACGAGATGGACTTAATTGATATTTATAGGACATTCCATCCAAAAACAACAGAATACACATTTTTCTCAAGTGCTCATGGAACATTCTCCAGGATAGATCATATCTTGGGTCACAAATCAAGCCTTGGTAAATTTAAGAAAATTGAAATTGTATCAAGTATCTTTTCTTATATTCATTAAAGATGATACAAATAGATGGAGAGATATACCATGTTCTTGGATTGGAAGAATCAACATTGTGAAAATGACTCTACTACCCAAAGCAATCTACAGATTCAATGCAATCCCTATCAAATGACCACTGGCATTTTTCACAGAACTAGAACAAAAAATTTCACAATTTGTATGGAAACACAAAAGACCCCGAATAGCCAAAAGGCTAAACAATAGACTACTTAATAACGAAGTGATCACTGAAGAAATCAAATAGAAATAAAAATATACCTAGAAACAAAAGACAATGGAGACACAACGACCCAAAACATATGGGATGCAGCAAAAGCCGTTCTAAAAGGGAAGTTTATAGCAATACAATCGTACCTTAAGAAACAGGAAACATCTCGAATAAACAACCTAACCTTGCACCTAAAGCAATTAGAGAAAGAAGAACAAAAAAAACCCCAAAGTTAGCAGAAGGAAAGAAATCATAAAGATCAGATCAGAAATAAATGAAAAAGAAATGAAGTAAACGATAGCAAAGATCAATAAAACTAAAAGCTGGTTCTTTGAGAAGATAAACAAAATTGATAAACGATTAGCCAGACTCATCAAGAAAAAAAGGGAGAAGACGCAAATCAATAGAATTAGAAATGAAAAAGGAGAAGTAACAACTGACACTGGAGAAATACAAAAGATCATGAGAGATTACTACAAGCAACTCTATGCCAATAAAATGGACAACCTGGAAGAAATGGACAAATTCTTAGAAATGCACAACATGCCAAGACTGAATCAGGAGGAAACAGAAAATATGAACAGACCAATCACAAGCACTGAAATTGAAACTGTGATTAAAAATCTTCCAACAAACAAAAGCCCAGGACCAGATGGCTTCACAGGCGAATTCTATCAAACATTTAGAGAAGAGTTAACACCTGTCCTTCTCAAACTCTTCCAAAATATAGCAGAGCGAAGAACGCTCCCAAACTCATCCTACGAGGCCATCATCACCTTGGTACCAAAACCAGACAAGGATGTCACAAAGAAAGAAAACTACAGGCCAATATCACTGATGAACATAGATGCAAAAATCCTCAACAAAATACTAGCAAACAGAATCCAACAACACATTAAAAGGATCATACACCACGATCAAGTGGGGTTTATTCCAGGAATGCAAGGATTCTTCAATATACGCAAATCAATCAAAGTGATACACCATATTAACAAATTGAAGGAGAAAAACCATATGATCATCTCAATAGATGCAGAGAAAGCTTTTGACAAAATTCAACACCGATTTATGATAAAAACCCTCCAGCAAGTAGGCATAGAGGGAACATTCCTCAATGTAATAAAGACCATATATGACAAATCCACAGCCAATGTTGTCCTCAATGGTGAAAAACTGAAAGCATTTCCACTAAGATCAGGAACAAGACAAGGTTGCCCACTCTCACCACTCTTATTCAACATAGTTTTGGAAGTTTTAGCCACAGCAATCAGAGAAGAAAAGGAAATAAAAGGAATCCAAATTGGAAAAGAAGAAGTAAAGCTGTTTGCAGATGACATGATACTATACATAGAGAATCCTAAAGATGCTACCAGAAAACTACTAGAGCTAATCAATAAATTTGGTAAAGTAGCAGGATACAAAATTAATGCACAGAAATCTCTGGCATTCCTATACACTAATGATGAACAATCTGAAAGTGAAATCAAGAAAACACTCCCATTTACCATTGCAACAAAAAGAATAAAATATCTAGGAATAAACCTACCCAAGGAGACAAAAGACCTGTATGCAGAAAATTATGACACTGATGAAAGAAATTAAAGATACAAATAGATGGAGAGATATACCATGTTCTTGGATTGGAAGAATCAACATTGTGAAAACGACTGTACTACCCAAAGCAATCTACAGATTCAATGCAATCCCTATCAAACTACGACTGGCATTTTGCACAGAACTAGAATAAAAAATTTCACAATTTGTATGGAAACACAAAAGACCCCGAATAGCCAAAGCAATCTTCAGAACGAAAAACGGAGCTGGAAGAATCAGGCTCCTTGACTTCAGACTATACTACAAAGCTACAGGAATCAAGACAGTATGGTACTGGCACAAAAACATAGAAATATAGATCTATGGAACAGGATTGAAAGCCCAGAGATAAACCCACGCACATATTGTCACCTTATCTTTGATAAAGGTGGCAGGAATGTACAGTGGAGAAAGGACAGCCTCTTCAATAAGTGGTGCTGGGAAAACTGGACAGGTACATGTAAAAGTATGAGATTAGATCACTCCTTAACACCATACACAAAAATAAGCTCAAAATGGATTAAAGACCTAAATGTAAGGCCAGACACTATCAAACTCTTAGAGGAAGACATAGGCAGAACACTCTATGACATAAGTCACAGCAAGATCCTTTTTGACCCACCTCCTAGAGAAATGGAAATAAAAACAAAAATAAACAAATGGGACCTAATGAAACTGCAAAGCTTTTGCACAGCAAAGGAAACCATAAACAAGACCAAAAAACAATCTTCAGAATTGGAGAAAATATTTGCAAATGAAGCAACTGACAAAGGATTAATCTCCAAAATATACAAACAGCTCATGCAGCTCAATAACAAAAAAACAAACAACCCAATCCAAAAATGGGCCAAAGACCTAAATAGACATTTCTCCAAAGAAGATATACAGACTGCCAACAAACACATGTAAGAATGCTCAACATCCATTAATCATTAGAGAAATGCAAATCAAAACAACAATGAGATATCATCTCACACCAGTCAGAATGGCCATCATCAAAAAATCTAGAACCAATAAATGCTGGAGAGGGTGTGGAGAAAAGGGAACCGTCTTGCCCTGCTGGTGGGAATGTGAATTCGTAGAGCCACTATGCAGAACAGTATGGAGGTTCCTTAAAAAACTACAAATAGAACGACCATATGGCCCAGCAATCCCACTACTGGGCATATACCCTGAGAAAACCATAATTCAAAAAGAGTCATGTACCAAAATATTCATTGCAGCTCTATTTACAATAGCCAGGAGATGGAAGCAACCTAAGTGTCCATCATCAGATGAATGGATAAAGAAGATGTGGCACATATATACAATGGAATATTACTCAGCCATTAAAAGAGATGAAATTGAGCTATTTGTAATGAGGTGGATGGACCTAGAGTCTGTCATACAGAGTGAAGTAAGTCAGAAAGAGAAAGACAAATACCATATGCTAACACATATATATGGAATTTAAGAAAAAAAAATGTCATGAAGAACCTAGGGGTAAGACAGGAATACATACACAGACCTACTACAGAATGGACTTGAGGATATGGGGAGGGGGAAGGGTAAGCTGTGACAAAGCGAGAGAATGGCATGGACATATATACACTACCAAATGTAAAATAGATAGCTAGTGGGAAGCAGCTGCATAGCACAGAGAGATCAGCTCGGTGCTTTGTGACCACCTAGAGGGGTGGGATAGGGAGGGTGGGAGGGAGGGAGACGCAAGAGGGAAGAGATATGGGAACATATGTATATGTATAACTGATTCACTTTGTTATAAAGCAGAAAGTAACACACTATTGTAAAGCAATTATACTCCAATAAAGATGTAAAAAAAAAAAAAAGGTGTAGTACTGGTAAAGGTGGTAAAACCGTTGTGTCGGAAAATGACAACTTTTTAAATATAAGCAATTTAATCACTGGTAAATTGTTAACTATGCATATGCATCACTTGGATTAAAATAAAACTTACTTTATACAGTTACAATTACTGATTTGCGCATCTCTATTTGGAAGGTATTTCAACCACAAACTCTATGGAGTATTACCTGCATATGTTAAAGTTTTCTATATCATCCACAGTAAGCAAATCAACAAATACCCAGATGGCAAAGTATTAGGCAATATGTTTAGTAATGTCATGTTGTTGCAATTTTCTCCTTATACCTGGGAAAGTTCCACAAAGTAGAGCCAGCCTATTTTTAGATATGATAACTTTGCCTGAAAATGTAATCACTTTAGAAGACTTCTCAGTTGCCTTCTGGGACTTTTAACTACGCCTATTATTACAGTTAAAAACAAAACAAAACAAAGAAACAAAAAAACCAAAGAAGCTAGTGTGAAAGAAAGAAGGTAATGTTTAAAGATATATTACTCCTCAGACCTCCAAGAATTCCTCAAAGCCTACATTCTTAAACATATTTTATGATCTCTCTGATCTCTGATCTCACTGTTTTCTTAGTATAAATGGGCAAAGCCCTCTGCTAGGAGCTAGGCTTAGAATCAGTGACATTAAAGCTTAGTTCAGTTACTTTATGGTCAAGAAATACACTCCAGACATCACACTGTCTTGAAAAGGTCTCATTAAAAAATATTAAGGCATTATAAATAATTTTTAAATGATAGAATAAAGATGTTCTTTTTGTTCCAGAGAGCGCTTATGGGATAATTTCTGTTAAATTAATAAAACAAAGAGGCCATTAGACTGAGGTAGCTCTAATGCCATGGTGACCTATGTAAGGAAACCAAAATCTAAGCCTGTAAATGCCTCAAGGTTACAAAATTGAAACCTAAGGACAACCAATCATGAACATCCAACTAGACTTTAAGCTAGAGCCAATCAATGATTTCCTTACTTTGCTTTCATCTTTTTCCTATAAAAGTCTCTCTCTGAGCTCCTGTGGGATGCAGTGCTCCTAACCACTTCCAGTTTGGCACTGCCCTGTTCAAATCAATTTTTGCTGAAATAAACTCTTAACATTTTTAATATGCCTCCACTTATCTTTCAACATTTCCAATGGATTTGTAAGGTCAATTTTAATTGGAAAATTAAATAGTTTGAAAAATAGTTCTTTTGAAACTTTGAAAAAGTAATTGCATTAAATATATCAATCCATACAAAAAGGAAGGTTAGCTCAAAAACTGTGTTCAATAGCTGATGTTATTGTCCTATTACAGTTCAGAAGAAGGCTTGACATCATATTTTTGTGTCACTATTCCAGTAATAGAACTACTTGCTCCTAAAAATATTTCTTGGTTTCCTTGCTCATAAAACAATATTTTTTTTTCCTTCTTGCAGATAAGAAAAACAGCTAACCCACTGAAAAACAATCCAGAATACTGTGTAAAGAGAAGTAAGATAAGGCACAGGTTGATTCAGAAGGATTATTCCCAGAACAACCTTGCAAGCAATTTATTGAACTGCCTTATTGGGTGGATGCGTTATTTGGGGGCAGCAAAAGATAGAGTAGATAATTTAAGAATGTGATTGGGCTTGTCAACTGAAAAAAAAACACACAAGGTAAGGTGAGTTTTATTCAGTGTCTTACTGAGGACTATAGCCCAGGAGACAGATGCTCTGAGGATCTGTTCCGAAGAGGTAAGGGGAGAGGCCAGTATATAAGTGATTTTGACTAAGAAGTACCTGCAATCCAGCATACATCTCAGTAGGTTATTGCTAGTCATAAAGAACAGATATTTCAGTTAATGATTTTAGTGCTTTTGTAAGTATGGAAAAATGCAATAATCCGTGTTCATAAACAATTTTTTTTCCCCTGAAAAACAACTCTCTAAGGGCCTATATTGTCTGTTTTTCCTAAAGCACAGAGTGCCTCATCCTGTTCTTCATCCTGAATTTCTTTCAGGATGTACTGTAGGTCAGCAACTGCAATGGCTAATGACTTAATCCTTGCACAACACGATGGTGGGCAACATTTTTTCATAGGCTTAAAATTTTTGTCATCTTGACAATTGGCTCAAACACTCCCCTTAGAAATATGTTTTACCTGGCTATTTAGTAGCTTCTCTGAAGTATGTTCAAATGTTTGATTTTAATAAGAGCCCCTGCAGAGTACATACGGGTTGTCATTTTCTGGGGTATTGTGTTAACTTCACAATTTCATAACGGGATATGATTGTATTTCAGAAGATGTCAGATTAATTTATCTTTTGTTTTTCTGGTCATTTAGAATTTTTGTTGCTTATATGAAAGACACCAATGGCTATAGCCAACTTGGCTATACTTTATCCCATAGGATGGCAATAAATTCTACCAGTTGTACCTCAAACACTAAAATATCTTTTTGTCTCAGAGACTAGAATCTCATGTTAGAAGAGAGTGATTCTAACATGCCTGTTCTATTTTAACCCATGTATCCTTGAACATAATTTAAATTAGACACTCTCAGAATCTTACTGATGGAAGGGGAATTAAAGACCACCTAGTGGAATTCCTATCCCAAACTGAAATCTCCTCAAAGAGTCCAAGGGAACAAAGTGGGACAGCAGACCTCCCATGGAATGCCCCTCCTAGGAAGGGATATTCATTCATCAACTCTTCAATTCACTCATTTACTTGTTAAGTAATCAGTCTTAGATTGTCCAAGTCTATTACCTCTTTGGAATTTAAATTTAAAAGAGTTATTAAAAGTGATCTTTATTTCACAGGAGATTCTGTTCACAGACCATCTTAGATGATGGGATTATGATATTGTATGTTTTAAGGGCAAATACAAATTAAAAATAAGAGGCTTAATTTTCCCTGTTAAAAATTAGGAAAGATACATCCCTTTCCCATTTCTGAGAGCATTTTCTTTTGTAAACTTGCAATTGTAAATTCTTTCTCTGCCCCTTTGAGATGTATGTAAATCATTTTGAAAGCCTCTTGCTAGTTTTACAACCCAGAAATATCTTTCTCAGTGGCCTGGGATCCTTCCCTTTGGAATGTAAACATCAAAGGAGACAGTGCCCCTATCTCCCAGTTTCTGTGGGAGGTAGGAGCTTAACTCCAGTTGCAAAACTATCTCTTGTCATAAAGATATGAGAAATTTGTTTTTCCTTTGTATAAACCTAACTACCAGGTGAATTTAGGATAAACTGAGTGTGATAAATGGTGCTGTCAAGTTCTCTTACTTGAGGACTTGCTATTGTTTATCTTGCAAACATGTATATAATGGGTCATATCTGCTTGGCTATAAAAAAGGATGAGATTTCTTTCTGTCTTTCTTTCTTAGCATATTGCCTGTGATGTGCGTGACATACTGTTTTAATGCTTATTCAAAAATAAAATTGTTTTCTTTCTCATCTACCTTGGTGGAGAGGTTTTCTGGGTTGGGAAGATTTTGCTTTTAACTATATTTCTCAAACGATATTTAAATGCTTTCCAAGAAGAACTGTTAATATGAGTCACTTGAGGGACTTAATAAACAAATTCCTTCCATAGATCTGCTGAGTTAGAATTTCTCAGGGTCTAAGAATTTGTGTTTAAAAATAAACGCTCCCTGGTGATCCTGATGGATGGGCATTGGGATACTGGACTAATTTGATTATTCGTATTGACCTATAAAAACATCTACTAAGTTCATGCATGTGAGACATTTCATGTCCAACATAAAGATAAATTACTCAAGTTCAGGGGTTCTACCTTATTTGAAATTTGACTTTTATATACAATGAGGCCATAACGGTACTTGGTATATAATGGTGACTCAGTGAATCCTGTTTTGTTTGTTGGCATTTTGACAATGTCAAGGTGAAAAAAATTCTAGAACCTCTCTCAGAAATCCATTTTAATTTCTCTCTTTTTTATCCATCCTTAGCTACTTATCCTCAATTCCTGATACTCCCTTTAAAGTCCCATCATCCCTTGTTAGTATACTATCAATATTTAGCATACTACATTATAAACTAAGTTTTCAAAACTTACATTCTACCCTGAGTTATTATTTACGTCTATTAAGTTTGTTCATATTTAATTACTGTAAGAAAGCAAAGCAAAACAAAACATTTGGATAATTTTTCTTAATTTTCTAGTACTTGTGAAAAGTGATAGTGCTATAAAGTATTTTCAGTTATGATGTCTTTTATTTTAAAAAATTTTCTCATTTGTTAATGTAATACCGTAATTTATAGGATTCATAAATACTATATTCTATGGATGGGTACATTTATTTTGCATAGTAACTTGTGTTAGGGACGTAAGTAAGAAAGAAGTAGTTTATTTACTTAAATATTTAAACTAATTAAAAATTTGAACTGCCAAATAACTATGTCAATATTCAAGTTTATTTCTAGGTTTTTCTCACTCACTTTATTACAATTCTTATTATGATAATTTCCCAAACTGATGTATATGTTTATACCTGGGTTAATTATTAACAATATGTATTTATTATTCTGCCCCAATTCTTTTTTAAACAATGGGCAACTGAGTCTTATAAGGAGGACTGAAGTGTCACAACCATTTATTGATTGGAAATAAACTACATTATGTAATTTTTGGCGGTTTCTCTCAAAGATTTCCTGGGTCAGCTCATCAGAATTACTCATTGTTGAAGTATCGCCTCAGGGTTTAGTTCTTGGACTCTATTTTATTAATAGTTATTTAAAACTTAGGTTCATTTGGAGGAAATTCTAATTATCCAAATTTTTGCTGATATGTGTATGTATGTATGTGTTTTTTATAAACTGTGCTTGCTTATGTAACTTCTAAAAGAACCTTCAAATACAATATTACCAAGTTGAATATTATCTACTTAATTAACAAGGCCTGACAGACTGGGAGGTTATCAGGAGATAATCACAGCCCTCAGGTGCTGTGAGGCACTGGGTGCAGCCAAGTGCCTCTAATTCCCCAAGGGTGTGATTAGCTCATGATGACAATGCTCCCTTGAGTTGTTTTATTGCTTTTATAAAAAGCCTTTATTGTGGAGAACATGTTTATTTTCATCCAGGAGGAGGATGGACAGTTTAGACTGCCGAGTGAATAGCAGTTACTTCTAACTTCTGGTACACGCCATGACATATCTGCTCATTTAGAATACTTCCCAGCCAATCTGGATGTTTTGACTACCTCAGTACTTCTGCAATAAAGCCCAACTTCCATATAATACAGCTGTAAAATTGTGTTTTCAAGTTAATGGTGTGCATTCTCTAAAATTAGAAAGTGAATCATGTTGTAGAACGGCTGCATGTGAAAAACTGACCAATGATTCAGTGCGGAACAATATTTTGTGTACACAAATGGTCTCAAACCATGATTAAAGACATCAGCTGATTTGGGAAATACAAATGAATACAGGTGAAACTGTGACAGACAACAGAAAGCTTTACTTTCCTTTGATGCCTCTGTTTCCTCCTCATAAATCCAACCCCAGTGGTTTTCGAGGTCAAGAAGAATAAAATTGAAACATTTCATTAAGACCTGGAAAGTCTGGTTGACTTGAAAAAAAAAACAAACAAATGCAACGGTAAGAGTTGTGACTTGAGTTTATCCAGTGTCTTATTGAAGACTATAGTCCGGGAGACAAAGCCTCTCACATAGCTCTGGGAAACTGTTCATAGAGGTAATGGGGGAGGTCAGTATATAGGTGATTTTTGGTGAAAGGTATGGGTAATCAATTACACATCTCAGCTGTGGATTCCTGCTAGTCATGAGGAACACATATCTTACTTAATGGTTTTAGTGCTTTTCTAAGTACCGGAAGATGCAAGAATTTGGGTTCATAACGTTTTCTCCTGAAAATATCTATCTGAAGGTCTGTTCTGCCAGTTTTCACAGAGCACAGAGTGCCTCATTGCTGATCTGATTTCCTTTCAGGGTGTGTTGAAGGTCAGCAACTGCACTGGCTAATGACTCAGTCCTTGTCGAACCAGATGGCAAGTGACGTTCTTTCGTTGGCAGCTTCACATGAGCTGGCCCCAATGACTTCTCAGAAGTCGTCCTTCCTTCTTTCACTTGAAAAGGCCAAGCTTATATCAAGATTTTGCACTGCTATTCTCTCTGAAATGGAACATTCTTTTCCCAGGTCTTCACCTGGCTGCCTCTTCTCATCATTCCAGTCTCAGCTGGGATATCACCAACTCTGAGAGGCCACCTCCCTAAAACAAGTGTCCACATACATTCTACTCCATTACCCTGTTTCAGTTTCTTCACCGCACATATTAATCATTGAAATTATATTATTAACTTGATTGTCTGAATTCACCAAATACAATGTAAGTTAATGAGGGCAGCAACTATCTTCCTTATTCACACTTATAACCCCAGCTTCTAGAAGAGTGCCTTACATATAATAAACAGTCATATGAATACATGTTTAATTAATATATATCCAATTTGTTACCATTATATACTTTTTAGTTGCCTATTTATCATCCATTTTCCTTCCTTCCTCCTAACAGAACTCATAGGTTGTACTTTTCATCCTTCCCCCTTCAGTTGATCTGTCAGGGAAAACTGGACCAATGCCAACTCCAGGCAATGAGTCCCCTTGGACATATGAACCTATTTGAGCCAATGAGACTTGGAGAGGGACTTGACAGAGACTTCTGAGAAAGCTCTTCCTCATTTTCTGTAAGAGCTTCAAGAACATCTTTCTCTTTGTTCCTCTGATCATGGTCAACGGGAGTCATGAAATTCACTTGTAATGAGTGATAAAAAAAAACAAGCCTTCATTTAAGCAAGAGTGTTTACATCATGTGTTGGATATAATTTCTTCAGTGTGAGGATAGAGAAATTGGATTTTCATGAGAATATAAATTTATTACAGAGCTATTTTATGAAGCTTGTAGGATCCTCTGATTCAGAGAAGCAAGGAGTGATCTCACCTAGGCCATTTTGCATGCACAAACAAGATCAGGCAAGTTAGACCATAAAAAATGATTACACAGTCACTCTTACTTTTTATATAAACAGTTCTTCATATTTAATTCTACAAACTCTTAAGTTTATTTACAATATTTTGATTTCCCATTTTTATCAGCAGAGTAGGTTACTAAATAAACTATTTAAGAGTACTAAATAAATGGTTTTAACTGCTACAGTGTATCAGAAATGAATATTAAATTCATGAATTCAATCTTAAATAGGAAAGTAAGCATTTAATTTTGAAATATAGAGAAACATATATAATGGATGATATAAAAAAAGGCTAAACAAACTATATGTAAGAGTACTTATATAATGCCCCTTTCCCCCTAAAAAGCTATATTCCTTAGTTGTACACACTAAAATGTCATACATAGAATATTTACTAAGAAAGCCTTGTAGGGCTTCCCTGGTGGTGCAGTGGTTGAGAATCTGCCTGCTAATGCAGGGGACACAGGTTCGAGCCATGGTCTGGGCAGATCCCACATGCCGCGGAGCAACTAGGCCCGTGAGCCACAACTACTGAGCCTGCGCGTCTGGAGCCTGTGCTCCACAACAAGAGAGGCCACGAAAGTGAGAGGCCCGCGCACCGCGATGAAGAGTGGCCCCCACTTGCCACAACTAGAGAAAGCCCTCGCACAGAAATGAAGACCCAATACAGCCAAAAATAAATAAATAAATACTCCTGTTCTCTGTTTTTTTTTAAAAAAAGAAAGCCTTGTAGCTTTGAATAATAATGATAGTAGCTAACATGTATTAAGTGTTTATGTGCCAGGCATTGTTGTTCTAGGGATTTATGTGCATTAACTCAACTTAATCTTCTTATCAACCTTAGGAGAAGAGGAAATTATCCAGCAAGGGACAGTGATTTGGTAACTAGAAGAGGAGGGGCAAGATTTTAGCCTAAGTAGTTTGGCTCCAAAGTTTACCTGTAGAACCAAATTATGTGAACCCCGAAGCTGATTTGTAAACAAAAAGTAACAAAGCAGATTTTCAGCCAAGGAAGAAGACTATAAGTGTGTATTTGAACATGATCCTCATCATCTATCAGTCCACCTTCAGCAAATAAGTTAATCATTACCTTTCTCCTGATGCAGAGGCCACTATAGTGAGAATACTCATTGAATTAAGTAGCTTATAACAGAATATGGTGGCCACTGATATTATTTATTCTTAATTGAGATGGAAAAAAACCACAGATATCATTTCACCATGGTGCATAAAATGAAAATAGCATAAGACAACTCTGATATTTTTTAAAACAATTTTCACAATTTCTTAGACCCTGTTAATATTCTATTTGGTCCACAAAATTGTCTTGACCTTTTCCAATATTTTCAATTACTCTTATAGGCAAGAAAGACCAAGCACATGACTGTAGCTTGCATACCTAGAGATCTGCATCACAAAAATAAGTTTCCCATGAAACCAAATTAAATTACAGTTTGAAAGGAGGGATTGACCTCATATGATGCTACGAGAAGGGTACATTACGTTTGTGATATTCTTCCCCTAAATCCAGTTAGCTCAATCCAATCATGAGTAAACATCAAACTCAAATTGAGGGGCATTCTACAAAATACTGGACAATTCTCCTTCAAAAGCATCAAAGTCATGAAAGATAAAGATGGAGAAATCATCACAGATTAGAAGAGACTAAGGAGTTATCATGGCTAAATACAACGTGGTAACGAACTAGATCTGGCAACAGAAAAAGGACGTCAGTGGAAAAATGGGAGAACTCTGAATAAAATCTACAGATTAGTTAATAGTTTTATGTCAATGTTAATTTCTTAGTTTTAATAAATGTAACTTGGTTATATAAAGTGTCAAGAACAGACAAAGCTGAATGAAGGTTATATGGTAATATTTTTATAATACTTCTATAAATCTAATGTTATTTCAAACAAAAAGTTAAAATAAATACACACACACACACACACACACACACACACACACATATATGTACACCCCCACCATCCCTCTCTCAAAAAAGGAGAGGTTGAGACTGTCTCTACATTAAGATTCAAAGTGACTTCTATAATTTGACTCCTTTCACACACAATGGCAATTATCAAAGTAACGTTAAGATGATCCTTTCCCTCCCAAATGATCAAGTCAATATTGGCTCTCCTGTATGTTGGGACCAGATTTATTGCCTAGCTTAACTTGGAGATAGTATAGACACAGAGTGTAAATTTTACTACATGATTCTAACAATTGATTTGTTTAGGACCTAAGCACATGTGCAATCGTATATGACTCAATAAATACAGGTTGCTCTAAGAAACAAAGTTAGAAAATGCTTTTTATTCACTCTTCACATTTGTACTTCATTTAAATGGTGACGATTTGACTATTTTTTTGTTGTTCTTAAGTATCTAATAGTAACACTATGCCTGGATCCTCCATAAAGTGGCCATAAAATCAGATATTTTCATTTGTATGACTTACACATTGGTAATACTGAAATGCTTGCCTGTCTTTTTTCTTCCGTCAAAAATATCTCACCACCTAAACTGCATACTTCTGCTAAATTTACCTTATGTTCCATTCCCCAGTCCCACCCCATATCTATGTTCTTTCAGTAAGAAATAATTTGTAAGAGTAAATTAAGAATACAATTTTCACCTTTGATTTGATTTTATTATTCATTTTCCTTACACTTATTTTCTTCTTGTAATACTTAAGAATATATAAAAATATCGCCTAGCCACTTAAGGGCTAAAAACAACCAAATAAAAATATAGTGTTAAACATTTATTTTCAGGTAATAATAGTTCCATTTCCAAATCCCATCAAGTTCTCATTTCTGAAATTCTTTTTTTTTTTTTTTGCGGTACGCAGGCCTCTCACTGTTGTGGCTTCTCCCGTTGCGGAGCACAGGCTGGACACGCAGGCTCAGCGGCCATGGCTCACGGGCCCAGCCGCTCCGCGGCATGTGGGATCTTCCCAGACCGGGGCACGAACCCGTGTCCCCTGAATCGGCAGGCAGACTCTTAACCACTGCGCCACCAGGGAGGCCCTCATTTCTGAAATTCTGTTGACAGAGACTCTTTCCTGCGTTATTGTTAAGTGACCCTGTTTGCTTCATAGTTAGTCACAATTTTATATCTCTTCTGAAAATGGTATAAAATAATGTGCAAATTCTCTAATGCATTTGCAAGATAAATATTTTCTTTTAATGACTACTAATGAACCCCTGTTTTATGCAGGGTGTGAAAAGTTGCCAAGGTGTGTAACACAATTATGATGACAAAAAGCATGAGTTTTAAAAAGCCATTTCATTTGTACAATTGTGTGAAAATCCAGGAAAAGTCCTAAGGGAAAAATTAATTTTAATAAGCTTTTAGCCTTGCTTAAAGACTGTGTAAATTTAAGGCATGAAGACCTATGTATTAATGTATCAGGAATAATACGAGAGTTTCATCCTGTAGAATAAATCTATTTCATCATCAACCTGTTACTTTACACTTGAACTATAGCGACATTTGGTTATTTACTAGAGAAAATATATGTTATGTCTCCTAGGAGTGAAATCCTGGGTAGAAAGTTTAAAAAGGTGAAATCTTGTTTTTTTTTAATAGGGGTATAGTTGTTTTACAATGTTGTGTTAGTTTCTACTGTACAGAGAAGTAGAGTTCCCTGTGCTATACAGCAGGTTCTCATTAGTTATCTATTTTATCTTAAATAATTTTTTTGATGTGAATTTATTTATTATTAGAGAATACTGTTTATCCTATAAGCCCATTGATAACTGAAATCTAATCCTTGGAACTTCTATTTTAATAGATTCAGAGATAATCACATTTTAAAGAAGTATTTGGATTTTAAACCTTTAAATATGAATAAAGTATCCCATGAACACTTAATGATCTAGTTCCAGGTAAACTTTATTGATTAAAAAAGTCTGAAGATTCTAGGAGCTACAATACATGACTTTCTCATGAAACGGTTATTCCTGAATCAAACATAATAACTAGGAGGAAGTTTTCATATGATTTTAATAGCTAAAAGTCAAGGACATACTCCAGCATTTAAGGTGGAAGAGTCTCCATGAAGATTTCCAGGATATTTGTTTTTACGGGGCTCATTATTGCTAATAGCTCTCTTCTTCATCTTTGCTTCTACATTTAACCTCCAAAAGAACCAAATTATGGGAGGAATTTTCACAATGATCTGAATGTGAAACAACCGAGGCAAAATAAAGGAAAGTGTTTCAATAATACCAGAGATATTATTGGTATCTTTGAGAGAGTGTGAGAATAGACTTGTGGTTAAGAATTTATACTTTAGAATCGGAATAATTTGAACTCTAATCCTGATCCTGCCACTTATTAGCACTGAGACTGTGGCCAAGTAACTTATCCTCAGTTTCCTCAACTCTACATGTGAAATAATTATAAATAGTCCCTGATTCATTGGGTTATTTTGTGATTATATAAAGTACCTTGGCACTTAATTAAAACTGTCTTTATACTGGCTATGAAATAGTTAAGTCTTAAGATCTTAAGAGGCTGGGAGATGGACATTTTAATGTTGCTATTGAAAGGGATCAGAATATGCCCCCCCAAAACACACTACTTTGGCAGATTAACTTATTTTGAATTAAAGTTACTTAAGAAACAGATGGTGCAAGAAGGTCATTCTGACCTGCTTTGTCTCCCTGAAAGCAGGAAATAAATCTTCCAGGTGAAAGGTACCATCTCTATACCAGGAGAATAGAAGGCATCTTTATCACCAGAGATAATGAATTTAGGGCTGAGAAGGCTGTATAAACAAACCTTGTTACTTCTTCACTAATTTGCTACCCCAAGCCCACACCCCTTTGCTTGTCAATTTCTTCATAAATTTGTTTACTTGCCTAAAAGGTATAAAACGGCCACTTTCGTGGCCACTTCTTTGAATCTCATACTTTTATGGACTCCCTTATGCGTGAAATTCGTTTTTCTCCTGTGACTCTATCTTATGTCAATTTAATTTTAGACCAGCCAAAAAACCTAGAAAGGAAGAAGGGAAAAGTTTCCCTCCCCTACACTATATAATGAGAGAAGCAACACAGCATTCATAAAGCAAGAAAATCTTATCTCATCTTGGATCTCAAATAGAATGTTCTCTTCTTACCAAAAGTCATGGAATATAGCTTTTGCCAGTGCAGCAGAGCTTCCGAATGAACATAGGATAGAGTTACCCTTGGGGCAAGTAGGGGCAGTGCCTGGAAAGGGCCATGAGGGACTACTAGAGCTCTCCTAATGTTCTGCTTCTTGGTCTTGATGATGGTTTTGTAAGTGTGTTCACACTGAAAGTTCATTTAGCTGTGCACTTGTAATTGGTGCACTTTTCTGCATTTATGCTGAAACAGGAAGGGGCAGGGCACAACCTTTAAAAGAATGACATAGCTGTTGAGGACATGACATAAACTGGTTAGAACCAACTAGGTTCAAGATGGTGGATGACTGACTTCCAGCAGGCCTCATTATACGCTCATTGTAATACATCAGCATGCTAAATGACACACCCACAGGTGCCATGACAGTTCCGAGGCTGACCATAAAAGGCCAAAAAGTGGGTGGTGACCTAATCCCTGGAAATCTCTGCCCCTTTCTCAAAATAGTTGGAATAATCCTCCCACTCATTAGCCTATGAAATTACTCAGCCTATAAAAACTAACCACCCCATATTTCAGGGCCTCTCACCTTCTAAAATAGCCCACACTCTTGTCTGTTGAATGTGCATCTCCCATGGCATCTTGCCTTCTGAGATGACCCACACTCTGTCTATGGAGTGTGCTCCACTTTACTCTGGCTCGCTCTTGAATTCTTCCCTGCACGAAGCCAAGAACCCACACTTGGTGGCCCAACCAGAGGCTCCCCTGAGACTTGGGACATGACCATCCTTTCACGCCTCACTTTCTTTCCTGCAACAATGCTATACTTCAGTAAAATTTACAGTTCACACTCTCCAACTATCCCTGCATACTTTATGTTCCCATAATTTATTTGCCATCTCTTTTTCCCACTAGCATGTAAATTATATGTAATCCCTACCGGATTTTTTGGTCTGTGTTTGTTTTGTTCACTCTTGCATTTCTAGCACCTGAAAAAATCTTTGGCATCTTGCAGGCACTCAAAACATATTTAAAAGTAAATAAATGAGATAGAATATTGGCTAGAGGGTGAATGGTGTTATAGAGAAAATGAGAGAGATATAAAAGCAGATATTCTGGATAAGAACACTGGTTTAACATTAACTGGTAGTGAATTAAGAGATGTATATACATAGCTACTTAACAATGTTCTGGTCAAAGTGCTTTTTAAAGCCATTTACCTGAGACAGAGGATTTTCAGCGATGAACAAATCCATATACTAAGTATAATTTAGTTAAGTGGAAAAACCTCCATTTCAGAGCAAGTTTTGGCACCCCGTGGGTAGCATACTTGCTTTCTTAAGATTAAATTCTGCTCCTGCAGAGCAATTTACTTGAAAACAGTTCCCCAGGTGGGGCACAACGTTTCTGATTATTTTCAGTGTCTAGCCAATTAGATAGCAGGGCAAGACCTAGATTAAAAAACCAAACATTGAGTCAAGTGGTTTTGGGGCTCTTTAATTTAGCTGAACCTCTTGTTTAATCACTGATTATCAAGACTAAAACTTCCAAATTGCTTTTGTATTCCAATATTGAAAATTCTTATGAATGTGAACTGCTTACAGGATCACATGAGAAAGGATGAAGGGTTCAGGATTACACATGGGGTGTGTCAAGATAACAAGAGCATAATACAATCAAATACGAACAGAGGAGGATGGACACACAAGAAAACGAATATCCCCTTACTAAGATAAATGTCATGAATCTCTTTACTTTGGCTTGCATTCTTTTTGAGAAATTACTTTATGGAGAACTTTCTTACTAACAGGGGCAGAAATATTTTCCCTTCTTTCCTTTTAGTTTCTTTGGCTGGATTAAAAATTAAATTGACATAATGCAGATTAACAGGAGAAAAACAATTTTAATTTTGAACATACTGGAGCCCCAAAGATATGACTCAAAGGCAAGGCAGGCAATTGAGGCTTATATACCATCCTGAGCTAAGGAACGAGATATGGAGGGACCTGGGGCTTCAAAGGGGAGAAAGGAATGAGATATGGAGGGACCTGGGGCTTCAAAGGGGAGAAAGGTGATTCACAGGACAAAGAGCAGATGTTTGGCAATCAGAAGTTTGCCCCACCATGCAGATAGGCCTTTCAGATAAAGATGTTATCTCTGTGGTAATAGCTTTCTTTCTGGTGTAGGCTCCCTATTTAAATTCTTTTAGGCAGTTAAGAGGGAGGATAGAGTTTTTCAGGAGTCTGCTGGGTCTTGATAGCCCTCAGCTCAAAATAATCCACATGCCAAAGTGACATATTTTGGGTGGCATATTCTGCTCCCTTTCACTAATTAACATTATATTGAAATATGATATAATATTCAAGACAAATTTACTGAGAGCATAAATTAAAATTAGAATATTTTACTAATAAATTTGAAAAGATAAAGAACATCACCATCAATATAATCACTCATTATACTTTAAAATAGTGCTGGGATGCAGGACACACTACCCCAGAACATGGCACCCTGGCATATTGAATATTCTAAGCTGAAGGAGTTTGAAAATCCAGCAGAATTGGGAAGGTCACTTTGACTTCCTCCCCACCCTTGCCCTACTTCCCTGAAACAGGTCATAAAACCCTTAAGTGAGAGATGCCTTCCCTATAATCAGAAGAAAGGAGCATCTTTATCTCAGAGAACAAAGGGACGCCAAGTGGACTCCTAACAAACGAGCCTTGCCAAGTTTCCCCAGTTTACTGCAATTACCTATACTCCTTAACCTATCATATTCCTCTACAACGATTCATTCGTCATCAAACTTGGCATAGAAATACAAAGGTCTGTTTCTTTGGGTCTTCATTTCTTTATGAAGGCTCTTGTGTCATGTAAAACTTATATTAATTTAATTTGCATGATTTTCTCCTGTTAATATGTCTTTGTCAGTTTAATTTTCACATCCAGCCAGGGACCCTAAGAAGGGTGAGGAAAACTTTTTCGTTCCCTAAAACAGCTAAAATCTAGCATTTATCAAGCACCTCCTAGAAGCTGGAAACTGTACTAATTTGCCAGTATTTATTTATTTAATTTTATTTCAGCCTTAATTCAACACTGTAGGAAAGAAATTATCATATCTATCTGAGAGGATCAAGAGGAGACCCATGCAGAATTAATGGCCAGCTAATGGTCCCATAGGAAAAAAAATGGCATGAATAATATCCCAATCTCAGACTACCTAATTATTTGTAAATTTAACTTTCCTTATAATATTGTTCTAGAAGAGTAATAATATACATCAATTCAAAACAATATTCTACACCTTCAGTGTGGCTTGGGGGGTCAACATTTTTTCTTGAATTCAAGAAAGCACAAGAACACAAATTAAAAGTGAAGAATTTGCAGATATGTAGATTAAAAACATTTCAGTGTATATCCTTATGCTAATAACTTTGAAAATGTCAATGAAATAGATGATTTGGGGGAAACTACATATTATATTAATATGTATAATATTACCTCATATAGCCCAGATTTGGAGCTTAAGAGGCAGGCAACCTGGAAATGCCAATGGATGCAGACAAAAATAACCCCCCCCCCCCCCAAAAAGCCTGCTCTCTCTAGCCAATGACTAAGTAAGGGGCAACCTGGCAACAGAGAAAACTTTTAGAAAATAGCTGCTTTACTCCAGCTAAACAGCATAGAATAAATGGTGGCCTCATTGCCATCTACACCAGCAAAGGCCATGTAGGGATCCTGGAATTCCACCCATGCCAGGCCTTAATGAGGTGTCCCAACCTTCCCCCCACTAATGTGGTGTCAGAGACAGCAAAGAAGGTAACCAGGAATATGATTTCTGTCAGGGATGAGGTCCCACCCTGTGGAGTCAGTGGAGACCACGTGGGTGAGGAGCCTGGATTTCCAACCTTAGTAGCAATGACTAGGAGCCAGCCCCTCTCATCCTCAGTGGGGTGCTGTCAAAGGAAATCTAGTGGAGACTGAGTTCATTCACCACTGCCCAGAAGCAACAAGGTCCCTCCTCTCCTCTGCAGTGTCAGTGGAGGTCCATAGGGAACAGTAGTGAGACACTCCTATCCCTCCCAGCCAGGGAGGTATCAGTGAGTCACAGTGAGGAGCAAGAACTTCCACCCTAATCCAACAGTGATGAGGAGAGGCCCCTCCGGGCTTTGTACTCAATGGAAGCCAAGTGAAGAACCTAGATTTCTACCACCACCTGGCAGTGATGAGGCAGTACCCGGCTCCTCCTGTGGAATAGTGCCAGAGAAGCCAGCCTAAACAATGTTTAAACAACATTCAGTTTCATAACATAATACTCATGTTTCAATTGAAGAACCAGGAATATCTCTAACCACATGAGAAAACACACTCAATAAATGCCAACACCAACATGACAGAGATGTCAAACCTACCTGACAAATAGGCAGATATCATAAAAATGTTTCCAAAAGCAATTAAGAGTGTACTTGAAAAAAATGAAAAAAATATTAAAAGTCTCAGCAGAGAAATTGATAGTCTTGGCAGAGATAGAGAAGATGTAAAAAAGAAAAAGAAATGGAAATTTTAGAACTAAAAAAAAAACTGAAATAAAACACTCAGTGGATGAACTCATAAACAGAATGGAGGCGAAAGAAAATAGTCAGTGAACAAGAAGTTAGAACAATAGAAGTTATGTCATTAGAAAAACAGAGAGAAAATAGACTAAAACAAAGAAACAAACAAAAAACCAGAGCCTCAAGAACCCATGTGACTGTAACAATTGATCTAACATTTGTGTCACTGGAGGGGCTAAAAGTACTTGACGAAATAATGGCTGAAAACATCCCAAATTTGTCAAGAGACATAAAATTTCAGACTCGAGAAAGTGAACAAATCTCTAAGAGGATAAACTCAAAGAAATCCACACCAAGACACATCATCATCAAATTCTGAAAAATAAAGACAAAGAAAAATCTTGAGAGCAGTGAGACAGAAATGACACTTTGCCCCCTATGGGAGAAATAATATGAACAACAGTGCATTTCTCATCAGACACCTTAGAGGCCAGAAGGAAGTGGCATAACTCTTTTACATGCTGAAAAAAAAGAACTGCCAACTCACAATTCTGTTCCCATTAAAAAATGTCCTTCAGGAATATTGGGGAAATCAAAACATTCTGAGGTATAAAGGAAAACTAAGAGAATTTGTCACCAGCAGACATACCCTAAAAGAATGGCTAATAAAACAAGTCCTCTAAACAGAAAGTAAATGATAAAAGAATTAGTTTTGGAATATCAGGAAGGAAGAAAAAAATATAATAAGCAAAAATACTGGTAAACAATATTTCTTTTTCCTCTTGGATTTTCTAAATTATGCTTGATTGTTGAAGCAAAAATTATAAAATTGTGTGATGTGGTTCTAAATGAATATACAGGAAATATATAGTACAATTATATTATAGAGAAGGGAGAGGTAATGATGTAAAGGGAGGTAAGATTTCTGCACTTAAACTGATAAAATGATGACACCAAGAGATTGTGATTATATATTATATAATCTATAGATATTATCTATCATCTATCTACAATGACCCCAACCCCCAAAAGCTATATATAAAAAGAGATCCATTCAAAAACACTATAACTAAATCAGAATGGACTTTAAAAGAAAAGTTTAAACTTAGTAATACACAGGAAGACAGGAAAAGGAAACAGAAAAAAAAATTTACACAGAGAACAATCATGCATACACTAGAAATGGGGAAAATTTTTAAATCATTAATCTCAGGTGTCACCTAAAGAGCCTAGAAATCCAAGAGCAAAATGAACACAAAGCGAACAGATGGAAAAGAAGAATAAAAATAAGAGCAGAAGTCAATGACATTGAAAACAGTGAAATGATGAGGAATGTCAATAAAACAAAGATTGTTTGTTGAAAAGATCTGTAAAATTGACAATCCTTCTGCAAGAGTGACAAAGATAAAGAGAGAGAAGACATAAGAGAGTAAAATCATATACAATTTTACCAACAAATATGAAAAAATATGTTTAATAAAACATTAGCAAAGTATCATGTATATTCTATGTACTTCTATATGGATACACACATACACACATCATGCATGTATGCATGTATTTGAGTGTATGCATATATATGGATACACATAAACAAAGTTTTGTTTGTACAAAGAAGAATTATTTATCATTGAAAAGTCTAATCATACGATTTAATGCATTAATAAATTAAAATTAAAAATAGATCATCTCATTAGGTACAGAACATTTTTGATAAAGTTATACTCCTTTTTCGATCTAAAAAGAAATTCCATTAAAATTAAAATAAAAGGAAACTCTTAACCAAATAAAGATTATCTAATAAAAATCCAAATTATTATACCTAATGGTGAAATGTAAGAATCATTCCCTTTAAAATAAGAATGAGACAATATCTATTATCACTGTTTCTATTCAATATATTTCTAGCTTCCCACAATAGCAGCTGGAGAGGAAAAAGAAATGAAATTTGTAGGATTTTGAAAAGAAGAAACAAAACTATACTCATTTAAAGATGCTACAGTGAGCTAAATATATAATGCATCTTCATCATATTATGTGACTGCCCATCTTCTCTTCAACTGCCCTCAAAGTAGAAGGCTGAACTAATATTTTCAGCTTCTCTTATAGCTAAGGCATCATCATATGACAGCTAGACATATACGTGCAAGAATCATATCTGAAAGTGAATTATATGAGGAAACATGTTTTTGGAGAGTTTTAATTTATCCTCTTATTGGTAGTGCAGAGCCATCATGAAGATATAAATTCCACCAAAATTAATCTATAAGTTCAATGCAGTTCCAATCAAAATACCCACGGAGATTTTATGGAATTTGACAAATTTATTCTAAATCTATATTTAAGAGCAAAGGTTTAAGAATAGGTAAGATAATTTGAAGATGACTAACAAGGTAGAAGGATTTATCCTACTAGCAAGAAAGACACATTAAAGCTACAAAAGGTTACTAAAAAAGAGGCAGACAAATAGGCCAATGGAATAGAAAAGAGAGCTACAGAACAGACTAACTTGAAACATGAAAACACAATGCAGAAAGGATGAGTTATTCAATAAATAGTGCTTTAATAATTGGTTATCTCTACAGATCAAAAATCTGTTAGCTTTCTATGTCAAAACCTACAAAAAGTCAGGTCAGGTAGAATAAAAATGCAAATAATGGCAAACACTTACTCAGTTCTTATTATGTGCCCAGTGTGATTCTAAGCATTTCATATATGCCAACCCACTTAGTCCTCATAACAACCCAGTGAAGTAAGTACTATTAATATCATTCCCATTTCAGAGAAAACTGAGACAAAACAGGTTAATTAATTTGTCCCAGGCCACAGAACCCTAAGTAGAAGAGCTGTGATTTGAATTCAGGTAATCTGACTCTTGACTCTCTGTGTAAGCCACTACACTGTACTGCCCCCCTTTCACATGGAAAGAGGGAACAAATTTCTTAAACAAGATTAAAAGAGTGCAAACCACAATAGAAAAGACTGTGAGAGAGGGCAAAATTTGCCACCCCAAAATATGTCTCTTGGGCATAAGGATTAGCTTAAGCTGATTATTTATAAGAAATAGCAGGTACAGGAAAAGCTCTGAAAACTGAGTATGTAGAAGTTACACTTTTGTAAGAAACATTTACATTTATAAGGGAAATCTCCATTTGTAAGGACTTCTTCCTCTGTACCAGGAAGATGATGACTAAATCTCTAGAAACTCCTTATCAATGGAGAAGACCATGACATAAACCTGCATAACAACCGTACCCTGTTTACTGTGCTCTTCCTGATATCTTCCCATAACTGGCTCCTGCCCCTAACATCTTCTTTTGTCTTTAGCTGGGAATGCTACTTAAGGTGGTGGTTTGGGTCATTTTTGAGAGTTACTCAGTCTTCCTGGGTCTCTCCCATGTGTATAGAAGATACGTATACCTTGTAAAACAAACAATGTTGCCTGCCATCCAGTTCTATAAGAATCACTAGCCATTGCATTCGCTGACCTTCAGTACACCCTGAAAGGAATTCAGGACAAAAATCAGGGTGAAGCATTCTGTTTTGGATATATGGGACTCAAGGTAGTTGAGATGCATATCTAAGGAAGAATTTCAATGGCCTCAGATTCTTCATCTTCCCATACATGGATAAGCATTACAATCATTAACTTGAGATATCTGGTTTTGTGTGTGTGTGTGTGTGTGTGTGTGTGTGTGTGTATGGTAAGCAGTAATCTTTTACCAAAATGTATACTTGACTACATGTATTTCCCAGACAAAAAAATAATAATAATTTATCTATAATGGCTTCTCTCCTACCTCTTTGAAGCAGTTCCTTAGAGCTATCTAAGAGGCTGTTTCCTTGGCTATAGCCCTCAGTAAGGTCCTTAAATAAAACTGAAACTCACTGCTCTTACATTGTGTGTGTGTTTGTGTGCGTGTGTGCATTTTCAGTTGACACCATACTATTAAACTCCTACTAAATTTGTTTTTCTGATAAACTGTCTCTTATTACAGGGGGCGGGGTCTCAGCCAAGAACCTAGAAGGATAGAGGAAAAGTTATTTTTCCTACCGTACAATTGATAATTGGACTACATTAAATTTAAGATCTTTTCATCAAATGACCACAAAGATAGTGAAAACACAAGCTACAAAAGTGAAAAGATATACATCTTCACCAAAGAACTCCAATGATTAATAAGAAAAAAGGCAAACAACACAATTGAAAATAGGCAAGTGACAGAAAGTCATTTCACAAATGAGGAAACTTGAAAGGCCAATAAATGTTTAAATATTTTCAAAGTTACTACTATTTAGGGAAATGTAAATGACTTGTGTCATACTCATGAGATTGGCAGAAATCATTCCGAGGAGCTGGCCAAAACCTGAAACCAAAAGTACTCTCATATTTTCTAGTAAGAGTATAAGCTAAACAACCACTTTGGAAAGCACTTTGGCAATAATTAGCAAAGTTGAAACTCTTCGAACTTTGTGATCTAATAATTTCACTCTGGTATCTGCTCTTTGAGATACATACTGCATTGTATGTAAAAGTAAGAAAAAAATGGAACAAATGATTATAAAGAGAAAAATGGACAAATACATTTAGAATATTTCTACAATGGAATACCACATAACAGTTAACATGAATCAACAAGAACAGAGTTCAAAAACAAAAGCAAAGAAACAAGTTGCAGAAGGAATGTGCAGTGTTATATACATTTATGTAAAGGTAAAAACAAAATAATGCCACTGTTTATTCAGGAACACACCACAAGCAGGATGGTGGTTACCTCTGAGGCAAAGAAGAGAAAGGTATTTGTTCAGGAAGAAACAGAAGGGAGTTTCAAAGGTATTTTGGATACTTTATTTCTTAAGGTGCTTGATTTACTATTTTCCATACTTTTTTGTGTAGATATGAAATATATGAAAATAAAAGCAGAAAAGAAAATCTTTCCTTAAAAGTTTCTGTTTGAAAGGTCATGCTTTATTGAAATTTGATTTGGGTAGAATATCTCCAATCTAAGGATGTCAGCTACCTGAGGGATTCCTGTATGATGACAAGTTTTCCCAGCTCGAAGGGCTTGAAACAAACTCTTATTCTCCCATAGTCTTATTTCAAAATGTGGCTAGTACAATATCTGAATCTGTGATGAAGGTATTGAATGAGTATTATATACCATTGTTAAAGTTATAGATATCAATAGAGTTTAAGTGGTTTTAAAGCCACACCCTTATTCTATTGCTGAAATAGACTTCCAGCCTCCCAAGCATATTTCACTATATGATTTATTTTTTAAATTTTGGTTATTTCTTTAATTCTCATTATTTGTTTGTATGTTTTGCTATTACCTTGGGGCATGTCTCTATCTTCCATTATATTGTGAGTTTCTTGAGGGACAGAACTCTGCTTCTGCTGTGTGGAAGAGAGGTGGCATGTGTGGCAATGTTGTCTGTGCAAAACCAAAAGTTTGTGGGTCTTGTTTATTATCAAACCTCCTTTCATCATAAAAAGTAATGCCATTTAGTCTGTAATGAACTTCCAGAGATCAAAGAGAGTTATCTTGTTTGGTAATGTGGATTTTGTTATTATCATTAATGTTACAGATGCTAAGGGCCAAGATGCATGGCTTACATGCCTCTATGTAATGTCACTTTCCACACAAGGGCTAAGCAGCTCTCACCCAGATACGCGACCTGTGGCAGTTACATTTCTCATGGACTGGCGATGGGGTGGACCTAGAGATATAAAAATAGTACTTGAAACTGCCTGATTGTCACATGTTAGAGACTGAAAGAGGATATTATTTTGGGATCAGGTGCTTCTGAGCTCTCCAGCCCCAAATGCTGCATGAGGAAGCCCTGTCTTAGGAGACAGTGTCAATACTTGAGAACGTTAAAAGAAAAATACTTAGGAGTTGAAAGTATGTGACAGTTTTCCTCATAGTGATTTTTATCTGGTTCCTCTGCTTTTAATATTGAAAACAATCTAATAATCTCTCTGATTTGTTATTAAAAAGACACACACAGTCTAGGAGAATATAGATTTAGGGCAGTGGTTCTCAAGCAGGGTTGAAATTGCACCCCTCCCCGCCCAAGAGGAATCTGGTAACAACTGGAGACATTTTGTGCTTGTCACAAATTGGTGATGGGGGAGGTTGTACTGGTATCTATTGGATAGAGACCAGATACATTACTAAACATCTTATAACGTACAGAGAACCCCTGGCCAAATAATTATCTGCCCCAAACATCATTAGCGCTGATATTGAGAAACCCTGCTCAGTGGCAGAACCTACAGTATATTTGAAGGCTCCATGTGTCTGTATGATTTTCACACTTATATGTACACAAACTCTCTGTGAATTGACATCTCCGGTTTTCACTGCCCCCTTGTTCACCCTCCCCCACCCCCAGCACACACATATATATATCTTTGGTCTCTTCTTACTATTTGGCCATTGACACAGAGAAGTTCTTTAAAATAAGAATTGTTTTTGGTTTGTTGTTTTTGCTATTGTTCACATTATAAAGCAATACTTGGTTTTAGCAGAGATATGAAAGATTTACAAATGTATAAAGAATAGTCTTGAATGGTGGGAATCCAAATATTTTTGTTTGTTTTTCAAATTAGAATTTTGGAAATTATTTTCCAATAATTTTCCCAATTAGAAATTAGACTGCTTATACAGTTTTGTATCATTTTTGTACTTTATATTAACCAGTCACATTTTTGACATATTATTATTCTTTTGATTTTGATGGCTACATAATAGTCCGTTACAGGAGTCATCATAATTAATTTAACAAATATCATATTTTGGACATTACTGTTGTTTCCAATCTCCCCCCCCCATAGGGAATAGTGCTATATTTATATCTTTATGTGCCCCTCCTGACATTTCTTTAAAGCAAAGTCCTAAATTTTGAATTTCTGGGTCAAAGATTATGAAAAAAATTGGAAAGCCTCTTGTTACTTATTACCAATTTACTATTTATAAAGATTATACTAATTTAAACTGTCATTGAATTGTATGAAAATGGCAGTTTTCTCTACTACTGGATATTAGTATTATTGTAAAACACTCCTGAACTGAAGGAGCTCAAGGAGTAGAAGATAATAAGGACAACTAGATATCTGGATATTGCTTTCATCTCATGGAGGTCAGCAGCATTATTTCAAGACAAAGCACACATTGCCTAGGCTCAGAGGTCACCAGCTCAAACTTGTCGGGAGTCAGGCAGGCAATTCACGAGTCGAGGAGGGCTTGGCAGCATGAGTGTACCAGGCACCTCCAGAAGGAGGAAAAAGACAAAGCTGCAAATGGGATTCATGGGAGTCAAACTACCTTTTCTCAATTCTGTTTAGAACTTTCTCAATCACAGAGCTTTTGGATAGGAGGAAATGTTAGATAACTTAAACCAACCACTTCACGTTACCAACAAGGAAAATGAAATCCAGGAAATTTCAGGGATTATCAGAATACTCAGAGTCAGGTAATGGTATAATTAAAGCAGCACTCAAGGTTGGCTGACTCGCAGCGCTAAGCACCTTTTACTGGATGATGCTTTGATTTGGCTTTGGGTCAGGATAGTGAAAGTACACAGTCACACAGAAACCCAGAACATGAAAAGACTCAGAGAGACCTTACAGGAAATCAAGTTGTTTACTTCAAGTAAATTATTTCTAGTAGGCATTTACTTGATTGCCTCAAAAGTATACCATCATGAATTTATTCTCTCAGACTGGCTGAAGAGTAAAGATTGACAAAGATTGAAGACAATGGGAATGGCCACAATAGTGGAGGTAGGTAACCTACATGGGTAGGTTAAAGCCAATGGCCATACAGTTTAAAATAAAGGCAATACACACATAATTCATCAGACACATAGATCCATTATATAAGATCAAGTTAGAAGGCATCATTCCTCGTGCAGTATCAACTTTAGACAAGATACAATGTATGTGAAAAGAAATATATACATATATAATATTATATTATATATTATACACATATATAAGCAACACACATACTTTTTTCTCTTCTTGGAGGCAAGAATAATATAAAAAATAAATACCTGAACAAGATACAGGTAGATACAAGTTAGGTTAACAAGATACAAGTTAGGTTAACAGCAAAATAGAAAACTTTTTGGCAAAGTCTTAGTAACTATTACTTTATCCTGTGGGAAAAGCTCTAGGGTATTGCAAAGACCTCCAAACTTGTAGGTCAAAGGAATTAACAAGGGAAATGTTAAATTGCTTTGCTTTCACCTGCCCTAAATTAATATTCACCACACCCCACAAGAGAAAACAGCTATTAATAATATTTTCCCATCCTTTTCAAAATAGCTTAAACATGTATTAGACTGTTTGTCAAGCCAAATAAAGCAATTTTGGATGTGTATCAGACACTTAGAAAATGCTTTAACTCTTTCAGTAAAAGTTTAATGATCATACAACAGTCACAGTTGTTTTAGATATAAAATGTTCTAAGGATGACATCTAAATGGAAACAGATTTATAATTCAGGAGATAGCTTAATTTCTGACTGTAGCACTTACCCTCTTAGTGTTTAAATAATGAAACTATTATTGTCCATTAAATAAATCCTCATTAACATTAAAAGTCTCTTATCTGACCATCTTACAGCTGTATATCATGATTTAGGCAAGCATGTGGCTACAAATTCAGTTAAGCCAATTGATGAATATTTTGACTAAACATTAAATATTGATTAGGATTGCTAAAATCTAGGTAAATGAAAAATAATCCTTCAGGTAGGACAGATTATTTACATGGGCATAACTGAGGGATAAATCTCAATCTGTTATTTTCATAAGCTGGGACAGAACTGTTCTGCCATTGATGATAATCAAGGACAGACAGTTTGGGAATAGCAGAGCCTGGAGAGGCTAAATTTGGGTTCAGACATATTTAGTATCAGGTGGCAGGAAGATAAATATCAACGGGGGCATAAACTGTGGAAACTAACCTATGGGGAGAGTCAAGGCTAGAGAAAATTTTGATGGTCACCTAAATAATAAAGTCTTTTAAAAATAATTGTAGATCATCGTGAGAACTGTAGAATCGTGTGCAATAGGGTAAACGATGACATTTGCAAATGTGGAAGATAAAGTTTTAGATAATCATGAGTATACACAGTTGCACATACTGTTCCTCAGTTAATTCTGAAAATATTCAAAGAAGTTGATCAATAATATCAAACCATAAAGTACAGAGATCATATTTGCTAATAAAATTATTTGAGTACTTTTTTTCTTTTATGGGGGATGCAAATTAACAATGAAATGCCCATTATTCAGAAGTAAAAGGCAAACTGAAAAGACCGAATGATTAACTGAATCTGTGAAAAATAAAAATATGATCAGAGGGGCAAGAATAGTCATTTATCATGTCAGCTCAATTCTAATAGTTGTATCTGTGAGTTAGAATGTTAAGGTCACCATTTGATATAGAAGAAATTGGAAACCGCCAGTGACAGCAAATGTTCAAGAGGTCAGTTCACATTAGATTTAAAGGTCTTTAACAACTGTGTGCAGATCGCATGTAGAAGGTGATGTAATATCTTCCCCTGTGAGGTTATATTAATAAAGTCGTCAACCTCAAGTGGAGAAGCAAAACTTCACAGTAATATGTCAAAAATTGTAATGCCAATTCATCTGTAAAAAATTCACTATGTTATTAGCTACGTTTTTTGGCAACTATTTTTGCTGCTTATTTGTGTTAAAGGTTTTTATGATATATGGGCTCTTTCTTTCTGGCTCAGTTGATCTCTTGCATGACACTGAATCTAACCTCACAGGTTGCCAGAGTGGTGCTATTTCAGAAATGAGTACCTATTCTGAATAGGCTGTCTGGAGGGGAAAGCCTATTTCTACTAAACAATCAGTTTAGACTGGAAATCCAACAAAATCTGGGTATATATCCTAATATTTTATAGCATCTCAATGCCTTTAATGAGTTTTCATTTTAGAAATTTCATACTATTTAATATCCTATGCATTTTTAAAGTTGGACATTCACAGCAGAAGGAGTTTTAATTCAATTCTTTTCAACAAGTGTTGAATGAGTATTCACTATGGCCAAGGCTCAGAGTAGGAATTTCAGAGATACAAACAGGAATGTGAAAAAAAAAAAAAAAAAAACTTCTTTCATTATGCTCACCATCTCTAGAGACAAGAAGATGAGAGAATGGAGAAATAGTTACATGCAGAGTAAAATTGTGATGTTTGACTTTCCAATACTGTTTTATGTGTTTTATTATTTCCTGTGACTTTTGGGGGGTTGTCTTCAGTAAATCCTCCGATCAAAATTACAAAATAAAACACTTGAGCAAACATAAGGATCTATGTCTCTGACTAGAAGATATTATGTAGGAAATTTGAAATAGTGAAGAATTGGAAAACTGTTTATATTTGGTCCCAGAATTGTCTTTGTTCTTATGTATAAATAGTCTTCTCATACTGCCCCCCAGGAATGCATGAACTCCAAACAAGACTTTGAAGCCACATCACAATACATAACCCACAAGTCACTGGATAAGTTGCTCTCTCAACTTGCTCAGTTGCCCTCCATTCTACAACAAAGACAGCAACAACTTCAATATAAATAGTACTGAAAGCAATGGTATGGTCAACTTTGTGATTTAAAAAACTCCTGAGCTGTAAGACATAAATTGAAATAGTGTTTTAGTTTCAACTGCATGGAGTAGTAAAGGAAAGTAAATGCTAGGGAAGAGTGTGAATATATTCATAACTAAATTACAATAATATGAACAGGAAAGTAAGACTTTATCAGACTTTGTATTACGAACAATCTTCTTGAAAATATGTTAGTCATCCCAAATCCAGGAACAATATATTGAACAGGCAGGATTTGGCTAAGCATGTTTTTAAGGCTTGATAATACTTTGCTCCAGGTAGAATGACATATAACCTTAACTTAGCATAAAAAAAATATTATTCAGTTTTGTGCATTATTTTATTTAGGTATGACAAAATTTACACGTTAATTAAAACTTTTTAGGGCCACTATACAACGGGCAAACAAGCCAATATTGAAAGATCTTACTTTTTATTATTAGACAAAATGATACATGCCTACTTTAACAAAGAAATCTAATTTAAAAAAACCTTGAATAACAGGCTAATTACTAAAAAATTTTTTAGTTTTTTACTTACTGTTGATGTAATCTCATAAGTATAGATAGATGCTATAATAACTGACTTGATAACTTTGAGCTGGAAGATGAGGTGAGGGATTCTTTGAAAGAAGTATACATAAATGATAGAGATCAAGATCCCAATAAAACAAAGAAATTTGAAAAATGAAGGGGAATTAAACTAACATATTTTAATATTTTTGTGAGATAGATTCCAAATTTTAATCACATTATCCTATTAGAGAAGTGGTCAAAAATAAACAGAATAAGATTCAATAGAGAAAAATACCAAAAAATGAAAAAAAAACACACATTGCAAGAATGAAGATAAAAATTACATTGTAATGCACAAAGTACTAGACACTACTTGTCAAGCATAATCAACCACTAGCCAATAATTTAACCAGCTCAGATGAAAAGGGAAAATTAAAAAAGGAGCAAAGATATTTAACTGAAACTTTCTGTTTATTACTTCCAAGTTGACTGGGGTTCATTCATTCATGCACTGTGCCAGACAATGGGACTCTTAACAGTGGATAAGACCAACATGACATCTCTATTCATGGAAGTTATAGTCTACAGAGAGAAACAGTCAATATTTGAGTAATCAAATGAATATTCAGGTAATTAAGAATACTGATGAGTGCTATGGAAGTAACAAACAAGGTATTAAGATGGACAATAATAAGTGGCTGCCTGATTTAAACAGGGTAGTAAGGGAAAACCTGTCAGAGGAAGTGATGTTTAAGTTAATATCTGCATGACAAAAAGGAGCTAGAAATCTGAGGGTGTGTAAAAGGGAGTATTCTAGGTAGAGGGAAGAACAAGAGTCAAACAAGAGTCAAACAAGAACAAGAGTCAAAGCACTGAGACAGAAATTAGATTGGTCCCTGGAAGAAGAAACAGTTGCTGTAGCAGAGAATGTATTTAAGCAGAAGAAAGGGGAAAGTATATTTTTACATAAGAAGCAACTTATAGGGAAAGACATATGAATTGACATATCGATAAATAATTATTAATGCAGATAAAACAAATTCTAAAAGTTACCTAGTCTAACCCCTTCCTACTTAATCCAAGTCTCACTTTTCCTATTTGGATAGAACATTCATCCCCTATGACAAGGAAGGAGACTAGACAAGCAAATTCTCAAGAGGATATTTGTGTATTTGGTTTTCTTTGTGTTCTACCATATCTGGAACATTTAGCATTCCTGAAATTTATATTTTGGAGGGTCACTGGAAGACCAGAGGCCTATTTATACAGTTTACATAGGTTACATAAAATTTTTAAATTGTTTTTTGTCTTCGAGTTTCTGGAGATGACTCACCAGTTTGGGTGGTCATAACATATTAGACTTTCAAAGAAGTAGCCCAGGGTCCAGAATCATATTTTTAATTTTTATTAAAATTTCTGCTAAACCATGGTCCAAGTTGTCTTATTTTTCTTAGGTACTGTGCCTGTGGGACTTCACTGATTTGCCAGGATGTCCTACTTCAAGCCGATTTCAGAGACAGAGTAATTTGTTACAATTTTAGAAACTAGGTGAATTTGCAGAATTGGGCCATGACATAGTAATATAAATGACTTTCAAAGTAAAACTAAAATAAATAAAGTTTGTGTGTATGTAAGAGAGATAGAGATGGAGACAGAGACACAGAGAAAAAGAGGAGACTCCATTATCAAATATAGAAATTTAGATAAATGATTCTCCCCCCTATTTCCTTTGTCCCAATAGTCTCTTATGTAGTAAGAATTTAATTGCCTCTTTCTTTATACCGAAAAAAAGGAAAGATTTGAAGAACAGGGGCTTTAATTTCTATGTGGAAATTGAAATATTGATACTCTGGCCTCTTACTAAGAATTGTTAAGAGGTGAACCCTCCTCCTTCAAACCAGCTCCTTTCAATACATCAAAAAAGACACCTCTTTTAAAGAAAGTGTCAGACAGACCTGAATTCTGTTGATATCTATTCTCTGGCAGAGGTTTCCGTATGTTTTTAATAAAAGTAAATGCCACCAAAATTTCCGGGCACTATGTTTCAAAGGAAAACATTCAGAATCCCAGAGAAGGTTTATAAGATGGTTACGGGTAGTTAAGCCACGCAAGTCCTAAGCCATGAGAGAGCGTGCCTGTGCTCCCCAGCACTGGGACCCAGAGCATGCAGCCATGGCTGCTGACTGCACAGCTTTCAAAGATAAAATGGAGCATGTGGACATTTAGGTGCTGACTCCAGCTAAATTGGTTAATGACTAGTATCATCTAAATAAGGTAGCAAGCTGAAAGGACTCATAATCTCTCCCTGTGCACAGATTTTAATTAAAAAATTATAATGTCCTTGTTGTAATTATTTACCAGTAACTGTGCTCCTGAGTATTGCTTCTTTTGCCTTCATCTGTTCTGTCAGCACAGCTGAACAATGAAATATTCACTTGGCCAAGATGAGGGGAAACTGAATGATTCTTATTCACCACGAAATAATACTCGAAGAACTGTGGCAGTGAGACAAGATTCTAGGCTCTCCATTTATAACTTTGTATTTTTAGGAGAGTAACCTCGGTTTCCTGATCTGGGATGGTTAGGCTTGACATATACTGTATTTTTTCTACTTCTGAGAGGTTTCAAGAATATGACCAGAAAGCATGTTTTCTCAGTATCTAGAACTTAACATTACACATTATAACAACGGCATTTAAAAAAAATATGCCATTTCCTATTTTGTGACTGTGGAATCTGTAGTCTATAACATATGTTTCAAATAGTGAAAATTAGGAATGATGCAAAAAAACAAAAATGACTAAGCAACTTTTTGTTGATAACACACATAATTATTCAAAATAGCAGTGAGAGAACAGACTCATTAAGCAGTGAAGCTCATTTCTGAGTCAAAAGTGGGGCTGCAGAAAATAGAGATGGATATAAACCATGTAAAAGAAAGCAAGATCTTCATAGTAGACTTCCCCTGAGAAACTAACCTTAGTAAATAAGTATTACATTTCTCCATTTCTTCTGGGGGTTCAGGAAGAAGAAAAGGAATTTAACTGTAATATGTGAGATTTAACTTTAATAAAAGAAATACATTATGAGTGTGAGCAGGGTAATAGTAAAGCACTGTTATGCAACACTTGTTAAAGGTCTCTCCTTCCTGTAACCTCCCCAGTCTGCACCTCTTCCCATTCTGGTTACATGTTCCTATTACATAAGGTATTTGAGAAATGTAGCTTGAGACTTCACCCTCTCAACAGACTTTGCATTTAGTGTGAAAAATCTTAAAAACAAGAATACTTCAAAAGCAAAAAGAATATTTGGGGATAATGATATTTAAAAAAATGAGTAGGTTAATGTATTTGTTCAAGGAAGTTCTTTAAGTTTGAATCAAAAAAGTTGTCACCAAATCCAACAACAGATACTTAAGACAAGTCTGACTTCAAGGGTAACAGACAATAAGGAGGACGCAGGGAAATTTATTAAATTGTATTTCCACACATGTTATGGAAGTGTGTCTGTAAGAGGGTTGAACACAGGAAAATGTAGCTCCTTTAATTTCTCCTAGTAATATCTTGTACTTTTTTGTGTAGAGTCTTGTTTACCTCTTGTTAGAATTATCCCTAGGTCTTCTTATTTTTTAAACTATTATAAGTGATATCTAAACATTTTTACTCTCTAATTGCTTATTCCTGGCAAATATAAAAAATTCAAGATATATATTATATATATATATACAGATTTTGCATATACAATTATTTCTCATTATTCACAGTAGTTATGTTCCATAAAGTCACTGAATTAGAGAATATTGAACCATGGAATCCTGGGGGGAATGCAGTTATCTTCTTATGAACCTCTGGTCACAACATTTTTGTCAATCAATCAATGCATAACCTTGTTTTATGTATGTTTCTACCCAAAAACATCTTTATTTTAATCTATATTGTTGATTCATTAATATTGACTTCACGGTCAACGGCCTTATAATTCACACCTGAATAAAGCTTATCTAACACACATATTTTCTCTATAAGGCACAAGACAGCACTTTAGCTCTATACTTGGGGGCTATTTTAAACAGCAAAACCACCAAGAAAAGCACAAAATTGCATAAAATATGTCACAGTAGACTGTGAAAAGGACAAAGTCTATAATATGAGAGCTGAAACAAGAAGGCAGAATGTCACCTTGTTTGATCTCAGCTGGGAACATGCGTTGGGCGACTCAAATTTTTCACCCTTCGTGTATGTTTACAAATGACCATGAAATTGCTACCTGTACTGATTTTGCTGCCACAAATAAATTTTAACAAGTAGAAGAATTCACAAATATGGAATTCTCAAATAATGAAGATCACCTGTAGTGATTTTGCTGTATTCCCTTAATTCTAATAATTAAAAAAAAATAATATACAATAGTGAATACAATTGTGAATGATGATAGTATTTTAGGGCTTTTTTTTGTTTTTGCTTTTTTGTCTTTCCAATCTTTATAAGTTTTATTTCCTTATATTGCCTTACTCCACTAGATAGCAACTCTGGTGCAGTGTCAAATATAGGTGGCAAGAGCAGGCATCTTCTTCTTAGTTCTAAACTCAGAGGGAAAGCTTTTAATATTTTAGAGAAAGTATAGCGTTTGCTGTAGGGTTTGTTGTAGACTCTTTTATCAGTTTAGGAAAGTTCACAAGTCCCCTTTTACTCTTAGTTTAGAGCTTTATTATGGATGATTTCTAAATATTGTCAAGCGTTTTTTTTTTGCAACTGTTGAATAATTATATATATGTGATTATGGATATGTATATATGCATTTGTGTGTATATATATATAAACATATATATTATTTATTTCTGGAATAAACCAATTTGGTTGTCATGTATAATTTTTCTTTATATAACTTTGGATTTTATTTGTTAATAACCTCTTTAGAATTTTTGTATCTATGTTCATGAGACAGATTAGCCTATAATTATTCTTTCCTGCAATGCTTTTGTCAGGTTTTCATATCAAAGTTACTTGCCTTGTAACATGATTTGGGAAGTGTTTTCTCTTTTTCTATGCTCTTGAAGAGTTTCTGTAAGTTTGGTATTACTTCTTAAATGTTAGAAATATTCACTTCTGAAGCCAACATAGCCCAAGGTTTTCTTTTGAGAAAGCCTGCTAATTATATGTTTTTTAAAGTGGATACCGAACTATTCAGATTTTCTATTTCTTCTAATGTCAGTTTTCATAAATTACATCATTCCTTGAGTTCTTCATTTATAAAAAGTCTTAGATTTATTGGCATAAATAAATTCAAGTTATAATTTTAGATGTATTGCACAAATTTTGATAGATGATATTTACATTATCATTTAATCAAAATATTTTCTAACTTCCACTGTGATTTCTTTTATCCAGGGATTATCCAGAAATAATTGCTTAATATCAAAACATTTGGATTTATTTCCAGTCGCTTGTTTGTTATTGATATTCAACTTTATTTCAATGTGTGATTACAATATTAGTTTGAGAATTGATGTGTTTCAGAATATAAATTTTATTTTATATAAGGATTTTATTATATATAAATTTTTTACTTTATATAAAGTAAATTTTATTAAGGATTCATATACACTCAAAAATACTCTGTAGTTGTGTTCAGTGTTCTCTGTATTGCTAATTATGGTCAAGTTTATTTATCATGTTTACCCATGTTTTAAATCTACATATTCTTTCAATTACTGAAGAAGATGTTAGAATTTTTCCTAACTTGACTGTAGATTTGACTTCTTTCATTTATGTTATTTTATAATTTTACATTTTTTAAAGTCTTTGTTAAGTACACCCAAATTTACAATTGTTATCCTTTTTGGTAGAAAACAACACTAGGAAATATTTTTTTATTTTTTGTAACTCTTGTTGCTTTAAAATTTACTTCCCCTGATATCAATATAGCTATACCAACTTTCTTAGGTTTAGTGCTTATATAACACAACTTTTCCCACCCGATTATTTTAAATCTTTCTGTATTCTTATGTTTAGGGTGTGCTTTTTGTACTTAGTAACTTTTGCATTTCGCATCTAAAATGACAATTTTTGTCTTTTAATTGGAGTACTTATTTGAATTTTTTAATGTATTAGACTGCATCATATGTAATTGCCATCTTTACAGAAAAATAGAAGATCTGCAATTTTATGTGATTAAATCTAATAATTAGTAATGTATTTGGGTTTAAATCTACCATCTTACTATTTGTTTCCTATTTTTACAAACTTTTATGTTCTTTAATCTCTAGTCTTGTCTTCTTTTAGATTAATCAATTTTATTTTATGTTTTCTCCTGCATGAGTGTGTTACTTACACTGTTTTTTACTTTTCTTTGGGTGGTTAACCCAGAGATTACAAATGTACCCTTGACTTTTAAATGTGTAATATAAATTAATACTTTTACCACTCGTCAGATGAGGCAAGGAATTACGAAAGTTTTACTCTATTTACACACTTCCTCACCATCTTTTGTGCTGTTGCCCGAATTTTACATATTTTTGAATATTTAATAAACTTTTACTTTAGAATGGTTTTAGATTTACACAAATGTTGCAAGAATATTATAGGGTTCCCATATATACAATTTCCCATTTCCCCTTTTGTTACCATCTCACATTATTATGCTACTTTGTCATAATTAATGAACCTATATTGATACCCTATCATTAAGTAAAGTCCATACTTTATTCAGATTTTCTTGTTTTTTCCCCAATGTTCTCTTTGTGTTCTGGGATCTTATCCAGGATCCACAACATGTTTACTTGTCATATCTCTTTAGGTTCTTGTCTACTGTGACAGTTTCTGAGACCTTCCTTGTTTTGATATCTTGAGGATTTTGAGGGGTACAGGTCAGGTTTTTTCTTTGTTTTTTTTTTCTTTTTTTTAAGAGTGCAGGTATTTTGTATAACGTCCTTCAATTTGGATTTGCCTGATGTTTTCCTTATGGTTAAACAGGCATTGCAAGTTTGGGGGAGGATGGTCACAGAGGTAAAGTGCCATTCTCATCACGTATCAAAGGTATGATTTATCACTGATAATATTAACCTTGATCGCCTTGCTAAAGATAATGTCTGCCACATTTCTCCAGTGTAAATTTTACTCTTTTTTTTTCTTGCTTTCCAATACTGTACTTTTTAGAAAGAAGTTACTGCACAGAATCCATACTTAAGGAGTACGGAGTCATGCTCCACTTCCTTGAAGGCAGAGTGTCTGTGTAAATTATTTATAATTCTTCTGTAAGGAAAATCTGTCTACTATTCCCTTTTCAACTATTCATTCAACCAGTTATTTACATAAGTATGGACTCATTGGTATTTATTTTATACTTTGGGTTATAACCCAATATCACATTACTTTGTTACTCAAATCATTACTGCTTTGGCCATTGCGAACTCTTTCAGTTGGTTCCTGTGTCTCTTTGACATATCCCCATTGTATCATTTTTTTGAACAATTCCCTACTTTGTGGCACTACAAGACGATCCAAGCTCTTCTTGTATATTCCCTGTCCCAGACTAGAAACAGCCATTTCTTCAAAGACTCCTAGTTTCTTTTACTGGAAGATGGTAATCGGAATCAAGATCTATATTCTGGATATGTTTTTTGCTACTGAGATGCTCTTGATTCCTGTCCTCAGCAGACAGAACTAGGAAATACATGTGGTATACCGACAGATGTATTTATAGATGTCTGTAATTATTTGTATATGTAACCATCTGTTACATAAGTTAAATATGAGTTTATATTGATGTCCCTGACTCTCATCTAGTACCACATGGTTAATTCTAGTCTTTTCTTATCTGTAACTTCTCACTCCAATCTTAAGAAACCTGGATCCCACTATACATCATCTCTTTGCTTATTTGCTCAACCCCAATATACATGTATAGTGGTGCCAGAATTGTTAACCTATACTCCCATGGGAAACAACTTTATTTACTAGAGTACAGTGCTTATGTATAGTTTCTTTAATCCTTAGTTTTATAGTCTCTACTTATTTTCTAATTTACTTAGGTTAAATTTTCTCTCACTCCCTTCAATGAAGATATACCATACATCTGTAACACAGTTAGATTCCTTTGTCACAATATGCATTCCATTATGAAGCCCACAACAGCCAAATTGATTTTTTTTAATTGCATTCGTTAAGGTCTTGCTTTTTGTGCTGTAAGGTTCTATGAGTTTTGACAAGTGTATATTCCCCAGTCTTTTACATGTATTTAAAATCTCATAGATATTAGAATTATTTTGTATATTCAATATTCATTTTCATTTGACCACGTATTTACACTCTTCTTTCCTAAGCAAATGTACAAATAAAACAACCCCTGGGTTTTTATGTATAGAAACTGGTCTTATTGTGTAGATTGATAGCTGATTTGAAGCTTGAGGCACAGCCTGGGTCACAAGCATCATAATGTCAGCCTGTCAACTATCACATTTCTCCAACACAGCATCCAGTTACTTTGGACAGGGACTGGCCTGCTGGAACCTGACAGTTCAGTCACTGCCAGCAGTCTTATAATAGCTGATGGAAATTGCAAACAGTAACCTTTTCATTTAACACAAAGATTCTGTCCAAAAACCTAAAGCCTGGGAGACACCAAAAAAGATTTCGCTCAAGTCAAAGTAAAAGTTCTGGTTTTATTTTTATCTTATTTTTTAGTCTTTTTTCTTTTTTTTTTAAATTAAGGGGTGTTTGCAACCAAGTGGATTGTTTGCAAACAACAATACTAAGAACCCTGAAACCATGAGCCCTGTGATTAAAAGTCCCGTGTCAACTGCTCTGCCTCCAGCATTAACATCTACATAAGGCCATTCTGACGACATAGGAGTGAAAGGGTACCCTTTTATCACTGGACTACACGAAAGTGACAGAAAGAAATTAGGAGTAAAGGCTTTCAGAAGAATGTTGGTCTCTTGGGTATAACTAAGCAACCTCTGAGAAAGTCAGCGGTATTTCAACACTTGAGTACCATGCTTTGCTAGGTTATTTCAGACATTACAAGTAATGTATTGTTTCGTTGTACCCATGTACACCATTAAATGCATCACAGTGTGGCATGGATTCAGCAAGTTTTAGTCATAACATGCCAGCTGGAGAATATTAAGGGGGGAAAAATCTGTTTTCAATTTCTGCTTAATGTTCTGGTGAAAATAATGTAAGTCACTTCTGTGAAAGTATTTACCTTCCAAACACTCTAACTACTCTTCAATAATATAGGTACTAAAAGAGAGTTTTCAGTAATTTAGTGTTTGCTCACTCCCTCTACCTTACTCAGCTTTTGCATTCCTTTCTTACTCTTCATTGATGCATATATGTTTCAACATGTTTCTTTTACTTCTAGAGTTAACCTTAACACTAGACTGACACTGGCAAGTTTACGGAGCAACAAAAGTGTCTTTGTAGGCAAGAATTATACAAACACTGTGACTGTATTTTGCAATCGTTTTCCTGAACACTTTATGGCTATTTAAGCCTCATGGTGGTCTTTCACAATAAGTACTGTGGACTATGAAAAAAATGTGTAAGTTTCATTTTTGCCATTAAAAATAATTTTCATTTGCTTTGCTGCCTCAATCATTAAAATCTACCCAGAGGGATTCCTCCTTATCTACTGAGCATGTCTACTAAGTACTGCTCCATATTTAACTCGCTCTTAGATCACACCATGGCTTGAGAATTCTTTTAATCTCTTTTCCATTTATAACTGTACTGCTTGACCTTTTTTCAGCAAGGTGTCTTGTATATAAAATGTCAGTGAGAGGATTACAGACATGGGACAAAGACATAGTTTAATTAAAAAAGGTCCTGTGAGATTGAAAAAGGTTACTGGCCTAGATCACAAATATTTAATGCCAGATGACTATTTATGAGGTTAAAATAAAAAAAAAGAAAAGAAAAGATTTACTGGCTATTTGTAATTGATCAACCATTAAATTTACAAAGATTCGATTATACTTCTGATGAAAATGTTTGCTTTGTATTTACAGTAAATTAAAATGTCTAAGCTATGAGCTATGCCAGTTATAAAATAAAAATTAATTCAAATTCCCTATAAGTGAGACAATATAACAGAGGTATATAGACCTGCTTATTTTTAATGTCGAAGTTTGAATATTTAAAAACTCATTCATTGTTCCGAAGTCACGATATGAAGCTATGTATGGATTGATTAAACCCAATGCATCCATGTAACAAATGGCTTTCCCACTCATTTATCTTTCCATCCAACCTCATGTATATCTACATATATAAAAGTCAAAATATTGAACACCAGTTATTTAACCACTGATTTGAAAAGGATGTCAATTATTCAGAAGGGATACCCAAACAATCAAAAAAGGATACTACTATTAAAATCTAGTTTGACTAAAATGTGTGAAGCCAGCATAATACACAAACATACAAACACACACAGACACACACACACACACACACACACACACAACCTGTCAACATGAAGCTGAAGCTATGTCAACAACTAGTAATTCAGCAAGGAGGATCTTTCTTTGACTTCAGAATTTGAAACTAAACCTATACTCCTTAATGATTATAATAGTACATGGGGATGTTGAAGAATGCTAGAGAGAGGTACCAGAAGTTTCATTTAAACTCTAGAATTAGCAGTCTTATAATGTTCTGAAACCAACAATCGAAACTCCTATTCACTAAACTCAAAAGCTTCCATGCACCAAACATCTCACCTGAGCATTAAGACAGTCCTGGGCTGGGACTTCCCTGGTGGCACAGTGGTTACAAATCCACCTGCCAATACAGGGGACACAGGTTCGAGCCCTAGTCCTGGAAGATTCCACGGAGCAACTAAGCCAGTGTGCCGCAACTACTGAGACTGCACTCTAGAGCCTGCGAGCCACAACTACTGAGCCCGTGTACCACAACTACTGAACCCCGCATGCCTAGGCCCGTGCTCCACAACAAGAGAAGCCACCGCGATGAGAAGCCTGCACACCGCAATGAAGAGTAACCCTGCTCACAGCAAGTAGAGAAAGCCTACGTGCGGCAACAAAGACCCAACACAGCCAAAAATAAATAAATAAAATAAAAAAAGAAAGTCTTGGGCTGCAGTTGTCCAACTTGAAATAAAGATCAAGTTTCCTTAAACCATGAATTAGGGATCTCATTCTTCTTTGCAACCACCTCACGGTATTAACTCTGATCAAACATTTCTTCAGGTGGATGAGAGTTTGCAATTCTTCTGCTGGAGATACTCAAGTGCTTTGTGGACTTATAGAAGGCAAGTTTTGATGTTTTTACATGACTCCAAATTCAAAAATTTAAAAACTCAGATGAAACTCCATAATTAGCATTATATCTATATTTGGATGTTTCAGGTATTTGAATGTTTTAGCCATAGAAGCACCAAGAAGAGCAGCAGTAGGAGAAAAACAAAACAAAACAAAACAGTTTCAATAAATCTGATCCATTCAGTGTCTGCATGAAATATACCCAGGAGGAAATTTCTCATGGTAATCAGGATGAAAGAATGTATTTACTTATTCATTCATTCATTCAACAGATATTCAATTTAATTGGTAATTACTATGTGTCCAGCACTGTGCCAAGTGCTAGGGATAAAATGGTGAACTAAAACATGTATACTTCCTGTTCTCAGGGAGTTAAGAGTTTATTGAGGGTGAAGGAGGGACAGATCATTGTCAGAAAAATCATACTAATAAAAGTGTAATTACAAACTCAGATACATGATACCAAATAAAAAGTACTCTATGAAATCCTGTAATGAAGGAAGTTGATTTAGATCGTGGGGTGAGGGGAGTACTGGGAGTCAGTGGTCAGAGAAGGCTCAAGGGTGAGACAGTTATCTGAAAACCATGGAAACTCCTAAGACTTCAGGAGCAGTAACCTTTGTACAGACACTTTTACCACTTAAGAATCACAAGTCTTATACAGAAAAATAACCCCACTATGATGAAGCATTAGCAGAGGCAACACACAAGAAACTTAGGTCCCCAAAATCTGGACTGATAAACAACCTTAAATATTATAAAGTAAGTATTTTAAAATAATCTAAAAATATCAACACAGGAATGGAAACCATAATGTATGATAGGATAACCTATCATAATGTATGATAGGATAACCATAACCATAGACAGGAAAATTTGAAAAGAAGGACCAATCAAAATTTTTAAATTCATTAAAGAAATAAAATAATTTAATGGAAGAGTTAAACAGATTAGGAACTGCTCAAATGATGTTAGTAAACAGGAAGCTGGATCTGAAGAAATCAGATATAAAATATAAAAATATATAAAATATAAAAATAAAAAATATAAAAAAATATAAAAAATATATAAAATATAAAAAGCAACAATTTTGGGGGCTGGTGAGTCCCAAGTCTGCAGGGCAGGCTGGCAGGCTGAAGACCCAGGGAAGAGTTGATTTGCAGTCTTGAGTCAGAGACAGTCTAGAGGCAGAATCTCTTCCTCCTCAAATGATCTCAGTATTTTGTTTTGTTTTGTTTTGTTTTGTTTTTGCGGTACGCAGGGCTCTCACTGTTGTGGCCTCTCCCATTGCGGAGCACAGGCTCCGGACGCACAGGCTCAGCGACCATGGCTCACGGGCCACTCCGCGTCATGTGGGATCCTCCCGGACCAGGGCACGAGCCCGCGTCCCCTGCATCGGCAGGCGGACTCCCAACCACTGTGCCACCAGGGAAGTCCGATCTGTTTTTTTCTTAAGGCTTTCAGATGAGTGAATAAGGTCTATACAAATTAGGCAGAGTAATCTGCTTTGGTCAAAGTTTACTGAGCTAAATGTTAATCATGTCTAAAAATTACCTCACAGCAACATCTAGACTGTTTTTTCACAAAACCACTGGGTACCTTTGTGTAGCTAAGTCGACACATAAAATTAACCATCACAATGAATGAATATTGAAAGATGTGGAGAATAAAGTGAGAAAACCCTACATCCATCTGAAAGGTGGTATAGAAAGAGAGATAGGGAATTAGGAGTGAATCAATATCCAAAGCAATATTGCCTGAAAGTTTGTCAAAATTGAAAGAAAACATGAGATTTTAGATTGAAGTGGCACACGAATTCAGAGCAATAAAATAAAATAAAATCCATAACTAGTCATGTTGTTATGAAACTGCAGAACATAAAAGGTAAAAAGAAAATATTCCAAGGTTTCAGAATAAAATACCAACCATCTAGTAAAGAAAGGTAATTAGAATGAGAGCAGACTGCTTATTGGCATTAAGAGCTATATAAGGTAATGGAAAGATATCTACCAAAAGCTCAGGAGAAATCAGTGAACAATTAGCTTTTATACCCAGCTAAATGACTGGTTAAGAAAGAAGGTAAGATAAAAACATTTTTTTCAGACAAAGTCTGAGAGCTTTTTCAACCTGTGGGCTTCACTGAAAGAAATATTAAATGATGCATTTAAGTACCAAAAAAGAAAGAAAAAAGAATTTTGAAGAAAAAAACTAGGATGCAAGAAACAATTCTCCCAAAGAAATTTTAAATATTTCGGTAAACTAAATAAGCTTTAATTGAAAAAAAACATTTTTTTGAAGATTTTAAAAGCAAGTAGTATCTAAAATACTAGACAACTAACATAAAAGAGGGGAAGGATAAGTTAGAAATTAAAATTTTCTAATCTTTTTGAGAGGATATTATTTAATATTATTTATTGCTAAATTTTGTTCTGTCAAGAGGGAATGTTAAAAACAAAAGGACAACTGCTAGAACACATTTCTAATAGAACACATTTCTAAATTAGTAGAGGAATAAAAGAGAAATTAGAAAACTTGAGCAGAAAGAATAAGCAAGAAAGCACGTAAAATAGTAAACAAAATAAGGTGGTGGAAATAAGTCCAGATATATCATAATATCAAAAAATGTAACTAGATTGATAAAATAAGTTAGTTACTAACTTTATTCATCAGATTGAATTTGTTTAATCTAGTTTTGTCTCATGAGAATACCTAAGCATCAAAACACAGCAAGGCCAAAAGTAAAGAGATGGTGAATGATATACTGAAAAATACTAAACAAAGAAATCTACTGTTGCTATGTTAATTTCAAATAAAACAAATGTTAAGTTTAGCCCATGGAATAACTAGCCCCTTGAATAATCTTAAGTCACTGTATTTATATTCGCTGGAAGAAAATTAGTAATTGAATTTATTAAGCTGCTAACTTCTGGGCACTCTGAGAGGTTCTTAGGAAACTTTGAGGACAGCATCTTAGGAAATGTCATTCTGTTCCTAAATATTTTTATATACTAATATACAGCCAGGTAGAGTGTTGCTCTGGGACAGTATGATATATTTGGATGCCTTCTCAGCCCTTTGAAACTTCTTATTGGCTTACAGGACCCAGTGCTTACTCTCTGGTTTGGAAAAATAAGCTAATATTTAAAATTTATAATTAAAAATAAAAAATAACGGGCCACATACAGGTTTTTGTGTAGAATGAGAGCTATATCCTATGTATCTGAGACATTTGGATTAGTGCCTGGATGATGAGTTTAGCTGTTAATGCTATGGGACTTCTGACTGCAATTCAGGCTACCTACCACTAGATGGCATGTTGCTTATTTGCAAAGAGCAAGCATCTCAAACCCATCCAACAAGTAGCCATAAGAAGGCAAGTTGCTTAATATTATAGATAGAAGGGTGATGATCATACATAGATGATAGATAGATGATAGGGATATTCTACTTGTCAATAGAATAAATATGAATTAAATATTAGTTACACACTTAAGAGTTAAAATCAAGTATAATAATATCAATATAGTCTAATTAAAAGAGATTGGAGTAAAGAATGTAGGCTCTAGACTTTGCATCACTACAAATGTGACTTTTAGATGAGTCATGTGACCACTCTGGACTTCTATGTCCTATAAAATGAAAAACTAGGTGATTTCTAAGATCCTTTTCCAGTGCTGCAATTCCATAATACCATTTGAGGCAATATATGAAAAAAAAACCCAATTAAACTTATTCAGGCATCTGGTGAAATTTATATTTTCTTTTAAAATTTGTTTCATTTACTGTTTTACAAACACTATTTTAATTTTTAGAAATTCCAGATATTTGGCGACCTCAGCCTACGCTAGTCTCATATGTGTTTGGATTTTATAAGCTCTTATTTTATCTGTATCTCTGATCCCTCATCTGTAAATTGAAAATAATAGAACTTGCTCCAATGGTTATGTGAGAATTAAAAGATATATGTAAAGCATCAAATACACGGGCACAGGTTGACATGCACTTTGTAGAATTTGATTTTTTAATATTTAGAGAAAAAATGTTCAGAGATAAAATGAAATTCCAGTGATACAATCTCAAACAAGCCTGATTAGGTATACAGAAAGGGATGGAGCTACTCAACTTGCTCTCAGAGGAATCCAGAAATGAAAGGGACAAGGAAAATTTGTTTCCATGATCTTTTTTAAGAAGTATTTATTTATTTGGCTATGCCGGGTCTTAGTTGTGGCATGTGGGATCTTTAGCTGCGGCATGCGAACTCTTAGTTGCGGCATGTGGGATCTAGTTCCTGGGCCAGGGATCAAACCTGGGCTCCCTGCACTGGGAGTGCAGAGTCTTTAGCCACTGGACCACCAGGAAAGTTCTCCATGATCTTTTAAAGTAAAATGAAGTAAGTTTTGAAAAGAAAATAAGGAGTAAAATATCATTTAATTGAACATATGTAAAAACAAAATTAATTAGGTGAAGATCAATATTAGTTATCAGTGTGATAAAGCTGCCCAACAGGCTGATGTTACTTTAGACTCTATTAACAGAAGTGAGTCTACAATGAGGGAGGTGCTAGTTCTATCCTGTTCAGCTCAGGTCACTTCTCAAGTAGAATATTGTGCTTGGTTCTAAGTGCAAACACTATCAAAAGTTTACTGGCTGTCATACTTTAGGATATAGATACCCATGACCTGGATGAGGGGGATAAAGGCATTCCAAGGAAAAAAACCAATTGTGGGTTTGAGAGAGAAAGTCCACTTTGGTGGTCATGGTTTACTATTTGAAGGTCTAAGACAAGATTAATAGTCAAAACTGGGGGGTAGGTAAGGTTGCCAGATAAAATACAGGTCACCCAGTAAAATTTGAATTTCTGATAAACAATACGTATTTTTGCATGGAACATATACTAAAATTATTTGTTGTTTATCTTAAATTCAAATTTAAGTGGGTATTCTGTATTTTTATCTGCTAACTTTGGCAAACCTAGGGGGGTGATTTAAGGAAAGCCATGTTCAATGAACAGAAAACACAATGACAAGAATTTCAGAAGGGAGATAGTTAAAATCCACATTAGTGAATGCAATACTGTGGCAAAATGTCAGTCTGTCATTATTTAATTGATATCAGTATAAGTATTTTATTGACAATGGTCAGAATTTATAAAATTAAAAATCATTGACATTTAATATAGTTTAAGTACTAAAACTTTTGGAAAAGTTCCTCTGCTGCTACCAGCCTGGCTATGTTCACATACTCTTCCGTTTCCTGTGCCAGGGGTCTATTCCAGCTGGGTATCTGCAAAGCACAGCTGTTGGGTTCAGCTCCTTCCCACCCTCTTAAGCTCCCTTGAGAGAGCCTTTGGGAACATTGTGCAGGAACAGCCAGTAGTCTCTGGCACCTACTCAGCTGCCTGTCTGACAGCCTGTCCTGCCTGGGACCTTACTCCTTCCTCTCCCTAGAGGAGATTGGAGGGACCTCAGAGCTCACATTTGGTGGTTCCTGAGTGCCAAAGAGGGAGGCAGGGTGCTTTGTGCTTAAGGTGCCAATGCTGGAACGAATGCAAGGAGGCAAGGAAGGGGGATGAGAAAGATTAGAGTGAACTACTAAAGGTGAATGAAACTGCTGACTGACGCCTAAAACAAGGATTCACAAAAGTGAGGAATGCACTTGTAAATATAAATGAGTCATAGGATACCAGAGTACCGAAAACAGACAGAAATCCAGCGCCAGGGAATTCTGAGAGCAAAGTATAAGACACTAGCAATATCAACTGATAACTGTAATGTTGAGAAATTTTACAGCTTCTAAAGATAAGTGAGATAAGTACACAGATACTTACACCTATCAATTTTAGGTAACTCTGTTATTCAGGGTTCTCCAAATAAACAGAACCAATCTCTATGTAAAGAGATTTATTATAAGCAATTGGCTCATGTGATTATGGATGCTGAGAAGTCCAAAATCTGCAATGTGGGACAGCATGTTCAAGACCCAGGAGAATCAGTGGTGTGGATCCAGTCCTAAGGCTGGCAGACTGGAGACTGAGGAGAATCAACAGAGTTGTTCCAGTCTGAAGGCCAACAGGAAGAGACCCAGGAGAACTTATAGTACAGATGAAGACAGAAGGCAGTTTGCTGGAGAATTCCCTCTTGCTCAGGGAGGCCAGTCTTTTAGTTCTATAGTTCCTTCAACTGACTGGATGAGACCCACCCATATTATGGAGGACAATCTGCTTACTCAAAGTTCACCATTTTAAATGTCAGTCTCATCCAAAATCCATCCTCCAAGTTGACAGGTTAAGTTAACCATCACAGTAGGTACATACCACATTTTGTTTACCTATTCATCTATGGATGGACATTTGGAATGTTTCCACCTTTTGGCTGGTGAATAATACTGTTATGAACATGTTGTAAAAATACCTGTTTGAGTCGCTGCTTTCAGTTATTTTGGATATACACCCAGAAGTGGATTTGCTGGATCATATGTTTAATTTTCTGAGGAACTGGCAAACTGTTTTCCACAGTATCTACATCATTTTACATTCCCACCAGCAGTGTACAAGTATTCCAATTTCTCCACATTCTGGCCAACACCTATTATTTTCTGTTTTTGTTCGTTTCTTTGTTTTGGTTTTTTTTAGAATAGCCATTTTAATGGGCTTGAAGTGGTATCTTACTGGGGTTTTTATTTTCATTTCCCTATCATTAGTCAATATTGAACATCTTTTCACGTGCTTATTAGCCATTTGTATAACTTTGAAGAAATACTATTTAAGTTCTTTGTCCATTTTACAATCAGGTATTTTTTGTAGGTGAGTTGAAGGAGTTCTTTATATATTTTGAATATTAATTCCTTATCAGATTATGACTTACAAACATTTTCTCCCACTCTGTGAATTGCTTTTTTTGCTCTCTTAATAGTGTCCTTTGATGCACAAAAGTTTTTATTTTTCATTAAGTCCAAATTTATTTAGTTTTCTTGTGTTGCCTGTACTTTAGTATCATATCCAAAAATGTCATGAACTTTTTCCCTGTGTTTTCTTCTAAAAGTTTTGTAGTTTTGGGTCTTATGTTTATGTCCTTGATCCATTTTGAGTTAATTTTTGTATATGGTGTAAGGTAAGGGCCCAACTTCATTCCTTTGCATGTGGATATCCAGTTTTCCTAGTGCCACTTGTTGAAAAGACTGTCTTTTCCCAGGGTTGAATTTTATTTTTAATTTTTTTTATTTTTAACATCTTTATTGGAGTACAACTGCTTTACAATGTTGTGTTAGTTTCTGCTGTATAACAAAGTGAATCAGCTATGCATATACATATATCCCTATATCCCCTCCCTCTTGCGCCTCCCTCCCACCCTCCCTATCCCACCCCTCTAGGTGGTCACAAAGCACCAAGCTGATCTCCCTGTGCTATACAGCTGCTTCTCACTAGCTATCTATTTTACATTTGGTAGTGTATATGTGTCCAGGCTACTCTCTCACTTCATCCCAGCTTATCCTTCCCCCTCATCATGTCCTCAAGTCCATTCTCTACATCTGTGTCTTTATTCCTGTCCTGCCCCTAGGTTCATCGAAACCATTTATTTTTAATTATTTTTTTAGATTCCATATATATGCTTTAGCATACAGTGTTTGTTTTTCTCTTTCTGACTTACTTCACTTTGTATGACAGACTCTAGGTTCATCCACCTCACTACAAATAACTCAATTTCATTTCTTTTTATGGCTGAGTAATATTCCCTTGTATATATGTGCTACATCTTTATCCATTCATCTGTCGATGGACACTTATGTTGATTCCATGTCCTGGCTATTGTAAATAGTGCTGCAATGAACACTGTGGTATGTCTCTTTTTGAATTATGGTTTTCTCAGGGTATATGCCCAGCAGTGGGATTGCTGGGTCGTATGGCAGTTCTATTTGTAGTTTTTTAAGGAACCTCCATACTGTTCTCCACAGTGGCTGTATCAACTTACATTCACACCAACAGTGCAAGAGGGTTCCCTTTTCTCCACACCCTCTCCATCATTTACTGTTTGTAGATTTTTTGATGATGGCCATTCTGACTGGTATGAGGTGATACCTCACTGTGGTTTTGATTTGCATTTCTTTAATGATTAGTGATGTTGAGCATCCTTTCATGTGTTGGTTGGCAATCTGTATATCTTCTTTGGAGAAATGTCTATTTAGGTCTTCTGCTCATTTTTGGATTGGGTTATTTTTTTTTTTTTTTTGATATTGAGCTGCATGAGCTGCTTGTATATTTTGGAGATTAATGCTTTGTCAGTTGTTTCGTTTGCAAATATTTTCTCCCACTCTGAGGGTTGTCTTTTGGTCTTGTTTATGGTTTCCTTTGCTGTGCAAAAGCTTTTAAGTTTCATTAGGTTCCATTTATTAATTTTTGTTTTTATTTCTATTTCTCTAGGAGGTGGATCAAAGAGGATCTTGCTGTGATTTATGTCAAAGGGTTCTGCCTATGTTTTCCTCTAAGATTTTTACCCCAGGGTTGAATTTTAGAAGTGGAAAAATCAAGAGGAAATCTAACCTGAGGCTAAGTAAGACCAATTTCCAACTGATAAAAGATCTAACTTCTCAACGATATTGGAAAACTTACTAATTGTTAATTGCTTTTCTCAGTCAAAAAACAATCACATATGTAATTTAAATTAGTGTCAATTTTATGCTGGATATTACACTTATACTTTTGCTCTAAAACAGCTATAGGTAATATTCTGCGTATATTTTCCTAAATTATTATTGTCTATTTCATACTTAACTGAATCCTCCTAACTGTTGTTTGTTACTTTTCAGAGGATCATATTTTTCAGCTTGTTTTTTTCCTATGTATCTTTTTTTTTTTCTATCAAATCCATTCTTTAAGCTCTCAAGGTCAATTAGAATAGTTTTCTCATTTTAACTAACATACACTGAAACTCCTACCTTTAGATCATCTGCAAAAATGCATTAGTGGGTTATACTCCCTCTCTAGAACCATTAATGAAGATGATAAAATCATTAGCTTAAGAGATAATTCCAAAGAGTGACAGATGTACAACAGCTCTTTACGCTGATGATATCTAGTTCTAGCAGAAGCTTTATAAAGCCACTGATCAAAAGTTGAAGTTGCCCCAAATGTAAAGACTGGAGAGGCATAGAGTACTTAAGATTAATTAAATAAATTTATTTCTCAGACATTTATATACCAACCTCATTATAGTTCATGGAGTTCAGCTGGTCTACCAGATTTTTCCTCTCAGAGACACTGGAGTGACTATGTTTGCTCTTATAACTTTGTCCTCAAAGGACGAAATGATTTGCCTTGTTAACAATGGAGTCTCAGCTTGTTTAAGAAAATAAAGGATAGCACAGCATTTTGCCTATTGCTAAGCTTATTGGTGGTAGTGTATTTGAAAGGAGAGTGAAAAAAATGAGAACCTGAAATTGTGTACATTTTTTCAGCTGCTTAGTTTTTTAAATATACATCAGTAAGCCCTTGCAAAGGAAACTTCAAAGTTCAGTTCAGTACAATCCACTTGTGTTTGTTATCAGAGTAACTGTACTTTAAACAGTTAATAAAATGTATATTTAGCCGAGAAGGTTGAGGGACAGATATATGCATGAATTTAACTCTGCAACTTCTCTGAATGTGAAGTTCAGTAGTCGTAAGTTCACCTATTCTGGTTTTAAAAATCTATCTAGGGCTTCCCTGGTGGCGCAGTGGTTGAGAGTCCGCCTGCCGATGCAGGGGACACGGGTTCGTGCCCCGTTCCGGGAAGAACATGCCGCGGAGCGCCTAGGCCCGTGAGCCATAGCTGCTGAGCCTGCGCGTCCGGAGCCTGTGCTCCGCAATGGGAGAGGCCACAACAGTGAGACGCCTGCGTACCGCAAAAAAAATATATATATATACTTAGCGGGTAGGGGTGACAATATTTGCAATATTTCTATTGTAGTGAGAAATCAGGAAATAAGAAATCTTACATGCACGTATTCAGAAGTCAACATTATTATATGCCAAGCACATGTTTGAGCAACCTCAAAACTTTTCTTTTAAATTTTATTTTAAAAATCATCACAGAAAGCCAAAGTCTTAGCCTAAAATTTTAAGCAACAAGAAAACTAAATATGAACATAGATAGGACTCTGAAATATGCTGTAATCCCTCTGGGATCATAAAACAATACAAATAAATCAAATATATAGCTAGATTAATTCAGGTTATGGTGTTTAACAGATAAAGTCCATGACTATTCGGTTACAAAATTATTGGCACATTAAAATATTTCAATAGTCAGAGTGGGATTAAAGCTAATTTGCAATTGGTAGTAATGACTTCAGAATTTGCTTTATCATGAGAAAACTAAAATGCACTAGAAAGGCAATGCAATATAATGAAATAGTGACACAGGGATTCCCTGACTTAATAAATTAATTGAAAGAATCTACAGGCAGAGTGAGCATTTATTATAAAAGGCTTGTATCCAGAAGAAAAGAGATAAACATACTCTAATGGTTTGTTAAATAAATAAGAATTTTATAATATGTAAGTAAACCTGAAAAATGAGGTATAATCTTGCATCTGATTCTGATTTATATAAACTTGCTATTTCCATTGGAATGTTGAAATACTCACATATTTTAGGTAGATATTGACAGTTGAAGAGGAGAAAGGAGCAGTGAATAGAGATTTAAAGTCCCACATTTAAAAGCAAGGCATTATCTATTTTATTCCTATTTAAACTAATCAAGGGGGGCAGTACCATAACTTGCACATAACAGCACTATAATTTGCACATAGCTGACATTTAATAAACAAATATTAATTGAATGGATAAATAAAAAGCAGTACTTATTTCTAACACAGTTTTGTAGCCTTAAGGTTGTTAATTTAGAAATTAACTTGTATTCTTAATACCTGACTATCCCAGTAAAAGAAGTACAATTAAAAAGAGTGAACCTCTCCCCTTCAGTTTTTCCTTCACTCCCTTCTTTCTTTTAGATCTCAATGCTGGCATGTAGTGTCATTTGGAAATGGATTCTCATGTTTTGATTAGTTTTTATTAACTGGCCATTTGACATGTACCTAAATTATAGTTGAAAAGTAAATAGAAAGTCACCTATTTACTGATAGATTCTGACACTTGAAATGTGGAGTAGTTTTCAGGTGGCAGAAGGAGAAAAACTGCTATGAGAGACAAGTAACATTTACTATTTAGTTCCATTCTTTTGTTGTTGTTGTTTTTTTTGGTCATCCATCCCTATTTGAACTGGCAGCTTAGAAGTGTTAAATAAGAATTTACCCATTTGGGGCTTTAGTTAACAATCTAGGGTCATGCAGATGCTTTTGTTTTGGTTGAAAAATCTAGATAAGAATAGAAAAGGAAAATAGAAGAAATCCCAAGGATTCCTACTTTCTTTCTCTTTTCATCCTTCATGTGGTAAAATTAGTTTAGTTCTCAGGTCAAAGACCATAGCCCCCCAAAATCTTAGATATCTAGCCTGAAGTAAAAGAGAAAAACACACGAAGTAACTTTTCTTATATCAACTTCATACAGACCAAATAAAATTAGACAATAATACAGGTTAATCATGGATAATACTGTCACCCTGTAATTTTTGACAAGTTTTGTCTCGTGAAATTCATCCTGAATTTCATTCTGTGGCAGTCATCTTTTAAAAATAATAATTTTCAAAGTTCGAGAAAGATTTTAAAGTCACTTAGATCTGCTTAAAATATTTCCCCATCCTTCTTTCTTGGTTTCATTGATTATATCAGTCAGTCAAGTTCAACAGATTTATTTTCCAAAGAAATATCTGAATAGCTTATTTTTATAAACCAAACAACCAATTTTCACACTCATATCTATTGTGAAGGACTAACTTTTGATTATGTGTGAAAATCTATGGCAAGTGAATAAAAAGACATACATATTCTTTAAATAGTAAAACATATGCACATTCAAAATAAAAGGGGCAAACTGATTATCAGGAAAGTATGTTTGATTGACTCATGATTTAAATATTAATATACTAAAATATAGAAAAATTTACAGTCATTTTAAAAGCCAACCAAGACACGTGCATAATTAAAGATTTTAATTATGCTTGTTATAGAAATTAAAATACTTGGAATAAAAAAATACTCAATGATGCCAAATGAAGTATCAGCATAAATTATAATTGTTTATTTTTTGATTACATTCTGGTGCTATTGTCATGAATCACACATTCTTAAAGCACAATTTGTCCTTATGGAGTATAAGATTTTCCTAAAATTACTATGCATGTGCTATGATGAGTTCTTTCCTCCAGAGGGCAGTGCAATACAAACTCAGAGGGCACAAAGTGCACCAAAAAACCAAACATTAAGTAATTTCATTTTATTCCAGTGGTAAGGACAGTATAGCAAAATTTCTAGGATCTGCTATAATGCCAAAACACCTGACTGCAAGATAGAAAGTGTTGTCAATCATCCAATTAGTTTGACAATGTGTCAATTTCTTTAATGGAAATTGTTTTTTAAAATAAATTGACTAAATTGATCCTCTGTTGGTTGACCACAGCATCAGTAGATTTTTTTAAAGAAGATAGTTTTTTAAAGAAGATAGACAAAAATGTTCCTGGGACTCTGAAAGACTTTGATTCACATTGTATGAGCACCTTAAAAAAGAAGTATTCCTCTACTTCCCCTATACAATGGAAGATACACGCTTGATTTTATGAACTAACTTTTTCTTGCTTATGGCTCTCCAAAAACTTTTCCAAAGCTACAAGTTAAATCTACTTACATCATATTATAAACCAAATAGAATTTTTATACTCTCAAGAATAGTTCTTGCAAAACTCCTAAGACTTTTGCACTACTATTGAGAACTATTCAGCAAATGCCAAGCGATATTAAACTTCAAACTCTAGGCACCCAAGGTAAGGACATTAACCAACCTCTAACATCATGCTAAAGACTTAAAATACTTGCCAGGTTTTTCATATATATATTATCTCATTTAATCCTTACAACAGTTCTATTTTCCTTCCTCATTTTACAGATGAGGGAACTGAGTCATAAAATTAAGCAAATGGTCAATGTTTCATTGCTCTTTGGTGGGAGAATCAAAAAGAAAATTCTGTTTTTTTCCTAATGCCAAGCCTTTAACCATTATGTTATTTTTCTCTCAGTTTTGGAGTGATTAGTATTATGATGTGATTAGCAGTATGCTCTAAACAGCTTTGGTTAAGTCCAGTGTCACGTAAACTTCAAAGAGGATATATCACCATGGAGGTAACTGAGTCACATGTGCTATACAAATTTGTGTTAAGAGAAAATTTTAACAGTGGTTCTCAAAGTGCTGTTTCAGATCGCAGCATCCTGGGAACTCACTAGAAAGGCAATTTCCCATGCTCCATCTCAGACCTGCTGATTCAGAAGCTGGAGCTGGGAACTACCTGGCAATTTGTGCTTTAACAAGCCCTGCAGGTGATTCTTATGTTTGCAGAGTTTGGGAACCACTAATATCTACATCATGGCTAAGACGGTTTCTTGCCTCCAGCCAGACCATATGGATTTTAACCCTGGTTCTACCACTTTTAGCTATATGACTTAGAGCAAGTATCTTAATGTATTTGAATCTCAGTTTCCTCATTTGTAAAATGGGGTTAATAATAGTCAATTCATATGGTTGTTAAGAATGTTGTAATAAATGGGTAATACAAATAAAGAATTAGTGTCCAGCACACAGAAGTGGTGCCATAAAGTTTAGTTACGGTTATTATTTAAATATACATATACACGTAGATCTTGAAAAGATATATACCTATATCTGTCTATATATGTGTACTTACATAGACAGATCTTGAAAAGCAAAACCCCCAAATGTCTTAGTTTCTCCTTTTCACTGTATTTTTCAAACATAAAATTAAACAACAAATTTAGGTTTGTAGTAAAGAGTTTAACTCTGTCTTTGATATTTGATTTTAACAGTTTCCAACCCCCAACGCTGTCTTTTCTCCTCTAGCCCCACATTTGGGAAAGCCCATAAGAAAGCCAGGATGTAGCAAGTTCAAATTACACAAGAGGAATCCTCACTCTATTGCTGCCCCCTAACTACAATGAAATCAAAGTTAGTGTCCTCCCTACTCTTGCAAGCCATTTTCAGACCTGCTGGAGAGCCTTCCCTGCTGTCCCCAGAAAGCCCCATTTTGTGCATAATAAATCTCTTCATACCCTCTTGGTATGTGTATGTGTGGCATTACCACTCTACATTCAGATCAAATTTTAAGTGGGCTGTTGATCCCATTCCCCATGGAGCAACCACAGACCAAGTTTGAGATCTGTCTTTCTGATGCACTTCTCCAAATTCATTCATGCATTTGCTCCCTTTGAAATAGACAGCTCATCTGACGGATATGGAAATTCATTTTTTTGTTATTGTTTTAATACAATTTTCTCCCAAATTATGAAAATCCTATAAACTAGAGATAATTAAAAATTCTAGGGCATATCTTCTCCTATAGTAAAAATATTCTGAAAAACTCTCATGGGAACCCATTTTCACATTTAATCCTTCAGTAAGCTTCAAATATTCTTTGATTGAGGACTTCCACTTTGATTAGCCTCCATTTTCAGAGACCTACTTTATGAAGAAGAACTTTCAGGTGTGATGCAATAACAGGACAGAGAACCACAATGCGGAATTCTTGCTAAAAAGGCTTTGAGCTTGAATCTAATAGATTTCTGCATCTGATCACAGATTAATAAGTAACAGAAGATAGAAGTGGAACATGTTAAAGAACACCACAAGAATAGTTAGTCAGATTCGGAATGTAGGAAATTTTACAGCACACATGACCTAATTTCTTCAATAAATACACATAATTAAAAGAGAGAATTGTTATCGATTAAAATGTGGTATATACATACATGGATATATTATTCAACTTTCAAAAACAAGGAAATCCTACCATATGTGACAACATGGATGAACCTTGAGGACATAATGCTAAATGAAATGAACAGGTCACAGAAGGACAAATACTGCATGATTCCACTGGTTTCAGGTATTTAATGAAAGGTAGCAGAATATTTCACCCCAAAATATTCCTCACTGGATATTTTGGATTATCAGCTCATAAGGATTATTTGAGCTGATTATTTTGACAAACAGCAGACACAGGAGAAGCTCTGAAAACAGAGGAGAAGTTATCCTTTTGTAAGGGAAATTTACATGTGTAAAGGAAATCTCTGTTTGTGAGGGTGTCTCCCTCTCTACAATAAGAAGAGAAGGATGACTCTAAATCATAAGAGAATCTTACCAATGGAGGAGGCATCAACTTAGATCTGCATAACAAACATTACCTTCCTCGTTTACTGTGATTTTCCTGGTAACGGTTTCCTGCCCCTACCCCTCAAAGTTTCTCTTTTTTCTATTTAGCTGAAGATAATATTTAAAGTGATGGCTTAGCCTACCTCTGAGAGTTACTTATTCTTCCCTGGGCATCTCCCATGTGTACACAAAGTATACAGGTTAATAAATTTCTGTTTGTTTTTCCCTTATTAATCTAAAATACAGTAGTCACAGCTAAGAACTCAGAAAGGTAAAAGGAAATTTATTTTTCTTCCCCATACACCAAAACAGTCAAAGACATGGAAGCAGAGCGTACAATGGTGGTTGCCAAGACCTTGAGGGAAGAGGGAAATGGAGAGTTGCTATTCAATTGGTATAAAGTTTCAATTAATCAAGTTGATTAAATTATAGAGATTTGCTCATTGTGCCTATTGTTAACAATACTGTATTGTACACTTAAAATTTTGTTAAAAGGGTAGATCACATGTTAAGTGTCCTTACCACAACTTTGAAAAAAGATTTTTTAAGAATACAAAAAATACATATATTTTAAGAGTCACATCAAATAAATGAAATTTGTACCTTGCTTGGATATGATTCAAAACCAGCCAACTGTACAAAGATAATTTTGAGATAGCCAGGGGAAACTGAAAAAGGACTGAATATTAAATAAGAAGAAGAAATTGTTAATGTGATAGTATTGCTGCTCATTTTTTAATTTTTTAAATCCTTATGTGTTAGAGATTCATAGTGAAGTGTTTATGGATGAAATAATAGCATGGTGGAATTTGGATTAAAATACTCCATTCAAATAACAAAGAGAGATGAAATAAGGATGTTGATCATTTTTGAAGGTGAGTGATAGGTATGTGGATTTTTATAATTCTCTACTTTTAAATATGTTTGAGATTTTCCAGAGTAAAAGATTTAAAAAATAAATAAGCAAAGGCCTCTTTTTGCCAGAATTCTTTATAAATATTGGGGACTTATTTTTTTTATTTTTTCGGTACACGGGCCTCTCAGTGTTGTGGCCTCTCCCGTTGAGGAGCACAGGCTCCGACGCGCAGGCTCAGCGGCCATGGTTCACGGGTCCAGCTGCTCCGCGGCATGTGGGATCTTCCCAGAACGGGGCACGAACCCGTGTCCCCTGCATCGGCAGGCGGACTCTCAACCAATACGCCACCAGGGAAGCCCAATATTGGGGACTTACTAAAGAATGAACTCTGAGTATGAAATTCATCAACAAAATAACATAGCATTCTCCTAATGTCTGGTGATTTCAAATAAAGGTACAGATAATTCAAAACTTAAAGTAGACTTATCTTTGTTCACAAGACAATGTAAATGAGCAAAGTACAAGGAGTTAGTAAAGTAATAGTTTATTCACAAGCCACATGATTTGAGAACTGTGATGAGGAGGACTGTTGAGTCCAAAGTCAGAAGCCATTATTGCCACAAGCAGTATGCCCCTTCTCTTAAAAAAAAAAAAAAAAAAAAAGTTGGCATTACACAGCCATCTGCTCACATCCCACGCTGTTTATCTCGCTGTTTGCTCTGCTTGTCAGAATAGCATTTGGATATTCCCACCATGGCATGAGGGTCAGGCTACCCACCTGGTGCTAGTGACCCCAGGGTTATTTTTCTTCTGCAGCTAATTTTTTTTTAGCTCATATCAGCTTGGGACTTGGAGAATTCAGCTGTCCAGTCTCGGCATCTCAGCCAGTCACCCGCTCAGGGAGGCATCCCTTCTGTGTCCCAAGTCCAACTCTATGTTCTTGCCAATTTAGAACTGACAGTACAAAAAGTTGATTTGCATGTTACTCATAAATAACTTGGCCATGACGTGTAATGTTTACCAACCTGCATCAGCATTTTCCTTACATCAGCCTGACTTGAAAGGACTAAAACTGATTCAGCTATGCAAGATTTTATTGTTGTTATAGTTGTTATTGTTTCTGTTTATTTGACTATTTCTTTTTTGGTGGGATGAACACTAATGGATATTGTCTAAGATAATGTAACATGAAATTTTATCCCATGCTTTTCTAAGTCTTATTAAAATGAATACCCATGGGTTTATTTCTTTGCCAATTCAATTCCATGAGACTGCATTGAATACCTCATACATGCCAAACTTGGGACTGGGTGTATGGGAATACAAAGATCATTAAGACATGATCTCTCTCTTGAGAGGCTTACAGTTAATCTTCTTGGGGTTAGATTGATGGTGGGACATGGTGGATAACAGCCATGTAAACAAATAACTGTGGTAGAAAATGATAAATACATACCAGGAATAGTGTAAGTGATATACAAATAAACAACGCTTAGAAGTATCAATGTATTATAAGCCTATGACTTACAAAGGCAAATGATGTGAAAAGAAAAAATGCCCCAGAGTTTCAGGAGTCACATGTTATTCTCATAAATACATCTGAATAAAAAGTTAAAGGTGCATTGTATATAATGTGGTAGCCACTGGCCACCTGTGTCTATTTAAATTTGAATTAGTTAAAACTACATAAAACAAAAAGATCAGTTCTTTATTGGTCATTAGCCATATTTGAAGTGCTTAATGTGGTTACTGGTTACTGTATTGAATGGCACAGGCACAGGGCATTTCCATCATTACAGAAAGTCCTATTGGACAGTACTTACTTACAGTGCCATGGTCTATAGCAGTCCCTCTCACTTTAATGTGCAAATGAATTCCCTGGGTATCTTGTTTACATGTTAATTCTGGTCAGAAGGTCTGGGGTAGGGTCTGAGATCCTGCACTGTTAATAAGCTCCTGGATAATACTGATGTTGCTGGTCCATAGACCATACTTTGTGTAGCAAAGGTCTATACTATTCTATTAACACTAATAAAGAAGTAATGTTTCAAAGGGTTTTTCCCCCTAGTTACCTCTGTTAATTGAAGCTAGGGAAAAGTTAAATGATTACTATATTTTTAATAGAGAGAGTTTTTCCTCTCAAAATCTTTGATGTTACATTCTACAATTTAATCATAACCATAATAAGGTCATTTTAAAGACTTTAGCACTGAAACATAAAGTATAACAAAAATATCTTTGTTTTAACTATGCACAATCCATATCCTTCCCCCTCTGATTCTTGGCATTCATGAATCAATTAAAAAAAAAATCAAATCTCAAATCAGTTTTAAAGTGAGTTGAAATTCATTTACCCACCTTAAATATAATTCTAATGTATTTAACTACTGCTCTAATAATGCCACATGCAGTTTTCTCCTTTGATTAGTTCATTTCAAAGTTTTACTTTTCTCAATATATTTTTTCCTAGTTAATACAATTATAAGGGATTTCACAAGAAAAAATAATTTCAACTTAAATAAGAGACTCATTCTTGTTCCCAAAAATAGGGCTGTTATTATTATTTAGGAAGAATGAGAAATGAAAATAGCCCTAATTCCTTGGTACTAACAGAATGTGTGCCACTTCTATTTCTGCTCCCATTCACTGGCTCTTTAAATTCAACAAAGACACACCATTCCAATGTCAGTTCAAAATATCCATTTCCCCAAAACAGATCAGGGATAGTATCAGTTCTCTCTTCAGTATTTCAGTTCTGGCATGGCTCTCTGGAAAGCTCTTAATTATGTTTTGATGTTGCACATTGCTTATCAGTGTGGCTTCTAATCTCATGCTAAAATCAAACACATCAAAGTAAAACAAAACAAACCAAACAAAAAAACTGGGTTCTTTTCATTCTTCTTTTATTTGGGGAGTGATTAGACATTTAAGTCTTCCAAAATCTCTTGGAGACATTGAAGTTTCCTGAAATTGTGCCTTAATGACCTATTAATTTAAATAACCCATGTAATAATACGTGCCCAAGTCAAATAGTTTTACCAACCAAAGAGTCACAGGTAACTTATAAAGTCATATTATGTGTTTCCCATCTCTACTGAAATGATCAAGATTAAAAAGTTAACAAAAGCAGGAAGCTTGTTTCCTACTAACAAACTGAAAATATAATCCATTAGTCACTCTTTTCAAATTGCTACCTAATTACTTAGAATCTTTCCAACTCTATAATTTACTGATTTAGATAGAATACCATGAAGAGGAAAGAGCGAGTTGTTTACAGGGTAGAGCCAATTATGGCTAGACTGGGGAAGGTTAGGGTTAAACCCTTAAAGAGACAAGAGATGCTTGAGGTGGTACAGAGAGCATTGTTGTTATCTGGTCTCATCTGGTTGAGCTTGAAATCATCCTGCTCTTTGGTTTTCTTTACGCTATCTACGTTAGAAGAAGCTGTGGACCAAACTTCCTATTTTATATTTGCCCATCTGCAGCCATTCACAAAGAGTTCCATTTCATTTGTTTCTCACTTTAATCAACAGGCCATTTTAGCATGAAAATAATGATGAAAAGGGATAAAGCGAAGCAAAGGTGTAAAGAAAAATAGAGACCAGAGGTGGCTGGGAAGCAAGCAAGAAAACAAACAAACAAGAACTCTGGAAGAGTTTACCTTTACAAGTGAAAAAAGCCAGAATGAAGATAAGGGAAAGGTGACCTATTAAATTAGGTTTCCTGAGTAGTCTGCTCTTTGATCTTGGAAATAGGTAGGAGACAAGGTCTGAGATAAGTAGGATTCCCTTTTCTAGCTGTGTTTCCTTGCTGTTATTTTAATCTATATTAATCTTTTTGTGGAACAGAAATAACTCTTGAAAGAGTATAGTTTTCAAAATGATGGACTGTGATTTACGAGGTAGAGACATGCTCTGTCAAGTTGACTGACTCACTAAAGGAGGTAACTGTTCTTTACAATACATTGTTATCAGAAAACTGAACAGAAGTCAATACAATGTCTATTTCTTCAACCCCTCAACAAATGCAATAAAATGCTTTCCTTCTCCTCAGTGAATGACCAGGTTTGACAACCAGATAAAACAGAACAACTGTGGATCAGAAAGTAGGATTTCCAGTACGACCCAATAACTTTTATATTAAGGGTGCCTGTGAGCTACATTAATATTGATGATTCAGGGATTACAGGTGTACTTTTTTCTCAAGAGTATGCCAGCTAGTGGGATTAATAGCTGTTTTTCCTTATGCAAGTAGGTATCTGCATACACACTTTGATTTGAAGGGTTTCTCAGGTTTCCACCTATCCAACAGTAGTTTTCTATTTATCTGTCAAGGTGCTACTGTACTTCACTACTTTAGGAATTCAATGATTAAAAAAAAACGAAAACCAGATTACTTAGAAGGCAAAGGAGAGAGGCTCTTCATAGATAGAATGAGACAGCCAAGATATTTGGCCAAGATCCTGAAGCCAAAATTTGTGTTTTGAGGAAGATAAGGAAAGAGTGCGTGAAAATCTCCCTCTTTATTATTAGCAAAGGCTTTAACCCAAACTCCCATATGAAGATAGCTGGGTTAGATCACTCGAGAGACTTGGTTTAGATTGACTGCTATTTATTTGTTTTAAAGTCATCAATTTTTCCCTGACAGACCTGGATGGTGATTTCTTTTCCTTGGTGATAATCTGAATCCTGTACAGCTTTCTCAAAACAGGAAGCCCCTCCCAAGTGGGAAGTAGCCCTAGTCCAATTTACCTTACCTTACCCAAAGTGTGTAAAACAAATCTAATTAGTAAAGCTGCTATGAACACTCATGTATAAACATTTTTGTGGGCATTTATTTTAACTTATTTAGATAAATACCTAGAAAAGGAGCTGCTGGATCATATAGTAAGCATACATGCAACTTTGTAAGATACTGCCGAACTATTTTCTAGAGTGGTTGTACCGTCTAAGTAGCCCCACCAGCAGTGTAGAGAGTTCCAATTGCCCCACACCTTCAACAACATTTGTTATACTAAGTGATAGTTGGCAACATATGGTTATTCTATATTAATATAATGAATTAATATAATTTCCATATTAATATAACAAATACTACTCAGCAACAAAAAGGAATAATCCACTGCAACAAAACAACATGAATGTATCTAAAAAACATCCTGCTAAGTGAGAAAAGTGAGACACAAAAGGATACATAGTACATGACTCTGTATTTTTGAAGTTTTAGATAAAGGCAGAACTAATCTATAGAGACCAGAAGCTTATCAATGGTTGCCTGAGGCGCAAGGTATGGGGTGGTGGTGGGGCCATGACTGGGAAGGGCACAAGGGAACTTGTGTTTGGGTTGATAGAAATATTCTATAGCTTGAATGAGATGACAGTTACATAGGTATACACCTATGTCAAAAGTTACCAAATTGTATGGTATTTAAATGGGCATATTCATTTTATTATATACATGGTACCTCTCAATAAAGTTTATTAAAAAATGTAAGGAAAATCAATCTAGATTTGAAAGTTAAAGAAGGGGACGAGCCAGAGAAAGGTGAATCCAAAAAGACCAGTGTCCAAAAAAAAGCTTCACCCTGTAGCAGAGTGGCCCCAAAGACTCTTGAACTCCTCCTGCTCCTGGAATGTGGTGTGGGGAGCGAGGCCAAAGCTCTCACTGGAAGCCAAGTCTGTCAGTATCAGTTGACAAGATAGGTGTCTGGCTACTAAGGTAGGAAAGGCTCTATGAAGAACAGGAGGGAAATCTCTAAAATCCACTTTCTCTGATTCACACATTGGCTTTGTCTGAACCTAGTGGTATTAACCTCTCCCATTGGCTTTGTTTCTTTGTTCTCTTTGGTTTTAAATATTTGAAAAGTTACATACTTGGATTCATATGCTATTTGCATCCTTTTTTAAATTTTTTTATTTTTTTGCGGTACGCGGGCCTCTCACTGTTGTGGCCTCTCCCGTTGCGGAGCACAGGCTCCAGACGCGCAGGCCCAGCGGCCATGGTTCATGTGCCCAGGCGCTCCGCAGCACGTGGGATCTTCCCGGACCAGGGCACGAACCTGTGTCCCCTGCATCGGACTCTCAACCACTGTGCCACCAGGGAAGCCCTGTTTGCATCCTTTTGATGGATTTCCTTAACCAGTCTCTCTCCTTGGTCCTGGTTTTTGTGTGCAATTTCCCAACTTTGTCTTTTGGGATATGATAACAGATCTTTGAAAACCTTTCTGCCACTGGTATATTCAAATATCCAATTTATTTGCGTGCCTAATAATGCAAATCTAGTAATATTCTTTTTTACTATGATTCATGACATAAAAATTAAGTCAGAGGGATTTTATAGTTATAGTCTTGGAATCATTTTTTTGGTATCAGCTAGGAAATACTGAGAAGCAAGTATTTAGTTGTATACTTTTCAGAAATACTCTTTCAGAAATAAATCCTCTTTCAGAAATAAATCTTAATTGACTGTGGTACAAAGACAGAGTTAAACAGATTTATATTTATTTTATCAGAAAATAAATATAAAATATTGGTTGTATATTTATATCTAAAGAATACTGTTTTTCTGTGTCATTTGTGACCTATTTACTCAAAGCACATGTGTACATGCGTATAAATATTCTTTTTGCATATATTTTTATAGGGACACATTTTCAACATAACATTATTTGGACTTGTCATTATTTTCCAATGTGACTGGAAAGTTACTTTAAGAGAAAAATACCGTTGACCTTTGTTTTTCTACTTCAGATTTTTAATTTTTCCTTGCATGATATTCAGGCTTCATAAGTGATGAAGTTAAAGAATTATTTTAGTGTCAAACTTCGTGTATTCAATGAGTTTTAAATATAAAATATCTAATTATAAAAACTCTGTATTTAATGATGCTATGTTCAGACAAAATTGTAAGATTTATAAAAAATACTTTTACCAGTTCTCAGAGTTTCCTTAAATGATATATAAACACCAAGTGATTATATTTTATTATTTATCAATTATTTACTAAATAAGATGGTATTTCTTCCTCCCTCCCTCCCTCCCTTCCTTCCTTCATTTCTTTTTTAAATTTCAAACCAGTGAGAGTAACACCTAATTTAAATAGTAAGTCGATGTTTTGGAAACTATAAAATAAAGTTTTCTTCTTAGTCTACTTCCTGTTTTCTAATAAATTTTATTTTAGTCCTACCCTGCTGATAAGGCATTTATTATGACACATCTAGACTACCTGACAGAAATACAATTTCTTTCCATGCTCTTTTACATTATTTTTGCTCATCTAAGTAGCCTGAAAAAGACAGTGTAATTTAGAGAAACTTGCTAAAGTTCCTCTTTTGATGGCTTCTCCTTTTATTAGAAAAGTGCTGAATCAACTTAATAGTCATTCTGGAGAAAGGTACCATGTACAATGTCAACATCAGCCTGCACAAAGGGAAAAAAAACTCTGAATGTTGAGATATTAATTAGCAAATATAGAACTAAAAATAATAGATGTAGTTAAACACTCTTTTTGTTATATCAGTCCAATGCAGGCATTACCAGAGAACAAATGTAAGGACTACCAAATACTTCTCCATTTAAATGACATGTGTTGTAATCATTGTTAAGCAAATTGATTGACATTGCTGATATTTGTACCTAAATATCATTATGCAAATGATTTTAAGATTATTAAATGTAATAATAATAATATTTTTAAAGGTATAATCTGAGTTTTTGCCACACTAGCTAGATTATTTAAAGCTACTGTTGTCCTATTTAGGTTAAAGGAGACCCTCAACTACTCCTCATTATTTTTCCCTCCGAATTGTGCCATGTTTCTTTGACATCTACAAGTTGCATTGAATGTTTTTGTCAGAGCTGGTGTTGACACACTGTCCTATGATCTGTAATGAATCCAGGGCTGGTGCTGGTGGGGCTCAAAGGGTGCTGTATCCATGGATAAATACCAACAGGGTCAACCTTATCTAAAAATGTAAGGAAGGTATACATAAGATGGAAGGAAAATTACAAATCATACATTCAAAGCCCTAATTTATGTGAAAATAGATTAAGAAGCTGGTACAGGTCACAGAGCAAATTAGTGGCAGAACTGAGATTGGAGTCTAGGGCTCATGAAGGTCTGCTGCCCTGACGGAAAAGTTTTTTATTTAGCCCTTACTATCTCTCATGTTGTTACTGACTGTCATATGCTCTGTTCAACACCCATTTCTCGATGACCTGCTCCAAATGACTTGTTAGAAAATATCACTTGGCTATAGTAATTCACAAAATTCTAAGGAGGTCTGAGAGCTTCCTGAACACTCCCCAGGAATAGGGAGCTCACTCTCTGACACACAACTGGATAAAATCTGAGACAATGTAACAAAGATCTTCTAGTGGACCTTGAATCCACATCCTTATGATTCCCACCTGTCCATTGCCCGTCTCAAAGTCTCCTAGAGTAACACAGCTCAACAGCCCTTCCAATATTTTCAAACTTGGATCATGCTTTTCTCTATTTCAGAATTCATCTCTCCAGATCTATTAAAAGTTATTCATGCAATAGTGTCCATATATCCTTCATCATCCTCACTGCATTCCCCTGGATGTGCTTAATTGCTAATGTTGAACCTCTCGCAATTGATTTTATTATAATAATAATAATTTCAAAGACAGACTTTAATCCAATTTGCTTATAAAAGTTTGCATGTGAATAAATATCCCATATAATCTAAATGAGATGATTCTGAGCAGAAATTTTGATGACCCTTCTTTTCTAGTCCTATCAATTTGTTCTCACAAAACCAACCTAGTAGAAGACTTAAAGAAAAAAAGGGGGAAATGGTATATTTTTCTCTTCTCTATACAAATACAACTCAATCTTGATGATTGCTTTCTGCTGAACTTATTTTATGTACATATTATTTAATATTTTGAGCTTTGTGGGGACATTGAAGGAGGAGAAAGAAGAATAATATAAAAACCTGCAGCCAGAAATGAAGAAAACTCTGTATCAACTGTCTTTGTGTAGGAGATGGAAGAACAAGAACCTACCACCTAGGCATTCTGTTCAGCTACCTTGATCACTGTAAATAAGGATATAAGAATTGAGTCAACGTCTTGGAAGTCAGATTTCCTGAAGTTACGTTTTCTTTTTTGGTTCTCAACTACCTTAAGAAAACTTATCTAGATTGTGTACATTAGATTATTTATAACAGATTAGCCAGGCAACAGTTTAGAAGTAGCTGTCATTGTCATCACGTGTGTGTGGGTTGGCATTCCAGGTGGCAAATCTGGGCGAATGTAATACTTCAGTGTTTTGGACAACAAATCATGTAAAGTATTACTTGTTAAAGAAGTATGTGTGCTCTGAGTGTTATAATTGGACTGTAAAGCACATCTTCATGTTCTCTCCATTTATGAAGTATATTTTAATTTCTGGTTCTAAGTGGAAGAAAATAAATATATCAATGATATGATTTTTGCATGTGTTTCAGTATTTAATGTGATTTAAAATTAAATAGTAGAATATATTGTATTTTTTAAAGTTTTATTGCCTCCATTTAACCCATACGATTTAGGCATGAGTCATTTAAATTAGTCTTTGCATAATTTTTAATTAGCTCAACTTTCTCTAATTATTACATTAGCTGAAGTTCTCATTAAAGTCTTCCTGTTCCTTATCTCTGAAAGGCAGTGTCATAATGAGGGTGAAGGACACTTAGAGGACTAAGGAGATAGTAATTTATAATTTAATGTGACAAGCTGACATTTCATTTATTATGATGTAACCATTTTTGGTAAACAGGATAAATCATATTTTAAAAATACATGTATTAGTAAGTACAATTGTAAATATTTCAATGAATACAATTATAACTTGTGTATATTCCCAAATTCTTTAGCCTTGCGGGAGGGATATTCTTCCTTTAGCATTCAACTAAAACCCCTAAGTCTCCATCCTGTATAATCATGACAGAAGTCCAATGATCTAAGTGCTGTATGTTATGAAGTATGAGGGGCATAGCTGTTCACATTTTGATATCACTGAAGTAGGATGTACCCTATAGTCAATGTAATCTTTCAATCATTGTCAACCAGGCAACAGTTATGAAATAGCTATCACTGTCATCACATGTGTGACTTTGTAGATATTCCTGGTGGCAAAACTGGCTAATGTAACTTCTCAACATTCTGAACACTTGAATGTAAGGACAATTTAATGAAGAAATATGGTAACTATTTGTTGTACAAAATCTTTCTCATGAATCCCACAGCAAGATTAGAAAAGCACTAGCTTCAAAACTAGCATCATTGGCTTGGAAGAAAATACCAGAATCAATAGTAGAGCACTCTTTGAAGATATGTTGCCTCACCAAGAAAGTGTTGGAAAGACCAAGATATCAATGACTGGGTCAAAAAGTGACTCAAAGAGTCAGACTTAGAAAGCAGAGTCAAATATAAAGAAGCTTTAGAACTATTTTATTCATTTTATTTTCTTATATTTTTATTTTTATGTATGTGCAAGAGTGATATGTGATAAAAGTCTGTGTTTAGGTAAATCTAAAAGGGCTCTTTCCTTAAGTAGAAAATAAAAATGTAAGTTATAAGAAAACATTATATGATAATTTAATTTGCAGAAATTTTTCTTTCATTGTGGCACATAAAATAACAGTGCACCTTAAAATAATGGCACCTTAGAGTCAAAGAACATAAGTCTAGAAACTTCCAGGGAGTCATCATATGCTCTATCATTTAGTACTGACTGTTGCTTGTCATCTTTCTGATGATACGAGACTTCACACAAATCACAGGGCCACTTCTCAAGGTTTGCGCCTATTATAACAGCAGTTTGCCTTATGAGGAGCCACAAAGCAGAGTTGACATTAAGATATGGCATTAAGAAATCTTTACTGGAATCTTTTGGATGTGAGGGGAAAAAATGTAATGCCACAACAGCAAATTTTCACCTGGAATATTTGATAGCATTGTGTTTAGAGTACTTTTCCCTGATCCTCCACAGAGAGATCCTTTTTATATTTCTCCTTGGTCTTGCTTCTCTCTATTGTTGCAAGAAACAGCTTGCCTCGCTAAAAAGGGAATACCCTTAGCCAATATTGAAACCCCACTGATGTCTAAGAAACTTGCCGGGTTTTCTCCCAGTTAAAAATAAAGGTGGGCTTTCACATTATTATGGAGAGTAGCTAATTTTCTCATTGACTCAAATTTCTCCCTTCTAGAATGGCATTTTTACTTTACTATTTCATGACTAAAAATCCTATTAAAATGTCTCTTTGTAACGTGTGTGCATGTTTTCCAAAACCAAAGAACAGTATACTCTTAAAGATATATTCTGCTTCTATTACTAAAACAATAGAGAAAAACATGAGGCAGCCTGTTAAAATAGCAGCTTGTTCCTGATATATAAAAAATTCACTGGAAGAAAATATAAAAACAAAAAAAACCCACTAAAATTTCAGAGACCACCCTGATGATTTGAATTTTGATGCTATATTTGCTCTAAGAGCTTAATAACACAAATGAATGGGTTTTAATAGACACTGATATCCTCTGAAACCACAAGAGAGTGAGACAGATTTACAAATAGGGATTGGTGAGATTTGAGCATAAATTCTACTTCCAAAGTCTCCAGAATGGAATTAACTAAAGTTAGGCAAAGTCACTAATTTTTCAATATGATCTATAAATACTGCAAATGAAAAACAAAATAAGAGCTACAAAGTAGAGCAGTAGTTTTCAAACTTTAGAGACATAAATTTCACCCAAGGAGCTTGTTAAAAACTGGAGAGTTCTAACTCCTAGCTTCTAATTATTCTGAATTAGTAGGTCCGTGGAAGGTCTAGAAATTTACATTTTTGTCATGAAAACATCAGGTGATTCTGATGCAAGAGTTCAAGGCATCACATTAAGGAAGAAAAAAACCGCTATAAAGCCTGTATCTCAAATAGGAAAAAAAAAGAACCCAATAACATGTTACAATAATATGCCCAAATGGTTTGGACCATTTGCCCGCATATCTGGATACATAGTCTAACAATTAGCAGATTTATGATAAAAATAATTTACAATGATTTCAAGCATCTAATGGACAAATTATTCCTTAATATTTAATGATCTTCAGAGAGAAAAAAAATCTTAGTATGATAATTTAATTACATTACTTGTAAAAATATCAGTTATTTAAAATATGTACACAGAACATCATAGTCTTGGTCTTGCACACTGTATTTGGTGTTCAGTGTAAACTAAATTTCAATAAATTTTATCATTATACATCAGCTCCCTCACACAAGCACATGCCCCAGATAACAGCCCCAGAGTCACAAGCAAATGCAGGTTCCTGAGTGACTTCCCTAACAGCCCTTGTGATCACCAGCCTCCCCTGTGCACCCCTTAGGAAAGACCTCTGTAGCGCTTACCAGCACCCTGCTTTTTTGGTTGGAATTGACCAATTCACCAGAAGGCCATGAACCTCAAAGCATTCTACTTTCGGACCCTAAGACATGTGCCCCAGGTTCTACCCTCTGTCTGCACTCTGCTTTGACCTCCCAATGTGGCCCCTTGAAACATGCCGTGTACTTCCTCCAGGACCTGTGAGTAATAGACTGCTCTATTTGAATTTCTCTTGCGGTCTGTTGTTGAACCTCCACTCACCATATGGCACCCTGTGCTCCATTTAACAAGTGTTAATTTTAAAATGTCAGACACAAGGCAAAGGTTTTACCGTTTTAGAAATCTTCCAGAATATACTCTTGAATAAGTACAAATTTACCTTAATCTCCTCCACTACATGTATTTATACTGTAATCACTAAACTTCATCTCTCTGAGGGTCAATAAATTTTCCTTAACATATGACTTGAATACTGTGGTCTCTGTTTGATACTGGAAACATTATATGATTAGGAGTTGAACCAATTGAAAGTATAATGCTCTTGACAATTAATATTTTATCTTTTCCCAAAAGTATTATTTAATAATATTATTACTTTGGATCAGAATTAAAGCAAAGGTAGGATGCATGACGTTTAAAATTTCCTTCCAAGCTAATGATTCATGAATATTAAAGAAATTTACTATTTTATGATGCAGTTGAATGTAAATAACTTTATCCTTAAAACATAAATAAATAAATAAATAAAACAAATATTTTCTCCCTTTTATATTTAGGTCCAATTCATGTTTGTTCCATTGTTCCCAAACTCCTTGGGGTTGTTTCAAGGTTGTAAGAGGAGACTTGTTGATGGATGCACAATGTAATTATACTGTAGCCAAGCACCTGCCCTCCCACTGCCTGAAAAGCAGAGGAGGAAGGCCAAGAATACGCGTAAGAGAATTCAACTCATCACTATTCATGTACCTAGAAATATAAAGTTCCAGATATATAGCATGATAGAGCTCATGCAAACTGATAGCTGTAACAGGGCTACAAAAAAAAAGCACCGGAATGCATATCCTTTCTAAGGAGGGTCTCTTCATGCTCACACCCAGCCCCTCAACCCCCACTACTTAATCTTAAGCCTTGATTTTGCTGATTTGATGTATACGGAAGAAAGAACATTGAGAGAACACTAGAGCTGTAATTGCTTTACATTGGGAAAGGCATGGAGGTATCACTGAGGAAGAGAAGGGAGTGAGAAGGTGGGAGGACAGGCATCAAAAAGTGGGTGGAGCAGAAAGAGTACCCTTGACTCTAAGCGTGAGAGGAAGAGAGCAAAAAAGAAGAAATTTTGGAGTTGCCAAGTGAAATGGAATTTGAGTGGAGAGAAATGTATAAAGCATACTTTGTGAAGTTTTGACCTGTATTTTTTAATTCTCCTTTTTGTTTTTTCTTTATTAAGAAATTTCAGTGAAGACTTCTTACCGAAGATAGAAATATTTTCCAATACTTTGTAATTTGGTTTGTGATTTTTAAAAATGCAATGAAAAGGGACTTGAAGCAAAATAATAAGACTCAGATATTTTCAAGTTATATCAGAAACAGGTATTATTTAAGTAAAATTTCAGATAATACAAAACCCAAGTCAGGAAATTGTTCTTCCATCAGAAGTGCAAATCTAATGAATATAATCATTAGGGAGGCGGACTTGCCCTGTAGGTGGATTCTGAGTTCCGGGTAATCAGTTTGTCTGAGATTCCAAACCTACTAATTATTTAGAGATGAACTTAGAAAAGAGGAAGAAGAAAAGAATGAGGAAGGTGTGTGTGTGTGTGTGTGTGTGTGTGTGTGTGTGTGTTCACACCTAAAAGACTTTCTCTCTGGTTAGTCAAGTGTGACTATTCAGACTGCCAGTAGGTCTCCTCACAGTGCTCAGGGTTATTGCCTTGAATCACTGAACTCTTGAGATAGACTGGCATGTAATGAATACATGGAAACTTACACTTAAGCCTTCACAGGTTATACACATTAAAAGGATGTAAAGTTTGTTTCAGAGTTTCTCCTGCAAGGCATTACTCGTATTTAGCAAATGTTATTTCCTTAACACCCCAATCAAAACAAAGAGAAGCACGCAAAACTAAACAGATTAACATGCCCTATTTTCTAAATTTCCTTTAAATATTTCTCATAACACAAGTAACACATATTCATTGTGCAAAATAAAAAATTCCAAGTAAGAAAAAAATCAACCAAAATATTCATAGTTGCTCTTAATATTTTGATATATACAAAACTTATATAAACATTAATATTTTGTTTCCTTAAAATTTTCCATTTCATATAAGTTATCTAATTTGCAGGCATACAGTTGTTCACAGTATTCCTTTATAATTCCTTTTATTTCTTAAGGCCAATAGTGAGGTCCTTTCATTTGTGATTTTATTAATTTAATTTTCTTCTCTTTTTTTCTTGGTTAGTATAATTTCTATTAATTTCATTTGGTTCACTGAATCTTATTGCTGTAGTGTTCCAAGTGCTACAAAGCCCACCTTTTAATTTTCAACTATTATACTTTTCACTTCTAGAATTTTCTTTCTGGTTCTTTTGTAGTTTTCATTTATGTGCTCAATTCCATATCTGTTTATCCATCTGTTCTATTAAGTCATTAAACATGTTTATAATAGTAGGCTTTTTAAAAACTGAAGTATAGTTGACTTACAATATTATATTAGTTTCAGGTGTACAACACAGTGATTTGATATTTTATAGATTATACACTATAAAAAGTTATTATACAATATCGACTATATTGTCTGTGATGAACATTACATGCCTGTGACTTTATTTTATAACTGATAGTTTGTACCTTTTAATTCCATTCACATACTTTGCCCCTACTCCTACCCCCTCCCCTCTGGCAACTACTAGTTTGTTCTTTGTATCTGTGAGTCTGTTTCTGTTTTGTTATATTTATTCTTTGTTTTGTTTTTTTAGATTCCACATTTAAGTGAAAGCATAAGCACTTGTCTTTCTCTGCCTGACTTACTTCACTAAGCATAGTACCCTACAGATCCATCCATGTTGTCACAAATGGCAAGACTGCATTCTTTATTATGGCTGAGGAATACTCTACTGTATTTATAATATATACCACATATTCTTTATCCATTCATCTGCTGGTGGGCACTTAGGTTACTTCCATATCTTGGCTATTGTACTGCTATGAACACTGGGGTGCATATATCTTTTGAAATTAGTGTTTTCTTTTTTTCGGATAAACACTGAGGAGTAGAAGTGCTAGATGGTATGGTAATAATATTTTTAATTTTTTGAGAAATCTCCATGTTGTTTTCTATAATGGCTTTACTAATTTACACTCCCAAAAACAGTGCATGAGGGTTTACTTTTCTCCACATCCTCGCCAACACTTGTTATTTCTTGTATTTTGGATGACAGCCATTCTGACAGGTGTGAGGGGATACTTCATTGTGGTTTTGATTTGCATTTTCCTGATGGTTAGTGATGTTCAGCATACTCTCATGTGCCTGTTGGCCATCTGTATATCTTCTTTGGGAAAATGCCTATTCAGGTCCTCTGACCATTTTTAATCAGATATTTACCCCATATCAGACATATCATTTGCAAATATCTTCTCCCATTCAGGAGGCAGGCTTTTCATTTTACTGATGATTTCCTTCACTGTGCAAAAGGTTTTTTGTTTGGTGTGGTCCCATTTGTTTATTTTTCTCTTGTCCTTGCTGAGGAAAGAGATCAAAAAATATTAAGACTGATGTCAGGGCTTCCCTGGTGGCGCAGTGGTTGAGAATCTGCCTGCCAATGCAGGGGACATGGGTTCAAGCCCTGGTCTGGGAAGATCCCACATGCCACGGAGCAACTGGGCCCGTGAGCCACAACTACTGAGCCTGTGCGTCTGGAGCCTGTGCTCCACAACAAGAGAGGCCGCAGTAGTGAGAGGCCTGCGCACCGCGATGAAGAGTGCCCCCACTTGCTGCAACTAGAGAAAGCCCTTGCACAGAAACGAGGACCCGACATAGCCAAAAATAAATAAATAAATAATTTTTTTAAAAAAAAGACTGATGTCAAGGAGCTACCACCTGTTTTCTCTTAGAAGTTTTAAGTCTTACATTTAAGCCTTTAATCCACTTTGAGTTTATTTTTTCATATGGTGTGAGAAAATGTTCTAGTTTCTTTGTTTTACATGTAGCTGTCCAGTTTTTCCAACACCACTTATTGAAGAGACTGTCATTTCTCCATTGTATATTTTTGCCCCCTTTGTTGTAGAATAATTGACCATATGTGTGTCGGTTTATTTCTGGGCTCTCTATTCTGTTCCATTGATGTATGTGTCTGTTTTTGTGCCAATACCATATTGTTTTGATGAATGTAGTTTTGTAGTATAGTCGAAGTCAGGGAGCATGATACCTCCAGCTCCGTTCTTTCTCAAATAGTTTTGGCTATTTGGGGTCTTTTGTGTTTCCATAAAAATTTTTAAATTATTTGTTCTAGTTCCATGAAAAATGTTTTTGGTATTTTGATAGGGATTGCATTGAATCTGTAGATGACATTGAGAAGTATGGACATTTTAACAATATTAATTCTTCCAATCCATGAACATGAAATACTTTTCCATTTATTTGTGTTGTCTTTATTTAATCAATGTCTTATATTTTTCAGAGTACAGATCTTTCATCTCCTTGATTAAATTTATTCCTAGGGGTTTTTTTCTTGACTTGACTGTAAATGAGATTATTTTCTTGATTTCTTTGTGACTGTTAATTATTGCTATATAGAAATGTAACTGATTTCTGTGTATTAATTTTGATTCCTGAAAATGTAGTGAATTTATTTATTAGTTCCAATAGTGTTTTGAGTGAGTTTTCTATAGATAGTATCACGTCATCTGCAAATAATGACAGTTTACTTCTTTTCTTCCAATTTGGCTGCTCTTTATCATTATTTTTTCATCTGATTGCTGTGGCTAGGACTTCTAACACTCTGTTGAATAAAAGTGGTGAGAGTGGTGGCCGTATCTTTTTCCTGGTTTTGGAGGTAAAGCTTTCAGTTTTTCATCATTCAGTATAATGCTAATTGTGGGTCATAAATGGGATTTATTATGTTGAGGTATTGTTCCCTCTATAACAACTTTGTTGAGAGTTTCCATCATGAATGGATGATGAACTTTATCAAATGCTTTTTCTGTATCTATTGAGATAACCATGTGATTTTTATCCTTAGTTTTGTAAATGTGGTGTATCATGTTGATTGATTTGTGGATATTAAACAACTCTTGCAGCCTTGGAATAAATCCCACTTGATCATGGTATATGATCCTTTTAATGTATTATTGTATTTGGTTTGCTAATATTTTGTTGGGGATTTTTGCATCTATGTTCATCAGGGATATTGGCTTGTAATTTTCTTTTATTGTAGTGTTTTTGTCTGGTTTTAGTATCAGGGTAATGCTGTCCTTGTAGAATCAGTTTGGAGGTGTTCCCTCTTCAATAGTTTGGAATAGTTTGAGAAGAACAAGTATTAACTCTTCTCTAAATATTTGGTAGAATTCCTCTGTGAAGCTATCTGGTCCTGGACTTTCATTTGGTGGGAGATTTTTTGGTTAGTGATTCAATTCATTACTAGTAATTAGTCTGTTCAGACTTCTTATTTCTTCCTGATTCAATCTGAGAAGATTGTATGTTTCTAGGAATTTATCCATTTCTTCTAAATTGTTCAATTTGTTGGCCTATAATTGTTCATAGTATTTTCTTAGAATAGTTTATATTTCTGTGATATCAGAATGAGAAGTTGTAACTTTTCTTTCATTTCTAATTTTATTTATTTGCCCCCTCTCTCTGTCTCCTTTTTCCTTGATGAAGTTGGCCAAAGGTTTACCAATTTAATTGATCTTTTAAAACAAACAGACAAAAAAACCCAGCTCTTAGTTTCATTGATCTTTTCAACTGTTTGTTTTTTTAAAAACCTTTTAGAGCTTTATTGTAGTGACATGGAAAGAAAGTTCAAAACATAGTATGTGGGCTTCCCTGGTGGCACAGTGGTTGAGAGTCCGCCTGCCGATGTAGGGGACACGGGTTCATGCCCAGGTTCGGGAAGATCCCACATGCCACAGAGCGGCTGGGCCCATGAGCCATGGCCGATGAGCCTGCACGTCCGGAGCCTGTGCTCCACAACAGGAGAGGCCACGACAGTGAGAGGCCTGCGTACCGCAAAACAAAAAAACAAAAAACAAAAAAAAAAAATAGGGTGTACACTGAAAAAATATGTGAGACCTTAGCTAACACTTAACATTGATTTTCTCTGAATGGGGTGTGTGTGTGTCAATCTTCTATGTTACCTATTGCTACAATTTATAATTAAAATATATTACCTTTGTAATTAGAAAAAAAGTAATATTTTTAAAAGGTAACTTTACAATTTCTTTCTATAGGAGATTACAGGCTTTATACAAAGCCAAAAGAAATTTTAGAAATTCAACGTTTAAACTATGAGCAGGTAATAGATACAATTTTTGTTATATTAAAATAGTTAATTTTTACTTATGGATATATTCATTGGTCTCTATCATTGGCTTTTCTTTTTTTTTAATTTTATTTTTTTATACAGCAGGTTATTATTACTTATCTATTTTATACATATTAGTGTATATATGTCAATTCCAATCTCCCAATTCATCCCACCACCACCAACCCCCTGCCACTTTCCCCCATTGATGTCCATACATTTGTTCTCTACATCTGTCTCTATTTCTGCCTTGCAAAATGGTTCATTTGTACCATTTTTCTAGGTTCCACATATATGCGTTAATATACAATATTTGTTTTTCTCTTTCTGACTTACTTCACCCTGTATGACAGTCTCTAAATCCATCCAAATCTCTAGAAATGACCCAATTTTGTTCCTTTTTATGGCTGAGTAATATTCCATTGTATATATGCATCACATCTTCTTCATTCATCTGTCGATGGGCATTAGATTGCTTCCATGACCTGGCTATTGTAAATAATGCCGCAATGAACACTGGGGTGCATGTGTCTTTTTGAATTATGGTTTTCTCTGGGTATATGCTCAGTAGTGGGATTGCTGGGTCCTAGGGTAATTCTATTTTTAGTTTTTTTAAGGAACTTCCATACTGTTCTCCATAGTGGTTGTATCAATATACATTCCCACCAACAGTGCAAGAGGTTTCCCTTTTCTCTACACCCTCTACAGCATTTGTTGTTTCTAGACTTTCTGAGGATGCCCATTCTAACTGGTGTGAGGTGACACCTCATTGCAGTTTTGATTTACTCTTCTCTAATGATTAGTGATGTTGAGCATCTTTTCATGTGTTTGTTGGCCATCTTTATGACTTCTTTGAAGAAATGTCTATTTAGGTCTTCTGCCTATTTTTTGATTGTTTGTTTTTTTAATATTGAGCTGAGTGAGTTGTTTATATATTTTGGAGATTAATCCTTTGTCCGTTGATTCATTTGCAAATTATTTTCTCCCATTCTGAGGGTTGTCTTTTCGTCTTGTTCTAGTTTCCTTTGCTTTGCGAAAGTTTTTAGGTCCCATTTGTTTATTTTTGTTATTTCCATTACTCTAGGAGGTGGATCAAAAAAGATCTTGCTGTGATTTATGTCAGAGTGTTCTTCCTATGTTTTCCTCTAAGAGTTTTATAGTGTTCAGTCTTACATTTAGGTCTCTAATCCATTTTGATTTTATTTTTGTGTATGGTGTTACGGAGTGTTCTAATTTCATCCTTTTACATGTAGCTGTCCAGTTTTCCCAGCACCACTTATTGAAGAGGCTGTCTTTTCTCCATTGTATATCCTTGCCTCCTTTGTCACTGATTAGTTGACCACAGGAATGTGGGTTTACCTCTGGGATTCTATATTTCTGTTTTTGTACTGGTACCATATTGTCTTGATTACTGTAGTTTTGTAGTATAGTCTGAAGTCAGGGAGTCTGATTCCTGTAGCTCCGTTTTTCCCTCAAGACTGCTTTGGCTATTTGGGGTCTTTTGTGTCTCCATACAAATTTTAAGATTTTTTTGTTCTAGTTCTGTAAAAAATACCACTGGTAATTTGATAGGGATTGCATTGAATCTATACATTGTTTTGGGTAGTATAGTCATTTTCACAATATTGATTCTTCCAATCCAAGAACATGGTATATCTCTCCATCAAACTGTTTGTGTCATCTTTGATTTCTTTCATCAGTGCCTTATAGTTTTCTGAGTACAGGTCTTTTACCTCCTTAGGTAGGTTTATTCCTAGGTATTTTATTCTTTCTGTTGCAATGGTGAATGGGATAGTTTCCTTAATTTCTCTTTCTGATCCTTTGTTGTCAGTGTATAGGAATGCAAGAGATTTCTGTGCATTAATTTTGTATCCTGCAACTTTACCAAATTCACTGATTAGCTCTAGTAGTTTTCTGGTGGCATATTTAGGATTCTCTATGTATAGTATCATGTCATCTGCAAACAGTGACAGTTTTACTTCTTCTTTTCCAATTTGTATTCCTTTAATTTCTTTTTCTTCTCTGATTGCTGTGCCTAGGACTTCCAAAACTATGTTGAATAATAGTGGCAAGTGGACATCCTTGTCTTGTTCCTGATCTTAGAGAAAATGCTTTCAGTTTTTCACCACTGAGAATGATGTCTGTTGTGGGTTTGTCATATACGGCCTTTATTATATGAGGTAGGTTCCCTCTATGCCCACTTTCTGGAGAGTTTTTATCAAAAACAGGTGTCGAATTTTGTGAAAAGCTTTCCCTGCATCTATTGAGATGATCATATGCTTTTTATTCTTCAGTTTGTTAAAATGGTGTATCATATTGATTGATTTGCATATATTGAAGAATTCTTGCAACCCTGGGATAAATGCCACTTGATCATGGTGTATGATCCTTTTAATGTGTTGTTGGATTCTGTTTGCTAGTATTTTGTTGAGGATTTTTGGATCTATATTCATCAGTGATATTGGTCTGTAATTTTTCTTTTATCGTAGTATCTTTGTCTGGTTTTGGTATCAGGGTGATGGTGGCCCCATAGAATGAGTTTGTGAGTGTTCCTTCCTCTGCAATTTTTTGGAAGAGTTTGAGAAGCATGGGTGTTAGCTCTTCTCTAAATGTTTGATAGAATTCACCTGTGAAGCCATCTGGTCCTGACCTTCTTGTTTGTTGGAAGATTTTTAATCACAGTTTCAATTTCATTACTTGTGATTGGTCTGTTCATGTTTTCTATTTCTTCCTGGTTCAGTCTTGGAAGGTTATACCTTTCTAAGAATTTGTCCATTTCTTCCAGGTTGTGCATTTTATTGACATAGAGTTGCTTGTAGTAGTCTCTAATGATGCTTTGTATTTCTGCAGTATCTGTTGTAACTTCTCCTCTTTCATTTCTAATTTTATTGATTTGAGTCCTCTCCCTCTTTTTCTTGATGAGTCTGGCTAAAGGTTTATCAATTTTGTTTGTCTTCTCAAAGAGCCACCTTTTACTTTTATTGATCTTTGCTACTGTTTTCTTCATTTCTATTTCACTTATTTCGGCTCTTAGCTTTATGATTTCTTTCCTTCTATTAACTTTGGGTTTTGTTTGTTCTTCTTTCTCTAGTTCCTTTAGGTATCAGGTTAGATAGTTTATTTTAGATTTTTCTTGTTTCTTGAGGTAGGATTGTATTGCTACAAACATCCCTCTTAGAATTGTTTTTGCTGTATCCCATAGGTTTTGGATCATCGTGTTTTCATTGTCATTTGTCTCCGGTTACTTTTTGATTTCCCCTTTGATTTCTTCAGTGATCTCTTGGTTATTTAGTAATGTATTGTTCAGCCTCCAGGTATTTGTGTTTTTTACATTTTCTCCCCTGTAATTTATTTCTAATCTCATAGCACTGTGGTCGGAAAAGATGCGTGATATGATTTCAATTTTCTTAAATTTACTGAGGCTTGATCTGTGATCCAAGATGTGATCAATCCTGTGGAGAATGTTCCATGTGCACCTGAGAAGAAAATGTAAACTGCTGTTTTCGGATGGAATGTCCTATGAATACCAATTAAATCTATCTGGTCTATTGTGTCATTTAAAGTTTGTGTTTCCTTATTGATTTTCTCTCTGGATGATCTGTCCATTGGTGTAAGTGAGGTGTTAACGTCCCCCACTATTATTGTGTTACTGTCGATTCCCTCTTTTATAGCTGTTAGCATCTGCCCTATGTATTGAGGTGCTCCTATGTTGAGTGCATATATATTTATAATTGTTATATGTTCTCCTTGGATTGACCCCTTGATCATAATGTAGTGTCCTTCCTTGTTTCTTGTAACATTCTTTATTTTAAAGTCTATTTTATCCGGTATGAGTATTGCTACTCCAGCTTTCTATTGATTTCAATTTGCATAGAATATCTTTGTCAATCCCTTCACTTTCAGTCTGTATGTGTCTTTAGGTCTGAAGTGGGTCTCTTGTAGACAGCATATAGATGGGTCTTGTTTTTGTATCCATTCAGAGAGCCTGTGTCTTTTGGTTGGAGCATTTAATCCATTTACATTTAAGGTAATTATCGATATGTATGTTACTATTACCATTTTCTTAATTGTTTTGGGTTTGTTCTTGTAGGTCCTTTTCTTCTCTTGTGTTTCCCACTTAGAGAAGTTCCTTTAGCATTTGTTGTAGAGCTGGTTTTGTGGTGCTGAACTCTCTTAGCTTTTGCTTGTCTGTAAAGTTTTTGATTTCTCCTTAGAATCTTAATGAGATCCTTGCCAGGTTATCTTGGTTTACGGTCTTCCCTTTCATCACTTTAAATATATCATGCCACTCCCTTCTGGCTTGTAGAGTTTATGCTGAGAAATCAGCTGTTAACCTTATGGGTGTTCCCTTTTATGTTATTTGTCGTTTTTCCCTTGCTGCTTTCAATAATTTTTCTTTGTCTTTAATTTTTGCCAATTTGATTACTATGTGTCTTGGCATGTTTCTCCTTGGGTTTATCCTGTATGGGACTCTGCGCTTCCTGGATTTGGGTCGCTATTTCCTTTCCCATGTTAGGGAAGTTTTTTTTTTTTTTTTTTAACCTCTTTATTGGGGTATAATTGCTTTACAATGGTGTGTTAGTTTCTGCCCCATAACAAAGTGAATCAGTTATACATATACATATGTTCCCATATCTCTTCCCTCTTGCATCTCCCTCCCTCCCACCCTCCCTATCCCACCCTTCCAGGCGGTCACAAAGCACCGAGCCGATATCCCTGTGCCATGTGGCTGCTTCCCACTAGCTATCTAATAGGGAAGTTTTTGACTATAACCTCTTCAAATATTTTCTCTGGTCCTTTCTCTCTCTCTTCTCCTTCTGGGACCCCTATAATGTGAATGTTGTTGCGTTTAATGTTATCCCAGAGGTCTCTTAGGCTGTCTTCATTTCTTTTCGTTCTTTTTTCTTTATTCTGTTCCGCAGCAGTGAATTCCACCATTCTGTTTTCCAGGTCACTTCTCCGTTCTTCTGCCTTAGTTATTCTGCTATTGATTCCTTCTAGTGTAGTTTTCATTTCAGTTATTGTATTGTTTATCTCTGTTTGTTTGCTCTTTAATTCTTCTAGGTCTTTGTTAAACATTTCTTGCATCTTCTCGATCTTTGCCTCCATTCTTTTTCCGAGGTCCTGGATCATCTTCACTATCATTATTCTGAATTCTTTTTCTGGAAGGTTGCCTATCTCCACTTCATTTAATTGTTTTTCTGGGGTTTTATCTTGTTCCTTCATCTGGTACATTGCCCTCTGCCTTTTCATTTTGTCTATCTTTCTGTGAATGTGGTTTTTGTTCCACAGGCTGCAGGACTGTAGTTCTTCTTTCTTCTGCTGTCTGCCCTCTCTACCTTGTTCTTTTGTTTGGACCATATTCCTTTGTTTTTTAATTTTCTTTGACTTTCTCTGTCTCTGTGAAATTAGGCAAAACAGTTACCTATACTGGAGTTGAATGTGTGTCCTTGTGTAGGAGCATCCCTATGCAGCCTGCATGTTCCTATGGCTTTGACAAGAGAGCTGGAGCTAAAGTGTGAGGGACCACAGCTTTTTTCCAGGACATGCCAATGCTGCCAACTTGGTGGGGGTGAGTTGAATCTGGGTGGGTGGTGGGGGCTAGATCAGTGTTTGGTTCAAACTGGGGCCTCTCCCAGAGTGTAGTGGTGGCTGTTACATTTGGGGAGTAGGGGTAGAGCCAGAAGTACTAGAGCTGGAGCCTGGCATGGGCCAGAGATTTTCCCAGGATATGCTGGCAGCCACCAGCTTGGCAGGGGTGGGCTAGATATGGATCGGGCTTCTCTGAGCGGGCACTGGTGGCTACCATTTTGGTGGTACGGCTAGAATTTTAGGGTCTAGATGGGAGCTCAGTGCAAGCTGGGGTTTCTCCTGAGGCACACTGGCAGCTGCTGCCTTTTGGGGGCTGGAGCTGGAGCAAGAGGGGTTGAAGCTAGAGAGGCTAGAGATGGAATCTGACACAAGCTGGGGCTTCTCCCCGGGCACACTGGCATGTGCTCCTTTGATGGGGAGGCTGGGGATGAAGGGAATAGACTGAAGACTGCAGAGTCTGGTCCGGGGGCTTCTCCTGGGGTGTGTGAGGGCTGATACCTTTGTTGGAGTGGTATTTGGAGCTTCAGCCCGATGTGGGCTGGTGGGTGTGCTCAGGTGGTCTTGTCAGCCTCTCTAGAACACAAGGAGCTTTTCAATCAGCTACCTCTGTGCTGTTACTGGAAGCAAATAAGTTTGTGTTCATGTCCCTTAAGGGTGGATTCTCAGTTTCCTATAGCTTTCCAGTTCTCTCAGTGGTAAGCCCCACTGGTTTTCAATACCTGTTAAGGGGGCTGATCTTTCCAGTGCTGGACCCCAGGGCTTGGGTGCCCAATGTGCAACTTGAACCCCTCACTCCTTAGGGAGGATCTTTGAGTTTGTGATATCCCCTTCCCTTTCGGGTCACCAGACTGGGGTGCAGATCTTGACTAGATCACTTCTTTTCCCATCCTACCCATCTCAGTTTGTGTGTGTGTCTGTGGGTTTTTTCCCCCTTTATATCCTTAGTCATAGAAGACTCATTCTGCTAGTCTTCAGGTCGTTCTCAGAGAGAATTGCTCTATATGTAGTTGTAGTTTTGCTACGTTCATGGGAGGAAGTGAGCTCAGTGTCTTCCTGCTCTGCCATCTTGATCCTGCCTTCTATAATAGCAGTTTTTTGTTTGTTTGTTTGTTTTGCAGTACGCAGGCCTCTCACTGTTGTGCTTTCCCGTTGCGAAGCACAGGCTCCAGACGCACAGGCTCAGCGGCCATGGCTCACAGGCCTAGCCGCTCCGCAGCATGTGGAATCTTCCCGGACCGGGGCACGAACCCGTGTCCCTTGCATCGGCAGGCGGACTTCCTCACCAGGGAAGCCCTATAATAGCAGTTTTAAAGTCCCTGTCTATTCATTCTAAACTCTGACTTTGCTTGCTTGTTTATTTTCCTGTTAACTGCTTTTTATGTTGATTACAAGGCACTATTTCCTGCTTCTTTCTGTGTGTGTGGTAACTTTGCATTCTATTTTATTTTTGAGAGAGTCCCCATTATTTACTATTCTTTTTAAGTGTTTTGAATTTTACTTTGACTTGTAGTAGCTTACCAGGAGATTTTTAAAACTTCTGTCATGCTTATTTTTTGTTTATTAAGATGGGTTTACTTTGCATTTTTCCTTAATCCTAATGTGTAGTCCTTACTTTAAGCATGGCCTCCTAGGATTTCACTTGAACACATAAAGAGCTCAGTAGTATCTCTCCACTCTAGCTGGGCTGCAGCTCCAACTTCTCTCAGGATTTCATGGCTTATGATATCTCTGACTAGATCTCTACACCCCCATCAGCTGTTCTTTGCTATGCTTCATGGTTCCTCATTCTGTATGTGACCCCAGAAGACATTCTTGTGTAGGAACTGTTTTACTTATTTTTGTACATTCAGAAGTGTCTCATAGAGTGCTTGACATGTGGTTACACTCAGAAAATATGATTTTAAATGAACTATTTATTCAAAAATAGGTCAAGATTATGCAAAACTCTGTGTAGAAAAAACAAAGTGAGACCCTTTTTAAGAATTTAAATATGGGAGAGTGGGTGAAATGAGTGAAGGTGGTCAAAAGGTACAATCTTCCAGTTAGAAGATAAGTAAGTCCTGGGGGTGTAATGTATAGCATGGTGACTATAGTTCTGTTAACAATACTGTATTGTAAATTTGAAAGCTGCTAAGATAGTACATCTTAAAAGTTCTTATCCCAAGACAAAAAGCTGTAACAATGTGTGGTAACGGATTTTAACTAAACTCACCATGGCAACCATTTTGCAATATATCCATATATCAAATCATTATGTTTCACACCTAAAACTAATACAATGTTATATGTCAATTACTTCTCAATAACAATAAATAAATAAATACTGATAGTATAAAAAAAGAATTTAAATAATATTTTGTCCATAGCATAAAGAAATCAAACATTTCAAAATGATTTGCAAAATTTTGTTCAGTAAAATCATACAATATGAAAAAGAATCATAGAAAAGAAAAATTACATTTACTATTTTGGAATTTGTCTTATTTTAGTATACTGAGCTTAAGTATTAAGTTTATTCATTTCAGTTTATTAATGCCAGTTGTATCTGTTTAAAAGTGTTGAAGATGGAGAGTTAAAGTTTACAAAAATTGCTCACCAGTATAACTGCATTTAGAGTTTCATCAAAATATTAAAATTTTGTTTCAGTTATTTACTACAATTTTAGAAAACCATGATATATCAGGAAATGTGGTTCTAGTTCTTAGTTTTACTGTTTATAGCCATTATACCCCTGTCAAGTCATTTAGCTGGACAGGACCTCAGATTTCACATTGCTAAAACTGAAAATCATATTACTTTCTTAGAGTTGTTTTGGAGGTTAATTGTTCTAACATGCAAAACATTTTTGTAGTGTGATTTCTTACACTACAAAAATGTAGGCACTCAGTAGTATTAACCAATTTGGATTGAAAGTGAATCCCAATCAAAACACTACTTAAACTTGTAATAATGTCATAATCAAACTGATTTGCACATGTAATTATAGAAAAATTGGAGAGTTTATATCAATATTTTCAATTAAACTAAGAAGTTAACATTAAAATATTTTACTTTCTCCAGTTACTATAATTTTCTATGTTAAAAGCACATATATTTTACAGTAATTTTTAAACTAAAAACAAGACACATTTTATCTTTATTTCATTAGTTAGCAACCTATTTCAAAAATGATCAAAGAAGATTCATTTATTTTTAAATTTCAGCTGCATTTCTAAATATCAGCCACAATTTGAAAATATTAACCATTATATTTTCAAAGGAAAACTTATTTTTTGAAACGTTTGTGTTCATTTTATTCTAATTTTTCTCTTTTGCTGTATTGATTTGCAATTGAAAATCAGTAGCACTTGGTGCTATAGAAGACTATGTAAATTATTTCTTGGCAAGCCTTGGTAGCACATATGCTTCTTTTAAGAATAACTAAGAAGCAATCTGCTGATTAGTATACTTTACATCCTTGCGTCCAAGTCCTTCAAGAACATTCAATATCTGTGCCACCTAAATAGAACAAATACTCTGACTCCAAGGTATTCATTCTCATTTCCCCTGTATGCCATGCCATTCAAAATCTGTAGAGCACAGATATATTTAAAATCAAAATGAAGTAATGATTCCTGTTTACACTGTACTATACCTTAAAACAAGAGTATAAGTGGTTTTTAAACATCCACAGAGAAATTAGCAATAAAACTTAACAATAAAACTACTATTTTTTTCTATTGACAGAAATAAAACAAAAATAAATAAAAATGTTCATTCCATAGAAGTGAAACAAAATCAGCTACCATAACCTTCACTGTGAACATCATCTTAATTTATATTCTTCAAACAATTAAAATCATAAAATTAAGGAGAAAATGTTTTATGCATCTCTTAAAACTGATGAACAAATGCCAATATTTGTTCAGGTGAATTAAGGTTACTTATTAAATACACCCAGCACACCTTCTAGATTCTCCATTTGTATTGGTGTAATCAAATTGTCCCTAGCTTCTCCAACACTAGTTACAGATATAATATTACTAGCTCTAATGCTCAGTGCTTCCAGTTGCTTGGCCAATCCTATACAGAGTGTCCTGCTTTCTTAAATATAGCAAAGGCATGTTTATGTAAGTCTAAGCATCAGTACTAGCTATTGCTCATCTCCTGGTAAACCAATCTAGGACATATCCTAGACCACCAAATACACATATATACAATGGAATATTTCTCAGCCATAAAAAGGAATAAAACTGAGTTATTTGTAATGAGGTGGATGGACCTAGAGTCTGTCATACAGAGTGAAGTAAGTCACAAAGAGAAAAACAAATACCGCATGCTAATGCACATATATGGAATCTAAAACAACGGTACTGATGAACTTACTGGCAGGGCAGGAATAAAGATGCAGATGTACAGAACAGACTTGAGGACACAGCAGGGAAAGAAGAAGTTGCTGCATAGCACAGGGAGGTCAGCTCGAGGCTTTGTGAAGACCTAGAGGGGTGGGATAGGGAGGGTGGGAGGAAGACTCCGGAGGGAGCTTCAAGAGTGAGAGGACACGGGGGTATATGTATACATAGAGCTGATTCATTTTGTTCTACAGCAGAAACTAACACAGCATTGTAAAGCAATTATACTCCAATAAAGATTAAAAAAAAAAAGAGGCTCTGATCCTTCCAACATTTCTTCCACTAGAGCAGGACAAGATAACTGCTGCCCCTAATGTCAGAGTATATCTTGAGCTGCTCCTAAGTTCACTGGCAAAGTGAGAGAGAGAACATTCCTATTTTGATATGATCAACTAAAGGTCTCACAGCAAATTTGAGTGAAATATGTTAAATTGGTTGAGAAACAGCTATTTCATCTGCTGTGACACATAAATCTAAGGTCTAACAGCTTCAGTTCTCAAAAACTTCACCTGGTCACTCTCAACTGAATCACTTCCATAAAGAGGTAAGATGAACAACTTTATTTTTTTTTAACAGGTAGAGTTATATGAATTGAAATTTAAGGTAATACCAAAGCTTATTTAAATTCTCTAGTAGTTTCGAATTTGAAGACTGACTTGAAAATTTCCTTGATTTTCTGTGTAATACCTGGCACATTCATTCTGAGTTCTAGTGTGAACTGCTGAGAAGGGGAACTTCTCTAATTACATTTTGCTGTCTCCTTTCCAATTTTCCCCTACACCAAGGAGAATAACATTCAAATAAAATGACCAAAGCACTGAAATGAAAAAAGAATATTTAGACGATCTCTCAAATCTTAACTCAGTTTAGAAGTGAAAAATAACCACTGACACAAGGATAAAATTGTTTTCTTATCTGGCCTGGTCTGAAACTAGTAACTAGTGAACCATGTTATAATCAATACCATTAAAGCTAACTTAAAAAAAAAATCCTCCTTACTATCCCTCTCTCACATGCAATCCATCTTTACTTCTTGTAGCTTCTAATACTTTATTTCTACATTATAGTCTCAAATCCAACCATTTATTTCCATTTCCACTGACAGCAAATTAGCCCAAGCCTCTGGCATCCTGCAGAGGGATTATTGCAATTGCTTCTCCAATTAAAATATTTTTAAGTGTAACATTAATTCATGCAAAAAAGTATTAGAAAAATTATAACAAAATTAAACACAAAATGAGTAACCACAATTCAATTCAATAAATAGAACATTATTTGCTTCTTAGAAGACCCTTCAAAAGTATTTTTGCCATGCTACAGTTGACAGTCATTTGGATTGTCCTTAGTTTGGAATTATAACAAATAATACTGCTTTAAACATTCTGTACAAGTTTTTGTGCATATACATTTCTCTTGTCTAGTAGCTGAGTCAAATGGTAGGAATGTGTTCCTTTTATGGCCAGTTTTTCAAAGTGGCAGCACCAATTTACACTTCCATCCACAGTATCTGAGAATTCTAGCTGCTCCCCTTTCTTGCCAACACTTGGTGTTGCAGACCTTTTTTTTTTTTTTTTTTACCAAATTACTAATGATGTTGAGCAACTTTGCATATGCTTATTGGCTATTTGTATATATCAATCATGAAGTGCCTGTTTATATCACTTACCTATTTTGAGGGAGCATTGTCATTTTTTTATCATAGCATTTTTTATATATTCTGGATATGAGCCCTTTATGAGTTATTTTGTGCTGCAATTTTCTTGTCCTATTCAGTGCTGTGCCTTTTCTTTCTCTTACTGATATCCTTTCGGGACATTTCATTCTTTAATTTTAATGTAATTTAAATTTCAATTTGTCAGACTATCATTTCCTTTATGGGTGATGCTTTTTGAGTCCAATTTAAGAAAATTTTACCTGTACTACAGTGATTAAGATATTCCCCTGTTATCTTCTTGAAGACTTGCTGTTCTGCCTTTCATTTTCATGTCTACAATCAACTAAGAATTGACTTTTGTATATGAGGTGAGGCAGGGGGTCAAGTATTTTCCCCTCACGTCAATACCCAGTTAATACAGTGCCAATAATTGAAAAGACTCTGCCCTTTCCTGCAGTGCCACCTTTATTTTAATCAACATACTTATATGTGTGGTATGTTTCTGAGTTCTCTATTCAATTTCATTGATAATGTTTCTATTCTTGCACCAATAGTACATCAATAGTTTTTACTCTGTAGCTTTTTAATAGCTCTTAATATCTAATAGAGTATGCCCTTCTCAAGTTAACTTGGCTATTCTTGGCCCATTGTTTTCTATTGAAATTGTACAATAAGCTTGTCAATTTATACATAAACACATAATCTATTGGGAGTTTTATTGTGATTGCATAAAATCTAAAGATCTCTTTGAGTAGAATTCTTGACATTTTTTACATTACTTAGACTTCCAAACCATAAACATGTTTCATCTATGAATTTATATTTTCTATATGTCAGCAATTAATTTTCTTTAGTTTTCCACGAAGAAATTTTAAACATAACGTTAAGCTTATACCTACATATTTGTGATCTTTTGATCTTGTGATAAAGGAACAAGTTTTTAAATTTCTTCTTTTTGTTGCTGATATACAGAAATACAATTAATGTATATTGACCTTATATTCAGAAATCTTAATGAAATTACTTATTAATTCAAACAATCTGTAGGAACTTTGGGTTTTGTATGAACATAATGATGCCTGTAAATTGTAATTTATTTGTCCCTATAAAATTCTTGTATATTTTATATTTTTCAATTGGTTTATTTCACTGGCACAAACCTCCAGGGTAATGTTAAACAGATGGGATGATAGCAGGAAATGCATGTCTTATTTTTGCTTTCAGGGGAGAATACATTCATCTTTTCATAATTAAGTACTACCCTTTCTGAATTATTTTGTGTAGATATTCTTTAGTTTACTAAGAGTTTATATTGCAAATGGATGATAAATTTTCTCCTTTACTGAGTAATTACACTACTTTTCTAATGTTAAACCAACATTTAATTCCTGGAATTAAAACAACCTTGTCATGATATATTATCTTTCTTAATATCTTTGTCATATTTAGATGTTTTGGTATAAGATTATGATAATCTCAGAAGTGAGTTAGGGAGTATTTCTACCATTATCTGAAAATATCTGTTTAAGGCTGGTGTTACTTTGTCCATAAGTATTTAGAAATTTCACTACTAAAGTCAGGTGTGTGCAATATATTGTTTCCTCCCATGACAGGTTTAGTAAGATTTTTATAAATTTCATCTAAAACTTCAAATTTACTTTTATGAAGTAGTTCATGTCTTTTTATTAGCATTTAAATACAAGTAGGATCTACAGTGATGTCCTCTTTTTTATTCTTCATATTAAGAATTTGTAACATCTTCTCAGGATTTTTTTCTTCACCTTCTCTGCCAAGCATTTATAAATTGCATCAGTTTCTCTAAGAAAGGACATTTTGGTTTTGTTAATTTTTTATTGCATATTTGTTTCCTATTGTATTTTTTTATTACAACTGCAATGAGATAACTGTTGAAGTACACTAAACAGTATATATTTAAAAAGCAAAATCTGATCTGTTTTGGTATATGTATACACCTGTGAAACAACTGCCACATTCAAGATAGCCACTTTCTTCATCTCTGCAAGTTTTCTCATGGCCCTTTGCAATCCATCTTTTCTTCCCCCTTCATCCCATGCAATTTCTGTTAATACAGATTCATTTGCATTTTCTGGAATTTGTGATGAATAAAATAATATAGTATGTACTTTTTGGGGGGCTTGGCTTCTTTCACACAGAATGTATTTTGGGATTCATCCATGTTGTTGCTTATATCAATATGTTCATTCCTTTCTGTTGCTCAATAGTATTTCATTGCATGGGTGTGCCACAGTTTATTCCCTCCATCTGTGTTCTTATATTTAAGATAGTCTCTTATAACTAATATAGAGTTGGGTTTCTTTTATTCCAATATTACAATCTTCTTATTATTACTATTGCTTTGGGTTTTTAAAATTTATCATTTTACTATTTGCTTTCTAATTAACCCATGTAGTTTTTTTTCTTTTCTTTTCTTTTTGTCTCCTTTTGGATAGATTAAGAACATTTTTATTATTTCATGCATCCCTTCTATTGATTTGCTAGTTTTACATATGAAGAATCTTAATAGTAGGCTCTCAAGAGATTATACCATATATGCTTGATATATTGAAGTCACTATGGTTAATATTTTTTCAAGTATTTAGGTATTCACCCTTTCTTGACTATGTGTATCCCTATGGATTTACCCTTTTCATTCCTCTTTACTCAGTCTTTATTATATCTCTGAGCTTCCTTCTGGTATCCTTTTCCTTCTACTTGAATAATGTCATTCAGTAGATCCTTTGGTGTGGGTCTGCTGGTGAGGAATACTCTGAGTTTTCATTTTTGAAAATGTCTTTATTTCTCCCTCATTTGGAAGGCTATTTTCACTGATTACTGAATTTTAGTTAGCAGTTATTTTCTTTCAACCATTAAAGATATCATTATGTTATCACTGACTTCATTTGTGCTCTTCTATTAATAAATCAGCTGTCAGTCTTATTGCATTCTTACAGGTAATATGATTCATTGCTGCCAGATTTGACTGCTTTATACATTTTCTCTTTGTCTTTTATTTTTAGCAGATTCATAGTGATGTGTCTGGGTGTGATATTATTTATATCCACAGGGTTTTGATGCTCTAGTATCTATGATTTGATGTCTTCAATTGCTTTTAGAAAATTCTTTGCCATCATCTCTTCAAGTATCACTTCTTCTCTAAGACTTTTCTTCCCTCTTTTTCTAGACTACACATATATCCCATATGTACCATTATACCTTTTCCTCTATTTTTCATCTTTTTGTCTCTTTGCTTCCATCTGGTTATTTTCTCCTGACCTATCCTTTGTTCCTATCCTATTTCCCTTTTCAACATTGTCTAATCTGCTGGTGAACATTTCCATTGGTCTTTATTTTAATTCCTATATTTTTTAGTTCTAGAATATCCTTCTGGTTGTTTTTTAGTTTCCAATTTTCTCTGAAAACTTCCATCTTGCCTTTTAATCCAGTAAATGGATACACTAACCGTAATTATTTTAAATTATGTCTCTTTGCATCATTACTTGTTAAAATCTTTCAGTGTTTTCCTATTACACTTTAAAAAGAATGCCAGGATCCTTCCCTCAGATTAGATGGCCATGTATGGTCTGACTGCAGCTAGATTCTTCAACTGCATCTATTATGATGCTCCCTACTCCCCACTCTTTATGCTGTATTTGACTCTGTGGCTGCCCTAAGCTTTTCCTCAAGTCACAGTTTTTCTCTTCCTCAGGATTTTTGGATCTTTTACATATCATCTTATTAGTGACTCCCCTCAAATGACTCTCAGTATTTGCTTTTTCCTCCTTGCCAGCCTATTTCTTACCTATAATGGCAGTGACTATGCTTTCTTCCTGTTGTAAATCCAGGTCTTAGCATATTATTGGCACATGATAGGCATCAAATATTTGTGAATGAATGATTCAGTGAATGAAAGCTATACTTCTCCTATTTAACAATTCTCTTAATAGTAAAAAGATGAAAAACATCTAGTTATTATCTTATTCATCTTTTTATCTCTCAGAGCACCTAGAATATATTAGATAATTGTTCAATACCTTTGACAAGCTGAGTTGAACTATAAAATGCTCATGGTTGTGAAATTCATAGATAGTATGAATATAGATATGATATAGATATGTCTATAATATATATCCCTCCAAATCTATATATTTATATATGAATGACATGACCGTAACTATTACCATGACAATACCAATTACTAACATTCTTAAAAACTTGTACAATTTTAATGAAGTAGTGAACTTGACCTTTCACAGATTTTCACCAATAACTTTTTCTACAACTTTGAATACCTGTAGTTATAGATACCAAACATAGTTTGGTCACGTTTCAAATATACAAGCAAAGAGGAGATATTTGATTTGTAGGAATTATTTTAAAATGCTGTTTTCAGACCACTTTATTTTTAATATATATCAACTATTTTTTAAACACATGCAAAATTACTTGAATACTTAATACTTTCCCTTTGTTGTCTAAGAAGGGGTCAAATTGACAATCTCTGATTCTGACTCTCCCAACATTTCCTGTGAACTTGTAAAAAGAAATAAAAATAAGAATGCTAAAATCCAGAAGGAACTTCTATTTTAATAAAAATACCAAGGAGTTAATTAAAAAGCACTAATTTGGCTTGCACATTCTCTGAAACACAGAAGTCTGCTAGCCAAGAACTAGGTAGATAGAAATTTTAGCTATTCTATTTTCTCTGGATTTCATCTTAAAATAGATATTTGGCACATATCTAAACAGATGATTGGCTCACTTACTTAAAACTGCATGAATAGTGCTTCCACAAAGATTTGGTTTACTCTTGCACTCACCCACACCTCATTATTACTTACACTTCTATAGCTATTCAGATACTCTGTTTGCCAATGAATGGCATAGAAGTTGGCTAGAAATGGCATTTTTGGATGGCTCATCTCCTTGGGTGAGGGAAGAGCCAGAAACCTGGGGACAACAAGGCATGATGGGAGTGGGAGATTTTCACCTGCTGTACTGGTTCAAAGTGCCCAAGAACCTTGTCATGTGGACAGAAGAGGATTAGTGGCATTCACTAAAACCATCGGAACAGTTGTGCAACTGACTGTAAGTATTTTTAAAAGTTTTTGAAAGGAAACCTTAAGCTGTAAAATCATCACTTACTGAGAATAATTGCCATCTAAAACTCAGGATTTAAAACAAAGACTAAAGTTGAAAATGGAGGGAGGGTAGATAATTTTGTTTTTAAATGGCCACTAATTTCATCCTATCATACAGGGAGATGTTAGAAGATACTGTTTTATTTTTGATTTGGATAATTTAAATTTTTCATATCAAAAAATTTAAAAACCATTGAAGTAGTATAAACATTCAGAAAATCATAGAGAGTTATAAAACATCCATGTGCCTACCACCTAGATTAAAGAGATTTTGTTATATTTGCTTCAGATCTCTTCCTCTTCCCCTTCGCTTTATTTATTTTTTAAAATAAAACATTAAAGAAGCAGTTCATAGTTCTTTGTATCCCTCCCCTATCCGTTCACTCACCTCCCTTTCCAGTTTCCATCACAATCCTGAAGTGTAACTTGCCTGCCTGCATTGTTTCTATGGTTACCAAACATGTTTTCATCCTTCACCAAAGTAGAAAACTGATTTATGTGTGTTAAAATTCTATAGAATGTATCATGATTTATGTATCATTTTAAACAATACTGAGTGAAAAATGCAAACTGCAGAATTATGGAAATCCTACAGCAGTTAAAATGAATGAATTTGACTTATGTGTACTAACATAAGTAAATCTTAGAAACACATTACACAGTATAAAAGCTGGCTTTTGTAATAATCTAGTGTAGATACATATAAATCAAATTTAATAACTCTTGTAGCTGTGTGGTTTTCTGCCATATAAATAAACCACAAGTAATTTATCCATTTTTATTTGATAAAAGGATATTTAGCTTGTTTCCAGCTATTTTCTATTACAGTTAATTATATAATGGACATCTTTGTACACATCTCTCTGTGTGAATACATCTTCAGTGTATGTACCTAGTAGAAGATATGTCGGAATATTTTCAATTTTTATGGGTATTTTCAAATTAGGCTTTAAAGATGCTGTACCAGTTTATACCAGTTATACATTAAGAATCCTATGTATGAGTTTACAAATGTATATTTCCCATATTAAATTGGTGTATTTGGTTGTTGATTTTTTTTAAGATATATGTTGCAGGAGTTTTTATATGATCTGGATACTGCAAATTTATCTGTTAATATTTTGAAAATATCTTTCTGCTATCTGTCTTATATTTTCACCATTTCTTTTGTGTCTGTTTTATTTATATCTGTCAGTAAGTCTTTTTATAATTTGTGTTTTCCTGTGCTGTTTGATAACTTTGTACTCCAAAGTCTTAGATATTTTTCTATACTTTCTTCTAGAATTTTTAATTTGTAGTTTACATTTAGGTCTTTAATTAGGGAGACAATATGTCCCATTTTGCCAGAGTCTCAAATGTTTTAGAATTTATCCCAGATATTTCATTGCATAGTGAAGTATTATGATAATAGTTGCCTTCAAATAACCCATTACTTCTTTGGCAGACCTCCTCTTTAGATTTCCAACTTCTGCTGTATGTCTTGTCTGGTAAGTCTCTTCAGGTGTAGTGGTAGAATTCAAACTTTAAGTCATGATTAAATCTAAGAGATGACCAATGATAACTCTCTCTCTTTTCCCAATCTTTTCCAGGTGCAATGATACCAACTTTTCCTTTTCCTGGGTAGCATGGCAATGAAGTGCTCTCTGACATGAGGAACCAAGAACAACTGACTCCTTCCAGTGCTTTGTGTTTGTAAAATATTATACTCTATTGTCCTTGCTAGCCATTTGGTGCACCAGCCAGTTGTTTCATGGCCTGTGAGATGCACAGTGTCCTCGGGCTGTCCATCACTGGGTTCGGTGGAGATTATATAATAGGTGTTTGCAAAATATACGTGTGGAAGATAGAGGCTGAGAAATCCTGCTCTAGTGTATGTAGAGAGTAGTCTGCATTCTCTTGCTTGAGTGGCTTTGTAATTTATTACATGATATAAACCTACAACTATTTGTTTGTTGTTTGGCTTTTTAATTTTTCAGTAAACCCTTTTTGCATCAGTAAGCTCAACATAAAAAGTACATATTTAATAAAAAGTTAGGTATTACATTTCTGTTTCTCAATAAATTTGATGATGAAACATATGATTTGCAGGATAAATGTGTTAACATTTGCCATTCACTATAGAGACCCTAGTAATAACACCAACCATGAGAAGACCAGAAGATGTAAATCTGCTGAAGAAGTATCAAAATCTACTTAAAAATTGAGTAATCAGAAAAGACTAAAGATGACAATTTAAGATGTGTAGATGCAGAAGGTGGATTATGTTTCACTCTACAAATACTGATTTTTCATTTAGATCAAATGACTATTCTTCTAAATTAATACCTCATTAATTAACTCATTCTTAAGCCAAGTTTCTTCATGTATGTGTAAAAAGTGCATCAATATCTGTTAATGTATTTAATTGGCAGAAGTAAAATTTTGCAGGAGTTTTTTCTTTCCAGTGTTATCAAATGCATCAAGTAGAGGATCAGTTAATTTAATTTGAATAACATCTTAATTTTTATCGTGTTATTGAAATCGAATTGAAATTTTGGAAATTCATTCTGTCTGAAGCAAAGTATCAGATCTTATGTTTACTATTATTATAAATTCAGTTAAAATAATCAATAGCAGATATAAATAATATTACTCATTTGTGATAATAATCTGAAGACAAATTTTTGTGAAGCAAAGAGCAATGTAAACAATGTTCTTACTAAATTAAGCACACCGTTGATGGGAACGTAAAACAGTGCAGTCTCTATACCGGAAAATAGCATAGAAGTTTGAAAAAATTAAAAATAGAACTACTATATGATCTAGCAATTCCACTTCTGAGTATTTATCTGAAGAAATGAAAACACTAACTTGAAAATGTATCCTCATCCCATGTTCAATGCAACACTATTCACAACAATTGAAATATCCATCGACCAATGAATGGATGAAGAAAATATGATACATATATATGACAGAACACTATTCAGCTTTAAAAAGCAAGGAAATCCTACAATATGCGACAACATGAATGAACCTGCAGGGCATTATGCTAAGTGAAATAAGCCAGTCACAGAAGGACAAACCCTGCATAATTCCACTTACATGAAGTGCCTAAAATAGTCATACAAAAAACCCCAGCAGAATGGTGGTTGCCAGGGATTGAAGGGAGGGGGAAATAAGAGTTGCTGTCCAACTGGTTTAGTTTCAGTTACACAAGATGAGTAAGTTCTAGAGATCTGCTGTACAGCGCAGAGCCTATAGTTAACAATTCTGTACTGTACACTTAAAAAGTAATTATATTGTGTGCTTACTAGAATAAAGAAGCTTATAAAACATTAAAAGTAGACTACGATTAGTTATAGTGCAAAAATAGCTGAATGACAAAATGTCATGATGCAAATACTGAATAAAACAATACTTCAGATTGTCAGTACATGATTTCTCTCTGTTGACCATCATTAAATGGATTTTAGAAATATTAAAGCCTTTGAATACCTATTTCAATCAAACTAGATGTCCTAAAAAGATATTTAACTTTAGTATGAATTTGTCTTGTAAAGTTTGGTTATATTTTATTCAAAATCTTTTGGAAATCTTTAATCAATGTATTCCACAAAGGAACACTTCAGGTTTTGAGGATCTGGGCAAAATGAAACTAGTAAGAGCAGCTTGCAAATAAGCTCATCTTTATAAAATCTATGGTAGACCAGAATAAATGAGGCCTCAGGTAGCATACAAGATTTATTTTTGAATTTATGGAAAGAATATTTTGATAAAGCTCCTTTTTAAAGTTAGATGTACAGTTGTCCTTTGGTATCCATGGGGTATTGGTTCCAGGATCTGCCCCAGATACCAAAATCCGCAGATGCTCAAAGTTCATAGTCAGTCCTTGGTATCCAAGGCTCTGCATCCGAGGGTTTAACCAACCTCAGATAAGTGTAATACTGTATGTATTTACTGGAAAAAAAATCTGAGTATAATTGGACCCACACAGTTCAAACCCCTGTTATTCAAGGGCCAACTGTATTTATATTATCTGGGAATGAAATAAAACTGATAAAATCTACAATTTTGCAACTTCTTAATTTCCTGAAAATTTCAAAATATTCATAAATTGAAACAACTTGTTCCATAATTTAAAAGAATTTGACAAACAAAAATACTCCCAATAAAGGTAAAAGGATAGCATCCAAGAAAATACTCAGGCTAAATTTTTTCTATGTTGTAGTAAAAACAAAAAACAAAAGAGAAAAAAAAATGAGCGAATTTAGTTCTTTGGTTGATCCACTAGGTAAACTGTTGAACATACAAAAATGGGTTTATTAAACATGCTAAGAAAGGGACATCATTTTGACAGAGTTTTAGTCTGACTCAAAAAGGGGGTCAGTTAGGGAAGAATATTTATAGTATTTCAAGAACTGGAGTCAGTCATGGATGGTTTTATGGCAGAAGTTAGTAAGCGTTGTATGGTCTGGGCAGAGATTTGTCAGATCTGTAAACTAGGTGACTTGCTGAACTAGTCAGTGGTCTTTGGAACATATGGATCTGGGTGGTATTACTGCTACTATTACCTGAGCTTGACACATGAATTCCAAAATGAGCTACTACATTTTATTTGTGCTTAGATTATGTGTGCTGCAGATAACAGTTTGATACAGTTTATCTGTTAGCAAGTCACAGTTGTTTTCTTTTCCTCTTTCAGGTCGTCATTTTCTGCTTCAACTCTCATTTCTACATCAATGAATATACATCTACAGAAAAAATTTTAATGACAGAATAATATTCCAAATGTTTGAATGAACCACACCTTTTAAACCAATCCACTATTGTTTTGGACAAAGATGATTTTCATTTTAATCTTAGGTATTACTTATCCTTCTACATATATCAGTGAGTACTTGCTCAGCTATTTCCTTAAGATAAATTCCTAGAATTGGGGTTTCTAGGTCAAAGAAAAGAAAATTTTTAAAAAGGTCTCTGATAAAAAACTATCAAAGTACAGTTGGCTCTCCATATCTGTGGATGCAGAATATGTGGATAAGGACTGACTGTACTACAGTGTTTTATATAAGGGATTTGAGCATCCTCGGATTTTGGTATTCGTGGGAACTGAGGAACAACTGTACTTTCCAGAGACTCTGCACCAGGTGAGCATGAGTTTTTGGTTTACCTCCACTAGGTCAAGGATGATTAATTCATTTATTTGTTCAACAAATATTTATTTAATGTCTATTATGTGTCAGGTACTGAGTAATACTAGTGTACATGTTTTATGAATCACAGTGCTAGAGAAGTTGGGAGAGCTTAATATGTGCCCTTAGAGCGTGTGGTTCCATCTCACTCAGTGAAGTGTGAAGGAGTCTGGCTACAGCTACCTACCAAGACAGGATGAGGAGAGAGCCATAGGGGAGCAGTTGGCACTTCTAATACTGACTAGGACAGGGTGTCTGATATTTTCTGTGAGCCGTATGACGCCGAAGAAGGCCAAGAGCTGTCTTGAAAGCTGAGAGGACCCTAACAAAGAAAGACTGGAGGCAAACTACTGGACGTAGGAACAAAGCCTAGAGGGAAGTGGGAGTTGTATGCAGACAGTAGGAGAGTGACTCACGTGTTTCAGGGAACTCTGTATACAGTACAAAAGTCTGCAAAGGGAGTCTCAAAAGAACCCACAAAAACACCCCTTGAGTGAGAACTGGCATGTGGTGCCTGACATAATAAAGACTACCACCAGCCAAGTTACAACAGCACCAGTCTCAGAAGTCTCTATCTTTTCTTTCAATTCTTCTTTCTCTAAGGCTGGAAGAACAATAGGAGGAGAAGTGAAAAACTGACCATGCCCCCACTCTTCACCATGTGTCCCCCAGCTGAAAGTCAGGCCTAAGCCAGGGGAGGGAAACAGCTTTGAATTGGATGAAAGTTTGAAAGTTTAATTTAGTTTAGGCTAGAATTTTTGTTACCTGAATTTGAGGCGATACCTATAGCTGGGAATGAATGCCAAGCTACAGGATCTGCCTGAGAAATAGCCAAGGGACAGTTGAGATTTAGCAGAGAGGATCCCTGCAAGCAGTAAATAGGTAGAAATAAAGCTGTTTTATAGTTGTACTTTAACAAGTTTGCTCTGTGCAATGAACTGGCTAAATAGGCACTTACAATAAGATCAACAACTCCTACTGAAGTAAGGTCAGCTATGTCAGCTATACAAGAAGGGTACTAACCTAGATTTCAAAGCCTATGAAGGCTTCCTGTGAAATGTAATTTTGCAACTTAATTGAAAGTTGAAAATGCAATTGAAGGAGCTCTGACTGTAGGAATTGGCCACTTATATCATAGGCAGTGAGCAACCAGCATTTCAGGGGTAAGAAATGTATCCCTTCAATGCATTATTTCACTTCCAAGAATTTCCAGATGTATAACAACTCTGAAAAGTGGCCCAGGTGAAAAAATGGTCAAAACTTTTTGACTGTGGCATACTCAGCAAGAAGTATAGGAACGTAAGAGGCCCATGTCACACTGCTTCTCAATACTCAAAGGTCCAGTTAACAAGAATAGATTAGGTCAACCACCTTCTTTGTCACCCTGACAGTGGTCCTACAGTAAAAAAGAGTAAATGCATCATAGACCACCTGCTTCTTCAACTCCTTCCTCCTAGTGTGGGAAATAGAATATGAGCAAGGAGTTACCACCCCCCTCCAAAAAAAAGAGAAGGCTGTAGAAGTGAACAGCAACCCACACCTCCCAAAAAAAACGGCTGTAGAAGTGAACAGCGACTGGATGTTGAAGGGCATTATAGCCCATATTTAAAGAATACAGACTATCTTCAGGGCAACAGGAGCTACTAAAAGATTTTAAGCATGAGAGCTGCTCTGGCTGCAATGAGAAAATTGAATTGGAGGTAATATCAGAGGCAGAATGACCAGGTAGGAGATTGTAGCAGTAATTTAGCTGAGAAATTAGGAGAACCTGATCTAAGGTACTAGGAGTTAGGGACATAAGTAACTAGACATGTAACTGGAAGTAGACTAGCCAGGACGTAAATGGCAAGCTGGATAGAGAGAAAGTAAGAGAATGCTTGGTGGCAAGTCGCCAAGGGGGCCCTGCTACACCTTACTAAGCCTGTGGCACGTAGTCAACAGAAATCATAAGGAGGAGGGCATACATAAATTTTAAAAATAGTAACTTCTTCCACGTGTAAACACAGCCATATGGTGCCTTGGAATCTGACACAACAGAATACTACCACCCTTCTTCTGTTGAGAGGGTTAAGAAGAGAAAAAAGGGAAGATCTCTGAAAGATAGAGAGAGGGGATTTTGATGGGAGTGTAGTTTAGAGAGAGGGGTTGTTTGGGATTATTATTTTCTCTGTAATTCTTTGTTAGTCCTTTAGATTACCTGTTAAAAGGTATATTAAGCTAAAACCAGTGGCTTGTTCCAGGAATCATGTCATGGCTAATTTTGCATTAAATTCTTTACTAGAATTTCTTGAATGCCATAAAATAGCTCTGGGAAAGGGAGCAGGCAGGGCTCCACACACTGTAGGTGTGGTATGGTTATGCTGCAAGAAGAGACCTCAGAGTAGAGGTCACAGTAGTCCATGGTGTTGATATCTGTCAGCAGTGACCTGTGATGCTCTGAAAGTATGGAATATGGGAGGAAAGAAGATGGTGAAAGGTATTGATAAAGGAAGTTTGTACTCTGATGCAAACACTAGCATCAGGATAAGTGCTATATAAGTTTTGACTCTAATACCGATAGCCACTTTATGATTACCTCTTTAGAGACTGCATGAATTAAGCAAAGATGGAGGGGGAGGCAGGGGGGGCTAGTTCAGCTGAGTGCTTTCACTGATGAAAAGCAGGCTCTGGTCCTGTCACCTCAGCTTCAAATGCTTCAGCTCATCTTAGGTTGAAGGGCCAAGGTTAGGCTGGAGATATTTAGGTTATTTCCTTAGTTTGTGGTGAGACTATAAAGAACATCTGAAGAGATGATTGCATATGTCAGTTGCTCAAGATGCCTGAGAGCACTAACAGGAGATTAATGTTGGTCCTGGGATATGAAAATGCTCTTTTACTTTTTAATCAAATAGTTGATAGGGTTTGATTTATTTTTTTGATTTTCAGGGGTGAAAAAAAAAGAAAGTCAAAAAATGTTTATGGCTCATTTTCAATGAATGGGAACAATGAACTTAAATATTTTTCTCCCTACTTTTAAATTAAATTTTAAAATTATAAATTTACACAAACATGGACAAGGTTTTTTTTTACTGTGCATTTTAAATTAGATAAAAGAGGGAATCAAAATCTTTTTATTCTGCAAAGGTGATTATAGGAGCTTAAGATTAAATTTAAAATTTTATTATTTGTGAAGAAGCAGTTCACCCTGAGGCTCCTATCTTCTTATGTCTTTGCCTAAAAGGGAACAAGTTCTGAAATTATTTTTAGGTACAATCTGCAAATCCTGATAAACACAATGACTAAGCAAAAACATGCATGAACAAGCAAATAACAACAACAAACACACATGAAATAAGATTTCAATACTCCAGAAGTAAATTATCTTACATGTCTTGGTCTATGACTTTTCTAATCATCACTTCTGTTAATAAAATATTTTACCATATAGTTACATTACAGCTATATTTCTTTGAATATGAATAGTTTTAAAGTCTCTGAACTCTGTCCTTCACACCATACATATTATTTTCTTTGGGACATCACATTATTTACTTCAAGAAAGAGTCATTTAAAATTTTTTTATGAGATACATTGAAATGATCTGTGATTCATGACTCATGATTCAAAATTCTAACATCCTCTGACTACATTGTGTAAAATCTTAAATCACCCAAATATAACATCATACGTTGCCAGTTGGTTGTGGATTGATATTTTCATTCCACCTCTCCAGTCTCTATCCACTGCCCTTTGCAATGCTTAAATTTGTTGTTGAAATTGTTTGTAGACACCAATGATAAAAAAATATATAGAATTTGGAAGAGATAGTGATCTAAATGCTAGGCATCTTTTATGATTGATCACATATTCCTATCTGTTTATAAACATTACTGTAGGCTTATTATATTCTCAATTGTTCACCAGGTAATATGTATGTGCATAAGAAATTAAAGGCATGACATTGATCCTTCAGTTGTTTAACATTTTATTTGTAAAACAGACTAATACACAAAGACAATTGTGTACAATGCCAGATATTATACCCATATATCAATATCTAGGTTGAAAATTGTGCCCTACAAGTGTAGGCACTGAAAAGAGAGAATGATCAATGAGGGCAAGGGAAATGAAAGGTGGCTCCATTGAGAAAGTGAGGCTTAAAATTGACTTTGAGGAATGAATAGAATTTACACAGGGAGAGTGACAATGGTTTTTAAAGCAAGGAATCAAAGAAGTGCAAGCCATGCTTGTAGACAGGTGAAGAAACATGTCTAACTGAATTTCGGGGAAACCAGTTGTAGGGACAGTAGGAAATAAGATGAGGTAAAATGAGGCCATATGGTCACATTGTTGCTGACTCTGAAAAACAGAACTCTATTATTTCTATCATTCAACTCAGTAGGCAGTATGTACCTATGTGGCAGGCAAAGGGAATATTTGAGAGGCAGCGTGGGATAAACAAATAGTTTGAAAGAATCAAAATGGTATATAGAACAGTTATTCTAGCATTACTCTGCAGAAAATAGGTGTTTATAAAGAAATAGTCATGTAGAGCAAGTTTTTAGAAGGAACAGAAACATTTTAGGGTCCCAAATAATGCACTGTACTAATCAGGATGATTTGTCATTTTTTAGACCATTTGCAGGTTCTCTAACAATTTATTCTCAGTTCTGAATCATCAATGTTGCTCTCAGACTGCTCTCAGTTGCTAATTTGTATGGTGAGTTATGCTTAGAAATATATGCTAGTTTTCTTCTAGGGAAGGCACCCTGGCCAACTATTTCTTTATCTGTGATTGTTCAGCTGCCATATCCTCTCATTCTCTAATTTATTTTCTCAAAAAAAAAAAAAAAATAGAGGAGCATTCTCTTTCTATCACTGAGCTAACTTCAAGTTTCACTTATGTTCAGGAATACTTCTTTTATAATAGTACAAAGCTTCTCAAAAGAAAATATAATGTAAAGAAATATATTTCCACAGTTGGTGAGTGTCAGGATGAGGGGAGAGTGGAAGGCGCTAGGGAATATATTTATGCTGCTAAAGCAGAAGTGTTTGAGATGCTCAAAAGAGGAAGTGACAATTCAATCCTTCTTCAATTATTCTATTTCTTTTTCTATAAATAAAACTAGGAATGCAATCAAAAATTATAAACGTAATATAGCTACACAATTGCCCATTTTTTAGATGAAAGCAGTTTAAAGTATCATGTCTGAAGAAATTTGCTGTGGCATTCTTCAACAGTGCAAATATATTCTGTATTAGTGATCAATATTTCTTGATATTATAGTGACCAACTGGGCATTTGTGGGTTAATAATAAGAAAATAATTTTTAAATGACAGTATAACATCTCCTGAGATACAGCCTTAGAGGTTAGCAGGTGATGAGTTAATTTGTTACAGGAAAGAATTGCTTTCCATTTTCACTCACCTGGGAAGATGGGTCAGAGTAATTGGACAAGTCTGAAGTCCCTGGGCTTTGCAAGGGGCATAGGTGAAGATATAACTTGTGAAAATTGGAGGCTAATTATCTTTCAGCTATGAAATAGTGACAAGATGTTTTCTTCTGCATCAAGCGAGATTTTGGGGACAGCTTAATGGAGTTGATAGTAAATAACACATTTTTAAGAGTTTATAAAATCCCCATATTATTCTAATTTGAGTTATAATCTCTGATTTGATTGGGAGATGTTCTTGTAAAGTAAAAAACTGGTAAATTGAAATGTCTGAAAACAATGCACTTGCTTTAAAAAGACTCTCCAGCTTTTAGTAATTTAGTAACCTCTGCATGAATAAACTACGTAAATTGGTGCCATTTTCATAGGCTAAGTCATAGATTACTCACTACATTGGATACTGCAAAAAGGAAATAATTTTTGCTACCATTCTTCAGGATAGTCTACAGGCAAGAAGCAAAAGATGAAGCATCATTTTCATTTAATGTCTGGCCAAAGGACCACCAAATGAGGCATTATTATAGATTTTTACGAAGCTGAGTAAGTGAACTTCATAGCATAGTATAATGTATAATGAGGAACCATAAAGTAGATTGGAAATTCTGTTTCAAATCATGTTGGTCATCTTAAATGTTCAGAGAACTAATGAAGCCTTTTAAGGATGAGAGTTCCATTTAGGATGACAGAAAGGGTAGAAAAAGTTTACACAAAAAATAATCCTAAAACTAATCTAAGTTTTACAATTACATTTCTTTTATAATGAGACAAATAGCTAAATTTACTTTGAGATAATTTGGCTTGGAAGTGACCAATTTGGGTGTAGTTATTATCTTTGTCCTATACCTGTCAAAGCAGTGATATATCATTTAAAAAAGCATAATCTGCTCTTGGAACCGCAAATGTCACCATGTCTGTTATTGATTGCTTCTCAAGTTGAAATTACCTTTTCTGCTAACTTCTCTGTGGTATTCGTTGAATTTTTCTGACATTCACATAATTCAAATATTATCCATAGAGGTAAATATTTTTAAAAATCATGTTCTTATTAGTATGAAACAAAATTTGAGATCTGAAATGATTAATTAGCCAGAGGGTCAGCAACTGAAAAAGTGGAAGCAGTGTTAGGTTTATTCTACCACATTTACATAATCAGATAGCAAGTATTAATAATGTTATTAAGGTCAGTCACATAAGTGAGACTCTACCATGAAGGTAAATGTAAGAATAATGAACTCAAAGATTCTCAGTCTTAAAGACTTAATTTGCATTATGTGAACAAGTCACATGGTTGTGCCACTTCTTCATCTGGTTTTCTAAAGTGTAAAATCTATATAAATGCTATTATCACTATTCTTCACCTATCTGATTGGATGTGATGTGATTAATTTAGGAAGAATTCAGCTTAATCATCAGTTCCCTGGACCCCGTGGGCTCCCAGTCCAAATCTGCCTCAGTCTCTTACCCCTAAGTAGGGGAAATCTAAAGATCTCTGGTTTTATAACTCAGCATTAAATCACAAATCTGCTGCAGGTTTTGTTCTTTCTTCTTTAGTTATAATAATAGATTCTCTATTTTATTCCTTGTAGGTCTGCTCAAAACTCTGGATTCTTGGACTTCTCTGGTGGCACAGTGGTTAAGAATCTGCCTGCCAATGCAGGGGACACGGGTTTGAGCCCTGCTCCAGGAAGATCCCACATGCCACAGAGCAACTAAGCCAGTGCGCCACAACTACTGAGCCTGTGCTCTAGAGCCCACGAGCCACAACTACTGAGCCCGTGAGCCACAACTACTGAAGCCTATGCACCTAGAGCCTGTGCTCTGCAACAAGAGAAGCCGCCGCAATGAGAAACCTGCACACCACAACAAAGAGTAGCTCCCGCTCACCGCAACTTTAGAAAGCCAGCGCCCAGCAACAGACAATGAAAACAAACAAAAAAACCCACAAAAAACCCTCTAGATTCTTAAACTACTCTGCATAATTCTAATTTTACACTATATATCCAATGTCACTTCATACAATACTGTCATAAATTATAATCATATTACCATAGCTATCCTTTTATACTGACTGCTATTGTATGACATTTTCACAATATCTTTGTCTCATTCAGTAAAGAGAACATAAAGTATATATGCAAAATCCACAACTTGCCTGTAAGCAACACAATAGCTAGTTAAAATACTGATGAAAAAGGTTAAAATATATTCATCCTATTAAATAATAGCTTACTATCATGAGTATAAAAAAAGACACTAATAATCTGAAAAAAGCCCAATTAAAAATAGACAAAGAATAATAAAAGTAATTGATAATAGAAAACTACAAAACCACTGAAGATATATTCAACTGTGAATGCTTAGTTGGTGAGGGTTTTTTTCTTTTCTTTTTTTTTTTGTTACTCCTTGTTTTTTTTAAACATCTTTATTGGAGTATAATTGCTTTACAATGGTGTGTTAGTTTCTGCTTTATAACAAAGTGAAGCAGTTATACATATACATATGTCCCCATATCTCTCCCCTCTTGCGTCTCCCTCCCTTCCACCCTCCCTATCCCACCCCTCTAGGTGGACACACAGCACCAAACTGATCTCCCTGTGCTATGAGGCTGCTTCCCACTAGCTATCTATTTTACGTTTGGTAGTGTATACATGTCCATGCCGCTCTCTCACTTTGTCACAGCTTACCCTTCTCCCTCCCCGTATCCTCAAGTCCATTCTCTAGTAGGGCTGTGTCTTTATTCCCGTCTTGCCCTAGGTTCTTCATGACCATTTTTTTTTTAAGATTCCATATATATATGCTAGCATATGGTATTTGTTTTTCTCTTTCTGACTTACTTCACTCTGTAGGACAGACTCTAGGTCCATCCACCTCACTACAAATAACTCAATTTCGTTTCTGTTGACTACTTTAAAAACTACCTAACTGGCTCTCATTTCCCCTTCCAAGCTCAGCACAGAAACTACAGCTATATTTAAATATGTAAATTGGATTGAGACTGTACTCTACTTAGAGATAACTCAGTGACTTCCTATTGTGCTTAGAATACATTCTAACACATTACTGTGACTAGAGTTAAGGTTGTAAAAAATTAATAAACAGAAACCGCAATTAAATAGAGTCAGGAAACCAGAAGGGGGAGCTCTTAGGCCCTGCAATGATAGCAGATCCAACAGGAAGAAGAAACATTCCTCTTCTTTCCTGGAAAGAACTCAACCAATGAAAAGCCATGGGCTCTATGTTTACTAGAGACCTCTCAACTTTCTTTACTTCTCTATAAAAGTGTTCTCCTTCCCTTGCCATGTGGGAGACTTGCACGTGACTCGCCATGGTTGGAGAACCTGAATTGCAAGTCTCTGCTGATCCCAAATAAACCTTTTTTTGCTAGAGAAATATCTGGCAGTCTATCTGTTTCAGCTCAACATTTTGGTGACTCACATGGGGACCAGAGAAGACCCCCAAAGGCTCTGGGTCTGGTGAGCAAACAAGTGCAGGACGCACAATTGAGTCCATTACTGCTCCCTGCTTTTCTCACTGACCCTGGAGTTTGAAGGTACATATTTCTTCTGGATCTGAGCTCACACCCTCTTTGCATTTGAAGCTCTCCAGACTTTATTTGGAATCTACTTTAAGGTTTTGTCTTTCCAGTTAAGGCCTTGTTCTGTATGTGAGTACTCATTTGGCACTTCAATCTGATTTTGAGTTGAGACTGTTTCAACTGGAGCTAGCTGAGGAGCTGTTGGCCCATTCCTTCAGGAACAGGGCTGCTTCACTGAAACTGTGCTGGTTCAACTGTCAGCCCATTCCTTTGGAACAGGAGCTGTTCTCTGGAAACTGGCTGGAAAAGCTTTTGGCCTGGTGCCTGTAGGACCAAGCTGTTTTTCTTAGACTTGGTTAGGATTAGCTTGCAAGCTGTTTGGATTGAGCTGTTTGAGCTGTAAGCTGTTTGAGCTGTTTGAAAATTATTCTTTTACTCTAGAGGAAAAACTGAGAAATGGGATCTAAGTTATCTAAATATTTTGAGGACAACACCCCTACAGGGACTTCGAGCAATTTTAATGTTTGAAAACCATGGTCCCTCTGCATGTGCATTCCTAACTAATGGATGACCTGACTAAAGGCAATTTAGACTATCAATGGACATTATGGGGAACTTTTGAAATCCCCAAAGTTAATTTTCTTAAAACTGAATTGGAATACAATAGCTCTGAGATTTCCATAACTGAATGGTACCCCTATTTCAATGGGTATTTTGAGGTTTCCAAGTGTTGTCAGAAGCCTGTAATTGCCTCTCTGCAAAATAAGATTAGCAAAAGCAGGATAGATCAAGATGGCAGAGTAAGAAAACATGGAGCTCACCTCCCTCCATGAACACATCAAAAATACATCTACACGTGGAACAATTATCACTGAAAACTGGCAGAAGGACTCCCATACAACCAAGGCTATAAGAAAGATACACACGTAATCAGGTAAGGAGAATAAAGCTATCAAATCAAGGCATACGCCCAAGAGAGGACTCAGAGGAAAAAGGGAGAATACACATGTGGACACCTGCCCTGGAGAGTGAGTGGTAAGAGCCACAGACTGGGCACCCCAGTCCTGGGGTCCTATATGGGGGAGACGAGACCCCTTGATTGGTTGGAGGACCACTGGGACTAACAAGAGGGCAGTGAGATGCCTGGACTCCATTTGCGAAGAATGTGCACAAGCTGGCTACCCCCAAGGCCGGACGGAGAGGGGTCTACTCTAGCAGCTGCCAGTTTCCCACTATCACCTTGGCATGTGTCCCAACCCAAACAGAGCAAAAGCTCTGGCCTCGCTCACTCCACGTCACAGCATGTCACTGGATCTGCGGTGGCCTCAACCTGGTCTAAGACTGGACCATGGAACACAGAAGAGACCCAGTCCCTGAGTGGAACCTGGCTGGGGAAGCCACAGCCATTGAACATCAGTGCTTGAACTTGTCAGAACCTGCCCTGTTAAAATTAAGCCTTCTGAGGATCCAGAGGCTAAACCCTTAATTGTTTTATATTCTCTAGACTAAAGCTGAACTGCAAGCACAATCAAAGATTTTCCCAAAATAACTAAAAACTCCTCACAGATTTGCTGATGAATTTAATATAATCATTCAAACTTATCAACCTGGATTCTCTAACTTATATGAGCTAGTTCATATGTTTTTCATGAAGGCCAGGCCCAGCATTGGATGAAAACCACTAACTGGGAAAATCTGAAAGGTCTCTAGAATTACAACAGGAGACCAGCTTGCTAATTTATTTGATCAGGCTCCAGCAATCCCTAAGTGACTTCATCAAAAACTTCCTAGGGCTTTTCCAAAGACTGTTAATTGGAACAAATTTCAGGCTTGTACAAAAATCTGATGAAACTGTTCATGACTATTACAATCAACTTTAGATTGTATTTTTAAAGAATATTCTGGTCTTCTTTCAGATGTTAATTCCACCTGGGTAATTTTAACTCTATGCTTATTAATGGACTGAAAATGAGACCTTTCCCTTCTAGTAAAAAGGCCCAGGATATAATATAAAACTATGTCCACTCCATATTTAGTTTATCTGGCAAACCAGCTCTCTCACACTGTAGATAAATCAGCCAAATATTACTGACAAAATTCTTAATCTTCAACTCCAGCAAATGAAGGTTCCTAAACGAAACCAAAACTCTCCTAGTTTCTGCTATTATTGCAAAGAGCCAGAACAATGCAAAACAGATTGTTCCAAATTTAAGTACTTAAGGTGGCTTCAGCCCTCTAACCAGCCTTTCCTCCCAATTTTCAATGATGAGGCTCTGAGGAACTACAGGGTCTCTTCTCAATCCTCCCTCTTAATTGGCTTGGAGAAACAGTTCTCCAGATTAGGGATGAATCTCTTCTAGTCCTAATTGACACCGAAGCCACATTGTTGGTACTTAACCCCACTCATATAAAAAAGCCCCTGCCTTAGAGTCCTAAAACAGTTTACCTAGCAGGGATCTCTAACGAATCACAAGAGTACCCTATCTCTGAACCTATTCCATTTTGTTTAGGCTCCTTGAAAGATACATACTGTTTTCTCCTTAGTTCCTCTGCCCCTATCCATTTATTAGGCCAAGACTTCTTAGAGAAGTATGATGCTGGAATTTCTTTCTCCCATAAGGGGGAAATAATTCTAGAATTTGACAGTAGTCATCAAAGTACAGGTATACTTTGGAGATATGGTGGGTTCAGTTCCAGACCACTGCGATGAAGTAAGTATAACCATAACGTGAGTCACATATTTTTTTGGTTTCCCAGTGTATATAAAAGCTGTATTTACACTATACTATAGTCTATTATTGCATTATATCTTAGAAAAACAATGTACATACCTTAATTAAAAAATACTTTATTGCTAAAAAATGCTAACCGTCATCTGACAACGCAGAGTTGCCACAAATTTTCAACTTGTAGAAAAACACAGTTTCAGGCCAAAGCCACCTAAAGCACTTAAATTTGCAACAATCTCTTTTGCATTGTTGAAGCACAATAAAGCAAAGTGCAACAAAATGAGGTATGCCTGCAACCAACCAGGTGAATTAAAAGCCCTTTGATGTCTTTTATTTGTTCCATCTCTGACAGCATTAAAGCAGATTCTGGAAATACTGATCATTTGTCCCTATTAAATCAGCTACCACTTTCCTTATGGGCAAAATCTCCAACTGATGTTAACCACATCACAATTCACAGGGTACCTCCCATCAAAATTCAGAAAGACTCCCCACAAAACTTCTTCCCAGAATTAATCAATACTCTATAAGTAAAGAAGCTCCTCAAGGCATAAAGCCCATAATAGAATAAGACTCAAGGCCTCATTACCCCTTGTACTAGCCTTGTAACACTCCCATTTTACTGGTGAGAAAACCGAAGGGCCAAGGGTGGAGGTTTGTCCAGGATCTCTGAGCAATAAACAGCATTGTCAGGCTTCCCTGGTGGCACAGTGGTTGAGAGTCCGCCTGCTGATGCAGGGGACACGGGTTCATGCCCTGGTCCGGGAAGATCCCACATACCACAGAGCGGCTTGGGCCCATGAGCCATTGCCACTGAGCCTGCGCGTCCAGAGCCTGTGCTCCGCAACAGGAGAGCCCACAACAGTGAGAGGCCCGCGTACCGCAAAAATAAAAAAAATAAACAACACTGTTATCCCTGGACACTCTGTTATTTCTAACCCTCGTGTATTACTAACATCCATTCCCACCAGAAGTAAATTCTTTACTGTAATTATTTATGCAATGCATTCTTTAGTATTCCAGTTGATGAAGCTAACGGATACCTTTTTGCCTTCACTTGAGAAGAAAAATAATTCACCTGGACAGTATAGCCTCAGGGGTATACTGAAAGTCTTTCTTATTTCTCATAAACCCTGAAGGCTGATCAGGATGATATAAAGTTTCCTAGACGTTCTACTTTGTTGCATATATGTGGATGATTTGCTTCTTTGCTCTCCTCCAGCATCCTGACAGGAAGAGAGCATCCACTTGCTAAAGCTTTTACTCTTAAAAGGGCATAAGGTCATCAGAGAAAAACTGCAATCTCCCCATTATTTAGGGCATCTAATATCAGAACAAGGGCTACACCTAGATCCAGATAGACATCGTGGTGTCCTAACTTTCTCCAAACCCCAAACTAAGCACCAATTGTGAGGTTTTCTCAGGCTCGTTGATTATTGCTGAAATTGGATTCCAAATTTATCTCTTACAGCCAAAGCTCTGTATGTTTTATTCAAGAATAATATCCCCAACCCAACTTTACGGGAAGAACCAGACGACAGCCTTTGAGACCTTAAAGGAGAGTTTGATGAACCCACCTGCCCTTGGGCATCCCAATTATCAGATTCCTTTTTTTCCTTTTTTGTATATGAAAAGGAAGAGAATGCCCCTGGGGTTGTCACCCCAATATACGGGGACTATCACTGAGTATTATAGCCAGCAACTGGACCCTGAGGCGTGGGGATACCGCTGTAGCTTTAGACCCATTATGGCCACTGCCCTTTTGGTTAAGACCACTGAGAAAATCATTGTGGGATCCCCCTTTAACCATTTTTGTACCTCATGCAGTAAAAGCTCTCCTAAATTCTCATCATGCTCAACATTTTTCAGTTGCCTCACCTCCTAATGAAGTCCTTTTGTTAACTGCTCTTCACATAACTCTCTTACATAATAACCTTAACCCTGCTATTCTTCTCCCCTCCATCTTTAATGCTGACAGACAACCTCCTGACTACTCATGATGATTTGCAGGAAATTCCTTTTGGCAACGCTGACTTCCCACGGTTCACAGACAGTTCTTATTTAAAAGGTGACAATGGCAAATATTGTGCTAGGTATGCTTTTGCAAGCTCTTTTGATGTTGTTGAGGCAGCATCTTTACTTACGGGTAAAGGCTGAATTATACACTATTACAGAGACTTGTACTTTAGCCAAGGACACAACTGCCTGTATTTATACTGATAGTAGATATGCTTTCAGAGTAGCTCATGATTTTGGAACGTTGTAGAAGCAACGTGGTTTCCTTACTTCCATCAGAAATAAAATTTTAAATGGCCCCTATATTCAGGAATTATTGGATGCAATACTTTTACCTGCCTCTCTAGCTATTATTAAGATTCTGGGGCATTCTAAACTTGATTCTATGGAAGTTATGGAAAATCATCTTACTGATATTTCTGCAAGGAATGCTGCCCTTAAAGGGACCAAGAGCAGCCAAACCTCTGTCATGGTTCAAAGGGTATTTCTGCAAATGATAATTTAGAAACATTAACTAGAGACACCCAACAATTGGCCTCAGAAAAGAGAAAACAGGACTAGAAATTCAACAATTCTTGGTTTGATAAGAAGATAAGGCTTAGGTTTGGACCAAATAACAGCCAAGTCCCACCGAAGACTAAAATTCTCACTCCTCACCACTGTACATGCGTTAAACCACTGATCTACTGACAAAATGATAGTCTTCATGAATCAATATTTGGCAGGGGAACATTAATAAGACCACAAAAAATGCCTACCTCATTTGTCTGATGTGTCTGAAGTACAACCCAGGGAAACCTGTTCACACTACTCTCAGACTTTTTAAACTGCCTAATGGACAATTTGACATCTGGCAAATGGATTCAATATAATTTCCTCTGTCTCATGGATATCAATATGTTTTAGTTATGGTCTGCATGTTTTCACACTGGACTGAAGCTTTCCCTTCAGGTTACTGACTCTTCTGTGGCTAATGTCCTTTTGGAAAAAATGATTCCTTCCTAGGGAACTCCTCTCAAACTTCATAGAGATCAAGGAACCCACTTTACTGGCTAGATAGTTCAACAAGTCTACACTGTTTGGCTCGTTTTACAACACTTTTACTGTGCTTACCACCCTCAATCCTCTGGTTTAGTCAAACGCACTAACAGCATTATTAAGACTCAGTTGGAAAAATCTGTAGAGGCCCTCCAAATACACTGGCCAAAAGCATTGCTGTTGGTCCTTCTAAATCTCAGATCCGCCCTTTTGGAACCCATGAATTCTCACCTTTCGAGATAGCCACAGGATGCCCAATGCACTTGGCTTCTACTTCTTTGACCCACAACTGACGGATAAAAGGAGAGATACTACAATATTGCAAAGGCCTTACTGCTTCTATTAAAAGTAACCATGCTTTTGTAAAGCAATCTTTTCATAGTGCACTCTCTGGAGACAAAGACCTTAAGCATCACACCTTGCAACCTAGAAATTTCATCTATCAGAAAAGACCCTCCAGAGGAACTTTCTTCAAACTCCCTGGAGAGGACCCTATCAGGTACTGCAAACCAACCCTAGTGCCACCAAACTCCAAAAAATAGACTTTTGGATTCATGCGACATACCTAAAGAAAGCACGGAACTCTGACCAGACCTGCACATCATTTGGTGACCTGAAAGTAAAGACTTCCCAGAATTGAACTAATGACATCTGATAAGACAGCTTTCCCAAGATATCTGGACCAGGTCTGCTGGAAGTTTGTCACCAAATCTTTGATGAAGACAACACTTCAGATGATCTCCAGTGTCTATGATCTTGATAACATATGGACTTTAGAAAAAAAGTGCCTGAGAGTTCTCCCTCGTACTCCTCTTTGTTACTCAAATGTGACCTCAGTAGGTTTCCAATCTGTGTACTCTCTTTCTGATGTGAGATGCTACACCCAGGAAAGGTCCTTCCTGGCATTAAGGGACAAAAAGCCACTGAAACTAGAAAACCTCACTCTTGATCGGCTATGCTTTCAGAGAAAGATCTTGGTCAAAAGGGGAAAATGTAAGAAATTAATAAACAGAAACTTCAATTAAATAAATTCAGGAGACAAGAAAGGGGAGATCTCACGCTCTGTGATTATAGCACAGCCCAACAGAAAAAAGAAAAACTCCTCTTCTTTCCAAGCAAGGACTCAGCCAATGAAAAACCATGAACTCTTTGTTTACTGTATCCCTCCAACTTCCTTTTGCCCTCTATTCATAGGGCCTGGAATGGCAATGAAAAGTGAATTAAGTTGGATTGTAAGGAAAAATACGGGATAGTGAGGACTGGAAAGTTGGGAGATATATGCAGAATCAAAAGAGGGCTGCTGCTATTTCCAACTGAGTGTTCTCATGTGGGACTGCTGTCCCATGGTTGACAGATCTTTTGACTTTTTTCCAAGGGAAGTCAGAGATCATAATTTTATAAGAAATATCTGAATTTGTAAATACTGGCATTTGATTAAACTGTTTAAAAAGCTGTAGCGGTACAAAAGAATCATCTACACCCCAGATCCAGATGTTAACTGTGGTGTGAGACTTTTAAAAATCTGAAATTGGGGGGAAAGGCTCTGATGAAATGGTACACAAGACCAATAAGTTTTGATGAGGGTACCAGAAAGAAAGAAATTTGGATTATTTAGTTTTGTTCAAAGAGAGCAGATCCAAGGTCTTGAGCTTTATACCAAATAATTCTGTTTGGTTTTTCTAAAGTAATAAAAATCACACATCCTTAGTACATACATAGGCCAGACACTGTTCTAAAAATGTTACACATATTTACTTAATATTTAAAACTGCCTCAAGAAATGGATACAATTTTTAATCTCTTTTTATTGATGAAGGAACTGAAAACCAGATAAGCTATGGATGTGCCCAAGATCCCACTTCTAGAAAGGGATGGAAATGGACTGCAGGGGAGTGTGCTATGAGGCAAAAGAGCACTACAGGAAAGAGGGTATGAGACTGATTAGGCACCGTGTAGTTTTGCCTAGGATCTGACTCACACAGCATTCACTGATGATTACCAGTCCCAGTAGCCCATTTCTCGGAATTTCAAAGCATCACATAATGGGCCTGTCCTAGCTTTAATAGTAAATAGGCCAGCTTGTATGCTGTCTAGTTCTGCAAATGCTTATATATATTGTCATCTTTCTTCCTTCATCTTCAGGCTGTCCACACCAGCCCAACTGTTCCATCACCCGCCCCCACTTCTGTCTGAGGGTGTTACTCCATCCTCAAGGAGTGTAGCCAGCAACACTGAAGCAGAAGAATGCGATGACATAATGGTGATTGTTTTTTCTTAAATCAAATTTACACAGAAAATGCAATGCCAGCAAGAACTCTTTCAGGTCACAGCTGTTTCACAGTGAGTCATCCATCACTCTGAGGACTATCCCACATGGACCAAAGTAATGAAATCCCACGCACCAAGGGATAAATAAAGTTACACTAACTCAGGAATGCCTCCCATCAAATATTCACATGAAACTCTTACACAGGTTAGGGGAAGAGTATGCAGCATTGCTGCATCAAAGATTATGAGTTTCTTTTTAAGGAACTCTGAGAATATGAGAATTTTGTAAATGAATGATTTACCTCTGCATAGAGAGTACTGCATTCTACAAGAGCTTTGGAAAATTATATACTTTCCTTTGCCAGAAAGATAAAAGATTCAATAAATTAAATTGCTTTTAATAGGACCCAGCAACACACCCTTAATAGGCCCAGTAGGAGAAATAGACAGCTGTCAAACAGTAAAATTCAAGTTTGGTCCAAAACTTCTGACATTCCTGGAATGTATCAACAAATTACCTGTCATGGAGCCTGAAATATCTATTCTATTGGGATAAGGCATCATGCCCATGAAATAGTAATAAATGGTCATTAAATATATTAACACAGATTGACTTATTCTCTTGCAAAAAGGAAATCTTTGGCTGGGGCATCAAATGGAGATCTTGGGTAGCCCTAGGCATTGGACATACTGCCAAAAGGAGAAAGGATATCACCAAGAGAAAAAGAAGATGCCAAATAAAACTTCTCCATTCTGATACATTTGCCCAGGGCTGGTCAGGCTGCCCTGCTATTTTCTTGGAAAAATAAAATAAGACAAGCAAAGAAAGAGAAAAGAAAAAGAAAAAGTAATGACCAAAAAAACAAACAAAAAACACTACCATTAACCAACCAAACAAAATAAAACAAAACTCAAAACACGAATGGCCAGTATGTATTTTAACTCTTGACCTGTAATGCACATGTTACCAATTTGTCTTGCAAGGTACCTGTGTAGATCAGTTTTGTCCCTGACTTTGAAACTAAGAAACTTACTGGAAAGCTTTCACAAGACAAGCACTTATTTCTCTATCACCTCCCTGTATTTTCTCTATCAAAAAGTACTGATTCAAGCTCTTCTTAAAACCATCCCAAAAGAAAGATCCCTTATCTTCTCTGGCACCCTTACATTGTTAGATGATTATCTTAAAAAAGTAGTCCTAATTCCAAAGCTTCTCCATGTTAATTCTGAAGCCACAGAGTAAATAAATGAAGAGGGTGAACTAATACTCTTGGCCTCACTAGACAGAAAGATGCCTTACAACAGCAGCAACCTATGGACGTTCCTATTCATCTGGCATAAAGTTTATGTTTAATAACCTAGAGCAATGCTGCACAGTAGAAATATAATGTGAGCCACATTTGTAATCTAGAATTTTCTAAGGGCCACATTAAAAAAATAAAGCATATTTATTCTTAATATTTCAAATTTTATTTTACATAAAATATTTTATAACTAAAGAAAATATTTTAATTTTTATTTATTCTATCTAAACCAACTTATTATCATTTCAACAGTCAACATAAAAATTTATCAAGTTGATATTTCACCTTTTTTCATACTAAATCTTCAAATTCATTGTTTATTTTACAAAAAGCTCATCTCGACTGTACACTAAATTTTCAATGGTTCAAGTGAACTGCAGTCCTATGAAAGCAGTAAAGTTGTGTTTAATGGAAAAATATTTTTAAATAATTCATTTTAAAAATTTAATTATAATTAAATGAAATTGAAAATTCAGTTTCTTGGCTGCATGAAGCACATCACAAGTATTGAATAGCCATTTGTTGGCTACCATAATGGGTAGTATAGACCTAAAGGATTGTCATGTTGAAGTATTCACATGAGGTAAACACATTAGCACTTCCCATTAGCCTTACTAAAGAAAAACATTGAAGGAAGAACTCTAAACCAAATCCAAACCGTAACCAAAATGAAGCACTTCTGTGGGAGAAAATATCTGTCAGAACAAAGATCCTTCTGTATGACCCATCTTGCATAAAATGCAAATTACACTAGCTTTTGATTTAGATAATATGTGAATGTGAGTTCCTCCACATATGGTCTGGAGAGTCAACATCGGCAATACAAAAGATTTGCTCTTGAAAATCAGACTAGACCTTCATATTCTCTCTCTGACACTCTGGGTTTGAATCAAAGGAAATTTATCTGTAAATGATAATAAAAACATCAATATGTTTGATATTAAAATAAAGGGGTGGAAAAAGTTACAGTGTCATTTATAATGCCCAAATATTTAGCTTAATCATGTAATAATTTACTTAGATTTTCAAAGATTGAAGATAGCCATGTATATATATCACTGCTTCAGTGACAATAATATTGGTTCTTTCACCACATGGAGAAATAAATATACAAACTTGTGTTCAGCTAATAAAGTTTCATTAGCCTATATACAATACTTTCTCCCCTCTTAAAAGAAAAGCCCTCTTTGACACAAATCCCTCTAGCTATTTCCCTATTTCACTACTTCCCTTTATTGAAAACCTCCTCAAAAAAAGTTCTCTAACACCACTTTCCACAAATCCTCTCCTTCTATTCTCTCTTACTCTCTTGAACCCACCTGAATGATTTTCACCCCTATCACTTCTCTGAAACTGGTCTTTCTTTTCAGTAACCTCCATATTGATGAATCCAATGATCAGTTCTTAGTAAGACCAGATCTTATTTAGATTATTTCTCTCTTTCCTGAAACTTTTTTTGTTTCAGAAGAAACACAATCTCCTAAGTATTCGTCTGTCTCACAAATTCCTTTACTGATTCCTCCACTTTCTCCCACACATAAACATTAGCATGCATTAGGACTGAATATAGGATTCAGTCCTTAGAACTGTTTTATATATACAGTCACTTGCAGGATGATTCCATCTAATTTCAAGACTTTGAATATTATCTCTTTGTGGGCAACACTAGTCTTTAAAGTCTGGAACTTTATCCTAGATCCAGGCTCATATATTCAAAGGGCAGGTTGGCTTCTCATTTGGATGTCTTAAGGCAACTTTTTTTTTTTAATTTTAATAATATATTTTATTTAATATTATCAAATATTATCATTTTAACATGCAATCAGTACAAAATTTATTAACATGATGTTTTTCATTTTTTTTTATATTAAGTTCAAAATCTGTTGTGTATTTCACACTTACAGCACATCTCAATTTCTGCCAACCACATTTCAAGTACTCTGTATGTAGCTCTTGTATTGGACAGCACATGTCCAGAAATACTGTATGAGCAAATGCATGTGAACTTCAAAGTTTTCTGCAGAAAATGTTTCATTTGATTTTTCTTCAAGAAGTTTATGTCTTTACTGATTCAGTATATGTTGTCGTTTATAGCAGATTCCACAAATGAAATGGGTGGTTGGTCTCTGTTCCAAATACCTTAAACATTACTCTTTGTTTCAAGTTTCCTCATCTGTAAAATGGAGATACAATAGAAGCTATCCTACTGGGTGTCATGAAGACTGAATGTGTTAAAAAATATGCAAAATATATATATAAATTAAAGCATTTATAAAAGCACCTGGCATATTGTAAACATGCAATGAATATTGGTTATTATTTCCTTCTTTCCTGATTCTTTGACAGAAGTATACATAATCAGTGTCAGCAGCAGGAATGGAAGCTTGCAGGCTTTGTAATGACTAAAGTAATTAAAATGAATGTTAGGTGTAAGAATTATTTTGGGACATATTTAAATCTGTATGAACATTAATAATTTTTTAAATCACTGTTTCATTCCATAACTAAAAGTTGTTAATATAGAATGCTTGAATTCAAACAAACCATTATTTTAATAATACTAAACAAGGTTTGTTTTAAAATTGAGTATTTACTGAATGCTTTTATTGTCTAAGGCACTGTATTGAGAGCTTTTATGTGCGGTATCTCATTCAATCTTTACCATAACCCTAGTGTAGGGCACTATTATTAAGCTCATTTTAAAGATGTGGAAACTGAAGCTCAGGAAAGCTCTGGCCAAGGTCATAGAGCCCACAAATTGCAGAGGTAAACTGACACCAACAGCACTGGTGGAGTGTTAAGGCATCCTAACTTAAAATCAGGCTTCTCATCTTCCTCCTCAAGGTATTTCCCATGTCATCAATGACCAGTCATTCTTCTAGTTGCTCAGGGCAACAACCTCAGAGTAATCCTTCACCCTTCTTACTCTCCTTCTCTACATCCAAGCTGTTGCTTTATTTTGCATTTATTTGATTATTAAAGAATTAAATGTTTCCAAATGTACATTTACTCTTTATATTTTATCTATTAAATAATTGTTCACATCTTTGTGCCAAATGTATAAAATAAGGTATATTCAGAGAAGTTCTCTGTCTCCTCCTCCCCCCCTTCCCTCCACTCCACTGTAGGCAACCATTTTTCTTCCACTTTTTGGCTTCTCCCCCTCCTGTTTTTAACTATAAACAAATATGTTAATATACTGCTATTTCTTTCCCTCTTTTCTTAGATGAATGGCAGTTTATTATACACACTTTTCTTCAACTTGCATTTTCTTCACCTAAAAAGCTGTCCTGGGTACCTCTATGTAGTGTGTAGAGATCTATCTCCTTTTTTTAAAGGAGCATAATACTACATTGAGTGTATTTAATGTAGTGTATTTAGTGTATTTAATTAAACTACATTTAAATGTATTCTCATTTAAATTCAGCCATTTCTTTGTTTATGGGCATTTGGCACTTATTGGCCTTGTTCATACATCTTTTAATATTTTTATAGTGTATCATCCGGATAGATCTCTAGAAATGGGATTGGTAGGTAATTAGGTAAACTCAGGTACAATTTTGCTAGACATTGCATATCACTTTTCTATCAAAAACATATAAGAATACCTATTTTCCCAGAACCTTGGCAAGTATTTTGTTTAAACATACCAAATTTCTCAATGACGTTTCATTTTCTCATCAGTGAAACTGAACACATTTTAATATGTTCAAGGGCCATTTGTATTTTTTCCCTATGAACTATCTGTTGCCTATTCTTCTATCAGGATGTTGTCTTTATTTTCTTGCCCTCTGCTTCCTCTTACATAGTTATAAATATCACTGGCTTCTTTCTACCCTCAGTGGTTGGACTCCATCCACATATACTTTATAGTTTTGAGGATTTCTTGTCATCTAGTTTGTTTGCTTGTAAACTTTTAATTTGATATAATTTCAGATTTATAAAAAAAGTTGCTAAAATAGCACAAGGAATTCCCATTTGCCCTTTACCTAGATCATCAGTTGGTATATTTGGTCCCACTTATTTTCTCTCTCTCTCTCTCTCCACATATATATATATTTACTTACAAACACACAACATACAACTTCAATATATGTTTCCTAAGAACAAAGACATTCTTTTGTATAACCACAGTAAAACTATCAAAAATCAGAAAATGTAACATAGATAAAATGCTATTATCTAATCCACAGTTCATATTCAAATTTTGTCAATTGTCCTAACATTTACTTCTTCTGCCCAATATAGAATCCCATCCAGGATCATGGATTGCCGATAGGTGTCATGTCTCTTGCCTCATTTAATCTTGCACAGCTTTTCTGTCTTTGTTTTTCTTGATCTTAACATTTTTTGAAGACTAAAAACCAGTTATCTTGTAGAATGTCCCTGCATTTAATGTATCTGGCACGTTCTTGTTAGAGTAAACTTATGCATTTTGGGCAAGATCACCACAGGAAATATATATACTTTTCAGTATCAGGAGAAATATGAGGTTGGTTTGTCCTATTACTGGCACTGTTACCTTATATCACTTACTTAAGGAAGTATCCACCAGGTTTCTTCACTGTGAGGTTACTTTTCCCCTGTGTAATTAATGAGTTATTTGGGGGGAAATATTTTGTATTACATAAATATCCTGTTTTTCACCAAGCTTTCACCCACTAGTTTCAGCAACCATTAATGATCTTCTAATTGTATTATTTCTTCTGTATTTGTTAGTTGCCACTCTACTTAAGGAAGAGCTTTCTTTTATCACTCCTTTATTTACTTATTTGTATTTTCTGATTTATATCAGCTTGGACAAATGGATTATTACTTCATAATCTATTCCTATCATTACTTCAATTTATCTCAAATTATTCCAGATTTGTCCAAAGGGAGACATTTAAGTTGGTTCCTTTGCCCTTTAATTATATCTCTATCATATTTTTAACACTTTATTAGTTTCTAACACAATAAGATATTCCAGATTCCTTTTGTATCTTCCATGATTCAGACCTGGAATCAATTATTTCCCTCCAAAGTACCCTTTGGTAACCAAAAAGATGTACCTACTTGGGCCAGGACTTCAGAGAAGTTCCAGAGCACCTCCGCAGGAACTGTGGACGTTTCACAAAGAGGCTCTGTCTCATCTTCAGCCTTCTGAGAACTCCTATGGAAGAGCAAGGGAAAAATATGTCTTGGGAAAGAAAATGGTTTCGCTGTCAAAACTAGGAGATGGTGCTGGTTCTCTTGGCTCTTTAGAAACTCCAAAAAATCTGCTGGATTTTTATTTTATAATTTCACAATTCTTATTTTTCAAAATTATTTTTATATTTGCATTTCTCATTTTATGATTTGCTTCTAGATTTTAAAAATATTCCTTTTTTCCCACTTTTTGCTGTTTAGTTGTTATTCAATTTTTTCCTTTTGATTTTGATCATTTTTTTGGACTAGATTATATTAAGCCAACCCTTCCACCAAGAATGACTGCTATATCTGTGTAAAACATTTTTTAAAAATCTGTTTGAAGGCATTAGTTAAGAAATCAGCAAGGACCAGACGAGTCAATGTTTCCAAAGAGGATGAACATAGATAAGTGAATCCAATATTCTACTTTTGAAGCATTTTCCAATCTATAAAACACAGCTGAGAGACTGAGAAGCTGAGCATAAAATAGTAGGTAGGAGGCTGAGAAGCTGAACAGAGCTTTCAGAGGTCATAAGAGGCTGGAGGAACAAAAATTAGAGGTTAGAAATCACAAGGAGATGGGACATTGGTTAACAGCCCAGGATTCCACTGAGACCATTGAAGATTTACATCTTGGAAGGAGTAAGGGCAAAACAGAAATAAAACCCCCTTCACAAATACTGAAATATGTCTCTGAATTAGGGCAATTGATTTGATTGATTTAAGATTATCAACTCCTTTATTAATTTTTACCAACACAAAGAAAATCCTATGTGGAGCATTATAGCATCATCAGAACCTCAAATTATATTTATAAGAATTGATAATCAGTGTTTTTCACTCCAGCAAAAAATGCTGCACTCCAGGAAACAAGACCAAATGACCAAAAGAGAAAGAAAAAAACATAATGTAGAAATAGACCATATGATCCAGACATTGGATTTAACTAGACATCAACTCTAAAATAAATGGTATACTGAAATAACATGATAAACTAGAGAAAAAAATTAAGAATTTCAGCTGAGGACTGGAAACTCTGAAATGGAAACAAATGGAAAATTTAGAAATAAGAAAACTAAAATTAAGACTCAGTAAATGAGTTTGACAGAAGATGACCCAAAGTAAGAATTAGTGAACTGGATTAGTGATCAGAAGGGAACAAATATTCATGCCAAATCACAGAGAGACAAAAAATTGGAACATACAGGGCTTCCTTGGTGGCGCAGTGGTTGAGAGTCCGCCTGCCGATGCAGGGGACGCGGGTCCGTGCCCCGGTCCGGGAAGGTCCCACATGTCGCGGAGCGGCTGGGCCTGTGAGCCATGGCCGCTGAGCCTGCGCGCGTCCGGAGCCTGTGCTCCGCGACAGGAGAGGCCACAACAGTGAGAGGCCCACGTACCGCAAAAAAAAAAAAAAAAAAAAAAAAATTGGAACATACAGAAAAGAGGACAAGAGAATGGGAAGAGAGAACATGTGGTGTTACCACAGCCTAGAACCCCAGGATGTCCCTTGAGAGCTAGAATCACAGCGAGGACCACCTGTTGAGAGTCAGGACATAAGTAGGGAAGTGGTATCTGAGCAGGAGCAGAAGTCATGGATGATCCCCAGAAACTACAAAGATATCATACTGAGGAGACCTGCCCTGGTTTCTGTTCATCTTCCACCCACCAATATTTCAAGTATTCAACACAGAAGCCAATGTGCAGGGAGCATGGGAAATGTAACTCCCTATGTTACAGAGTGTGTGTATGTGAGGGTGGATGGATATGAAAGAAAATTATCAGTTAGCCTTGCACAGATGCCAACTTTTCAAGTTTCCAGGGATAAAGCTAATTTACCCTGAACCTATTTTCCTACTTACTTTTGACCACTTTAATAGGGAACTGAGAAAAATAGAGTTTGATGCCTGTGCTCAGGATGATATTTTATCCAGATTTCCAAGATAGAGTTTATTCTGAGAAAAGCATATTGAGATTAATCCAAAAACTACCAGGGAATCAAACATTTCAACTGAGCTGATGAATTAAAGTACATTTTTGACTATTTTGGGACTAGTGAGTGAATTTTTTCATCAGCAAAAATATGTAAACTAGTTTGTGTTCCTAAATGCAACATAAGCTCAGATACACCTTTTCTCACCAAAGAAGTTACACTTATCTTTCTTCTTGGTGTTTACTTTGTGGAATAGGATGTATGTGAAAACGTAGCTTCTCATAGAAAAATGGTTCATTGTATTCTGATAAAGTGTCTTCAAATGTTTTCTTTCTTTTTTTTTTTTTTTGGTAAATTACATATTATCCTCTGTAGTACTGAATATTGAATTTCAGGTACAAACTGAAATGTCATTCAGAAGTATTTGACTTGAAACAGTTTGGAGGAAATTATTTTAAGTGAAACTGCTTTTCAGGCAATGAAAGAAATACTGGAACTTTGGAAATTGACTAAATATATTATTTTTTTCAAGTAATGAGCTCTCTAAAATGAATTGGTAATCAAAAATTACGCTACTCTTGCTTTTTGCATAACTGGCTAGCAGGTAATGAGTGTGATAATGTCCTCTTTGAACTAGGGCCAGGACTCTAAGCTATAACATCGAGTAAAGGGTAATTATGTTCTTTAATTTTCAAACTGGTTCAATCTCTAGCACCTACCATGTACCAGTCATGGTACTAAGACTTACAAAGATAAGTAAGACAGTATCTAGTCTTAAATTGAAAGCAATCTAGTGGAAGGGGTAAATTATTAATAGATACTAACTTATGAGGTATAATTAGTACAGTATAATGAAAGATACATAAATATGAGGTTTTTAAAAAAGCATTCATTGTATAATGCTAAATAGAAAGAATAGGAATTAAAATTATGTTCATAGTGTATTTCTAATTTGTTGAGCAGATAAATAGAATTCTATAAAATCATCCACTGTTCAAAGCAGTTACTCATGAATTATGTGATTAAAAGTTGTATAATCTTTTAAACATTTCTGTATTTTTCAAATTATTTTATTTTTTTCTTTCACAGTGAGTATGGATTAAACTTTAATTAGAAAAAAATAGAACCTGTTAAAAAATGAATCTATCATTCACTAAAAATGGCATTTCTTTGTTCTAAGGAAGGGCTTGGGAAATGACAACCAGCAGGCAAATCCAGCCTACAGCCTGTTTTTATTTTATGGCCCATTATAGATAGAGGTTGTGAAACCTTGCCCTAAAGAACGCAACCAACAAATACGTATTCCACCAAGACCCTTTATTTGTCTCTACTTTATGGAGAAGAACTGGGGAAAACCATCAAGATACACCACAAATTATTCAGAGTTCAGAAATTGTCTCAAGGTCATTTATTCAGGCTAGAGCTAACCTTCCTGAACATCACTTTAAGCCAAGCAGTTTATGTGGGTTATTGGATTTAATTCTCAAAACAATATTATGCAGCATACTTTTTATTCAACTTTTAATGATAATCAAATTGAGGCATGGAGAGATCATAGCCATAGCAAGAAGTGAAGCCAAAATTTAAATCCAGGCAAACTATTCCAGGGCCACAGTAGAGCCTTCTCCATCTGAGGGAATTTGAAATGCTACATATCTCCTGAATGGAATGGAAGTTGGCCTTGGATTTAGGCTTTTCAAGGTAGTTATCTAAGGATCCATCACTGAACTTAACTCCTATCTCTAATTGGAAATAAAATGCAGCTGTAATCAGCTCTACAGATCAAAAAATTCGTCTGCAAGTTGGCTGCATTCTCCTGGTAGATGGACTTGGTAAAGTGCTCTGAACTGACAGAATATACATAAAAATGAGATTTTTTTTTCACCCTGGAGATTTTCAATTTGAAGAAGTTAATAAATTACAAAGGCTTGCAAATCAAAATCATTAGAAGTATTCTCTCATTAAGAGTTCATGTCTGATTAATGATAATAAAGAAAAGAAATTAGCATGATATTTATGTGGCTACTGCAAGCATTTCCATGGAGATTTCATCACCTTTATTATAATCTAATGTAATAATAATATGACTTTAAAAATCCTTTGCTTGCTATTTCAATGCCCAACTTTTGAATTAAAAGCATGCGAGATAACTGTAAATCCACTGTGAGGTCTCACATTTCTTTATAAAACCTTTTTTCTTGAGATCCCTCCCAGATATGAGAAACTAAAAGTATACCAAAATACAGACAAACAAAAAAATTCTAGACAAAAGTACAGTATGAAACCATAGTGTGTTACCATGGTATGAACTATCAGCTCTCTGACACAATAGAAATATAAAAGGGTTTTAGTTTTGTTTACACAATTTGAATTTTCCTGATTTTATAACCCAACAATGCTAATTATAAAGTAACTAAGATGTTTCCATTTGAGTTAAGAAATTTATTTTTATGAAGTGTGACAAAGCATTTGATGGATTTTTTTTCACATTTTTTCTGGGTACACTGGTGTCATATATACAAACTGAATCCTGGTTATTCCTTAAATATGCCAGATGATTCTTTTATGGGTGAGGGATACAGGTTGGCATTATAGTCATGGAAAAGAATTACCTGTCCCAGGGTTTAAGAAATGTCTTTTTGAAGCATTGCTAATACAACATCCTCTTTTTAGTCATTTGAATGATGTAAAAGCCAATAAAACGATATGCCAAATTTCTGTGAATAACAAAATAAGTTGTATTAAGAAAGGTTTTCTTCCATATCTGGTTCTAAGAGAATTGTAAATCTTTGTTCAAGGGCTTTCTTTGGAGACTATATCCATGATCATTTCTGGCCTTGTAATCTAAAAGTATTTAAGGGTAAAAAAGTCATTCAAAGATCTATGTTATTCTAAAATAATTCTCTGGTACCCAAAGCCATTTTTCATAGGTTATTAGTGACCTCACGTGAATAACATATGAACACTATTTGCTTGTTTACTTATCTAAGACAAATGATGATTCTTATACCCACTAGCGACATTTTCAGATGATCACTGATTTATTATTATGGAGTGTGAATGAATGGAGCCGAGGTTGAGATTCAGATGCACTTTACTCAGTTTTTAAAATCTTTTCTTATCCTAATAATAATTATAGTCCATCTCACATTCTTATTAAATTTTTATCATTACTTAAGGCACAAATATACACATACACACACATCAGGGTGCTATTATTTTCTGTTACATGTTCATTGAAATATATGACTTTTTAAAGCATGTACATTTGATACCTTAGTAACATAAAAATTAAAGAAAACCTAGCAGTCTTACACTCAGGTAATAAAATTCTAGATCTCAGGAAGAAATAAGATTAAGGAATGATGGTTATTATTTTGGGGAAGGTTTTATTTATTCCATAAGGTATACTTATTTTGTTACCAGAGATAGCTACATTCCTAAAAACACCAGTTTTATAAAATATGAAATTTGCTTTTAATTCTTTAAATGTTCAGGGAGCATCCTGTGTATATGCTGAAGCTGTTTCCCACTTCCTCGAATATTTCAATAAATTTTTATTGACTGTCTCCTTTGTGGAAAGCACTCTGGAGAATACAAAGATGAACAGAACATAGCCCATATCCCCAAGATGCTTAAAGGATAGCAGATGAGGTGGATTCATAAAACTAAGCTACAGGAGAGAGTGATATATAATATGTTGTGGATAAGGAATCAGCTAATTGAAATGCCTACAGATGGCTAATGAAAATATAAATGTGTGACTTAAGCAGGCAAAAGGTGATAGGGAGGAGGGGAGCCTGTGGATGGATTTGGGGAGTCCCTGCACTACTTAAAGCCTTTCAAAGACATTTCTGTAAATACTGTGCCAGCCAAACAAAACATAACTAAAAATTGTTATATTAAGCTACAAAGCTACAAGAGGAGTGTGGGTGATTGTTCTCTTACAGTTTTATCTATATCTATATCCATATATATATCACACATACGAGTGTGTGATATATGTATGGATATAGATAAATAGGTGAACTATAATAGAAAGCAGTATATCTTGAGATATAAATAACTTGTACTTGAATTAATATTTATGGCATTGAGAAAAATGGGCATTATATGTGGGTTGTTAAATATTTTTATGATAGGATAGAAAATATAAACTCAACTCAACTATGACATCATATTTTTCTCTTTTACCAGTATAGTTATTTTATGAAAATGATTTATAACATTAAGAAGATAGATAATAAGGGCTTATTTATGGATTGAAAAATATACAGTGTGATAATTTGTGATGGTGACTTCACTTGTGATGTATAAGTTAAACCCTAGAGATATCCTTCACGTGTTCTACACATCAGTGCACGGCAATCCAAATCACTGACAAAATTTATAAAGTAACTGACGTCGACAGTCTCCACTACTTAAAATACCTAAGGGATTTTACTGATGCTTATATGAAATGCTATCCCACATTTAAATATGTACAATATTTGCCACCATAACAACTGAAATACAACAAAATAAACTTGGAAATATTGTATTTCAATAACTTGCATAGTACTAAAATTGGAATTTCTCGAATATTTTATAGAAAACAGATCAGTAATATATTTAAAAATTTTTTCAAATATCTTGTTTAAGACACTAAGTTGAGTAGTACATGATTAAAGTTTCAAGAACAATAATATAAAAATCTCAAAAACAAAATAATTCTTCTAAGAAGAAATTGGTGGTATTTTCTAATAAGCTGATTATTTTTAAAGCCTAAATAATACTCTAATATGGTCATCTTCAGGCAAATGAAAAGAAATATCCATTACATCAAAATATTGTTAACTTGCTCTTCTTGGAACAATTCATTCAGTATATGTTATTCCTTCAATGTGTGAAAGTATAGAATATATTTATATTGGTTTCTGTCCCCAGTCCCTGGCACAGAGGTTCTAAAACCATTATAATTTCCTAAGTAATAAGAGCATTAGGAGCATGTTTTATTCTAAATATTTGTTCTTTGACCCCGTTTCCAGACTCAAATCTCCTAAATTCCTTGGAATTTCCTGAGTGATAGCGATATCTTTTGTTCTAATGAGGTGACTCTTGTGGGATCCTGGATGGAGGTTGGTTACCAGATAGATCAAGTCATAATTAGAAACTTGGAATTTTCAGCCCCAACTTCCATTCTCCAGAGCCGGGAGAGGGGCTGAAAATGGAGTTTGTGATTTGTCATGCCCACATGATGAAGTCTCCATAAAAACCCCCGAAGTGTGGGGTTCAAAGAGCTTCCAGGTTAATGAACACATCCACATACAGGGAAGGTGATGCACCCCAACCAACTCCATGGGAACAGAAGCTCCTGTGCTTGAGATCCTCTCAGACCTTGCCCTGTGTATCTCTTCATATGGCTGTTCATCTATATGCTTCATCACATCCTTTATTATTTAATATTATATAATAAACTGATAAATGTAAGTGTTTCTCTGAGCTCTGTGAGCTGTTCTAGCAAATAACCGAATCCGAGCAGGAGGAGGTCATGGGAACTTCCGATTTTTAGCCAACTCAGACAGAACTTGTGGATAACCTGGGGACTACTACTTGCAATTGGCATCCGAAGTAGGGGGCAGTCTCATGGGACTGAGCCCTTAACCTGTGGGATCTGAGGCTATCTTCAGGCAGACAGTGTCGGAATTGAGTTAAATTGTATGACACATAGCTGGTGTCACAAAAAGTTGCTTGGTGTGGGAAAAACTTGATATCAGAAAAGTTGTGAGTGTGGTAGTGGTATGAGAGTAAAGGAAAAACACATAGGACGACTGGATTTTTCCTACTCACAATGCATATACAATTGATGTTTCTCTCATTAATGCCCCTAAAAGAGTAAAATCAATTACTATGAAGAAAGTCAAGCAGTTAAAAAATTTGGGGAAAAAATGTGTAACAGTAATTTTTAGTTGACCTTGACACCTGAATGTGTAGATATGAAAGGATGCACAAAAAATGACCAAGTAGAATTTCTCACATTGCTCTGTTTTAATGTTCCCAAACCATCCTAGACGCCTTCCATGCCAATACAAAAATTATCTGTGCTACTCTTAAAGTATGGTTCCTGTAGTGATGAATAATTCTACTGTCAACTTGATGAAGCTGGCAACTGCACTTCCCAGAATCCCCTTCCCTGTATGGGTATGGGTTCTGATTTGGTCGAGAGAAATCTGCATAAGCTATGGAGGCAGAAGTGACACAGCAGCCCCTACTCTCCGAATGTTGTTGTGGTTAGATGTGGTGACAGATAGATGCAAAGGTACTACCAAGGTTCAGGTACTCCTTGTCTTTTCCACTCCATGGAAAAGATCTTCTCCCTGACTAATGGCCTGTTGTTCAACAACGGCCCCAGACCTCTCACTGGACCCTTAGCTACAGACACACAGAGGCAACAACTTCCCACTGACTCCTCCATTATGGTCCCTCTTTAGTGGTTAAACATGCTTGGCTTAGCTTGACTGGTTCATAAGTCCTCTGATATTTAATTGTTATAATCAATTTCTACTCCTGAATTCATAGTGGTTCTGCTTCCTTGACTGAACCCTACTGCAATATTATCCCATATAAACACTGTATTTCAGTGGTCCCTGACCATGCCTTTATGACGGTCCAGATCATCACTCATCACTCACGAATGTCTAATCCTTCCTGGTCACCAATTCAATAATTAGACTGGATATGGACAGGCTCATACAGTTTTGGTCATTTTTCCTTCACAGTAATTTTCACCTTTGTGATTAGATAATTCTTTTATGTAAAACTCCCTCACTAAAGAATAAGGGGCTGCTGGAATTAGTTTTCTATTGCTGCTGTAACAAATGACCACAAATGTAGTGGCTTAAAGAAATGCAAATCTATTATCTTATAGTTCTGTAGGTCAGAAGTCCAACAGAGGTCTCAGTGGGCAAGATCAAGGTGTTGGCAGGGCTGCTTTCCTTTCTGGAAGCTCTTGGGGAAAACCTATTTGTCTCCTTGACTTTTCCAGCTTCTAGAGGCTGCCTGCATCCTTGGCTCATCCTTGGCTCCCTTTCTCCATCTTCAAAACCAGCCACGTAGCATCTCTCTGACCATGCCTCTGTCATCACATCTTTTTCTCACCACAACCAGAAAAGGTTCTCCAATTTTAAGGACCCAAAGAATTGGATTGTATAATCCCTCCATCACAAGGCCCTTAATTTAATCACATCTGTAAAGTCACTTTTGCCATGTAAAGTATCATATTCATCTACTCTTAGAAATATGATGTAGATATATATTTGGGCAGCCTTTATTTCTGCCTATCACAACTGCATTGTAGAACACATTGACTTGCATCTACTAAGTGTACAATAATATTTAGTAGAGAAGTAAATTTTGATATAATTAATATATTGCTAGGGACTTATTATTACATTTTCTTTAGAGTAAACAGTTCACTCAGTTCAGGTGTATCATTAACCATAATATCTAGGCTTTAAAAAGTTAGTGGTACTTTAAATGTTAAGTAACAGTTCCTGCATTAAGTTTTGGCCCTCTATACAGGACCTTATATTTATTCTTTTTAGTTTGTTTAATTTGGTTGTAAGTACTATATAGGATTTTGTTTACTAAATTGTCTGTTTTTCTTTTTTTTTTTTGCATTATGTGGGCCTCTCACTGTTGTGGCCTCTCCCGTTGTGGAGCACAGGCTCCAGACGCACAGGCTCAGCTGCCATGGCTTACAGGCCCAGCCGTTCCGCGTGGTAAATATAGATAGATATATTATATATATATATATATATATATATATAATATAGATAGTAATATATAGATTATAGATATATATAATATAGATAGTAAATATAGATAGTTGGTTGCCTATACTCAAGGCAATGAAAATGTCTTTAGCTTTTGGATATTACAAATGACAATTTAGGGCTTCCCTGGTGGCACAGTGGTTGAGAGTACGCCTGCCAATGCAGGGGACATGGGTTCGTGCCCCGCTCCGGGAAGATCCCACATGCTGCGGAGCGGCTAGGCCCGTGAGCCATGGCTTCTGAGCCTGAGTGTCCGGAGCCTGTGCTCCGCAATGGGAGAGGCCACAACGGTGAGAGGCCCCCATACTGCAAAAAAAAAAAACAGGATTGCATTTCAATAGAACTAAGCTGCATACAAGATGCTCAATTTTCTTTCTATATTATAATCACTGAAAATTACCCATTCAATTAATTTTTTTAATCCTTAACTTCACACAAAACACTGTTCGTTTTATAACAGGGAAGACTACAATAAAAAAAATTCAGCCCCTCTCCTTTAGAATTTTATATTACTAAAATATAAGGGGAGTAAGTCAATAACTACATATGTTTAGGTCGATCAAACTATTCTGTATAATACTATAGTGGTGGATACACTGTATACTTGTTAAAACCATTGTAACGTACCACACCAAGAGTGAACCTTAATGTAAACTGTGGACTTTGGATGATAAGGTGTCAATGAAGGTTTACCCTTTGTAACAAACGTAGCATTCTGGTTCAAGATATTGATAGTAGAGGAGGCTGCACATGTGTAGGAGCAGGGGCTATATGGGAACTCTGTACTTTCTGCTCAAGTTTATGTAAACCTAAAACTGCTTTAAAAAAGTCTATAAAAATACATGTAACAAAATGTTATATAGGGGCTTCCCTGGTGGCACAGTGCTTGAGAGTCCGTTTGCCAATGCAAGGGACATGGGTTCATGCCCTGGTCCAGGAAGATCCCACATGCCGCGGAGTGGCTGGGCCCATGAGCCATGGCCGCTGAGCCTGCGCGTCCGGAGCCTGTGCTCCGCAACGGGAGAGGCCACAACAGTGAGAGGCCCACATACCACAAAAAAAAAAAAAAAAAAAAGTTATATAAATGCCACCAGCAAAATTCTATCAGGGTTTAGTCACTTTACGGGAGGAAGAGTTGGAAAGAGTTCATCATGGGTGGATAGGACTAACAGGAATTCTACTTAGAGGACACAGGATGAGCAAAATCTTGGCAGAGAGAAATCTGAAGGGCATTTGGGCAAAAACAAGGGTTCTTGATGCCGCTTCCCCTCCATCCTGCTGAGGTAATGGCCTGTGGAATATACAGACAAGGATTTATAGCCAAATGAGAACTAAAGCACACTTTATTAATCTGAGCACTCATCCTAACAACCCAGAAAATTCAGGTTTCCTATGAACTGTGTTGGAAAAAAAGAGGCCAGAGTGGAACTTGTTATTCCTCCCACTCTTTGCCCCCAATTGAGTTATCAACCCTTCTGGAGATGGAAAATATGGAGCAGGGGCTAATGCAAATAACTGTTTTTCTTCAATTAGGTATCCTTCCCTACAGTGGCAGGCAACCTGCTGAGTGCCAGGCTCTCCTTATTGTCCCCTCAACACCCAGCAAGTGATAGGAGGGACTTGTGCTGAACCTCTGCTCTCCTCTTGGATTCAGAAATGAAGACCAGGTCTTCCCAATATCAGATTCCTTTTCACCTTGCCTCCAATAATTCAGTATTTGATTTGGTGATAAATCTTACAGAAAAAAATAAATACTTGTTTTTTGTGCTCACTAATCTACTTTCAATATTGATACATGCTTGCCTAAACTTCTGATGTTACGATAATTTTTAGACTTCATCTTAATGAAAATTTCCATGTTATACACTAAAACAAACTTCCAATTTATCTTTTTGCCTTATGATCACTGTACTAGAGTAAATTACTATATTTTCTTAAGATGGCAAAACAACAGTAGCAACAAAAAAAACAGTGTTTTTCAATTTGGTTATTCTAGTTTCACAGACAAAAGTATTCTTAGAGAATTTTATAAGAAATAATGTATCTTAATAAAGACACTTTTTAGGGTTAGAGCAAAAGTTATGGTATAAAAAAGCAGCCAGCTGGGACAGAGAAGTAGGGACTAGCATAGGTTTATGTTTTAAAGAAAAAGCCTACAGAGAGAGAACACACAATTGAATCAGGACAAGAACAGTTCTGAAATGAGGTATTAATGTGGAAGAAATGTTACTGTCTGGCTTTGGAAGAGCTGAATAGATCTGGCTAACTGAGAATATTCAGGAGCTATTTTAATAAGTTATCACCTACATGCACACTAATAAAAATGCCATTAAAAATTTGTTTTAGGTCCTTGTCTCCACAGTAAGCCACAATCACCCCCTGCCTCTGCAGGAGACCCTCCAACCCTAGCAGGTTTGCTTTTATTTCCACATTCAGCCTGTTGAGACAATGGTAGTCTGTACTTCATCTGAGAACAAAACTATCGATGGAGCTCTACCCACCACAAGACCCTCCCATCAGGAAACTTACACAAGCCTCTTAGATAGCCTCATCCACCAGAGGGCAGACAGCAGAAGCAAGAAGAACTACAATCCTGCAACCTGTGGAACAAAAACCACATTCACAGAAAGATAGACAAGATGAAAAGGCAGAGGGCTATGTACCAGATGAAGGAAGAAGATAAATCCCCAGAAAAACAACTAAATGAAGTGGAGATAGGCAACCTTCCAGAAAAAGAATTCAGAATAATGATAGTGAAGATGACCCAGGACCTCAGAAAAAGAATGGAGGCAAAGATCAAGAAGTTGCAAGAAATGTTTAACAAAGACCTAGAAGAATTAAAGAGCAAACAAACAGAGATGAACAATACAATAACTGAAATGAAAACTACACTAGAAGGAACTCAATAGCAGAATAACTGAGGCAGAAGAATGGATAAGTGACCTGGAAGACAGAATGGTGAAATTCACTGCTGCGTAACAGAATAAAGAAAAAAGAATGAAAAGAAATGAAGACAGCTTAAGAGACCTCTGGGACAACATTAAACACAACAACATTTGCATTATAGGGGTCCCAGAAGGAGAAGAGAGAGAGAAAGGACCAGAGAAAATATTTGAAGAGATAATAGTCAAAACATCCCTAACATGGGAAAGGAAATAGCCACCCAATCCCAGTAAGTGCAAAGAGTCCCATACAGGATAAACCCAAGGAGAAACATGCCAAGACACATAGTAATGAAACTGGCAAAAAACAAAGACAAAGAAAAATTATTGAAAGCAGCAAGGGAAAAACGACAAATAACACAAAAGGGAACTCCCATAAGGTTAACAGTTGATTTTTCAGCAGAAACTCTACAAGCCAGAAGGGAGTGGCATGATATACTTAAAGCAATGAAAGGGAAGAACCTACAACCAAGATTACTCTACCTGGCAAGGATCTCATTAAGATTCGATGGAGAAATCAAAAGCTTTACAGACAAGCAAAAGCTGAGACAATTCAGCACCACAAAACCAGTTCTACAACGAATGCTAATGAAACTTCTCTAAGTGGGAAACACAAGAGAAGAAAAGGACCTACAAAAACAAACCCAAAACAATTACGAAAATGGTTACAGGAACATATGTATTGATAATTACCTTAAATGTGAATGGATTAAATGCTTCAACCAAGAGACACAGGCTTAACAAAAAATAAAAAAATGAAGAAAAAAGAAAAAGGAAAAGAAAAGACACAGGCTTGCTCAATGGATACAAAAACAAGATCCATCTATATGCTGTCTACAAGAGACCCACTTCAGACCTACTGACACATACAGACTGAAAGTAAAGGGATGGAAAAAGATAGTCCATGCAAATGGAAATCAAAAGAAAGCTGGAGTAGCAATACTCATATCAGATAAAATAGACTTAAAAATAAAGAATGTTACAAGATACAAGGAAAGACACTGCATAATAATCAAGGGATCAATCCAAGAAGAAGATATAACAATTATAAATATATATGCACCCAATATAGGAGCACCTCAATACATAAGGCAACTGCTAACAGCTATAAAAGACGAAATTGACAGTAACACAGTAATAGTGGGGGACTTTAACACCTCACTTACACCAATGGACAGATCATCCAAAATGAAAATAAATACGGAAACAGGAGCTTTAAATGACACAATAGACCAGATAGATTTAATTGATATTTATAGGACATTCCATCCAAAAACAGCAGATTACACTTTCTTCTCAAGTGCGCACAGAACATTCTTCAGGATAGATCACATCTTGGGTCACAAATCCAGCCTCAGTAAATTTAAGAAAATGAAATCATATCAAGCATCTTTTCTGACCACAACTCTATGAGATTAGAAATGAATTACAGGGATAAAACGTAAAAAACACAAACACATGGAGGCTAAACAATACGTTACTAAATAACCAAGAGATCACTGAAGAAATCAAAGAGGAAATCAAAAAATACCTAGAGACAAATGACAATGAAAATATGACAATCCAAAACCTATGGGATGCAGCAAAAGCGGTTCTAAGAGGGAAGTTAATAGCTGTACAACCCTACCTCAAGAAACAAGAAAAATCTCAAATAAACAATCTAACCTTACACCTAAAGGAACTAGAGAAAGAAGAACAAACAAAACGCAAAGTTAGCAGAAGGAAAGAAATCATAAAGATCAGAGCAGAAATAAATGAAATAGAAACAAAGAAAACAATAGCAAAGATCTATAAAACTAAAAGCTGGTTCTTTGAGAAGATAAACAAAATTGATAAACCATTAGCCAGACTCATCAAGAAAAACAGGGAGAGGAGTCAAATCAATAAAATTAGAAATGAAAAAGGAGAGGTTACAACAGGCACCACAGAAATAGAAAGCATCCTAAGAGACTACTACAAACAACTCTACGCCAATAAAATGGACAACCTGGAAGAAATGGACAAATTCTTAGAAAGGTATAACCTTCCAAGACTGAAACAGGAAGAAACAGAAAATATGAACAGACCAATCACAAGTAATGAAATTGAAACTGTGATTAAAAATCTCCCAACAAACAAAAGTCCAGGACCAGATGGCGTCACAGGTGAATTCTAACAAACATTTAGGGAAGAGCTAACACCCATGCTTCTCAAACTCTTCCAAAAAATTGCAGAGGAAGGAACACTCCCAAACTTATTCTATGAGGCCACAATCACCTTGATACCAAAACCAAACAAAGATACTACAAAAAAGCAAATTACAGACCAATATCGTTGATGAATACAGATGCAAAAATCCTCAACAAAATACTAGTAAACAGAAGCCAACAACACATTAAAAGGATCATACATTATGATCAAGTGGGATTTATCCCAGGGACGCAAGGATTCTTCAATATATGCAAATCAATCAATGTGATACACCATATTAACAAATTGAGGGATAAAAACCATATGATCATCTCAATAGATGCAGAAAAAGCTTTTGACAAAATTCAACACCCATTTATGATAACAACTCTCCAGAAAGTAGTCATAGAGGGAACCTACCTCAACATAATAAAAGCCATATACGAGAAACCCAAAGCAAACATCATTCTGAATGGTGAAAAACTGAAAGCATTTCCTCTAAGATCAGAAACAAGACAAGGATGTCCACTCTCACCACTATTGTTCAATATAGTTTTGGAAGTCCTAGCCATAGCAATCAGAGAAGAAAAAGAAATAAAAGGAATACAAATTGGAAAAGAAGAAGTAAAACTGTCACTGTTTGCAGATGACATAATACTATACATAGAGAATCCTAAAAATGCCACCAGAAAACTACTAGAACTAATCAATGAATTTGGTAAAGTTTCAGGATACAAAATTAATGCACAGACGTCTCTTGAATTCCTATACACTAATGATGAAAAATCTGAAAGAGAAATTAAGGAATCACTCCCATTTACCACTGCAACAAAAAGAATAAAATACCTAGGACTAAACCTACCGAGGGAGACAAAAGACCTGTATGCAGAAAATTATAAGACACTGATGAAAGAAATTAAAGATGATACCAACAGATGGAGAGATATACCATGTTCTTGGATAGGAAGAATCAATATTGTGAAAATGACTATACTACCCAAGCAATCTACAGATTCAATGCAGTCCCTATCAAATTACCAATGGCATTTTTTATGGAACTAGGACAAAAAATCTTAAAATTTGTATGGAGACACAAAAGGCCCCAAATAGCCAAAGCGGATTTGAGGGAATAATATATTACAAAGCTACAGTCATCAAGACAATATGGTATTGGCACAAAAACAGAAACACAGATCAATGGAACAAATAGAAAGCCCAGAGATAAACCCACGCACCTATGGTCAACTAATCTATGACAAAGGAGGCAAGAATATACAATGGAGAAAAGACAGTCTCTTCAATAAGTGGTTCTGGGAAAACTGGACAGCTACATGTAAAAGAATGAAATTAGAACACTCTCTAAAACCATGCATAAAAATAAACTCAAAATGGATCAAAGACCTAAATGTAAGGCCGGACACTATAAAACTCTTAGAGAAAAACATAGGAAGAACACTCTTTGACATGAATCACAGCAAGACCTTTTTTGATCCACCTCCTAGAGTAATGGAAATAAAAACAAAAATAAACAAATGAGACCTAATGAAACTTCAAAGCTTTTGCACAGCAAAGGAAACTATTAACAAGACAAAAAGACAACCCTCAGAATGGGAGAAAATATTTGCAAACGAATCAACGGACAAAGGATTAATCTCCAAAATACATAAAGAGCTCATGCAGCTCAATATTAAAGAAACAAACAACCCAGTCCAAAAATGGGCAGAAGACCTAAATAGACATTTCTCCGAAGAAGACATACAGATAGCCAAGAGGCACATGAAAAGCTGCTCAACATCACTAATTATTAGAGTAATGCAAATCAAAACTACAATGAGGTATCGCCTCACAGCAGTTAAAATGGGCATCATCAGAAAATCTACAAACTACAAATGCTGGAAAGGGTGTGGAGAAAAGGGAACCCTCTTGCACTGTTGGTGGGAATGTTAATTGATATAGCTATTATGGAGAACAGTATGGAGGTTCCTTAAAAAACTAAAACTAGAATTACCATATGACCCAGCAATCCCACTACTGGGCATATACACAGAGAAAACCATAATTCAAAAAGATACGTGCACCCCAATGTTCATTGCAGCACTATTTACAATATCCAGGTCATGGAAGCAACCTAAATGCCCATCGACGGACGAATGGATAAAGAAGATGTGGTACATATATACAATGGAATATTACTCAGCCATAAAAAGGAATGAAATTGAGTCATTTGTTTAGACATGGATGGATATAGAGACTGTCACACAGAGTGAAGTCAGAAAGAGAAAAACAAATATCATGTATTAACGCATGTATGTGGAACCTAGAAAATGGTACAGATGAACCGGTTTGCAGGGCAGAAGTTGAGACACAGATGTAGAGAACAAACGTATGGACATCAAGGGGGCAAAGCCGTGGTGGGGTGGGCACAGTGCTGTGCTGAATTGGGCGATTGGGATTGACATGTATACACTGATGTGTATAAAATTGATGACTAATAAGAACCTGCAAAAAAAATAAATAAAACCATCGATGGTAAAGGAGAAAAAAAGTTCATTAAGTTTCTTATCAAAGAAATGGAGATGATTAATTTAAAAAATTTCTGTAGTTGTATTTTATTTTAAGTAAACTAATGTAATGTTATGTACCTTTGGTTTCCCAAATATTTGCAAAATCACCTTTTATAAAAATATATACACTATATTTCTGAAGTATTTATAGTTTTTCACTTGGATGAAAAATATCTGCAATTAATAAATACTTTAATATTGAATGTTTTTAAAAAAGCATTATGGAAATGGGATGGCAATAATAAGAATGTTTATTTTCTCAATTTTGGATTATTTTCATAAATATATATTTATATAAATCCTTTTATGTCCTTTTTTCATACTGTACCTTATTTTTGAAGTTATGATTTTTGTAATATATACCATAAAATGACTCCTCTAAACTTCATAAGTTAGAGGTCACAAAAATTCCTGGATTTATCTCTGTAAGTAGAGTCACTAAAAATGACTGATGGGAAATTAAAACAATGGCATTTGTTAGAAAAACTCAAATGCCCATAATTACAAAATGTGCTTTATGAGGTATATTCTGCATACAAAGAGCAAAGGTGTTCTAAGTCTGATGAACAACAAAGTCTGTGTTATGTGAATAAATGGCAAAAAAGGAGAGGAATTACGTGATGCCTGTGTTGCTTGTCTTCTGTGTGAGGAGTATTTTCAGAGATTGAACTAGGTGTATACTGGTCCCTTAACCCTGATGCATCACATCCTAGAACCCTGAGGGTAACTACAGATGAGTTATTGAAGCTGCTTACAGAATGGTTCACTAAAAACAAAGACAATAAAATAAGGATTTTAATTCAAAAAAAAATTGTTTTACTGTGAGAGCCAGAAGCTAGGACATATGGTTCATCATACCCCAAGCTCCTTTGTCCTATTCCCCCAAATCTGTCTAATCAAGCACCTAGGCTCCTATGTAGCCTGCAAGAAATTGGGATAATCATCCTTCACTTTTCTGTACAGACAATATGAATATTTCAAACAGAATCAATTTAATTTTTAAGTAGGCAAATGCATTCATTAAAAAACAATACACATTTGAACCATACAGATGAACAATTAAACATGTAAAATATTAAACCAAAAAGGCTGTTTTAAAAGGATACAAGTAAATGTTGGTGAGGATGTGGAGAGAAGGGAACGCTCCAACACTGTTGGTGGGAATGTAATTTGGTGCAGACACTGTGTAAAACTGTATGGAGGTTCCTCAAAAAACTAAAAATAGAAATACCATATGACCCAGAAATGCCACTCCTGGGTATATAACTGAAAAAAAAACAAAAACACAAATTCGAAAAAGGACATGCACCCCAATGTCCACAGCAGCGTTATTTAGAATTGCCAAGGTATGGAAGCAATGTAAGTGTCCATCAACAGATGAGTGGATAAAGAGATGGCATACATACATACACACACACACACACACACACACACACACACACACACACACACAATGGAATACTACTCAGACATAAAAAAGAATGAAATTTTGTCATTTTGCACAACATGGAGGACATTATGCTAAGTGAGATAAGTCAGACAGAGAAAGATAAATACTGTATTATATCACTTGCATGTGAAATCTAAAAAATAAAACAAACTAGTGAATAAAACAAAAAAGCAGCAGACTAATAGATGTAGAGAACAAACTAGTGGCTACCAGTGAGAAGAGGGAAGGAGGGAGGGGCAATATGGGGTAGAGGATTTAAAAAAAGGATTATTATAGGATTATATGAAATCATATTTGTGAAACTTTTGAAAATTGTAAAGCTCTAGAGAATTTAAATAACCTTTCATTCAATTGAAAAAAAAGCCTGTTTAAAATTCATAAGCACATACAGATTAAACAAGATGACACTAGTTCAAAGTGTTTACTAAAACACAGTGCAGATACAGAGATCACTGAAGGTCCTTTAACTAAATCCTGTAGGCATACAATTCCCAAATCAAGTCGTTTACCCATCTCCATGTGTCCTTTGATGCTAGAGTATATGGAATGGAGGAATGATACACAAGAGACATGGAGAGAGGGTAGCTGCTTAAAGGATGGAAGTCAGGAGAAATCAGTACCAAATAAAGACACTACAGGAACATCCCATCGTAGGGAATAAAGGCTGTCTTCACTAATAATTCCTAGAAGGTTTTAAAGGAATACCCTTCTTAATACTTAGTTCCATACTTTTACAAAGATCAGCTGTAGAATAAGTTTGATTGGTGAGATAAACATTACCCAAAGCATCTGGCTTGCTGCAATTTCTGCAACTGAGCTGCATATATTGATAAATGTCTTCAAATACACACACACACACACACACACACACACACACACACACACACACACATCCTCCTTTACAGCTCTTGACACATTTGCCCTTTTCCACAAGGAATCCAGAATAGAGAAGGCAAGAAAGCAAGTTTGGGGTTGTGCAACACTAAAACTAACACTAGGTGGAACAGTACATTCAGAGTGGGTGTGGAGAAAAGAGATCAGTTTTGAAAATAATTTTACAATAATTGAGCTGGATGTGAAATTCGGTTTGGTGCAGGAACAGTCTCGACTGAGGAAACACTGTACTATGAAGTTTACTTTCAGGAGTCATTGCCCTGTATCTGCTTCATCTGTACTTTCAGGGACCTGGAGTAGCTATGTTCCCCAGAAGTTTCCATCTGGGATCCCTTTCTTTTCCTACTCATCTGTCATCTCCTTATCCTCCTTCTAATTTCATTCTTCTAATCTGGAAACGCCTTTCCATCTCCTTGCATCACTCTAGGTATTTGACCATCTCAAAATTGAGGACATTGAACGTGAAAGAGTATAGGAGTCAGAAGTTCAGCAATTCATTCTATTCTCCACTAAGACTAATAATGGTGTCTTTATTTTCTCTCCAAATTGTTTTCCCTTGGTGTAAAAGTAACATGTTTATGGATTAAAAAAACAACATGTCATATACATCATGTTTTATATCCTGCAATTTTTTCAGTAATTTATAATGGCTGTCTGGCTTTGCATTATAGTCATGTATTATAATTCAGATCATAATGCTTTAAAATCTTACAGTTGTAACATTATAAAAACATCTCCAAGTTTGGAGTGCAATACTTACTTATCTATACTTCACACTAGAAGATAATCAGAAACAATTACCTTATTTTTTCCAGAGAAAGGAGCTTACCCATCCAATGATAGCCATAATACTATTATAAGGGTGCACTGGAGTTCTATTGGGGTTAGCACAATGTTAGAGGGCATTCCTTGGCGTCAGAGCAAGATAATGAAGTGCACCAACAGAGCCTTTACACCAGCCCAGCATTTTCTAAACTTGGTTCTCCAAGTCTCAAGTGTCACAAGAACATAGCAGTGGGATGGCTGGGAAATATTTTTAATATTTCCAAGAGCTTAAGAAAAAATATACATTTGCCTACGTAAAGTCAATATGAGCTAAGCACTAATATTTTTGGCTTTGCTAATGCTATGTTGATTAACTCATGCTGTTTAGAACTTCTTATTGGCATTTATACGTAATTAACTAATAAAATATATTTTGCAAAAAATTGTTTAATTAAATAGTTTGAGGTAAACACAAAACTTTCAAGTATCATAAAGCCCATTCTGACAAAGTAACCAAAAGGTTCTTGATAATGAAAAGAAATGATTAAGATTCACTAACTTAGGAAGATTTCTAAAACAAATACTCACAGGTTTTGGCTGAGCCTTTAAATATATTCCTTTGTGAAAACCTGGTTTAGACATTCTCTTGGACCTCTTGCAGAAGGAGTGACAATGCATTTAGACACTTGGTGTAGGAGAGAGAGCATGAGGACTGGTACTCAAGAAAATGGATGTGGAAAATAAAAGCCCAACAAGTTTGTTTGGAATAAAAATAAAGTATTAGTCAAGTTCCGGTGGACATGTTCATATTGTGTTTGAAATTCAAATGATTTCAGGGCAGAGAATGTTATGCCCTTGAAAGAACAGAAGTAACCAATAAGATAAAAACATAAAGGATAAATGCTATTGTGGAAAAAGCATCTGGTTGGATTATACTCTAGGCTCTGAAATTGGGGTGACTGGGAATTTAATTCCATCTACCACTTACCAATGACATGGTTTTGAGATAGTTATTGAATCACTTTGTTCTAAATATCCCCATTTATAAAATGTAGATAATAATATCTAAGTCATAGGGTTCTGCTGAATTTTAAGTGTGTGCTTGTATATATTAAGTACTCAAAAAAAAAGAGTTGTTACTATTATTTTTTTTCTGGGTGACCTTGGACAAGGCATTTAAATTTATTTATTTTCTAAATGCAAAACTAGGGGCTTTGACTAGATGATCTATATCTATAACTCCTTGGACATGATCACTGAGATACTTTTAGAGTGCTTATGGTTTTAAAATACTTAATAAATGAGAGCATACTAAAATTTAAATCCAACAGGGACTGAGTTTACATGACTAACTCATTTCTCATTGGCCTGAGATTTGCCTTTTCCTCACTAGTGTTGTGTTTTTACACCTTGAACTCCATGATTACCAAGTTTTTCACAGGTGAGTTATTTGTATCATTCTTCTGATTTCAAGATGTCAATCTTGGACAGTCAGTCTTTCCCACCTTGCCCTTCCAAAATGGCCCCATGTTTATGTATATAACTATATAAAAGTATATTTTTTAAATAGGGACCCTGAAACCTTGGATGAAAGAGAGTTGTTAAATAAAGGTGGGTAATTGCTAGGTCAAACTTATCTAGTTCCTAGGTAGAGACTGTGATAAACTCAGTTGGTTAATGCTAGCACAGCCTGAGAGGGGACTGATTCCTCTTCTCCAGATGGAATAAAAAAACAATTCAGTAGTGAGTCAGTGGTGTTATCTCTCTTTAAAACGACGAGCATCTATTTTCCTGTTCCATGACCTAAAAGTGTTTTTATGGCATTCAGCCAGGAGAGACTCTAACAAGCCATGGATTCATACACAGAGTAGTCACCAATCCTTCTTTTGCTGTCTTGAATGTTAGGTTCCCAATTCTCTCCAGCAGAATAAAAGGTGAAATGAATTGCCAGGTTTAAAATTTAATACCTAGCTCCCATGCAGAATAATTATGGCTGTGCTGGACACCTTGATAGAGTGATAATGAGTAGCCCAATCTACAATGTGTAATGGATCAACTAAAATTTTTATTGGATTCTTTCAGCAGACTTGGCTCCTATGTAGCTGTGAACTAGGAAAGGCATTAAGCACCAAAACCTGAATACTAAGCCTCAGCACACTTCTCCCCAAAATACACACACACACACACAAACACACACACACACAATTTTTAAAAAACAGAACAAGTTATGATTTTGTTGAGAAACATAAGCAAACTTAAATACATAAAATAATTTATGGAAATGTAGACTAGGAGAGCTCAAACAGAGGCTTTCCATGTAAAAGAGAAAAGAAGCAATAAATAACTAAATAGTATTTTGAAATCTGCTGCATACTACACTCTGAAGCCGGACCCTCTTCTGCTTAAAATCCTTCAGTGGCTTTCTGGCACCACAAGAATATTTAGTTCCTTTAACAAGGCATGATTTCTCATCTTGTGTGAGTATAAGTATATGTAGTACTTATAATGTACCAAGTAACGTGATAAGTACTGGGACTGCAATGGTGAATAGATACACAACCTGCTTTTTTAGATTTTAATCTACTGGGAGTGTTAGACATTAATCAAATAGTTAAACAAAGGAATGTGAAAGTACATATGTAGTCAGTTCTTTAAAAGAAAGATACTTGGTACATTTAACATGGAGCATTTAACGTAGTCTAGAGTTTTCAGGTAGAAGAAAAAGCAAAGACAAAAGTCCTGTAGCAGGAAGAAACAGCATACATTTGAAGAACTGCAAAAGTATACTGAAATAAAGAGATGAGGAACGTAAAGAAGAGATATAGGTAGGTGCTAAGAGAGGTAGGTAGACAGCAGATCTTGAGAAACCCATGGGTTATGTTTTGGTATTTATCTTTCTTTTTTCTTTTTTTTTTTTTTTTTTGCGGTACGCGGGCCTCTCACTGTTGTGGCCTCTCCCATTATGGAGCACAGGCTCCGGACACGCAGGCTCAGCGGCCATGGTTCATGGGCCCAGCCGCTCCATGGCATGTGGGATCTTCCCGGGCCAGGGCATGAACCCGCGTCCCCTGCAGAGGCAGGCGGATTCTCAACCACTGCACCACCAGGGAAGCCCAGTATTTATCTTAATAGTACTGGGAAACTGTTTGTTGATGTGTTTTAAGCAAGGGATTCCTCTGATCAGTTTGGTATCCTAAAGCAAGAGTTGGCAAATACGTCCCTGTGGTCTAATCTGCCTGTTTTGTAAATAAAGTTTTATGGGAAGGCAGCCATACCCATTTATTTACACATTCTCTATGGATGCTTCTGACCTATAATGAATGACAAAGTTGGCTAGTTGCAACAGAGACATAGCCCACAAAGCTAAACATATTTACCATCTGCCCCTTTACAGAAAAACTTCGCCAACCCTCATTCTAAAATATTACTGTGGCTTCTGGGTATAGAATGTACTTGAGGGAGCAAGAATGGATATGAAAAGATCAGTTTAAAGAATGTTGTTTTTAGTAGTACAGGCCAGAGATGGAAGCTTAAATTAAGTGGTGCTGATGTCAGAGATACAGAGCTACTGATGAATTTGAGAGAGATTTAAGAAGTAAGCTGGACATAAATTAATGATTTATTGGATATGGTTCATGAAGCAGAGGAAAGTTTTAAGGATAAATTTTATGTTTATGTCTTGTACTGCTAGATGGATGGTAGTGTCATTTACTAGGAGTGTACCAGATTTAGGAGAACAATAGTAAGTTTAGTTTTGAACCTGTTGGGTTTGAGTTGTCTTTGAAACATCCAAGAAAAGATACAAAGTTCTCAGCTGGGATTAGAGCTCAGATAAGAAGTCTCAGGTAGAGATAGAAGTCTGTGACTATAGGTGAATAGGAGCCATAGGTGTGGATAAGATTGCCTAGAAAAATATCATTGCCCAGGAGGAGAAATTTAGTGCAAGCCTTGAGGAGCACCAACGTTTCTGAGCTAGGTAGAATGGGATGCCCTACAAAGAGAAACAGGAAGAGAATGTATTAAAGAAATATAGAAAGAAAAAGCCTGCTTTCAGAGAAATTTAGCGAAAAGAATGTTTTAAGAAATGCAGAGTCATCAACAGTGGGTGAGCACTGAGCAAAAAGTTCATTGAAAGTAAGACAACAGAAATCATTGGTGGCCGAAGGGAGACCTGCTAAATGCAGTGATGGCAGCTGAAGCAAGACAGGTAAGATCAGAAGTAGAAATTGCAGATGTATAGACAGGTTGTATAGGCAATTTTTTAAATAGTTGTCTATGAAAAGGTAGAGACATTATTTGATAGCTCCATCCCACTGAGGCTAACTGGTAGACTTAGACATCACTTTTCCTGCAAAGATTTCTCTGACACTCCATCTTCAGCCTTGAGACTATATTAAAGTCTTCTTACATAAATTCTCACATTACTCTCATTGTAGCACATATTACCCTCTTGTGCCACTGGTGGTCTCCTCCTATTTAACTGTAACCCATTTGAGCAGTAGAGTTGAGTCTTTTTTACAATTGTACCCTCAGCACTTAGTTCTCAACAAGTATCTGTTAATTTTAAAAGCAGAATAACAAATAATGTAACAGACTTCTTAGAATTATATGATTATACATGTCTGTATATGCAGACACATATGTGTGTATGTGTAAGTGTGTATACACAACATTCATACACTGATTTTGAATTAAACTGAAATAAGCTTCTGTGTTATAGGGTTGTAAATAGCCTAAAATTTTTTTATGTCTTAACCCAAACTTTATTAAAGAAACTGTCTTTTTATTGATGCTATAACTTAAAGCTTCTAAAATTAACTGAATTTTAAATACTTAAAATTTAAAATACTTAATAACTTACTATTAGATGATGATCACATTTAATTATTAATCCTATGTAAAGTATTATCTTTCCCAGTGGAATTAGTTACTAAAAACAGAACTATCTGTTAAGTGTGCTTTTATAAGACTATACATTTTTCCCAAATGTGAATATATAAAATAATAATGAACATGCATTCTTCAGACTTTATAAGCTGAAGTCAAGTATATGAAAGAGTATAAGAAAAGTATTTCAAGAAAATCTAGGAGTAACAACATAGAAAGCAGAATAATTTAGTGAAATTTTACAAATTACCAACCAAGTAATAGTGTAGATGCTGTTATTCTTATGTTATTTTTGAAGGCAAGGTGTTTTATATCAGAGAATAACATTGTTTTTTACTGTAGGAAATACACTTCCTCACCTATTAGAAGAATGGAAATCATTGACCCATCAGCTGTCACTTCAGATCTGAGGCAATACAGTAGGCTCCCAGGCAACTGCTGGAAATATCTAATAAATACCTTTTCAGGAGGATGTGGCCTGATGCACATACAATGCAGTGGTATGGCTGCTAACTCAATTTAGGAGTGAATTAGTATTACTCCCACCACAGAACAGCACTAGAGAACAGAACAGCTAGAGAAGCACCTATATCTTTCCTTGCCACAGCTCAGCACTCATAATTGCCTTGGACTTTCTTTTTTAAAATCTTTTCAAATACTTCATTTCTATTAAAGACTTTATTATTTTTTTCAGAGCAGCTTTAGGTTTACAACAAAATTGAGAGGATTTCCTTATTATTAGATGTAGATTGTGAATTTTGGCAGAAATAGCAATATCCGGTTTTGTGTTCTTCTCAGTGCAACTTATGAGGTACAAGCTGTTGATTCGTCACAATATTATTGATTTTAACTTTGATCAGATGGTGCATACCAGGTGTACATACAGTAAAGCTACTGTTATCTGATTTGTAATTAATAACTTACTTGTGGGAGATATTTTGACATGATATAATTATCCTATTCTTCATCAAACTTTCCTCCACTTCTATTGATGATTTTCTAGCTCCATCATTCCTTGGTCATTCAGTAGTATGTTTTCTAATACAAATAGGGGTTTTTACTTCTCCTTGTTTATTTATATCAGTATATATTCACGGATTTCTACTTTACTCACTATAGTTCATTAATCTCATTGTTTATTTTAATGTACAAATGTCCCAGATTTGAGAAGCTGCAGCCCCTTCAAACTGTGTCCTCTATTTTTTTTGACATATCTCCCTTATACTTTATTTCCTCACGTTCTGTCACAATAATTTCCAGATACATTTTGAAACTTCCTTGTCCCTAGCCTTGGAATCAGCTACTTCCCCAAGGGGTCTTGACTCCTTTTAGTGAAGAAGAATATTTAGAAATCAAGGTCTGGGCACTTAGTGTGGTCCTTTTGATTGATGTGTGTAGGAAATACACACATAAATTCACTGTAACACATACTCAAACAGGCATTCATACATATGTAATTTCTGTCTTTCTAGCTAGCTAGCTAGCTACCTATCTATCTACCTACCTACCTACCATCTATCTGGGCATGTGTTTCTACTGATACCTTCATTTCTAATCCAACATCATAGCATATGATTCCTCAACATTTTCTTATTTGTAACTCAGTGGTTTTATCAATTTACCATACCACTAGAATATTTCAGAGTTCCAGTTGCTCTACATCCTTAGCAATATTTGATGTTGCCATTTTCTTCTGATTTTAGCCATTCCAGTGGTTAAATAGGGGTCTTACGTGGTTTAATTGGCATTTCCCAATGACTAATAATGTTGAGACCTTTTCATATCCTTGTTGGATGTTTACATGCTACCTTTATGAAATGCCTATTCATGTTTTTCACCATTTTTATTCAGTTGTTTTTCTTTTTATTATAGTGTTGTATGAGTCCATTATATATTCTATAATCTGTATAGAATTCTTTGTCAGATGTGTCATGAATATTTTCTTACAGCCTGTGGATGACTCTTCCAATTTCTTAGTAGTATCTTTTGATGAGTAAAAGTTCTTTTTAAACATTTTTGATGAAGTCTAATTTGTCTATCTTTTAACATTAACCTTGAATGTTATTGTTTTTTGTGTCCTATTCAAGAAATTTTTGCCTACCTCCCCACCTCATTTAAACAGATATTTCCCTTTTTTCTTAAGTTTTTGTGTTTAGATTTATGATCCGTTTCAAATTAACTTTTTGTATATGAGATAGACATCAAAGTTTTTTTTTCTTTCCCATGTGCATCTCCAGTTGTTCCAGAACCATTTGTTGAAGAGATTTTCCTTTTCTCCATTGAATTGCTATGAATCTTTATTTCAAATCAATTGACTATGTATGTATGAATCTACTTCTGAACACTATCCTTGTGTGAACACTACACTGTCTTGACAACTTTATTATAAAGGTTGAAGTAAGTTTAGTCAATTCCTCCAATTGTGTTATTCTTTTCCAAGATTGTTTGGCTATTCCATATCTATCACATTTCCATAAGAATTTTAGGATCATCTGGTTAATTTCTACTTGAAAAAAAAGAAATGCTGATGGAATTTACATTACCTGTTACCTTTCATTTTCTAACAAGATAAACCACAAAAAGTAAAATGAGGACAAATTTTATGTTCATCTAAATTTAGGAAAAACTTTCTTCAATTAGTCCTGAAACCTTTGAATGAAGTCTTCTTTAAGCTTTTCAAATTTATACACTGATAGGAATATATATTGGCTGGAAAAGTGAAGGTACCATGGAATTTCTAAATTTCGTTAACAGCTATCATAACTTATATGATTCCTTAATATAATTTCAGATATAGAGTACTTTCTGCTACGAATGCTTCAAAATTGCATTGTGAGTTTAGAGAAAATGTGTTTGAAAAGTATTTACAAAATTGTTTTTATGAAATAATTTTTCAATAGAATTAATATTGAGATGCCATATTAAGAATTCACTCTTTGGAATTTCTTAAGAAGCTAATCCAATAAATAAAACAGAAAAGTAGCTAAGAAAGGTAGCATTCTCATATAAATAATCTTGCAATCTCAGTAATTTTTTTGGTTAATATCTAATTCTCAAACCATATGAAAAGCAAGACAAACTACAAACAAAAAATTAATACCAGATGCTAATTAGTACTTAGCAAGTTTATAAAAGAACAACCTATGGTGTGTTTCACTTGGCATGATCTTTTGTCAAAACCATCCTTATACTACTAGGGAAAGTGTCTCTTTAAACGAGGGCCTGAAAACTCAGACCAACACTTCGAAGAGATAGGAATGCTATCACTACAACTATTCATGGTAGCTTTAATCCTAATCCTAACCAGATATTGCCTTCTCTTCCATCTTGTTACTGTACTGGTAGTTCCAGGATCATAACGTCACAGGGATGGAACAATGAAGACCTAAAAGTCTGAAAGCTTGTCTTCAAATGCTGTCTTCAATGACCTCTGCACAATAAACTGTTGGAGCCATAGAGAAAATGAGAAAATTCGAAAAATGTGGTAAGTGCTTCACAAAGTTAAATTTATTCATCTTTTTATTCTATGCCCTTCTTGCTTTTATATTACAACATCTACATTATAAAATTATAATGAAAATTTCAAAACACACACACTTATTGGTAAAATAAAAAATTGGTTGTAGGTCACTAAATTCAGGAGAGGAAAGCTCTGAAACGTCTTATTTTAAGACAGTCTTTCTCTTTCTTGGATGAATGCTAGAATGATGTATCATAAGACTATGATTACTAACACAGGGAATGCAGCTTTCAAAGAAACTACACTACAGCCTTGTCAAAGTAGAACAGTAGAAGTCAATTTCAGTCGTTCTAAGAAACAACTCAGCCTGAGGTCAGTGTTCTAAGAAAAAGTGGTTTTGAAACTAGACAGAGAAATAAGCTGGAATCTGGGTGATAATGAAGTAAAGCCAATAATCTAGAAATTGTAGAAACTGACAGGAGAGAGAGACAGAGAAACAGAGAGAGAGAGAGGCTGGGGAGAGAGGGGTGGGATTATAAATCAAATTTCTTCCACTATTCTGCCTTCCAAGCAGCAACATTTTCTTGACAGAAAATTGTTTTCTTTAGTAAAGTATTTTGAATTTTTGAAAGGTGATGACAACTTATCTCTGCTTACGGAAGGAAAGAAAACTTGGAAGAAGAGAAGATGGGGAGCAGCATGAGAAGTGGAGAAGGTATGGAGGTATGAAGAGTAAGGACTTGAGCAACATGATGGCAGATAGGTATCCACTGAAAATTATATGACAGCTACGATAGTCAAACAATTTTCAAAAAACAAGTTCTATTTTAAGTAGATTAGATTGTGGTTGTATTAAACAACTACCCTCTTTTACCCCAAATCTTCAGTTTGAGGAAAGATGACTTCAAGGCTAAGTTGCCATAGGCAGAGGGGAAAAAGGACTAAGATTTTTGTCTGCTGTGTGAAAAAGACCTTTGATTAACTCTCTAGCTCTGTTTCCCCTAGTAATCAAAAAGGAATAAAATGTCAACCACACAACACTGATTATGATGGAAATGACCCATGCTTGGTGAATTGTATCTAAAAGGAAGAAACTCTAAATGAACTATATAATATCTGATAGGAAGCCATAATGAGAGATATGCACTTGGAAGGCTCCCTGTCAACATGGTGACAGTCTCTCTTTCCTCTGGAACATCTTCGTGAGGAACACCTTTTTTTCTCAGTTGGTTGGGGGAGCTAACTTCCTCTGACAGGTACTTTCATGTGACTTTAAATCTTAGGGTTTCTAGGGATTAGAGAAGCCATTCTAAGTGCTGAACATGATTATAGGAGGAGTCATTTAAATGGAGCACAGACTCAAAGTCATAGGCCTGCAAACATAAATTTAATAGGAGAGATCCCATGCTTGCTTGCTGGGGTCATTCTAATTTTTAATTAGACTAGTGGTAAAGTTCTAGGCCATCTTAACCTAGTAGACTGCTGAATCTTAGTCAAGGAGTCTTTTTCAGAGTTTGATTCATTTGCTCTACTTATTCAGAGGACTGAAGCTTATAGGCATCTGCAAACATTTGCATAGTTCCTAGGCAACGGTAGAAATAAAATGATCTTTTCTATCCTAGTCAATGTACTCTTGTATCCCCAAAATGGGAATTATACGTATTAAGAGAGCTTTTACCACTGCCTGAGCACCAACTTTTGAAGAAGGAAAGACTTCAGGCCATCCAGACATCATACACACCAGAAGTAGACAAAAGTCTCTTACTTTTCCCTAGGCATGAATTCTATAAAAGTCAACTGCTACCTGGTTCCTAGCAAAGCTGGCTGGGGCTTCCTGCACCCACATTGGGAAATAGTACATTTTAAAAAATATGTTTTGAATCATTTCACCTTTTTGGCAGGCATAGTAAGAGTCTAGGACCTCTAATATCCTTCTTTTACTTAGATAATTTTGTTGATATCACAATAACACTAACCAAGCAAATCAGACTATGGTATAGGAATTATTTTGTTAGGTAATTCCCATGGTTCCCAAATTTCTTCTAGCCCCTTTTATAATCAAGAATATATTTATTGGTAGTATATATATTATGTATTTATTTCAAATCAAGAACCAAGACTTGCAGTTCTAGTAACTGCTATGAACTTGCCTGCTTGCGCAGACACAATTTCAGACAAAACATAAGCTTCCAGAGTTTTAAAATAAATCACTACAGAATAGAGAGCCTTAAGTTGGCCATTTTATCTCAAGTATATAACCCATCAGTAAATATTAGCAAGTATTCAATATAAACTGGAATATCAGTTACTTCAGGTTGGACTTTTTAAATTTTGTTATCCTCAAAGCTGGGGGAGAGGGACTTCCCTGGTGGCTCAGTGGTTAAGAATCCTACCAATGCAGGGGACACGGGTTCGAGCCCTGGTCCAGGAAGATCCCACATGCTGCGGAGCAACTAAGCCCGGGCGCAACAACTACTGAGCCTGCGCTCTAGAGCCCGTGCACCACAACTACTGAGCCCGTGAGCTGCAACTTCTGAAGCCCATGTGCCTAGAGCCCATGCTCTGCAACAAGAGAAGCCACTGCAGTAAGAAGCCTGCACACCACAATGAAGAGCAGCCCCTGCTTGCCGTAACTAGAGAAAGCCTGCTTGCAGCAACGAAGACCCAATGCAGCCAAAAATAAATAAATAAAATAAATTAAAAAAATAAAAAGCTGGGGGAGAGACCACAGACAATTTCAGTTGTTCAAAATCTTATTCAGATACTAAGGATCAAACCAGAAGATCAGGGGAATTATCATGTAATTGCTCCGTCGGAGGTTTGGTTCATTTGCAAAAGCTAGAATATTCTGTCTATAATGCTATGATGTTTTACTAGTCCCAAAAATTGTCTAAATCTTTTTTCATAGTAGGCCATTTTGTCCACAAAATGGGCTGATTTCCAGATTGTAACACTGTCGACTACAGCTGACAACAGATGCCCTAAATATTTTACCTCAGATATATTACTTGTGCCAATAATAATAATGGCACAAAAGTGCCATTTGTCTATTGAGGTCTTATACATCTATAAAGCAAAGAAAATTTCAACAAAGCCAAAGTATTAATTTTGCATTGTTCTTTAGTTTCAGAGGCTACCAGCAAAGCATCTACTTTTGAATAGTTATAGATTCCTCTGGTAGGATAAATTCCTCAAAGTTTTCCTTTAAATGACTTGAGAAAATGGTAGTCTCAAAACTCGTGAGGAATTTTTTTACCATAGTTATTGGGGTCCTTCATAAGTAAAATCAAATAAAAACAGATCGGTCTGCAAGAGGGAGAGAAAAAGAAGTAGAATACAGATCAATCACAGAAAAGACTGCAAACTGGTATCAAAATCAGAATAGTTGCAGGGTTAGAAACTACAGGGGTTAATGAGACAACAAATCTATTTCTTTGAGATCTCATACAAATCTATATAGTGGTCAACCATCTTTGTCAAATTTACCTTCCTTTTTATTGGAAATATGGGACTATTACAGAGTGAATGCCCCTTTTGAAAATTATCTGTTGTCGTTCTAATTCTTTTATAACTGGTTTTATTCTTTCTTGAGCTCTTGACAAAGGATGCTCTTGACAAAGGATGCTGTTTTACACATGGCCATGGCTTATCTTTCTCCCAAGGGAGCTCCACAAACACTATATCTGGAATACAGAATACGACGGCTTTAAATTTGCATAGCAATTCTCTCCCCAGTAGATTTACAGGAGATTCAGCAGAAAGAATGCCTGTTTCTCAGAGAACCTATCTGTATGGGAATTGTGGAGGGCAAGGAACAAGTAAAGGATGACCCGAAATAGCAACAACCTGATCTGTCGCCAGATGGAAAGCGAGAAATGTCCAAGGAAATTGCATAATAAGCAGCTATCAGAAAAGGCAAAAATAGATTAGCCTGAGGAAAAGTTATTGACTCACATAGTTCATCAGTTCCCACCTCCAAGATTCTCTCAATCTGTCCATTTTGAGCCACTTGTCAAGTATTTCCTAGCTGAGGGTTGTCCTTTTGGGCTCTTTTGACTCTCTTATCCTTACAATTCCTGCGTCCTTCAGAGTCTCTTTCTGCAATTCCTCTTCCAATGTCCTAGTCTCTTGCAATAACAATTTGCCATCTCTTTTCTTGCTTTCTTCCTTTCATAAATGGACCAGGGTAGGGATATTCCCTATAGTAGAGTTCTAACTGAGTAGCCAAGGCAACAGTCTAATCTCCTTTGTCTTTCTCTAGATTATACTCAAAATGAGTAGCTACTGCTAAAATTTGAGTAATAGTCTGTCCTTGCCATCCCACCACTTTTTCCTTGACTTGTATTTGGATAATTGGCAATTGAGCCAAGACAAAAGTGGTTTAGGGCCAGAGGGCAATTGTGATTTACCCTTGGATTTATGCCAAAAAATTCTTAGAGTCTCAACAAACCAATGATGGAAATCAGTGGGGATCTGATGCATCTTCTGAGCACACCACTGCAACTTCTCTCAGCTTATCTTTACCAGAAAGATATCAAGTATGGCTGTTAGCAACCACTCTCAAAGGATCTCTAACACTCATAGCTCTTCCATAGGTGTGAGGGGGATGGGGGACAAGGGGAGTGGCAGATAGTTGACTTTGCTTGGCCACCATTCCACTTAATATGGTGATTGTCTGGACCCCAACATTTGCTCTATCAAAGGAAAAATGTCTTCTTGTTGCAGAAACCCAGGCAGTAGTTTGTACACATCTTCCATGTGTTGGGCTGTAAGCTGAAAAGATGCTTCTGAGTACTTCTGCAAATTACTAGGGCATAGGGAAAAGAAGCCTTTTTTTTTTTTTTTTTTGCGGTACGCGGGCCTCTCACTGTTGTGGCCTCTCCCATTGCGGAGCACAGGCTCCGGACGTGCAGGCTCAGCGGCCATGGCTCACGGGCCTAGCTGCTCCACAGCACGTGGGATCTTCCCGGACCGGGGCACGAACCCATGTCCCCTGCATCGGCAGGCAGACTCTCAACCACTGCGCCACCAGGGAAGCCCAAAAGAAGCCTTTAAATAAGTTATATCAGCTGATGAGAAAGGCACATAAATTACCCAGGAGCCCTGGATAGCTTCTAAGTGGCATTAGCTTTGCTGGCTGTCCAAATAGGAAAGGCTAATTTTCCTCTCATCGAGATAAGAAAAACATAAACTCCGTGGCACTTTGGTCTTCTTTCTTGGGTTGGCATTCATCAGCTTAACACCTTGTTTGTTTGCTTTCTTCCAAGTGACTAGGGCAGCTAGTCTCCATCCAGTTGCCTTCATAAAGGAACACTGTCTTACATCCAAGTTCATAATCATTCCATGATTCTGTCTCTTTATCATGTCTGCCCCAAGTGGTGCGTGAAGGCTAAGGGACTCCTGAAGGTGGAATCTGGTTTATAACATGAAGTGGACCCAGAACTAGGCCCGAGGTATATAATCCTGTGTTCTCAAACAGAGCAGGTCATTCATTAACAGCTTAGAAAGTACCTCCTCATCCTTCTTTACAAGGAAATCCACTAATGACAGGAAGCACCCTTTTATAAGATCATCACCTCCCCTTCTGAGGTAGAGGGAGCAGAGGGAGCAGAGACAGCAGAGAAAGGAGGAGGAGGTTTCTATGAAATAGAAGGTGCCTTTAATTCTCATTTCCCCTTCTACTTTTTCCAGTCTCTTTCTGTCTATGAAAATCATTTTTACTTTCCTCTTAGAATGATATTCATCCCATAAATAACCAGTTGATTGGAATGAGGCCCTTCCAAGAATCTCTGCCAATGTGTTACTTTATCCAAATCAAAAGAACTGTCTTAAATATTGTTAAAATGACTCTACTACCCAAGGCAATCTACAGATTCAATGCAATTCCTATCAAATTACCACTGGCATTTTTCACAGAACTACAGCAAAGAATTTTTAAATTTGTATGGAAACACAAAAGACCCTGAGTAGCCAAAGCAACCTCGAGAAAGAAAAACGGAGCTGGAGGAATTCGGCTTCCTGACTTCAGACTATATACAAAGCTGCAGTCATCAAAACAGTATAGTACTTGCACAAAAACAGACACATAGATCAATGGAACAGGATAGAAAGCCCAGAAATAAACCCACACACCTATGGTCAATTAATCTACAACAAAGGAGGCAAGAATATACAATGGAGAAAAGAGTCTCTTCAGTAAGTGGTGCTGGGAAAACTGGACAGCTACATGTAAAAGAATGAAATTAGAACATTCTCTAACACCATATACAAAAATAAACTCAAAATGGATTTAAAGACTTAAATGTAAGACTGGATACTATAAAACCCCGAGAGGAAAACATAGGCAGAACACTGACATAAATTACAGCAATATATTTTCGGATCCGTCTCCTAGAGTAATGGAAATAAAAAGAAAAATAAACAAATGGGACTTACGTTTTTGCACAGCAAAGAAAACCATAAACAGAATGAAAGACAACACATAGAATGGGAGAAAATATTTGCAAACGATGAGACTAACCAGGGATTAATTTCCAAAATATACAAACAGCTCATGCAGCCCAATATCAAAAAAACAAACAACCCAATCAAAAAATGGGCAGAAGGTCTAAATAGCACATGAAAATATGCTCAAAATCGATAACCATCAGAGAAATGCAAATCAAAAACACAATGAGATATCACCTCACACCTATTCGGAATGGCTATCATCAAAAAGACTACAAATAAATGTTGGTGAGGATGTAGAGAAAAGAGAATCCTTGTACACTGTCGGTGGGAATGTAAATTGGTGCAGCCACTACGGAAAACAGTATGGATGTTTCTTAAAAAACTAAAAACAGAACCACCATATGATTCAGCAATTCCACTCCTGGTATACATCTGAAGAAAATGAAAACACTAATTTGAAATATACATGCACCCCAATGTTCATAGCAGCGTTATTTACAACAGCCAAGATATGAAAGCAACCTAAGTGTCCACCAACAGATGAATGGATAAAGAAATGTGGTATATATACACACAATGGAATACTACTCAGCCATAAAAATAATAAAATTTTGCCATTTACAGCAACATGGATGGACACCTAGGGTATTATGATTAGTGAAATGTCAGAGAAAGACAAATACTGTATGTTATCACTTATATGAGGAATCTAAAAAATGAAACAAAGGAATGAATATAAGAAAACAAATAGACTCGGATACAGAGAACAAACTAGTGGTTACCAGTGGGGAGAAGGAAGGAGGGAGGGGCAAGATAGGGGTAGGAGATTAAGAGATACAAACTACTATGTATAAAATAAATAACCTGCAAGGATATATTGTATAGCACAGGGAGTATAGCCAATAATTTACAATAACTTTAAATGAAGTATAATATATAAAAATTTTGAATCACTATGTTGTACACCTGAAACTAATATAAATCAATTATACCTCAATAAGAAAAAAGTCTTCCTTCTAGCTCTCCTCTTAAAACCAGTGGGTAATCAGTAGTCAGATCCATTTCACCTGCCTTCACTAATCATGGCCATTTTAAAACTTGTATATCCTCCAAGCAGGATAACCTAAATAATAAGATATTTGCCCAGGTTGTTTTCTAGGAAATTGGTGTCAGCTATGTCTAGTTCAAGCCGAGCTGGTTAAGACTTGGTAGGATCACTGACCCTCCAACCAGGCATGAGCAAGTGTCCTCTTGGTGACCTTTTGACATCAGAGGACAGAAAAATCTGTCCTCAGATCTTTCTAAGCACCTTCATTTTTTAACATGCAGAGGCCTGTAGCGTAGTTACATCTGTGCAGAATGACGATTACTGCACCTTTTTCCAAGCATCTTTCCCCATGCTCTCCACATTCCCCATGCCTCAGACTGCCCTGCTTCTTTATTCTTTATCCTATAAATATCCTGAGTCTCTTGCCTTGGAAGAGACAGATCTGAGACTCTTTTCCCTTATAGGTGATTACAAAATATTGAGTATAGCTTCCTATGCTATACAGTCAGTCCTTGTTGGTTATCTACTTTATATATAGTAATGTGTATGTGTTAATCCCAATCCCCTAATTTACCCCTCTCCCCTTTGGTAACCATAAATTTGTTTTCTATGTCTGTGAGTTTCCTTCTGTTCTGTAAATAACTTCATTTTTCTTTTAAGATTCCAGTATAAGTGATATCATATGATATTTGTCTTTGTCTGGCTTATTCACTTGGTATGATAATCTCTAGGTCCACCCATGTTGCTGCAAATGGCATTATTTCATTTTTTCTAACGGCTGAGTAATATTCCATTGTATATATATACCACATCTTCTTTATCCATTCATCTATTGATGGACATCTAGGTTGCTTCCATGTTTTGGCTATTGTAAATAGTACTGCAATGAACATTAGAGTGCACGTATCTTTTCAAATTATAGTTTTCTCCATATATATGCCCAGGAGTGGGATTGCAGGATCATATGCTAATTTTATTTTTATTTTTTTAAGGAACCTCCATACTGTTCTCCATAGTGGCTGTACCAATTTACATTCCCACCAACGGTGTACGAGGGTTCCTTTTTCTCCACAACCTTTCCAGCATTTATTATTACTAGACTTTTTGATGATGGCCATTCTGACTGGTGTGATGTGATACCTCATTATAGTTTTGATTTGCATTTCTCTAATAATTAGCGATGATAAGCATCTTTTCATGTGCCTGTTGGCCATCTGTATGTCTTCTTTGGAAAGATGTCTAATCAGGTCTTGTGCCCATTTTTTGATTGGGTTGTTTGTTTTTTGTTTTGTTTTGTTTTGATATTGAATTGTATGAGCAGTTTATATAACCCTTTATCAATCATATCATTTGCAAATATTTTCTACCATTCAATAGGTTGTCTTTTTGTTTTGTTGATGGTTTCCATTGCTGTGCTAAAGCTTTTAGGTTTAATTAGGTCCCATTTATTTATTTTTGCTTTTATTCCCTTCACCTTAGACAGATCTGTCTCTTCAATAAGCAGTGCTGGGCAAACTGACCATTCTCTTACTACATGTAAAAGAATGAAATTAGAACATTTTCTCACACTATATACAAAAATAAACTCAAAATGGATTAAAGACCTAAATGAAAGAGTGGAAACCATAAAACTCCTAGAGGAAAACATACGTTAGAATACTCTTCATCATAAATCATAACAATATTTTTTTTGGATCTGTCTCCTATGTCAAAGGAAGGAAGACTTTTTATAATTCAGGGTCTCTTCCCTCACTGTTATGTGGCCACAGGGCTTCAATTGTCCACTCAATTTAGGAACTGCCAGACTCATCCTGCCCTTGTTGCCAAAATTGTTGGGGAATATAATTAACAATAAACTCTCTCTCAAACCCAGAAATCCTCTCCACAGAGGTAGTAAAGAAAAGAGACACTTTTATTATTGAATGAGCATTCAACCAGAATGTGGTTTCATCACAGGCAATCTGCTAAGAGATTGCAAAGACAGAAAGGAATCTCATCCTTGTATATAACCAAGCAGATACTACAATTACACATTTCCAAGATAAACAATAACTAGTCCTCAAGTAAGTGGACCACTTGTCACACAGAGTTCATCCTAACTTTATTTGGTAATTGGTGTATTCAGCCAGAAGAAAACAAACTTTTCATGTCTTTATGATAGGAGGTAGTTTGGCAAACTCGAGCAAGACACCCATTGAAGTTAGGCTCCTACCCTACCACAGAAGCTGTATATAGGAATACAACCTCCCTTGATGTTTACATTTCACAGACATGGTTCTCTGGTCATTGTGAAAAACACAGCTGGGGAAGAAAGCCAACATAAGACCTATCTAGTTGAAAAAAGGATTCATATACATTTTAAAGGAAGGAGAAAGTGCTTATAATTACCAGTTTTCTAAAATAAATGCTCTAAGAAAAAATTGGGATAGGTGTCTTACCTTCTTTTCAACAGGGAGAATTAGGCTTATTTTTAATTTATTTGCATTTAGTGTATGCCAGGTTATTATTTTTACCATAAAATATAATTTCCCCATAACATGTAAATAAATAGGAAAATTAACAAAGAACATCCAAATAGTGAAGTTATTAATTATTGATTTATGCTGTATAATTCTTTTTCTCATCTTTGGGAAAGCAAAAGGCACAAAGTTTCTTGTCTATGTTAACAATTTTACTCCCTTATGCATAGATAAAACTGATACTCTACTTAATAGACTTAATAGAAATAGCCTCCATGGTTTATAATCACTCTCCCTAGTTATTAAATTCTTATTCTAAATAGCTGAAAACTAATATAAGTATTGGTAACAGCTCTCTTTCCCCTATGCTGCTCATTATTCTCATCATCACTGCATGGATTTTAACATGCATTCAAGCTTTACAGACTGTACTGTTCCTATCCACAGCCATCCAACTAATGGATTCTTTTCAATCTTAACATTACTCATACAAGCAACATATTTCACTGATTATAGAGGTTAACTCAGCTAATGATTCAATTAAAGCTACTAAGGGAATATTTAATTTTTGAAAAGAGATCCTCCATACAGCATACAAGAAATATCAGAAGTACTTATATCTGTATGATATTCTCCAGTGTGTTTTAACTTTGGAAAGCTTTCTTGGACTTCATAGCACATTAAGAAGAATGAATATGACATAAGGGAAAATTACCACAAGTTTCAATGTTTTGTAAGATGTAATGACATATTTTATGGTAATGTTAAGATTACTGTATTCACTAAAGGGAAGTTATAGTACAGTCACACATTTTTTGATAGATCGAAATAAATTGCATTAGATAACCAATAAAATTTCTTTTTCTTTCTCTTAAGAGAAGAGTAAATTGACTTACTTCCAATATTTCTTTCAGACCTAGCTCTCATTCCTAAAAATTAAGTTTGAGTATATGTTTTTTTAATAACAGACTTGTCATAACACCAATATAGTTAGTCAGCACAGTCAACAGTCTAATATTTTAGTAATATGTTCATTCATTCTCACTTGATCGACTTTCAGATTACCCATTTAGTGATGCACAGAACACATGGCCTCTACTGAAACCACAGGGTGAGATGAGGGGTTGTCGTCATTAGTGCTGAGGTGTGGTGAAAGTTCTGAGTCTCCACTAGTCTCCCTCTGTGCAGCCACAGCAAGGAGTGGAAAGGGTACCTCCTTACTGTTAGGTGGAGGTGAAAGTCCATAGTTTGGACTTGGTCTCCACTGACCCTGAGAGTGAGGTTTTATACTAGCTGGTGGGGTTGGAAGTCCTGGTCCCATACTTGCTTTCTTCGACACCACCCAGCAGAAGGTGCCCCCACTTGTCCTTGCTGGCATGGATGGGGGGGTCAGGCCACAGCCTTTTTTGCGGTGTTTTGCCTGAGCAGAGTGGTCATTATCTACAAGCTTTGTCTTGCTAGTTTCTCCTTCCCTGGTCCTTCGGTTAGAGAGAGCAGGCTTCGTTGTTTTTTTGTTTTTGGTCTGTGTCCATTGGCATTTCCAAGTTACCTGCATCTTCAGCTCCAATCGTGGAATATATGAGAGAGAAAGAAAACCCAGGGACTCACTATCATATTGGTCCAAAAATTTTTGTTTGGTCAAAAAGCATTAAATTTTGAATGATCTTGAGGGAAATATCTTCTTTAAAATGTTGAATTTCTCCATTTAAGAAAAAGATATATTAGATATATATATAAATATATAAATATTTAATACTTAATATTAAATATATATATTATATATATAAATATATATATTTTTATATATATATTTATATATATAAAATATTTTTATATATAAAATATTTAATACTTAATATATAAATATATATATTTGTATAAATATATAAAATATTTAATACTTAATATTAAATATATATAATATATATATAAATATGTTGACCTATTAAATATATATATAAAATATTATATAAAATATTTAATATATATATAAAATATTTAATATATATAAATATATTTATAAATATATAAAATATTTAATATATAAAATATTTAATACTTAATATGTTGACCTATTAAAAACTTCAATTTCACTTATTCAGTTCCCAAGGTTACTTACTTCTTTTTTTTCTTTTAAACAGCATACCCATTGGGAAACTTAGTGGTTAATCCTTAACAGAGCAATTTTTTTTTTCTCTTCTGGAAGGTGGCATACTTAATATACTTAAGCAATATTGTCTTAACATTTCTCAACATTTAATACTCATATGAACAGCTATATATGTTCTAAAGCCAAAATAAACTATAACATATATAACAGTGGGATCTGGACCAACCTTATGTTATGCTACAACTCAAGAAGGGAATATGAACAAAAATGTCTGCTGGTGAGAAACTCTCCACCCTTAGATGACTTTGCTAAGAACCCAAGTGGTATTATTAAGCTTCTCAATACACTTTCAAAGGATGGGAAAAGTGGAGGAGACATTTATTATTTTTAGTGCAAATAAGGTGACTTGGTCTAGAAACTGTGCAGGCTACTGTGTTTCAGGAACTGACTTGAATATGTCACTGCATAGATGAGATGATACCAGCTTGCTAGTTTCAGTTCAAACTTCTGAAACAGCTACTGCATTTTAGCTGGTGCCAAGCCACATGAAAATTCCATGAAAATTCTGTTTGGCTTCTTTCAGACTTAGTAAATCCACCACACTGTCCCTCCAATTACTAAGATTCCTCATCTGGAACATGTCTGGATAATGTCTGAAAGAGAAAAGGTTTCTCTTTTTTTAATATTAATGACTACTTACTCATGTCTTAAAAATCATATTTGAGTTTTAAATCTATTTATTTCTCCAGCTAAAAGTTAAAAATAAGGCTTGATGTAGGTAAAGGAAGAATGGGCACTTTGATTTCTATCAAACTTACCCAAAGAGCCACTTGTCACCTATAAAAGGTATATGTCCCTCCAGCTTTTGTTTGTTGGGTTGAAAACTGACCCCTGTACAGACAGGGTAAGGGGAGACCAAAGAAAGAAACAGACTACTCCAGATTGCTGGGTGGAAATTTCAATACGGGAATTTACTTACAAGGCTTGTCTCGGGCTGCAGCAAGATAAGTAGATCTCCTCACCCACCTACCAGAATCTTAAAGTTTATATAGAGGTCTTAAGTGGGTTCAGTCACTTATACAATCCAGATGGTCTCAACACCACATCACTGTCTCAAGGCTGTGTCCTTGGGCAGCTTCTAACATGTGTAAGGCAAGTGGAGGGCACATTCCAAGGACAGGGGCAGGGGTGAGGAGCCCCTGATTCCCTGGGTCCAGATTTTAGGTCAACGGGCAGTCACATCCTCTCAATGAACTCTTCCAACACTGATAAACCTGTACAATTATATCATTGTATCATAACGTGCTAGCGTTGTCATGCTTGGATTGGATACTCTTGACTAGGTGGAAAATTATCATTTTCTGTCATCTCTTTCTAAAAAACAGGGGGAAAAACATGCTGATGGTATACTTTTATTGTCAAATATAAAAGTAGTTTCAATAAAAAATGCTCTGCCAGCTAATTACTGTCAGAAAGAATAATTTTAAAACTCAAATGATCATTTTTGGCAGCTATCCTCTAACATTTAACTGGTATGTATTTATGAGTCCTAGAGAGTAGGTAAAATCATTTGGATACTTGGAGATATATTTTGAAACCTGTTCGTCTTAGACTGTTTCTCTACTTGACATTTTGCAACTCTTGGGTATGACGTTAAGAATTTTTAATGATTGCACTGGATGTTGGAAATGCTTTTGACATTTCAAGGCTAAAATGTTCATGTAACACCATAGAGCCCCGAACTTTGAGGTTTTGATTGACACATAGCCCAGGATTCGAGCAGCTTCAGAGTTATGTTTTGAGGAAATATTGGCCCTGCTCATAAACACAGCCTTGTCTTATCTTGTACCACATGTGAGATGGCCCTCTACTCAGGCACGTATCCTGATTAGGGCATCTTATTTTCATAATATTTCATTCCAAACTTCAATAAATCAATTGTTTGCCAAAGCAAATGTGTATGACCTAAATTGTCAGCTTAGATGATCTGTAATTGTTTCATGGAAACTTGCCTAAAGGAAAAGCAGTCCATTAATTCTAGGCATTTTAACTTTTATCTTTGAATCAAACTGAGCCATCAACAAGCTACAATCCTGAACCATGCAATTTTGATGGTTTATAGAATTTTTTTATAGAGAAAGGACTTGAGGACACGGGGAGGGGGAAGTGTAAGCTGGGACAAAGTGAGAGAGTGGCATGGACATATATACACTACCAAATGTAAAATACATAGCTAGTGGGAAGCAGCCGCATAGCACAGGGAGATCAGCTCGGTGCTTTGTGTCCACCTAGAGGGGTGGGATAGGGAGGGTGGGAGGGAGGGAGACGCAAGAGGAAAGAGATATGGGGATATATGTATATGTATAGCTGATTCACTTTGTTATAAAGCAGAAACTAACACACCATTGTAAAGCAATTATACTCCAATTAAGATGTTAAAAAAATTTAAAAATAATTAAATTAAATTAAAACATAAAAAAAGAATTTTTTATTTGACTTTTGATTAGGTGTTGTTTAAACTTCCACTGAGATACATCATATGTGTAATCCAAGTGTCACCAGTTCCTACAGAGCATATCATAAGTTGACATAAATTTCAAACTTGGCCAGCTAGTTTGGCTGGCTTGACCAGCACAGCAACAGTCTGTCCAGCCCCCCGCAAGTGTTACATCCTCTTACACCAGGTATATCTCAGAGTCCAGAGAAGGTGTCCTATCTATGTCCTACTTCCACAGTAGCTGTGAGGCTGCGCCAGGAGCTATCACTTATCAGAACCGGCCTCAGGATGTCTTAGCCCTTCTGCCTCCTCCACCAAGCACAGTATTTCTTGTGGTCTGTGCCATCAGGGCCTTTGTCTTACCCCTTCTTTCGTTTCACATTAGGATGCCAAACCTGACGGGTAGTCTATAATAGTACTAGAGAACATAAGCCTCCTTTTATGTCTTATGTTAGAGTAATTTCAAAGCAGTATTGCTTGAACCGCAACAAATTACATAAATAGCTATTTTGGTTTTATTTACAAGCTTCTGTATCCTTAGGACCTGAACACTTACTAATGTGAACAGGAACATTATTATTAGTGCTTTTCTGCTTTAGTAATCTTGACAATAGTGATGGCTGGCTATTTTCACAGTCATGTCTGGCTCTTCTGTAGCATTTTCCTATATACCCAACAGAAACTATTCTTGCTTCTCCTCCGGACACGACACCATGGCAGCAAAGCTTCCTTACAGGGTGATGTGCATCGCAGGGAGGGGGAGGAGCCGATGGTTCTCTCCTCAAGCACTTGTCCTGAAACTTCAAAGTACTAATGCTTGTTCCCATAGTCATTTATGAACACAGCTCATGTTTATGATGCTAATTCATCTCCCTACTGAGTCCCCTAAACCAACTCAAGAATGAAACATTCTCTCTGTTGGTTTTGCTGGCTGATGTTCCTGCACCAAAACAAATCTCTTTCCAACCTCACAAAATCTAAAGCATCCAAGCAGAACACCACATGCAAATGAACACCAGTAAGGTCACAGGCCCACAGGCTCCAGAAACAGTAATTCATTTCCAGCTCAGTTAGAAGTCCAGTCTCTGGCCAGAAAACATACATTGCAAAAGTAATGAATAAAGAATAAATAAAGTCTGCAGCTCTGCCTTCCCAGCTTCTCTCTACATAAACTGGGTTTGGCTTTCTGACCTCCAATTTGCTGTACTCCCATGTTTAGTTGCAGAACCAACTGCTTTAATTTATTCTTTCTGGTTTAACATTTCTCAGACAATGCTCTGATTCTGAATAGGCTTTAAGGCCCTTTTTCCTCAACTGTCCCCCAGAGGCCACAGGCTGGCATTGCTGTGCATGTCCAGCCTTGGAAGTTTATAGTGACCAAACATGTGATGGCAGGCACAGTGGCAGGCACATAGTACGTGCCTGATGAAGGTTTGCTAATGATTCTGAAGTCAGTACCAATAATAAATTACTTTATTTTATTACAGAATTGCACTGTTCTGCAGCTGTTTCTCATCGATTTCTGTCACACTCTGTCTTTGAGTCACTTTCCCCAAGGCTTTGGCTGAGCTACAACCTGATTGAAAATTGGACATCTCTGGAAAACGTGCTGAACTTTTTTATGACAATAGTTTTTTTGGTGGGGGAATAAAGGAGGGAAGTTGTTTTGTCACTGGTGTTGTGTGAAAATGAATACAGCTTTGCCAATAGAAATCTGTTAGATAGCTCAAAATGCCATATTCACTGGGTAGTAAAGGCTGAGACAGCATTACACATAGCCACAGGCTTTCCTAGATCTAGCTAAGTACATTAACCAAAAAGCAGCCTACTTGGAAGAGTTGTACAAATGTGCATTAGATCTGTTCTAGTTATAATCAAACACATAGGAAGTAAATCTGTTTATATCTTTAAATATGAATGACATTCCTATGCACTGCTACTTTGAAGAAATATCAATTACCTCGGAGTTACTGAAATTGCTTTACCAAGGATATGTCTTATATTTTGAATCCCAGTTGAAGACTTCACTAAGCATCAGTATAGCTCTTAGGAGACCTGAAAAATGACTACATTAATGCCATGTTATTAACAAGTTCTACTGCTTACAGGATAGTGGCAACTGACCATTTCTCCTATTTAAGCTTAGACATTGCACAACCTTTGGAAATCCCCCACCCTCACAATTTAAAATGGACCTAAATCATTTACGAATGTTATGCAATGTCAGCATGTTCTACATCTCTATTTAATTGTTAGCTCCTCAAGGGTAAAGACATCGTTTCCTACCCCTCTGTTCTGTTCACTGTGTTACCTACAACATTATTATTTCTTCAGCAGCCTCCTAATAAACACTGGTGACTGTATTCCTCCTGAAACATAGCACTTTCCCAGGTTATCTTTGAGTTGATTTCTCAAACTCCATAAATCAGGGGTTCTTAAACTGAGGCTCATGAACAGAATTCAGGAAGGTATATATTCTGATATGGAAAAGGCTAACATTTTTATTTTCATAAATCTCTACTGAAATTTAGCATTTACTTCAACTATGAAGGTAGGTAACAGCACAGAGTAGTATTAATGGTATCTATACCTTTGTAACTAATAGAAATCAGAGGTTATTTTACATCGCTTTATAGTAATTTCTGATCTTTAAGTTTCCTTCATAGTCAACTATTTGAAATGACATGAATGACTGGGGCTGCCACTAAATCACACATGATTAGAGCTGTCTATTTACAGATGCTGGCATAACCTAACTGCCAAACTGTGGGCAACTCTGGGCTTGGTGATCATTCAAGCAACTAACAATAAAGTTGCATGTGTTTATATCAGTGATTCAGATATCTACCTTCTTTCCAGTATTCCACGTCTACAGTTGTTTATTGATTAATATATGGAATGAAGTCAAAGTCCACCTTAGACCTAAGTGTTCTTACCTAAACTAAGCAACAACAGTTTGTACAATGATGTGCTTAAAAAATTTAAATTTAACTTTTAACTTGTCTTGTTTGTTAATGGATTATAAAGAGGTATATATCTTAGCAGATCATAAAAAATTTTAAGCATTTTCTCTTAACTCTTTTAGTATGCTACAAAAATTTCAATGAATATATGTTCCAAGGAATAGAAAATAATGGATGTGAAAGCAAATCCAGATCTCTCATATCAGTGATGACTCAGAATCATTGATTAATTGACCTTTTTATTTTACTTTCAATCTTCTAATTGATTAATTTGTCCACAAAAGAGAAAAACTTATAGTCATGTGTTAGTAGGAGCCAAAGAATTCCATGAAGACTTCCCTGTATGGCTACTGTAAAACTTTTCAACTTTGAGAAGGGAGAATTGCTCTTTGCACCTATTAACCTTTCAAGAAGTGGATAGAGTAGTAAATGGTGAAAATAGAAAAGTACAGTTAAACCAAATACTTGGCCTGTAGACAAAAGAAACATTTTCTCAAGGAACTGAGTCCAGTGAAATCAATTCTGGGGTATAGATGGAATTTTTGTGATCATTTTAGTTGAATACACATTTAAGGGCTCATTTTTCAGGGATTAATTTCCAAGGTCTCTGTACCACATTAATATCTAGAATTTTCCCAGTAAGAATTATCATTTATTCAAGCTGAGCCTTTGAACTGAACTGAATTCAATGCTCTAGGAAACAAAGTCACCCTGAGTGAAAGTCAATTGTTGAGCAATCAACTGAAACAGAAACTTCGTGTATGAGACCGTTGATTACTTACTATCGGGCTGGATAGAAAAGACTTTACTATAAGTGGAAGATTTGGTCACACCATATGGACATGACGGTTCTATATAGTTGTTACTTTGACAATAGACTTTGCCATAAATAAACAAAAAGACAATTTATCTGAGGCATTAAGATTCATCCCAGTAGAACATTGCAATTATGCAGTTTCTCTGTGACAGAAGTACTTTCATGAACTCATAAATCTATTATACACCATTTCCTATAATACTGCCTTCCCATAATTTCCCTTAGCAGGTTAAGACCCTACCCAGACATTTGATATAAAATGTGATGAGAGCATCTGGGTTACTAAGGAGTTCTAATAAGTCTTTGAAGATTACAGGAAGTAAATAGAACTGATAACAACGTTTTTAGTTCTGGACTTTGTTTCTATTTTACCAACTGACTAGAAATAACACTTAGACCATAGGGTGACAGATTTTGGAAAAATATTCTCAATGACAGCAAATTTTATTTTACTATCTTTTGTATTTAGTTTCACTTACCATAACACTAGAGTTTAAATTATACCAAATTTGACTCATTTGGCTTAATTTCACACTTAAGAGACAATGCAAATTTGGAAATCACACTTACACGTAGCATAGAGTTTAAATGTCATGCTTATGTTTTTGTTAGTTTGCTTTCTTTCCAAAACTCCTGGCAATTAATAAACAGTGGACAAAGTGTATAATTTAAAAATAGAGCTCACCAAATTGCCTAATAGGCTATACAAGGATGTAAGAGAAAGTGTGGAGTCCAGATAACTTCACATTTTGGGTCTGAAAAAACTGGATTTACAATAATGAAGATTCAGGAAGGAGGAGATTCAGAAGTAGAGTTAACAACCCAGTTTTGGATATCTCAAATTTAGATGCCTATTAGCTATCTAAGTAGAAATGGTAAGAAGGAATTTGGTTTTAACAGTCAAGAGAGGGGTTAAAAACTGGAGATACACATTGGAAGCCCACAGCACATAGATGTAAAACTTAAAGCCATAATCAATGGATAGGGTCTCTTAGAGAATGAATGGTTAGACAGAAGAGAATAGGTTCCAGGCCTAAGACAGAGACGACTCTAAAACTTAAGAACTGTAAAGGTGAGAAGGTTCCAGCAAGACACTGGGAGGAGTGGTCATTGTGGTAAAAAAAATCTGGAGAATGTGGTGTGAAGAAATGTTTAAAGAAGAAAGATGAAATCAGAAGTTTCAAATGCTACAGACAGATCAAGTGAGATGCAAACTAAGATTTGCCCTTCGAATCTGGCAACAAGTGTATCACCAGTAACCTTGATAAGAATGGTTTCAGTGGAGTAATGGAAAACAGAGCCTGTTTGGAATGATTCAATACAGATTAGAAAGTAAGGAATTGGAGAGAGCGAATATACACAGCTCTGTCTAGGAGTACCAGCACAAAGAGAAACAGAGAAAGAAGAAGCCTGTGGGAATAAGATAAAGTTTCAGGATTTGCACTTGTTATAGTTGTTTTAAAATGGGAGATATATACTATGTTTCCATTGTGATGGAAGTGATCCGGTATAGTGAGAAACACTGATGACTTAATGAGTGGGAGGATAATTGAAGTATAAAAGTCTTAAGTAGGTGATGAGGGACAGAATCCAGTACACAAACAGAGTGACTTTGGACTGGGGGTTGTGGCGGGGGAGGCTGGGTGAAGAGAGTACATTCATTGTAATGTAAGAAAAGGAAGTATATACAGTGTATTATACATACAGGTCACTTTCAGGAAGATGTAGAGGTTCTTTGATGATTACTTTAAGTATTTTGTTGATTTAATAAGATAGGTCATCATCTAAGAGTAGAGAGGCAGGAGGGATAAAAGATTGAAAGACAGTAGACAAGATATGAAATAGTATCCTTAGAAAATGGGCATGTAAATTGTTTACGAAAATGTCATAGAAGTATTAGACAGCATTGGGGGTTGAATGTGAATTCTGTGATTTAGAACCTGAAGTGAGACAAGTCAGCTTGGCTGTATTTTCTCCAGCTATACTGCTCTGATGTGTATCTGAAATAGGCCAAGAGTTTTGACTTTAACAAGCTTTGGAGTTTTGTCAAGAGGAAAGAAGAAATTTAAAAAAGAATTATGGATATATGCAAAAGAGTGATTATAATAGTGAATCATGAAATCTAATTCTGTAAAAGAAAGGAAATGAGGATATAACATGGGTGACAGTGAAAAGCTAATGAGAATATATTGGAGTAGTGAGTCCAAAGAGCAGTCAGAATTGAGGTGCTAGAAAAAGATGGAAAGATGAAGTTAGTTGTCGAAGACAGGGATACTTGAAGTTAAGATTTTAGATGGGTTGTAGCTATTGCATACAATAAGACCTGTAATTCATTAGATTATTTTACTGTGGTAAGTGGAGGGAAAAAATCATAGAAGTGAACAGGTCAAGAAATTAATAAGTCAGAGTATTGAATTTATTATATAGATGATGGACATGAAATTGAAATTACTCAGGTTGAGAATGGGAATAATGGTGAAGAAAACGATCTTGAGACATTTGCTATTATCATCAATAAATGAGGATAAAGAGCCATTAGGAATGAAGACGACTGGAAAAAGGAGGTGTAATAACATGAGAATCAAACCTGGGTTTTTTATAGAGGATGAAGGAACAGGGGAAATGAGGAAAGGTGGATTTAACACACCTCTAGTAATCTGTAGAATGTCACGACCTGAGAAGGCTGCAGAGGAAACTAGCTTTCAATTAGAGCAAAACCAAGGATCCATTTATGGAATATGCAGAGCCAGGTGGTAAAAAGATTCTGAGTAACGAGAGATGCCTATGAGCCTTGGACTTCTTAAGTCTGTTGACTAAAGTAACCAGAAATGGGAGGCATCATGAAGTAATTCTCTTAGAGGGAAGTTCCTATTTTAGCTTCTATCTTGGGACAGTTAGTTCTCAAGCTGTTTGTGGTGGTAAGTCAGCAAGCGTACCTGATGGTGATAAAACTGATCTTACCAAAAACGTGGAGTACTCTAATGCCCTACTCCAGTTCTGTAGAGAGAGACTGTTGAGAGTAGGGGGACATCCTCGCTAGGAGTATAAAAAAAAATCAAAGGTTATAAAATGTAGCATTTATATCTCAAAACTCATCAGATCCTATAGGGCTTTGCAATTACAATGAAGTGCATTAGCAGAATATGGTGAAGATCTGTTATTGAATTTTCCAAGATAATTCTGAGTTGTTAAATGGAAGGTTGCTCTTTTATGGAAAATAGCAGACTTTTGCAGAAAAAAAGGTTAAAAATCTTTTGTTAGTAAAAGTCATGTTTTTTCATTACTGTATTCTGAGGTATAACTAAATGTTTAGTGGAGGTGGTAAGAAGGAAACAGGTGACCCTGGAGGGCAGTGGAAAGGCAATGAAGAATTCATTATTACAGAAAAAAAATGATCTGTATGCAAAAAAATCAGTTTCTGCAAAAAATTCAAGACTAAAAGTAATTTCATTATTTCAAAACCTAATAATGTGTGACTTTAAAAAATGTTACCAAGAATAATTTCTGACAGCCCCTCTACACAGTCTACCTCTCTGAACTGAATGACAAACTACGAGTCTAAAAACATGTCCAATGTTCTGTACCAATCTGCAGAAAGATTGTCTAACATTGGATAGATCATTATAGATGAGGTGTGACTATCAATCAAGTGGATTTGTTGTTCCAAAAAAACATCTGAGCCCATTATTCAAGAGAAAAGATTTTCATTTCCATTGCTGTCTTTCTGCCTACAGGTCTGTGCTGCTCAGAATACAGTATGTGCATTAGAGAGAAATGCCCAGTTTAGAGAAACAGCATCATCTTCTTTCTAACTCTCTAGGAATAGGATGGCAAATTACCAGTAAAACGTAGACAGGATTTAGAATGAAGTCTTACAAGCTTTATTTCTACCATCCATATGAAGAAATCCTGTAATTTCTTTAATTCTTTAATATGATTCTTTAATTAGGAAATATTTTTTCTAAGTGTAATTATGAATTTATTCATTGACTCCTTTATAATTATTTTATTAGCATCCACTCTTACCACACACTGTGCTAGGAACTGCAAATATAACGGTTAACAAAATAGACACAATTCATTCAGATAGACACCCACGACAAACAGACACAATGAATAATTGGAAATTATAATTAATATATAGACAAATACCAGGTTGTCTCAAAAATTACAATACCATAGGGACATAGTTTAGAATGTGAAGTCAAGAAAGTTAAATTTAAGCTTATATCCCCACAAGTTACTTGTTATTTACTTTTACTTACTAAATATACACCTGATGGATGGAAGAATGGATATTACCTGTACGGAGATTACTATAGGCAAAGAGAAGAGGATGTGCCAAGGTCCTGAGGCAGGAAAAAGAAAAGAAAATGTCATGCAACTAAACTAACTAAAGAGGGCTTAGGCCTTCCCTGAGTTGAGAGATTTTTCTGTTGGTGTTGAAGAGGCAAGACACCATAATTTCTACAGCTGCAAGTAAATGCATTCTGATAATAAATATGTGATGTTGAAAGAGGATCCCAAGCCTAGGATTATACTGAGCCTGTGCTGACATCTTGACTGCAGCCTTGTGAGAGCCTGAGCAGAGCACCTACATAAGCCATGCCTGGATTCCTGACTCACAGAAACTATGAGATAATAAATGGCATTATTTAAGTTGCTAAGTATGTGGTAACCTGTCACAGAGGAATAGAAAACTAATACACTATGCAAATGAGTTAAAACAATCTTGGAAAAGTTGGATGACTCGACCTGATTTCAAGACTTAGTATAAAGCTTCAGTAATCAAGATAGTGTGGTTTTGGTGCAAATATACACAAATAGATCAACGAAACAAAACAGAGAAAGTAGAAATAATCACCAAAATAAATAGTTAACTAATTTTTGACAGTCACCTAGGCAATGCAATAGGAGAAAAAGTATTTTCAGGAAACAATACCAGATAGAGAGCTTCAAGATGGCGGAAGAGTAAGACGTGGAGATCACCTTCCTCCCCACAAATACATCAGAAATACATCTACATGTGGAACAACTCCTACAGAACACCCACTGAACGCTGGCAGAAGACCTCAGACTTCCCAAAATGCAAGAAACTCACCACGTACCTGGATAGGGCAAAAGAGAAACGAAAAAACAGAGACAAAAGAACAGGGACCGGACTTGCATCTCTGGGAGGGAGCTGTGAAGGAGGAAAGGTCTCCACACATTAGGAAGCCCCTTTGCAGGAGGAGACTGCGGGTAACGGAGGGGGTAGCTTCCGAGCCACGGAGGAGAGCGCAGCAACAGAGGTGTGGAGGGCAAAGCAGAGAGATTCCCGCACAGAGGGATCAGTGCCGACCAGCACTCACCAGAGAGGCTTGTCTGCTCACCCGCCGGGGCAGGCAGGGGCTGGGAGCTGAGGCTCAGGCTGCGGAGGTCGGATCCCAGGGAGAGGACTGGGGTTGGCTGCGTGAACACAGCCTAAAGGGGGCTAGTGCGCCACAGCTAGCCAGGAGGGAGTCCAGGAAAAAGTCTGGAGCTGCCGAAGAGGGAAGAGACTTTTTCTTGCCTCTTTGTTTCTTGCCTCTTTGTTTCATGGTGCACGAGGAGAGGGGATTAAGAGCTGCTTAAACGAGCTCCAGAGATGGGCGCGAGCTGCGGCTATCAGCGCGGACCCCAGAGGCGGGCATGAGACGCTAAGGCTGCTGCCGCCGCCACCAAGAAGCCTGTGTGCAAGCACAGGTCACTATCCATACCCCACCCCCACCCCGGGGAGTTGTGCCTCAGGCGGTTGCAACTTCACGCTGGCCTCTGCCCCCCAGGCTCGCCCTGCATCGGTACCCCTCCCTCTCCCCGGCCTGAGTGAGCCAGACCCCCGAATCAGCTGCTCCTTTAACCCCGTCCTGTCTGAGCCGGAACAGACGCCCTCAGGCGACCTACACGCAGAGGCGGGTCCAAATCCAAAGCTGAACCCCGGGAGCTGTGCGAACAAAGAAGAGAAAGGGAAATCTCTCCCAGCAGCCTCAGGAGCAGCAGATTAAATCTCCACAATCAACTTGATGTACCCTGCATCTGTGGAAGTGGAATACCTGAATAGACAACGAATCATCCCAAATTGAGGAGGTGGACTTCAGGAGCAACTATATATATATATATATATATATTTTTTTTTTTTCCCCTTTTTCTTTTCGTGAGAGTGTATGTGTATGCTTGTGTGTGTGATTTTGTCTGTATAGCTTTGCTTTTACCATTTGTCCTAGCGTTCTGTCTGTCCGTTTTTTTCTTTTTTTATTACTGAAAAAAATTTTTTTCTTAATAATTATTTTTATTTTAATAACTTTATTTTATTTTATCTTCTTTCTTTCTTTCTTTTTTCCCTCCCTTTTATTCTGAGCCATGTGGAGGACAGCCTCTTGGTGCTCCAGCCAGGCATCAGGGCTGTGCCATGGAGGTGGGAGAGCTGAGTTCAGGACACTGGTCCACAAGAGACCTCCCAGCTCCATGTAATATCAAACAGCGAAAATCTCCAGAGGTCTCCATCTCAACGCCAAGACCCAGCTCCACTCAAAAACCAGCAAGCTACACTGCTGGACACCCTATGCCAAACAACTAGCAAGACAGAAACACAACCCCATCCATTAGCACAGAGGCTGCCTAAAATCATAATAAGGGCACAGACACCCCAAAACACAGCACCGATGTGGACCTGCCCACCAGAAAGACAAGATCCAGCCTCATCCACCAGAACACAGGCACTAGTCCCCTCCACCAGGAAGCGTACACAACCCACTGAATCAACTTTAGCCACTGGGGACAGACACCAAAAACAACGTGAATTACAAACCTGCATCCTGCAAAAAGGAGACCCGAAACACAGTAAGATAAGCAAAATGAGAAGACAGAAAAACACACAGAAGATGAAGAAGAAAGGCAAAAACACACCAGACCTAACAAGTGAAGAGGAAATAGGCAGTCTACCTGAAAAAGAATTCAGAGTAATGATAGCAAATATGATCCAAAATCTTGGAAACAGAATGGAGAAAATACAAAAAACGTTTAACAAGGACCTAGAAGAACTAAAGAGCAAACAAACAGTGATGAACAACACAATAAATGAAATTAAAAATTCTTTAGAAGGGATCAATAGCAGAATAACTGAGGCAGAAGAACGGATAAGTGACCTGAAAGATAAAATAGTGGAAATAACTACTGCAGCATAAAGAAAACTACTGGAAATAACTACTGGAAATAACTACTGCAGCATAAAGAAAAAAGAATGAAAAGAACTGAGGACAGTCTCAGAGGCCTTTGGGACAACATTAAAGGCACGAACATTTTAATTATAGGGGTCGCAGAAGAAGAAGAGTAAAAGAAAGGGACTGAGAAAATACTTGAAGAGATTATAGTTGAAAACTGCCCTAATATGGGAAAGGAAACAGTTAATCAAGTCCATGAGTCACAGAGAGTCGCATACAGGATAAATCCAAGGAGAAACACGCCAAGACAAATGTTAATCAAAAAATCAAAAATTAAATACAAACAAAAAATATTAAAAGCAGCAAGGGAAAAACAACAAATAACACACAAGGGAATTCCCATAAGGTTAACAGCTGATCTTTCAGCAGAAACTCTGTAAACCAGAAGGGAGTGGCAGGACATATTTAAAGTGATGAAAGAGAAAAACCTACAACCAAGATTACTCTACCCAGCAAGGATCTCATTCAGATTTCATGGAGAAATTAAAAGCTCTACAGACAAGCAAAAGCTAAGACAATTCAGCACCACCAAACCAGCTTTATAACCAATGCTAAAGGAACTTCTCTAGGCAGGAAACACAAGAGAAGGAAAAGACCTACAATAATAAACCCAAAACAATTAAGAAAATGTTAATAAGAACATACATATCAATAATTACCTTAAATGTAAATGGATTAAATGCTCCAACAAACGACACATATTGGCTGAATGGATATACAAAGAAGACCTGTATATATGCTGTCTACAAGAGACCCACTTCAGACCTAGGGACACATACAGATTGAAAGTGAGGGGATGGAAAAAGATATTCCATGCAAATGGAATTCAACAGAAAGCTGGAATAGCTATTCTCATATCACACAAAATAGACTTTAAAACAAAGACTATTAGACTTATTAGGAGACAAAGAAGGACACTAGATAATGATCAAGGGATCAATCCAAGAAGAAGATATAACAATTGCAAATATTTATGCACCCAACATAGGAGCACCTCATTACATAAGGCAAATACTAACAGCCATAAAAGGGGAAATCGACAGTAACACAATCATAGTAGGGGACTTTAACACCCCACTTTCAACAATGGACAGATCATCCAAAATGAAAACAAATAAGGACACACAAGCTTTAAATGATACACTAAACAAGATGGACTTAATTGATATTTATGGGACATTCCATCCAAAAACAACAGAATATACATTCTTCTCAAGTGCTCATGGAACATTCTCCAGCATATATCATATCTTGGGTTACAAATCAAGCCTTGGTAAATTTAGAAAACTGAAATCGTATCAAGTATCTTTTCTGACCACAATGTTATGAGACTAGATATCAATTACAGGAAAAAATCTGTAAGAAAGACAAACACATGGAGGCTAAACAACACACTACTTAATAACCAAGAGATCACTGAAGAACTCAAAGAGGAAATCAAAAAATACCTAGAAACAAATGACAATGAAAACATGACGAACCAAAACCTATGGGATGCAGCAAAAGCGGATCTAAGAGGGAAGTTAATAGCTGTACAACCCTACCTCAAGAAACAAGAAACATCTCAAATAAACAACCTAACCTTACACCTAAAGCAATTAGAGAAAGAAGAACAAAAAAAACCCAAAGTTAGCAGAAGGAAAGAAATCATAAAGATCAGAACACAAATAAATGAAAAAGAAATGAAGGAAACAATAGCAAAGATCAATAAAACTAAAAGCTGGTTCTTTGAGAAGATAAACAAAATTGATAAACCATTAGCCAGACTTACCAAGAAAAAAAGGGAAAAGATTCAAATCAATAGAATTAGAAATGAAAAAGGGGAAGTAACAACTGACACTGCAGAAATACAAAGGATCATGAGAGATTACTACTACAAGCAATTGTATGCCAATAAAATGGACAACCTGGAAGAAATGGACAAATTCTTAGAAATGCACAACCTTCCGAGACTGAACCAGGAAGAAATAGAAAATATGAACAGACCAATCACAAGCACTGAAATTGAAACTGTGATTAAAAATCTTCGAACAAACAAAAGCCCAGGACCAGATAGCTTCACAGGAGAATTCTAGCAAACATTTAGAGAAGAGCTAACACCTTTCCTTCTCAAACTCTTCAAAAATATAGCAGAGCGAGGATCACTCCCAAACTCATTCTATGAGGCCACCATCACTCTGATACCAAAAGCAGACAAAGATGTCACAAAGAAAACTACAGGCCACTATCACTGATGAATATACATGCAAAAATTCTCATAAAAATACTAGCAAACAGAATCCAACAGTACATTAAAAGGATCATACACTATGATCAAATGGGGTTTACCCCAGGAATGCAAGGATTCTTCAATATACCCAAATCAATCAATGTGATACAGCATATTCACAAAATCGTATGATCATCTCAATAGATGCAGAGAAAGCTTTTGACAAAATTCAACACCCATTTATGATAAAAACCCTCCAGAAAGTAGGCACAGAGGGAACTTTCGTCAACATAATAGAGGCCATATATGACAAACCGACAGCCAACATCATCCTCAATGGTGAAAAACTGAAACCATTTCCAATAAGACCAGGAACAAGACAAGGTTGCCCACTCTCACCACTATTTTTCAACATAGCTTTGGAAGTTTTAGCCACAGCAATCAGAGAAGAAAAAGAAATAAAAATGGGCATAAAGATGTAAAAAAAAAAAAAAGAGATGTCAAGAAAAAAACAACTCACCAATGACCTATTCATTTTACTGAATGTGCATTTTACCTGATGAAAATGTAATAATAAAAGTTATAGAATATTATATATTCTATAATTTAGGTATTAAAAAAGTGATAAAAAACTATGAAGAAGAAACTAATTCTGCTTGAGGAGATTAGGGAAACAATGGAAGGAGGGGCTTTTGTGCTTGCGCTTTAGGAATGAATAAGAATTTTCCTGGCAAGCAAAGTTGAGGAGGAAATCAGAGGGATTATCATGAGGAAAGGCCAAGTGCCATGCAAGTACGTGAGAAAGTGGGAACTCCATAGAGCAGCAGAGAGTTCATATAGTTAAAATGTACAACAAGATAGGGACCAGACTACAGCAAGGAATTTGGTCAGAAGCATGTTGTAAAGGGAAGTTTAGATTATGCTAATAAATTTTATTTTTTTAAACATCTTTATTGGAGTATAATTGCTTCACAATGGTGTGTTAGTTTCTGCTTTATAACAAAGTGAATCAGTTATATACATACATATGTTCCCATCTCTTCCCTCTTGCGTCTCCCTCCCTCCCACCCTCCGTATCCCACCCCTCTAGGTGGTCACAAAGCACTGAGCTGATCTCCCTGTGCTATGCGGCTGCTTCCCACTAGCTATCTATTTTACGTTTGGTAGTGTATATATGTCCATGCCACTCTCGTGCTTTGTCACAGCTTACCCTTCCCCCTCCCCATATCATCAAGTCCATTCTCTAGTAGGTCTGTGTCTTTATTCCTGTCTTACCCCTAGGTTCTTCATGTCATTTTTTTCCCTTAGATTCCATATATATGTGTTAGCATACGGTATTTGTTTTTCTCTTTCTTACTTCATTCTAGGTTCATCCACCTCACTACAAATAACTCAATTTCGTTTCTTTTTATGGCTGAGTAATATTCCATTGTATATATGTGCAGTTTTATTCTATGATGAATGAATTATTATCAGTGGCTTGTGCGTAGGAGAATTGCTTGGTGGTGTGGAAAAAAAAACACACACATGGTAACTGGGAGCAGAATTATAGCATATATAGTCACATCCAGATTTTATGTACCTGGGACCTACCACACCTAGTTTTCTCAATATTTTTTGACAATAATATTTTCTTATGCATAAGACTATAACCTTCACCACAGAAAAGTCTATGATTACTTTACTCAAAAATGCTTCCTGGGACTTGGTAGAATGTCTGGCACATAGTAAACCCTCAGTAAGTATTTGTTGAATGAACGATTTATAATTAAGAAGAAATGGAAATACAGATTTACCAACAAATAATTATTGAAAAAATTCCAGGCTGGTACACTGAGTTGTTTCCAAAATGTGCTGGTCTATCAATGAAGAGAAAATGCAGGACAAACCATTAGGCATATAGCAGTTATATAAGAAGCTGAATTTGAATGATTACTCTTCTTGGATAGAATCTTTAAAATAATGGCCCCAAGAACTGTATGAACACATGCCAGAGTACTTGACACTTAGTTTGGGTAGTTTTTCCAGGCTTGTTGCCTTCTCTAGGCTTCAGATCTATGTGTTAGCTAACTTTCCTCAGCCTGTGTCAGTTCTCCTCAGAAATATATCTCATTTCAATCATACACTGATAATTTGCCAAACCTTCTTTTATGTTGGCAACCCAAACTTATACTGTTGGCCTATATGTTATCTTGTGATGTTTTAGAACAATACACCCAGATCTGAGTGCCACAGTAAAGGGCACCATGTCATATATTTGAAACATTGCCTTGAGCTGGCCCATGGTAGTTCTCAAATTTTGATTACTAGGGAAGGGGGGCCAGATGGTACCAGGAAGTACCGTATATGGCAAAAACAGTAAGCCAAAGAATGAGCAGTTAAGACAGAAAATCAAATTTAACCTACACTATAAACAGCAAGGACAATAGAAGGTGCCATAAAAAGAACAGAGTAATGATGACCACAAATTTGTCAAGGCCTCAGATGCCAAGCCATCTGGTCTATTCTGTCATTTGAGTACAACATATTATCTGTATCTTCACAACTCACAGAGCTCTGACTAAAGTTTTGATTGATTTTCCTGAATTTCTGACCAAAATTGCAGGATGTTTCTGGATTCCTATTACGTGCCCTGAAAGAATAAAAGACTAGGAATAAAATAGGAAGTTCGAAAATTAAAAAACAATCACACCCCAGTAGGGATGCAGCAATAATGAGCCAACATCCTTAGTTAAATGATGTGTTGAGACAATCTAAAACCAGTGAGGTGAGAACAGCAGGTAGGTTTGATCAAAGCTCACATACCTAGAATGTCAGTAGAGAAAAATGTCATGAACAAATGCCCTGAAAATGGCTCAAGGAAGGAGCAGGAAGGATGAAAGAAGAATTCAAAACAAAAGTTAGTAAAAACAGTACTGTTTAAAAGCCAAGAAAGAAAAGACATTAGGATATGTTTAATATTTGATTGCAGTGAGGATCTCATGTATATGTTAAACATATATGTGTGTGTTAAAACATCAGACTGTATACTTTAAATCTATTCAATTTATTGTTTGTAGTTATACCTCAATAAAACTGTTAAAATCAATATAGTTGTGACTTCTTTTATCTCAGAGACTTAGCTTGTGAAACATTTGGCCTAAGTTCCTTATCTGCTCTGGTAAGAAAACCAATACTTTAAAAATTCTTGGTTCTAATGAGGTAAAAATCTATACCTTTTGGAGTGAGAACTCTCATGTTAGCTGTAGGATTGATAACCTGAAAAGTTACAGAGTTGTAGAAAAATATCCTTTCCCCAAACACAATCTTAAGAAAGTCATGTAAAAGAAAAAATAGAAATGTAGTTCAAGAAGTTACCTAAGAAAAATGTGTTTAAATATAATATCACAGGCAACATTTCATACGACAATTACTGAGTTTTAATTGGTCTGAAAGCTTGCAAAATTCTCTGTAGGTAAAACGTAGTAGCAACAGGTGGCAGAAAATTTAGAAATCACAGTAGCAGGCACAGCATCTTAAAATGTACATATATACCTAGAAAAAATTTCGACAAAGACTTACATGGAACACTCTTACCCAGTGCACATATTTAAAGTAGGTTATTTTTCACTGATAAAGTAACTTTAATGTGGATTTCTCCAAGAGAAGCCTGTATCAATATTCTTTCTGATTCTAAAGAAAAAAAAACTGTCTTTGTATATTTGGTGTCTTTCAGGATGACAAGCATTTGTTGATGTGGAAATTTTCTTTTTCTTGGTTTATCACTTAATCAGAAACATTGAAAGAATTTAAAATTCCTAAACTAGACCTATATCACTCACACACTGATCATTGACCCAATGAGTAATTAAATTGCCTGACTTCTTTCTATAAGAAATTAGAGACAGTTAGACTGAAGCTCACTGATTTGGTTGATTCATTCATTCATATATTCCTACAATACTGTTGAATATTCAATATATATCAAACACTAGAATAGACAATGAGGATTTAAAGACAAGTAAGACCCAGAAAAGTCCTGCGGCCAATAAAACTGCTATCTGTTCTGAAGTTAGAAACTAAATAGAAAACATGATTTGATAAGCACTGTGACAGAATTCATGCACTTGGTATTGGGTAAACACATCCAGGTGCACCTATCCTGGGATAGTGGACTGGGGTGAGCTCAGTAAAGTTTGTACAAAGAAGTAATGGAACTAATCAGGCAAAGAAGGAGTGGTAGAGGATACAGAACATACAAAGTCAGGAACTTAGTGAGCACTTTTTCTCTCTTTACAACAAAATGTGACTGCCCTTATACTAATTTTTCTATATTGTGTACAGATAAACCAGTGAATAAGTTGGACTGAACTTCCAATAAAGCAGTTGAGACATCTGCCCAGACCACTTGGCCAAAGCTTCATTAACAAAGCAATATAAGATATGATGTGCCTAATGATTAAATACATATTCAATTAAAGCTCAGTGCAAAGGATATTCTGAAACTTCTTTATCTGCTATTCCATTCAATAAATTCCCAATTTGATCTCATAATATTTCCTTCACTGAAGTGTGTCTTCAACGTGGCTTTGGAGTCCGAAAGACCTGGATTTATCTCCCAATACTGACATCATTACTTGCTTGAATTTGGGTTTAATCTCAGCCTCGGTGCATTGCAATGTGAGTATAGCACTATCCACTTCATGTGGTTGTTGGTTGTTGTAAGAACCAAATGAGGTTAAGTGTGTTAAGTACAGTAGCAGTTACTTGTAAGAGCTCAGTGAACAGCAGTAAGAGGATACACTCTATAAAATGCACAGCTAAGAAGCAAGAACTACAATCCTACAGCCTGTGCAACAAAAACCACATTCACAGAAAAGATAGATACGATGAAAAGGCAGAGGGCTATGTACCAGATGAAGGAACAAGATAAATCCCCAGAAAAACAACTAAATGAAGTGGAGATAGGTAACCTTCCAGAAAAATTCAGATTAATGATAGTGAAGATGATTCAGGACCTCAGAAAAAGAATGGAGGCAAAGATCGAGAGGATGCAAGAAATGTTTAACAAAGACCTAGAAGACTTAAGGAACAAACAAACAGAGATGAACAATACAACAACTGAAACGAAAACTACACTAGAAGGAATCAATAGCAGAATAACTGAGGCAGAAGAACAGATGAGTGACCTAGAAGACAGAATGGTGCAATTCACTGCCACGGATAAGAATAAAGAAAAAAAGAATGAAAAGAAATGAAGAGAGCCTAAGAGACCTCTGGGACAACATTAAATGCAACAAGATTCGCATTATAGGGGTCCCAGAAGGAGAAGAGAGAGAGGAAGGACCTGAGATAATATTTGAAGAGATTATAGTCGAAAACTTCCTTAACATGGGAAAGGAAATAGCCACCCAAGTCCAGGAAGCGCAGAGAGTCCCATACAGGATAAACCCAAGGAGAAACACACCGAGACACATAGTAATGAAATTGGCAAAAATTAAAGACAAAGAAAAATTATTGAAAGCAGCAAGGGAAAAAGGACAACATACAAGGGAATTCCCATAAGGTTAACAGCTGATTTCTCAGGAGAAACTCTACAAGCCAGAAGGGGGTGGCATGATATACTTCAAGCGATGAAAGAGAAGAACCTACAACCAAGATTACCTGGCAAGGATCTCATTCAGATTCTAAGGAGAAATCAAAAGCTTTACAGACAGGCAAAAGCTAAGAGAATTCAGCACCACCAAACCAGCTTTACAACAAATGCTTGTAAAGTATTTGTTGTAAAGGAACTTCTCTAAGTGGGAAACACAAGAAAAGGACCTACAAAAACAAACCCAAAACAATTAAGAAAATGGTAATAGGAACATACATATCGATAGTTACCTTAAACGTGAATGGATTAAATGCTCCAACCAAAAGACACAGGCTTGCTGAATGGATACAAAAACAAGATTCATATATATGCTGTCTACAAGAAACCCACTTCAGACCTACTGACACATACAGACTGAAAGTGAAGGGATGGAAAAAGATATTCCATGGAAATCAAAAGAAAGCTGGAGTAGCAATACTCATAACGGATAAAATAGACTTTAAAATAAAAAATGTTACAAGAGACAAGGAAGGACACGACATAATGATCAAAGGATCAATCCGAGAAGAGGATATAACTATAAATATATATGCACCCAACATAGGAGCACCTCAACACATAAGGCAACTGCTAATAGCTATAAAAGAGGAAATCGACAGTAACACAATAATAGTGGGGGACTTTAACACCTCACTTACACCAATGGACAGATCATCCAAAACGAAAATAAATAAGGAAACACAAGCGTTAAATAACACAATAGACCAGATATATTTAATTGATATTTATAGGACATTCCATCCAAAAACAGCAGATTACACTTTCTTCTCAAGTGCGCACAGAACATTCTTCAGGATAGATCACATCTTGGGTCACAAATCCAGCCTCAGTAAATTTAAGAAAACTGAAATCATATCAAGCATCTTTTCTGACCACAATGCCATGAGATTAGAAATCAATTACAGGGAGAAAAATGTAAAAATCACAAACACATGGAGGCTAAACAATACGTTACTAAATAACCAAGAGATCACTGAAGAAATCAAAGAGGAAATGAAAAAATACCTAGAGACAAATGACAATGAAAACACAACGATCCAAAACCTATGGGATGCAGCAAAAGCAGTTCTAAGATGGAAGTTTATAGCTATACATTCCTACCTCTAGAAACAAGAAAAATCTCATATAAACAATCTAACCTTACACCTAAAGGAACTAGAGAAAGAAGAACAAACAAAACGCAAAGTTAGCAGAAGGAAAGAAATCATAAAGGTCAGAGCAGAAATAAATGAAACAGAAACAAAGAAAACAATAGCAAGGATCAAAAAAACTAAAAGCTGGTTCTTTGAGAAGATAAACAATATTGATAAACCTTTAGCCAGACTCATCAAGAAAAACAGGGAGAGGAGTCAAATCAATAAAATTAGAAATGAAAAAGGAGAAGTTACGACACCGCAGAAATACAAAGCATCCTAAGAGACTACTACAAGCAACTCTATGCCAATAAAATGGACTATCTGGAAGAAATGGACAAATTCTTAGAAAGGTATAACCTTCCAAGACTGAACCAGGAAGAAACAGAAAATGTGAACAGACCGATCACAAGTAATGAAATTGAAACTGTGATTAAAAATCTTCCAACAAAGTCCGGGACCAGATGGCTTCACAGGTGAATTCTATCACACGTTTAGAGAACAGCTAATACCCATCCTTCTCAAACTCTTCCAAAAAATTGCAGAGGAAGGAATACTCCCAAACTCATTCTATGAGGCCACCATCACTCTGATACCAAAACCAGACAGAGATACTACAAAAAAAGAAAAGTACAGACTGATATCACTGATGAATATAGATGCAAAAATCCTCAACAAAATACTAGCAAACAGAATCCAACAACACATTAAAAGGATGTTAAAAAAAAATGCATGGCTATACATTCCCAGCCCAAGAGCACTTGCTTTGACATGGTGTTTTAGAATCCAGATAAATTAGAAATAGGCTTGTGATGCAGCAGCCTAACGACTTTGCTGTTTCACAAGGACATTTAGATTCTTATCTGAAATACCTGAAGCTCCATAATGTTTGTGCCAACCTAGAAAAACTGCATTAAGTAGACTCTGGGCATATGTTGAAGATCAGTAGTGCAGGTTATTAAGAATTAATTTATCATGTGGTTCTAACCATCATGGAGTGCCAAAAGCAAGGTAGTGTCATACCAGATGTAGTCATTTCTAGGTTCATCCTTCCACCCTGCTCAATGCCTTTTCCTATGGTATGAGTGCCCACCTGGTAACTATATTTCATCAAGAGAAGTGATCTATGAAAGAAAAGAAGTTTCCACAACCAGAGTAATTTTTCTATAGTGTAGAGTGAGGTTACAAATTTAACTCATACTACAATCTGGATATTTAGAGAAAAAACAAACCCCTTTTTCTTTTTTTATAGATTATCTATATACTTCTACACAAGTCCCCACCCACCCTTTAGCAGGGAAAAATTAACTAAAATTAACTAAATATCCAATATCATTTACATTTATCATAATTTAAATAATAATTAAGCTACGGTAATGTTAGACTTCCTACGATTAGCACAGTTCCTTGGAAGGTCTTCTCTCCTCGACTCTTCCCCTAAGTTAGTGTCTCAGAACATAAAGAGAGGAATGTGAGCTTCATGAGATCTCTGAAGAGTGAGTTATCTGGGGTATTTCTGCATGGTGTTCTCTGGTGTTTTATGTGATGCTCAGACATGCTCTCTGAGCTCAAGATTTGTATATCAAGGTGCTTACTTGACATTTTATGTGACTATCTAATAAGCATCACAATCTAAAATGTTCAGAACAGAACTCAAGTTTTATTCCTCTCTGAACCTTCCTCATTCATATGAATGGCCCCATTATCACCCAGTTTCTCAAGCCCAAACCCCAGGAGTCATTCCCTTTCCCTCACCTCTCCCATCTAATCATCAGAAGAGCCTATTAGCTCTGCTAAAAACATACCTAGGATCTATCCTTTTCTTTTCATCATCCTTGCCATTATTCTGGTCCAGGCCTCACGATGTCTTGACTAGACTCCTGAAGTAACTTTTTGTGTCATTTCAACCTTGTTCTTCTCTTGGCAGCCAGACTGACATTGAAAATATCAATCAAATTCTCAATCTCCTTCAAAACCTGTTGATGGCTCCCATGCATGTAGAATGAAATCTTGTCCAGTAACATCAAAACTGAGGTTAAACTGTTCTACAAGCCATGTATGATCCAGCTCCTGCTACATCTCCAATGTTATCACTCACTCTCAGCCACAATGATCTCTTTTCTGTTCCCTGAGCAAGACAAGGTCTTATGTGCCTTTGAGCCACTGCAATTCACTATTTTGTGTACTTGGGCTGTTAGCAAGCTAAAATGTCACTTCATCAGAGAGGATTCTGATCACATTGTCAAGAGTGGCAAGAACTCAGTTCTCTGCTTTCTATCACATCACCTTTTTTTATCTTGCATCATTTATCACAATTTGTAATTATATCATTAATTAATGTGCTTACTTATTTTACTAGTTTATTGTCTGTCTTCCCCTTTGTTACATGCTCCATAGATGGGGACCTTATCTGTGCTGTTACTATTGTATCTTTCTCACTTAATATTTACTGAGTGGAATGGAAGAATGAATCACACTATATGTTGCAGTTTAATATACAGTCAGTTATGCTTAAAAATTATTTTCAAATTATACAATGCCTTCCACAGTTGGCATAATGTGGTTTTAGTCATTTAAAGCTTCTATTGCTACTAATACTACAACTATTTTATCACTACAATGTTGTCTTTTAAACATTCCATAATAAAATAACGTTGCTGCCAACAGATATTTGGAACAAGAGCATGGTGCTTCGACTGGGCAGACATGGTAAGAATTACTGGAGTGTTGGTCATATCTGCTGCTCTAACTTAGGACTCTGCCAGGAGCATTTTAGGAGCTAGCGATGATGATTGCCTTGAAGCTTCAGTCATTCAGAGAGCTGATATAACCTACATTCACTTGGAAGAAATGTATAGCTCCTATACATAAATCGGTAACTACTTTGGAATGTGCACTTTGTCTGTAAACCATGCAGATCTAAATTTTATGCCCAAAGCTCTGATAAAACAGTCCAGATATCCTTTGCATTTCTATGGTGCTGGGCCATGAAGCATGATATTGCATGAGACCAGTATCATCCAGAATTTTCACTTGTCCTGAGGCCTAAAAAGACCTAATGAAATTTAATTTGTTTTGCTGGGAGTACTATTGGCTCAAGCATATTGAATTCAGCCAGAAGCTTATCTCCGGATGAAAGCCTAGAAATAGCTGCTTTGACATTCACTTCTTCATCCTGTTTTGTATCATTGTGAATATTGTGAATATCTGCAGATTACTCAAAATTGTACCTGTGGTGGTTGAAACTTTATATTAGACTTTTCAAACATGTGAACTTTACTCAAATTTATGCACAGAAAGAGAATTCAAGAGAGTCTTCCTCCCAAAAAGACTTCTTAGGAAATAATTTGAAGTTAACCAATGGAGTGCTTGTCTTCTCTCTTTTTAAAGATTCCTCAGAATTAATTTTCACAGACACTTCTCACCTTTACACCTTTTGCTGAAACTTTGTTCAGGTCTGATAAATGTGTTAAGTAGCTCAAACTGGCTGATATTAGTGTGGAAATTGACATCCATCAACCTTCACTCCTACATTTACTGTGTGCTATGTGCCTTTAGCCAATTTTTTTTAACCTTGGTAAGCCTCTGTTTTTCCCATTGTAAAAAAGAATTCTAATAATTGCTATGGCATATGATTCTCCAGGATTAACTGAGATTAATGCAAGTAAAGGCCTTAACTTGGGGGCTTGGCACTACGTGTCCAATATATGGTAACTACTATCATTAACAATATTGATGCCTAGTTCCTTTATTTATTTATTTGTATCTAACATATATGTTTGGCTGTAAATTAATTATACATTTCTGCAGAAAGTTTGTTGTGTTTTCAATGCTTAAATGCCATAATTACCCCTTTTTACTCACGTTTTTCTTATTTTTCTTAATTATATTGTGTATTACCTCTTAAACAGGTAAAATCTAAGAATATGGACAGTTTTTTTTTTATGCTGAGCCTAATTTTTAAGACAACTCTCACTATGCTTCATCGGGTACAGTTGTGTAACAGGGACCATTCTTCCCTTTTGCTCAGGTTTCGACCTTAAGAATACAAAGTGGCTCTGCCTATAGTGAGAAGGGACTTTTGGCACCTTTTTCCCACCTAGGGGAGTATTAGAGAGTCTTCTTTCAACACTATATCCATTTCCTTACTAACTCCTCACCAAAGGAGGGCTGATAATGCAATTCGTTAGAGCTTATAACAGTCACTATGCTTTCCAAGTGGGGAATGTTACTACATCTTTTTTTTTTTTTTTTTTTTTTTGCGATACGCGGGCCTCTCACTGTTGTGGCCGCGGCCTCTCCCATTGCGGAGCACAGGCTCCGGCGCGCAGGCTCAGCGGCCATGGCTCACGGGCCTAGCCGCTCCGCGGCATGTAGGATCTTCCCAGACCGGGGCACAAACCCATGTCCCCCGCATCGGCAGGCGGACTCTCAACCACTGCGCTGCCAGGGAAGCCATTATTGCATCTTAACAGCAACCATATGGGAACCTCTCTTCCCCTTCATTCTATTGTCTGCTAAGATTTAGACCTTATTTCATGCCATTTATCTTGATTTTTAATCCCTCTGATGGGAAGCAGCCATCAAAGTGTGGAGGCAAGGCTGCCTATACAGGTCCTCCCTGTTCCAGTGTCTCTGCCTGTGGATGGGTGGGTACACCTAACTCCATGAGACTGATTGAGCAATGGGATTTGGAGTCTGTTTGAAAGACCCATGTGTTCTAAATCCAGCGGGTAGGGAGTGGGAAGCTTCTGTGTCTAACTTATCAGAGAAGCCTTGCTTTAAGAAAGTTCTAGCTTGCCTAGGAATTAAGAAATGAATTTGGCTATCATTTCTTATGTAAAGCATGGCTTCAAAGGATACCCACAAGGAGAAAAGAGGTGCATGAAAGCTTTAAGTCATCTGCAACACCTAGCATTATGCTCTTTCTTTCAGAACAACTCCAAGAATGTTTTCATACACACAACATAAAGATTTATAAAAAAAGGACAGTCTATTTGTATTCACAGATTTTCACTGAATATTTTCATTTTTCATCATACATTATTTTCCTTAACTTCCACTTAGAAAAGGTTTTCACAGCACAAAATTATATTTTAAAAAAGATTCCTAACAGTGAAATAAACACCAGTTCTAAATATAACCTTCATGCTCTGCAGAAAAAGGCAGCCATAATCTCCTGAAGAACCCAGCCGTGTAATCTGACCACTGTTTAATGTCACAAAGACTTGCAGGCTCTATTTATGTAAATTGGCAGACACTGATATGGTTTCAGATACATTTCTAAACGCCACGTCATGCCTCACTTGTGTGCTATAACTTCACAATCTGATAAGGAAAAAGGAAATCAATTTTAATTTCGAAATTAAATTTGAAGAAAACAAGAAACTACAATAACCAAATAACAATAGCCAAATTGTATGACTTGGTGTTCCCAGAGCTGTTAGTGACATACTACTAAAAAAGCTAATTTTTAATATGAATTGCTGGAGAACAAATTACCACTTAAATGAAATCTAACGGTAAAGTGCTTAAGAGCAAATGCACAGGGTCTGGAGTGGAACAGAATTGTGTTTGAGTCCTTAGTTGTGTGAACGCAGATGGGTTACATAATTATTATAGACCTAAATTTCCTTCTGAGTAGAAAAGAGGTGAAAATTCCTTCCTCATAGGCTTATGATAAGTATCAATGATAAAGTTGTCAAGCACACAGGACAGTGCCTGGCACAAAGCAAGAGCTGAAAAAGAGCAGTGATGCATTAGATTAAGTAGCTGGCTAGAAGGTACTAATCAATAAAGAAGCTCACAAAAAATGAGACAGTACAAGAAAATTTATTTTCATTTTAACATATATTTCATAGCTCCTTGCAATATTTAAAAAAAAATATTTTCATTTTGGGGCTTCCCTGGTGGCGCAGTGGTTGAGAGTCCGCCTGCCGATTCAGGGGACACTGGTTCGTGCCCTGGTCCGGGAAGATCTCACATGCCGCGGAGTGGCTAGGCCCGTGAGCCATGGCCGCTGAGCCTGCACGTCCGGAGCCTGTGCTCCACAACGGGAGAGGCCACAGCAGTGAGAGGCCCGCGTACGGCAAAAAAAAAAAAAAAAAAAAAAAAAAAAAAAAAAAATTTCATTTTTATAAAAGAAGACAGTAATAATGTAACCAGGTATTTATTTGAACACATAGTGGTATTAAAAGGAATTAACATTCTCATTTACTTCCCAACTTTTGTGTCTTCTCTCTCTGATTTAGCTTCTGCCGGATTAATCTTCCCAATGAACAATTACCATCTTGTTATTCTCTTGCTCAAAAATCTTCATGGATTCCCAACTGCCCACTGAATAAAG